>NC_091977.1:367785668-368441782 GCF_044704955.1 Pristiophorus japonicus | reverse complement strand
TGGCGGTTTGTATGGGTCCCTGTTGAGGGAAAACTTAGATCCTGGCGGTTTTATCGGCGGTGCACGTGTGCAGTTGCTACCCAGTGGTCTTTTTAAAATGTAGGTGGAACTCTTTAAAAAATAAAGAGGAAACTTTCGCCGGGGGGTTTTTCATCAAAAAACAGCTGTCCCGACGAAAAAAGCGCCAAAAATAAAGGTGAAAGTCCAGCCCTAAAAGTCTAGTGCATTACAGAGGTATTGCATTGTCGACAGTGCTGTCATTAGAATGAGATGTTAAACCAAGGCTCCATTAACCTGTCCCTGTACTCTGTATGTTAAAAAATCTCATGGCACAATTTGAGGAAGAACAGGGAATTCACCTGATACCTTGGCCAACCTTGTTTCTTGAAACAAAAACTATAAAAATAGGTGACCATTCATTTTATTCCTGCTTGTGGAACATTGCTCACCGTAAAACAGCTGCCATGTTTACTTATGTAACAGCAATATGGGATAATCTGAGAGATGTTATAAAAAGTATAAATGAAATGCTTTTTTTTCCCCACAGAATTATTGCCAGCTGGGCTTAGCTTTATGCATTTGACTGAAAGGAGAAGCTTACATTAGTTTGAGGTTTTGCTGATTTTTCAGTCAGCTTTGGCTGAAAACCAGGAATGCAGTGCAGTTTCCCGAAGAAAATCTCCTGATCCCGCCTCATAGAGTACATGATTTTCTCAGTCTGGACTACTTTCTGATGTTCCTTAACCTACTTTGCCCCACCCTACTCTATTTAATTTAACAGTGTGTTACAGTAAAGTACAGAGCATAAACCAGCCATACTGATATCAATGTATACTTTCTGTCTGAGGAGCTCAAACAGCAGGACTGGAGTGAGGTAAGTTCAATATTTGATGATTTCCACCATAACAAAATTTTGCGATGGTTCATGTTGTCTCCAATTAACCAGTTTTTGTGAGCTCCTGGCCTATATTGGGCCTAATGCTGAGAGCACACCAAAGTGGGTTTATCAGTAGGTGATGTGCAGGCATTCTGGATCTAGTGCATGTTGGCCTCTCTAGCACACCTTCTTTTATCTTGTACCAACCCCAATGAGTATAGACCCAACCTACTCAACCTATCTTCATAAGTCAACCCCCACATCTCCAGAATAAACCTATTGAACCTTCTCTGAATAGCCTTCAATGCAAGTATATTCTTCCTTAAATACGCAGTAGTCTAAGTGTGGCCTTACCAATACCCCGTACAGATGTAGCAGGATTTCTCTGCTTTTATATTCTATCCCCCTTGCAATAAAGGCCAACATTCCATTTGCCTTCTTGATTACTTGCTGTATCAGCATACTAACTTTTTATGTTTTATGCGCAAGGACCCCCAGGTCCCGCTGTACTGAAACACTTCGCAATTTTTCTTCATTTAAATGATCATTTGTTTTTTTATTTTTACTGCCAAATTTGGATAACCTCACACTTTCCTACATTATACTCCATCTGCCAAATTTAGCCTGTCTATATCCCTTTGTAGATTTTTTGTGTCCTCCTCTCAATTTGCTTTCCCACCGATATTTGTATCATCAGCAAACTTGGCTACATTACACTCGGTCCCTTCATCCAAGTCATTAATATAGATTGTAAATAGTTGAAGGCCCAACACCGATCCCTGCGGCACCCCACTAGTTACAGTTTGCCAACCGGAAAGTTAGCCATTTATCCTGACTCTCTGTTTTCTGTTAGTTAGCCAATCCTCAATCCATGAAAATATATTACCCCCAAACCCATGAACATTTATCTTATGCAGTAACCTTTTATGTGGCACCTTATCGAATGCCTTCTGGAAATCCAAATATACCACATCTACAGGTTCCCCCTTATCCACCCTGCTCGTTACATCCTCAAAGAATGCCAGCAAATTTGTAAAACACGATTTTCCTTTCATAAAACCATGCTGACTCTGCTTGCTTTTCCAAATGTCCTGCTACTGCTTCTTTAATAATGGACTCCAGCATTTTCCCAACGACAGATGTTAGGCTAACTGGTCTATAGTTTCCTGCTTTCTGTCTGCTTCCTCCTCTTCTGCTTCTACCTGACACCCATGAGGCTTCGTCCCTTCACGACATGAAAGGAAAAGTTCTCCAATGTTATGTTCTTGTAGTTTATCAGGACAGATATGACCCCAAGTACCTCAATTTTGGAGTTGGAGTACATATGTAGAGTGGAAGTTGCGGTCTGCAGTTGACAGTGCGTGAAGTGTGTTTTGTATTCTGCCTTGCTCAATATGGAGACCTTGGCTCCAAGGTCAATGTAATGTATGTATGCCTGAGTTTACCTGCCACCAGGGGGAGCAACCGTCGGAGTTCATTGGGCCACAGACACACACGTGCAGCCCTTGTATATAAAGAAAGCCTCCATGTTTAATCTTCACTTTGGGAGCTAATAAGGTAGTCAGGTTGCACCTGATTGAGTTCACGGTACTAAGCCTATTGAGTTATTGCATATGCAACATTGGGCGACGAGGCACATATGAACTTTCAAACACAAAATAAAAGCACTGTTGGAATCCTGCAGCGATTCGTGGAGGGAGAAGACTGGGAAGAATTTACAGATCACCTCGACCAGTACTTCGTGGCCAACAAGATGGATGAAGACGCTGACGCAGTTAGGCGCAGGGCGGTTTTCCTCATGGTCTGTGGTCCAAAAATCTATGGCCTCATAAAGAATCTGCTCTCACCTGTACGTCCAACAGAAAAGACCTATGAGGAATTGTGTGCTCTGATTCGGGACCATCTCAAACCATAAGAAGGCATCATTATCTCGAGATATCGCTTTTACAAGCATGTTCGTTCTGAGGGCCAGGACGTGGCAGAATTTGTTGCCGACCTGAGACGTCTCGCTGGGCCGTGTAAGTTTGGAACCGGGTTGGAAGACACGCTGCGCGACGTCTTTGTAATAGGCATAAACTACGAGGTGATCCTGCGGAGACGCTGGATCTGAGCAGGACCATCACGATCGCCCAGGCTTACCTGACCACGGTCGATAGTAGAAAGCAGATATCCTCGCAGAGTCGGAACTCCACGGCAAGTACTGTGCACCAGATTGTGTCATCGGGTAGCAGAGCTGCACCTGGCAGGGACTACCCGACTGTGTTTCCGAAACATGTAGTTGCTCAAAGTCTGCCATTGGGCACGAATCCAATATCACCTTTTAGCGTTGTGGGGGCAATTATCGGCTTCATCAGTGCCGTTTCAGACAGTATATTAGTAGAGGCTGTGCAAAAATGGGGCACCTTCAGCAGATGTGTCCGCAGCTTAGCAAGCGTGCTGCGACACACCACGTGGATGATGATGACCAATCCGGAGCGGATCCGGCAATGCAACCCGAGATACCCGAGGATGAAGTGTATAGTGTACATTCGTTCCTGGCAAAGAGCCAACCGATATTGATTGAAGTAAAATTGAACGGCGTGCCGGTATCTATGGAATTAGACACGGGTGCGAGTCAGTCAATTATGAACCAGAGGGCTTTCGAAAAGCTGTGGGACACCAAGGCCGTGAAACCCAAGCTGAGTCCAGTAAATGCAAAATTGCGTACCTACACCAAAGAGCTCATACCAGTGATTGACAGTGCAGCAGTCAAGGTGTTGTACGGTGGGATGGTTCATGATCTATCGCTGTGGATCATTCCAGGCAATGGTCCAACGCTGTCGGCAGGAGTTGGCTCAAAAAAATAAAGTGGAACTGGAACGATATTAAAGTTTTGTCATCGGTGGATGACGCTTCGTGTGCTCAAGTGCTGAGCAAATTTCCCTTGCTGTTTGAACCGGGAATCGACAACTTCACGGGAGCCAAGGTCCAGATCCACCTGGACTCGAATGCAAGACCCATCCATCAAAAAGCCCACGAGGTCCCGTACATGATGAGGGAGAAGGTCGAAATCGAACTGCACAGGCTCCAACGTGAAGGGGTCATTTCACCGATGGAATTTAACGAATGGGATTGTTCCATTTTTCCTGTGCTGAAGAGTGATGGCACTGTCAGGATTTGTGGAGACTACAATCAACCGAGTATCGAAACAGGATCAGTACTCATTACCAAAGAGTAATGACCTGTTTGCAACACTAGCCGAGGGAAAGTCGTTCACCAAATTGGATCGGACGTTGGCCTATATGACACAGGAGCTTGTTGAATCATTGAAGAAACTTACATGCATCAATATGCATAAAGGGCTGTTCATTTACAACAGGTGTCCTTTCGGAATTTGCTCTGCTGCAGCCATTTTTCAGAGAAACACGGAGAGTTTACTGAAGTCCATCCCTAGAACTGTGGTGTTCCAAGATGACATTCCGGTCACAGGTCGTGACACTGCCGAACACCTGCACAACCCTGAAGAGATTCTACGTCATCTGGACAATATGGAGCTCAGGCTGAAACGTTCAAAGTGCATCTTTATGGCACTGGATGTCAAATTCCTGGGAAGGAAGATTGCTGCAGATGGCATCAGCCCCAGGGACTCGAAAACAGAGGCCATCAAAAATGCACCCAGACCCCAGAATGTGACGGAGCTGTGTTCGTTGCTTGGTCTTTTCAACTACTTTGGTAATTTCTTACCTAAATTGAGCACGTTATTAGAGCAACTGTACATGCTGCTCAGAAACGGCAACAACTGAGTTTGGGCTGTATCTCAAGACAGGGCCTTCGAGAAGGCTAGAAATCTGCTTTGTTCCAACAATTTGCTGGTACATTATGACTCGTGCAAGCATTTAGTATTGGCTTGTGATGCTTCATCACATCGGGTTGGTTATGTGCTCCAACAATCCAATCAGTCGGACAAACTATAACCCGTTGCATACGTGTCGAGAAGCCTGTCTAAAGCGGAAAGAGCCTACGGCATGGTAGAGAAAAAAGCTTTAGTCTGCGTATATGGTGTTAAAAAGATGCACCAGTATCTGTTTGGGCTTCGTTTCAAGCTTGAAACCGATCACAAGCCGCTCATATCTTTGTTTTCAGAGCATAGAGGTATCAATACCAGCGCTTCGTCCCGCATCCAGAGGTGGGTGCTGACGTTATCTGCCCATGATTATGTCATTCGCCATAGACCTGGCACCAAGAGTTGAGCCGATGCATTGAGCCGTTTACCGTTGCCCATGCTGGAGGTGGAAATGCCACAGCCCGCAGACTGACTATTGGTCATGGATGCCTTTGAGAGTGAAGGGTCCCCTGTCACTGCTCAACAAGTTAGGACCTGAAGCAGCCAGGATCAGATCTTATCGGTTGTAAAACTTTGTGTCCTTAGTGGTGATTGGTCAGCCATTCCCAGGGAAGTGTGTGATGAGACCAAACCTTACAACTGTCGCAAAGATGAACTATCTATTCAATCTAATTGTTTGCTATGGGGTAGTCGTGTTGTTATGCACAGGAAAGGCAGGGAGAGATTTATATGGGATTTACACAGTACCCATCCCAGTATTGTGATGATGAAGGCCATTGCTATGTCTCACGTTTGATGGCCTGGCATTGAGTCTGATTTGGATTCATGTGTGCATCAGTGCAATACTTGCATGCAGTTAAGCAATGCACCAGTGGAATCTCTGCTAAGTCTGTGGTCGTGGCCATCCAAACCATTGTCGAGGATCCACATCGACTATGCGGGTCCATTCCTGCGCAAAATGTTTTTGGTGGTGGTGGATGCGTATTCCAAATGGATAGAATGTGTAATCATGTCATCAAGCACATCCACAGCTACCATTGAAAGCCTTCGTGCCATGTTCACCACTCATGGTCTGCCCGACATCGTTGTGAGCGACAACTGATCGTGCTTCACGAGTTTGGAGTTTCAAGAGTTTATGAGACTCAATGGTATCAAGCACGTAAGGTCAGCACCATTCAAACCCGCGTCCAATGGTCAAGCGGAGCGGGCCGTCCAAACCATCAAGCAGAGCCTGAAACACGTAACTCACGGTTCTTTGCCGACTCGCTTGTCACACATACTGCTTAGTTACAGGACGAGACCCCACACGCTTACCGGGGTCCCCCTGCTGAACTGTTGATGAAGAGAGGTCTCAAGACCAGGCTCTTGCTTGTCCACCCTGATCTTAATGATCATGTCGAAAACAGACATCAACATCAGCAGTGGTATCATGATCGCACTGCCGTGTCACGCGACATCTCTATTAATGATGCTGTGTATGTGCTAAATTATGGTCAAGGCCCCAAGTGGGTCACTGGCACTGTTACGGCCAAGGAGAGTAACAGGGTGCTTATTGTCAGGCTCACTAATGGGCAAACATGCGGGAAGCACATTGATCAGACGAAATTGCGGCACACAGATGAAATGGAACAGCTTGAAGAAGACACCATCAATGACCAACAGATTCATATTTAGCCATCAGAAGACCCTGCTGTTGTCAATGAATCTGGACTTCAATCCCCGACATGGACACTGCCACTCCCATTAGATCGACTACTCAGCCTCAAGTCATGAATGACTCGGAGAGCTCACCCAGATCTGGAATTGAACTGAGACAATCAACTAGGGAGCGGAAAGCCCCGGACCGTCTCAATTTGTAAATAGGCCTTATACCAAGATCTTAGGGGGGGAAATGATGCAATGTATGTATGCCTGGGTTTACCTGCCACCAGGGGGAGTGATCATTGGAGGTCATTGGGCCACAGACACACACATGCAGCCCTTATATATAAAGAAAGCCTCCATGTTTAATCCTCATTTTTAGAGCTAATAAAGTAGAGTCAGGTCGCACCTGATTGAGGTCATGGTACTAAGCCTATTGAGTTATTGCATACGCAACAGTCAATGAGGAAGCAGATGGGCGTGCCGTCAATGTTTACATCACATCCTTGAATTTGCCTGAACCGATGTGCGAAATGTCACTAACAGTGTAAACTATACTGGGTTCATCACTATCAGGGTTGTCCACATGTCGACTGTGCTGCGATGAATGACAGACACTAGCAAAATAGTTCATTTTACCACATGCAGAGCATTTCTTCCCACATGCAGGGAAGTTATGACTATTTGCTGAATGTGATTTGTCCCCCCAGTTAAAGCAGTGGAAGTTAGACCCATGATCCGTAGTGGTTGGCTTATTACCAGCCCTGGGTCTCTGCTGTGATTTCCGCTTTGGCTGAATGCCTTGCATATGGGCTGTAGCTGAAGTCTGCTGCACAGCTGATCACTTTTGAATCAGAAAGGATGTCCAAATAGCTTGCTTTGTCCAATGTCAATTTGTCAACCTCCATTAGCAAGCATTCCCAAATGCGGGGTAGCGTTGTTTTCTCAATAATTTGACCCTGATCATTTCCTCTGTAAGTGCTCCAAAGTTACATGTAGCAGCCAGTTCAGTTAATGAAATGATGTACTGTTTGATTGGTTCACCGTTTCCTTGCCCACTTTGACGAAATTTGTATCTCTCGAGCATGATACTTTTCTTTGGCCCAAAATATTTCTCTAGGGTGCTAACTGCTTTGTCATAGGACTCCCTGTCATCGATTTGGCCACAGATGTGTTGGCCTTCATTGCCGAGGCAGTGGATAAGTATTGCACGGCGGCGAGCTGGTATTACATTGTCGCCGTCTAACCCACTCACCGTGATGTAGATAAAGAAGCTTTTTAATCCATCTCAGACATGGCATTGGAGGGTCCCCGGGTGTGGAGAGGAAAGGCGGGGGGGAGGGGTAGGGAGATTAATTTGATTCATCCTCATTGCCAAATTATGTTGTGTATGTAAATAAACAGACTAACTGAAACAGGAGAATTATAACTAACTGTGTCCTTTATGGCAACTCCCAAAATGGTGTCCCAAAACCAGCATATTTACAGCAGTGTGTGAATAGCTCCCGCACGGTCCTAATGCCTGCCTAGTGTCCTGTAACAAACAAATAGAGTACGAACACAGCACTACCTCTTCTGGTTCTTCCTCTTCCTCCCCCTTCCCTTCCTCCTCCTCCTCTTCCCTCTGCAAGCAGCTTGTCCTCTTTGTTGCCTCTGCTCCATCTCCCTGTCATGCTGCAGCCCAAGGGGGACAGCAACTAGAGCCCCCAGGACGGGAAGCAATTGATGTTCTCAGAGGCCTTCCTTTTAGAGACAAAGCCTTGAAAATGCCCAGCAGCTTTCTTTGCATATCCTTCACACCTTAACAATTTCTTAAATGTATTACACCAATAAAATGTAAAGAAATCAGTCCAAAAGCAAAAATCTAATCTTACCTGAAAGTTGCATGTGTCCCTTTAAGAACAGCTGTTAGGTGGTCCACTGTACTGCTGCACAGACATTCTGCTGTGCGTGCTTTGGAGAAGGCGTTATTACAGGGAGGAGCGGCGATATCCAAAATACCAGATCATGCGAAAATTCAGAGTTGAATGCCGATTGACATCATGATCTGGCTTATCTAAATATCTGAAGTGAGCACAGACAATGGCAGCATTGCTGACTTGCCCATACCAGAAGTGGGCGGAAGTGAGGTGGCTGCCATTTTTTTCTTCCAAACCAGGCCTTAACGACTGGCGCAAACAGGTCCAATTTCCCAGCCACAGTGTGTATTACCACATGAAATTGCCTGGTATATCTAGATATTTGAAACAAGTCTGTCATACTTTAGGCCTCCCAGGAAAACCTTGAATATTCCAGGGCAATGTAAAAGGGACTGTGATGCGGATCACTATGACGAAGCCCCATTTGTTCTGACCTCTGCCTCAAGGTATTCCTTAGGAGCAAAATTCTGTAAAATGGAGCTCCTGTTCTCTATGTTCATTAGACTTAAGTAAAAGTGATAAAACTTTAGCAATGTACTTGACAGTTATTCCCTAAAAAATTAGAGTTATTAATCATATTGCACTTATTTTTATTAAAATAAATTGCAATTAGTTCTTTCTATCTTGTTTGCCATAAGTTTTCCAAAACTGTTGTTTGTATTATCAGTGAGAGGAATCAGGTTTGCTGACAGTCTCTACATGGAATGGAATGGAAAGAATGCTTTGTGGTGGCTTTTATTTCAGCAATGTGGCCAAGACACTGTGATGGTCAGTAATAGAGGGAAGGTGAGGTGTTGGAATTGGGGTTGTGTTCATTGGTACTGCAGGCAGCTGATTCGATCCCGGATATCCTGGCCAGAAATGGCCTGTTTGAGTTGTCTCCTTCCTTCTGCTTCCTCCTTTTCTGCTTCTACCGCTTCTGGTTTTTCCTCTTCATCCTCCTTCTCCTCTTCCCTCTGCAAGCAGCTTGTCCTCTTTGCTGCAGCTACTCCATCTCTATGTCATCCATGGACGAACAGCGTCTAATGGTTCAGTTGGAAACACAATATAATTTCTGGCTTCTAAAAGGAGAAGGTATTTTTTTAATATTCATTTTCAGGATGTGGGTGTCATGACAAGGCTGGCATTGATTGCCAATACCTAGTTGCCCTGGTTTGATACGACTGAGTGGCCACTTCTGAGCACAAGTAAGATTCTACCACGTTGGTGTGGAACTGGAGTCACATATAGACCAGCATGGGTAAGGACAGTAAGTTTCTTTACTAAAGGGCATTAATGAGCCAGGTGGGTTTTTATGACAGCTTAATTTATACACATACCAGATTATCATTTTTTCACCTGAATTCAAATTATTAAAGTGGGATTTGAACTTAGGTTTTGCTGGATTATTAGTCCAGTCCTTTGGTTTACTAGTCCAGTAATATAACCACTACACTATGGTATCCTGAGTTGTCAACTGCAACACTACTCAGTATGTAGTTGGTAGAAGATTGTTGCAAACTATTTTTTTGTTAAATCAGAAACTATAAAGTGGATTCAGGCTAGACTTTCCACCTCACATTGCTGGGCTAGTGCCCATATATCGGCCAAAAAGGCCTGCTATCGCCCATTTTGACTCAAAAGTGGAAAGTTGGGCCGGCACATCGCCGGAAAATTGACGTCCCAACTTTCGGCTCACATCGCCGAGGTGATCGCCGAGGTGATCGCCCACACATCACCCAGCCCAACTTTCAGCACATCGCTGGGCTGATCGCTCGCCGAGAACATCACTGGAGAATAGTTGCTTTTCCCTGGTCTTCCTCACAGAGCTCTGCACTACGGACGCCATTTTGAACGTCGCAGGAAGAGAGGAGGCTGCTTAAACAGGGGCTTATATCGTTTGTTAATTACTTAAGGGCCTTTTAAAGATAGATCCATTCACAATTAGACCTTTTTTTATATTTATATTAATGAGTGACGTTTCATCCTTACTTGGTCTGGCCTGGCCATTGTTTTACAACAGTTGCATTCACTAGCTAAAACTTACGTTATTAGAAGACATTGCACAACAATTGTAAAGTGAAAGAGAATTGTTTTAATAAAATAACAGCTTTTGAATGTTATTTTTAAATAACAAACACAAAAACACCCTCCCACACCTTCCCGCCATCCCAACTACCATCCCCCCACCCACACCTCAACAGTGAAACTACAATAAAATCACCATCAATAAACAATGTGAACAATATGTACAATATAAAAAAGATTGCAAACCCCTCCCTACCAGCGGCCACATTTCCCTCCAGATTGTGTACCCCCCCCCCCCCCACCCCCCGCCGTCTCCTTACCCCACCCATCCATTTTGGTCGCCGGGTACTGCTACGAAGCTGGCGTGCAGTGGGCAACGGCAAGACTTCCTGTCGTGGTGGGGGATATGGTGGCACGATCACCTGTTGGGGGGCTGTTGGACGGGAAGTCAAAAGAGGGGGATCACCTTCCAAGTCAGGAGGTGGTGCACCCTCTTGACCCGCCTGTGTGCCGGTGCTTGTGGTCACGGGACCTTGGGGTGCAGCGCCGTGTACCACCAAGAACGCATGCCGCAATGCATGGGTGGAGGCAGTGTTTTCACATATCTCATGGATCATCTGCTGCATTGCCTCCGCTTGGCAAGCAGAGACCTGGGAGATTTCCTTCGTGAACCCCACAAACACCTGGAGGTGCTCGCGATTGATCGTAACAGACTCCTTGCACAGTCATGCCAGGCTCTCTATGCGAGCGTCCAGGGTAGGCCTTTGCTCAAGCCGCTGACCTGGCCTCTGTGGGGTCTGCGGTAGCACCAATGTGCACCTTGGCATCGCCAAATGCATGCCCCTTGTTGCCGCTACCTTTTCGGTAGAAATCAACATCGGTGCCGCAGGTTCAACAGACAGAGGGATGCAAGGGGCATCCTCCTCTGTCTCCAAGTATTCCATGCACCTCGGGCTCGGTGGTCTCTTCCTCTTCACCACCCGTGGTGAATGACACATGCAGTGGGGCAGGTGCATGTGAGGGTGTGTCCTCTATTGGCGCCTCTGAAGCTGGGATTCCTGCAAAACACAATTGAGCTTATTAGAACAGAAGGGATTGTTGTGCCGCCCTGGCATATGTAGGAGGAATAGCACTCCTCCAATAAATGTGAGCAAGAGATGTTACATATTAATGCGTCATATTGTAGTACATATGATGGTACATCGATGTGGAATTCACTGCCCCAGAGAGCTGTGGAGGCTGGATCAGTCGCAGATAGACAGAATGATAAGGGAGTGAGGGTTTATGGTGTGTGGACAGAGAAGGGGACAGATGGCCAGATGGCCTGCTCTTATGTTCTCATGTTGTCAACCTGAGAGTAGCACAGAGTAGCACAGAAGCTACATGCATAACATGACATCATTCGTCTATTCTATTATAATGAAATGATGTTACATTACTTTAACACTACTTGACACATTACTCACGTGATACAAGGGAGGTTCCGGCAACACCACGGGTGGTGACCGCTCGACTGTGGGCCCCCACTAGTGTTGCTACACATTCCTCCAGGCCGATCAGTGGTTGTATTACAGCAGGGCCTCCTCCGGTGCACCTTTGCTGCGTCCGATTATGAGGTATCTTCCTCTGCAAATGTGAAAAGAGCATGGCATAAGCTAACTGACTAGGTTATGTAATTTATACACAACAGTTTCCAATGTTATATGCTAATAGGGTTTGTGTCCACAATTGATGCACAGTTATAACAAAGATCAGTGTGTTTGGCGGCTAATGCTTTACACAAACATTTCTCGCTAATACAATCTACATTGAACTCGGCAATGACAGTAGCTAATGTCCAAAATTGTCCCAGGCCAGACAGTGACAAAAGGCAGCTCTCCCCCAGTCCATGCTGGGTCCCTGTGTAAGTGACAGCAGCCAGAAAAGGGCTCATGTTCATAGCCATATCCACTTCTTAGCGAGGATGATATATCTGATATATGTTAGAATAGCAAGCTTACATTCAATCCAGGAGATTGAATATTATAATTAAAATTATATTTAGAATTTGCATCATTACAATATAAAATTGTCCTTACTCTTGCTGAAGCCACAAGGCTGTTCCAGCGCTTGCGGCACTGGTCCGATCCCCTAGCTTCGTGGGACGCAGATGAGACAACAGCAGCAATCTCGATCCATATCTGACGGTACACCCGTGGTGGTGGTTTTCCACCACGCGCCCTTCCCCCAGTCAATTGGGCCCACCATGAGTGGGCCTCCGCGACGAGGGCCTCATTGGCCTCATCCAAAAAGGGTTTGGACCTCTTTCTCCTCATCTCCACTTCTCTAACACTTTCATCACTGTCAGACATATTCTTTACCTCTCTCTCTATCTCTCTCTCTCTTTTTTCAATCCTCTCTGTCTCTGCCTTCCTCCTCTCTCTCTCTATCTCTCTCTCTCCATCCTCTCTCGATCTCTCTCCCCCTTCTGCGCATGTGTGGATGACCCCTGACCTCCCGAAACGCGGGAAAACATGTCCACCAAAAAAAACCACGCATGCGCAGAAGCCCGCTGCTAGGGAAGCTTTGGCCTTCACCATTGCTGCATGATCGCAGAGCGATGTCACATCGCTGTTCTCTCGCTTTGCCCATTTCACATCGCTGGGCTATCACCGAGCCGAATGTCACGATCCAAAAAATGGGCAATGGTCCAGCAATCATGAAGGCTGAAACATCGCTAAGGCTGGAACATCATCCATTGTTTGAGCCCGAGCGAGCAAAGTGGAAAGTCTAGCCAGATTACTAATGCAGCAAAGGGAAGGAAAACGGTTTTGTTTTTGTCTTAAAATGTCCAGCTTTGTTCATAGTTAAAGTATTGTTGCTTTTAAATATCCATCGCAATTATAATCTTAATGTATTATTATTGTTGTCGGTGTCAAAATAACCACAAAGTATCAAGAAAACCTTCTGGGAATATTGAATTTAACTGTAATGGACAAAACAGGTGCAGATTCATTAGTGCAGCAGGAGCCAGCTAAAGAACAATTCCTTCAGGAAGAATAACACTTCTGTTTACTTGCATGATCACTTCAGATAAATTAAAGTGAATTGACTCACTTGGTTTTGCAGGGCTTAATGGGAAGATGTTCTGAGGCTGTTCTGGTTTCGAGGTAAGTTGCCTTCCAGCAGAATGTATCAGAAACTGATGTGTTATCACTGATTTTCCATTACATGCTGATGATGGCTGAAGTCCCTCACTGCTGCTGCAAATTCACAACATTTAGGCTTATATTCAATTTAAATGTTTATAAATCAATTGGTGAACAAACTCATTTGTTTGTTGATTATGTTATCATGACGTCGGCTGTATAATTTCCCAGTGATTAACAATAGACTATCACTCCTTAATTCTTCAGTGTAGATGGCCTTGGTTGTTGATGACCATCATGGCATTTATCACCAGTGAAAGGAAAAAAATATCAAAAATGGTATAAAGCTGTCTGAGCAGCTCCATGACATATAAGGGCTGATTCCACAAATTACATCAACCAGCAAGGAATATTGTCTGTCAGCTGCACATATTAGGGTATCAGGGGCACATCGCCCACAATTTCTTAATTTTCTTCTTTCGTTTGGAGTAGTAAAGCAAATCAAATGTCAATATCTAAGTTGGGTATCCAGGCCAAAGCGTCCGCATGGATATCTTTTAGGCTACCTGCGAATTTCAATAAAAGTGTACCAGTGATAATTCTCATAGCACAATTCAGCTGGACATCAACGGATATGCAGACTTGATAGTCATGCCGGAGAGCAGTACTCTGCTGTAGAGTACGCCAGGGCAAGTGCTGCCATATGGAAGGTTTAAACATCTGCTCCCCATGTGAATCTGGATCAAGTTGACCCTACTCTTTAGTTTCTTCCCAAGGTTCTGGAGATGATGTCTATATTGATACCAACATCTTGGCTGATTGTGCTTGCAAACATCGCACCACCACACCGAATATGCAGTCTTCAAAGAATATAACCGCTACACCAGCAAAGATATGCCGATCCAGGCCACCTTGAACAACCTATCACCAACCCATCTTAAATCTAGAAGGCCATTTTGGACCGTCGCCGAAGCCCTTCAGCGATCTCTCCTCAGCTTTGATGACTGATGGTGAAATGCTTGGAAAAACTGTGACATACGGAATGAATTTCTTATGGAGAACCCCACAGGGTACGATCAAGTGTGTCTCCTAAATAAGAGTTTTTTGTTGGCATGGTTTACCTCTGTGCCGCAAAAGGAGATATGATTGGCTGATGTGTGAAGCTCCATGCTGGCAGAAGTTATATTCTTAATCAGCCCTATAGTCTTAAAAGAAACACATACAGATATATTGGAGTCTTCCAAACTTGTAATCTTATTGCAGAGTTCAGATGTCAGCTATAAAACATCTGATATTCACACTCGAGGTTATGTCAGATCTGAACCATTTGATTAATTAATTATACCTGAATGCCATGGGATATTAACATGTAAACAATTTGTGCGTTTGTCTGAAATTCCTCTCTCTGCTACTTAATTGGAGGCATTAACAAATTTATTTTAAAAAGATTAGCGCCTTTGACAAAATAAACAATTGCCAAGTGCTGAATTTGCGGTGCTTCCCAGATTTATGGATCTGCAGTAAAATCAATTTAGGTTTTGAAATTGATAAGGTTTCAAAGCGTCCAATAACTATATCCTCTGAAATCAAACACAAAATTCAAATTGTAAAGATGTGGATTCAGCATAGAATGTTAAAATGGCATTGATTATTACCAACAAACTCCAGATATCATAGAAACATTGATAATACAGCACAGAAAGAGGCCATTCGGCTCATCATGCCTGTGCTGACTCCTTGAAAGAGCTCTTCAATTAGTTCCACTCCCCAACTCTTACCCCATAGCTCTGCAAATTTTTCTTTTTCAAGTTTATATCTAATTTCTGTTTTGAAAGCCATTCTTGAATCTGTTTCCACCATTCTTTCAGGCAGTGCATTCCAGATCATAGCAACCCAAGGCGTAACAACAATTATCCACATCTCCACTTTGGTTCTTTTGCCATGTTGATAATATCCCAGGTGATCTGATAAAATGAGAACAAATTTAAATGACCAGTGTTCACCAACATCTGCAGAGGCATATAAAAAACAGGGGACTGTTCAGAAGAATGGAAAAAATTAATGGTTGTACCAATATCCAAGAGAGGAGATAGATAAAGATTCACAAACTCCAAAATCATAACATTCATCACACATGCAACAAGGTATTAACATGCATCAGGAACAGAACTGTATGTAAGATAACAAAAGCAATTGTTTACAACTAAGCCAGACATACAGCAAGAATGGGAACTCGTGACTAAACTGGATTTGAACGAAGCACAGCAATTCAGCTACACATTAATGTTATATATGAATAAAGAGTTTGAATGAATAATGTGAGCTCAAAGTAAAGTGTGACTTTAGACTTTTATTGCAGGTCTCCAGAGTGCCACTGCAACCTGTGAGGCCTCCTTACGTACCTGTGCTCCCAAAGGTTTGTGGGATCCCTTGGGATTTCAGGGGATGAGCCCTCTGGTGGCTGCACAAGGTATATACAAATTTACATCCATAACAACACTCCACCCCACAAAGTCAACGGTGTAACTATTTACAAGTTGAGTCGATCTGGAGCCTTTCTTTCCCTGGTTGATCTTCTCGGTGCAAATGCTAGTTTTGGTGAATCGCTTGTTGGGCCCTCGCTGGGCTGCTGTGCAGCTGGCCTTGCTGGGCTGCCTGATGTGGTGAGTACTGCTGGGCTGCTGCGGGTGATGGGTTCTGTTTCGTGGCCAACCGAGATGTGGGTTGCCACTGGTGTGTATGTTGGGGGGGTCAAAGAAGGTAGGGTCCAATGTGGGTTGCTCAGGATAGTCCGTTTGATTTGGTCCAAGTTTTTCCGGTGAATGAGTCCATTTGAAAGTTTAAGCCGAAACACCCTGCTCCCCTCTTTGGCCACAATAGTGCTGGGAAGCCACTTGGAACCTTGTCAATAATTTAATACAAATACAGGATCATTGATCTCAATTACGTGTGACACATTTGCGCTATCATAATATGTACTTTGTTGAAGCCGTCTGCTCTCTACCTGTTCATGTAGATCAGGGTGAACTAACAAGAGCCTTGTCTTAAGTGCCCTTTTCATGAGCAGTTCAGCAGGTGGAATCCCAGTGAGCGAGTGGGGTCTCGTGCTGTAGCTAAGCAGAACTCGGGATAGGTGAGTCTGCAGTGAGCCTTCAGTCACCCTCTTCAAGCCCTGCTTGATAGTTTGCACTGCTCTCTCTCCCTGACCATTGGATGCTGGTTTGAACGGGGCAGATGTTACATGTTTGATCCCATTACGGGTCATGAACTCTTTGAACTCGGCACTGGTAAAACATGGCCCGTTGTCGCTCACAAGGACATCAGGCAGACCGTGCGTGGCAAACATGGCCCGCAGGCTTTCAGTGGTGGCAGCGGACGTGCTTGCCGACATTATCTCACATTCAATCCATTTGGAGTACGCATCTACAACCACAAGGAACATTTTACCCAAAAATGGGCCTGCATAGGCGACATGGACCCTGAACCACGGTTTGGAGGGACACGACCATAAACTTAGTGGCACCTCCCTGGGTGCATTGCTTAACTGCGAGCATGTGTTACATCTGTGCAAGCAGGACTCTAAGTCTGCATCTATACCGGGCCACCACACGTGGGATCTGGCTATCGCTTTCATCATTATGATGCCTGGATGGGTACTATAGAGGTCACTGATGAAAGTGTCTCTGCCCTTCTTGGGGACCACTACCCAATTACCCCTCAGAAGGCAGTCTGCCTGTATAGACATTTCATCTTTGCGCTGCTGGTACGGCTTTATCTCTTCCTGCATTTCCACTGGGACAATGGACCAGCTCCCGTGAAGCACACAATTTTTTACTAGGGACAGTAAGGGGTCCTGGCTTGTCCAGGTTCTAATCTGTTGGTCTGTGAGGAGTGATAGCTCTCTCTCGAATGCTTCCATAACCATGACTAAATCTGCGGGCTGCACCATTTCCACCACAGTGGTGGGCAATGGCAGCCTACTGCGAGGATCGGCACAGTTTTCTGTGCCTGGCCTGTGACGGATAGCGTAGCTGTATGCGGACAACGTGAGCGCCCATCTCTAGATGCGGGCCAATGCATTCGTATTCATCCACTTACTCTCGGAAAACAGGGATATTAGTGGCTCATGGTCCATTTCCAATTCAAATTTGAGCCCAAACAGATATTGATGCATTTTCTTTACCCCATAGAAACACTCTAACGCTTCTTTTTCAATTATGCTGTAGGCTCTCTCAGCCTTAAACAGACTTCTGGATGCATAAGCAACTGGTTGCAATTTCCCAGATTCATTAGCTTGTTGCAATACACACCCGACGCCATACGACGACGCATCACATGCTAGTACCAAACGCTTACATGGATCATACAACACAAGTAATTTGTTTGAGCATAACAATTTTCTAGCTTTTACAAAGGCATTTTCTTGGCTTTTGCCCCATACCCATTCATCTCCCTTATGCAGTAAGGTGTGCAGTGGTTCTAACAGTGTGCTGAGACCCGGTAAGTAGTTACCAAAGTAGTTTAGGAGTCCTAGAGAGTCCTCCGTCACGTTCTGTGGCATTGGTGCGTTTTCGATTGCCTCCGTCTTCGAAGCGATGGGCCAGATGCCGTCCGCCGCGATTCTTCTCCCCAGGAACTCCACTTCAGGCGCCAGGAAAATGCACTTCGAGCATTTCAACCTGAGCCCTATCCAGTTGAGTCAACTACAAACCTCCTCCAGGTTCTGCAGAAGCTCGACTGTGTCCCGACCTGTAAACAAGATGTCATCCTGGAAGACAACCGTATGCGGGACTGACTTCAGTAAGCTTTCCATGTTTCTCTGGAATATCGCTGTGGCTGATCGAATTCCAAATGGGCATCTGCTATAAATGAAGAAAACTTTGTGCATGTTGATGCAGGTGAGGCCCTTCGATGATTCCTCCAGCTGCTGCGTCATGTAGGCTGAGGTCAAGTCCAGCTTCGTGAACGTCTTTCCTCCTGCCAGCGTAGCAAAAAGTTAATCAGCCTTTGGTAGTAGGTATTGATCCTGCAGGGAGAAACGATTGATAGTTACTTTGTAATCACCACAGATTCTGACGGTGCCATCTCCCTTAAGGACTGGAACAATCGGACTGGCCCACTCATTGAATTCGATCGGCAAAATGATGCCCTCTCGTTGCAGCCGGTCTAGCTCGATCTCTACCCTTCCTCTCATCATGTACGGTACTGCTCTCGCCTTGTGATGGATGCGTTGCGCCCCCAGAATTAGGTGGATCTACACTTTTTTTTCTTGGATCTTCCTGATGCCTGGTTCGAACAGCGAAGGGAACTTGTTTAAGACCTGGGCACAAGAAGTGTCGTCAGTGGACAAGAGCGCTCGGACGTCGTTCCAATTGCAGCGTATCTTTCCCAGCCAGCTCCTGCCGAGCAGCATGGGGCCATTGCCCGGTACCACCCAGAGTGGTAGCTTGTGCACCGCTCCATCGTAGGAGACCTTTACAGTAGCACTGCCGATTACAGGAATCAGTTCTTTAGTGTAAGTTCTTAGTTTCGTGCGAATGGCAGTCAAGACAGGCCTTGAGACCTTGCTGCACCACAATGTTTCGAAAGTCTTTTTGCCCATAATGGACTAGCTTGTGCCCGTGTCCAGCTCCATTGACACCGGGAGTCCATTTAATTCAACCTTCAGCATTATCGGGGGACACTTTGTGGTAAATGTGCGCACCCCATATACCTCTGCCTCCTCGGTCTGAGGCTCTGGTTCATCGTGATCCGCCGTTGATCTGTTCTCCTCTGCAATATAGTGGCTTGCAGGATTAACAGGGTTTGCAGCTCGCCTGCACATACGTTGGGGGTGTCCCATTGTTCCACAGCCCTTGCAAACGTGCCCTTTGAAGCGGCATGAATGGAAATGATGATCATCCCCGCAGCGCCAATAAGGTGTTAATGGCCTTGCATTCATCACCCTTGATAGTGGACTCTGAGACCATCAGCGGACGTGCAGCCACAGACATGTGGGGCCTGCCCTATATGTTGCTATTTGAAAACATCACTTTGTTCACAATACTTGTAGCAGCAGTCATGTGCTGAAAGATTTGCTTAGTATTGCCACTGGTGGCAATGAACGCCTGGGCTATCACTATGGCCTTACTCAAGGTTGGGGTCTCTACAGTCAAAAGTTTGCGAAGTATCACTTCATGGCCAATGCCAAGTATGAAAAAGTCTCTGGCCATGTGCTCCAAATGTCCTTCAAATTCGCAATGTCTTGCAAGGCGCCTTAGCTCGGCGACATAACTCATCACTTCATTGCCTTCAGACCTTTTGTAGGTGTAGAACTGGTACCTCACCATCAGAACATTTTCCTTCGGGTTCAGATGTTCCCGGACCAGTGTGCACAAATCATCGTATGATTTCTCTGTGGTTTTCACTGGAGCAAGCAGATTTTTCATGAGGCCATACGTTGGTGCCCCGCAGACGATGAAGAGAATCGCCCTTTGTTTGGCAGCATTCGCTCCTCCTTCCAGCTCTTTGGCCACAAAGTATTGGTCGAATCAATCCACGAAGGTTTCCCAATCATCTCCCTCTGAAAATTTCTCCAGGATGCCCATTGTTCTCTGCATTGTTGGGATCGTCATCTGTATCTCGTCACCAGTTGTTATATATGAATAAAGAGTCTGACTGGATACTGTGAACTCAAAGTAAAATGTGACCGTAGTCTTTTATTGCAGGTCTCCAGAGTGCCTCTCCAGCCTGTGAGGCCTCCTTAAGTTCCTGTATTCCCAAAGGATTGTGGGATCCCTTGGGACTCCAGGGGATGAGCCCTCTGGTGGCTGTACAGGTTTATACAAGGTTACATACATAACAATTAAAGGATAGATTTTATGAATACACCTTTTCCGCGTGGAGCTTGGCACATGGGAGCCCATATCTTTGTCACTAAAATTGAGACTATCTGGTCAGCTACTTCTGCCATTTCTCTGCCTTTCACCTAGCTCACCAAGCCAAACTTCCCCTAAGGCTACCCCATGCCCTCGCCCTGAACTAGAATCTTGCTCTAATTTCTCACGTATCTCCTCTCATGCACTCTCTGAGCTCATTTGGTCCATGGGACCCACCTCCTCCTTCCTCAGCACTATTCCCAATAAACTGAAAACCACACAACTTTTCTTCCTGGCCCCCAAGTTAGCTGATATTGATAATAGTTCCTTCTCCTCTGTTACTGTCCTTCTTCCCTTCAAATCTGTTGTCATCACTCCCCTCCTCATAAAAACCACCCTTGAACCCCTGTGTCCTTTCAAACTACCATCCATCTCCCTTTCCTCTCCAAAATCCTCGAGAATGTTGTCGCCTCCCAAATCTATGCCCATCTTTCGCGCACTGCATATTTGAACCCCTCAAATCAGGTTTCTGCCCCTGAAACAGCACTGAAATTCCCTTTATCAAAATCACAAATGACATCCTATATGACTGAGACCTTGGTAAACTATCTTTCTTTACCTACATGCTTCCTCCTCCAATGCCTCTGCTCCATTGTCCAGCTGGATGAGACTCCCCTCGTCTGGTTCCATTCATATCTATCTAGTCACAGCCAGAGAATTACCTCAATGGCATCTCTTCCCTCTCCTGTACCTTTACCTCTGGGGTCCCCCAAGGATCTATCCTTGCCCCCTACACTATTTATCATCTACATGCTGCCCCTCGGAGACATCATCCAAAAACAAAACGTTAGGTTCGATATGTATGCTGACGACACCCAGCTCTACCTCAGCACCACCTCTCTTGAGCCCTTCACACGCTCTTGATTTGTCAGACTACTTACTCAATATCTAGTGTTGGATGAGCAGAAATGTCCTCCATATATTGTTTTTGTTTTTGTTCCCTGCCAGAATCTCTGTTCCCTAGCCAGCAACTCCATCCCTCTCCCTGGCCACTCTATGAGGCTGAACCAGACTGTCCACAATCTTGGCATCCTATTTGACCCGGAGATGAGCGTCTGAACCTTATCCAATACCAAAATTGTTTACTTTTACCTCCATAACATCGCATGTCTGCCCCTGCTTCAACCCATCTGCTGCAGAGACCCTCATCCATACCATTGTTACTTCTAGACTTGACTATTCCAATGCTCTCTTGGCTGGCCTCCCACCTTGCACACTCCATAAATTTGAGCTCATACAAAGCTCTGCTACCCATATCCTAACTCGCACCAAATCCCGTTCACCCATCAACTCTGAACGCTTCAATTTTAAAATTCTCATGTTAGTTTTCAAATCCCTTCTTGATATCACACTTCCCTATCCTCCAGCTTCACAACCCTCCAAGATGTCTGTGCTTCTGAAATTCTGGCCTTTGTGCATCTCTAATTTTGCGGCACTCTTCAGTCGCCTAGGTCCTAAGCTCTGGAATTTCCTCCGTAAATCTCTCTGTCTCTCTACATGTTTCTTCTCCTTTAAGTCACTCCTTAAAATCTACCTCTTTGACCAAGCTTTTGATCACCTTATGTGGCTCGATGTCAAATCTTGTTTGATAATCGCTCCTTTGAAGTGCCTTGGGAGGTTTTACTCCATTAAAGGCACTGTATAATGCAAGTTGTTGTTGTTGTTAAGAAAGAACGTGCTGACGGTGTGAATCTGGAAAATGTAACCTTTTATTTCTGCATTTAATATGAAGAACATCTCTGTCTCTTGAGAGTAGATTTTGTTTTATTCAGAACTTTGTTTCAAACTTGAATAATGGAATAGTCCTTGCAGTTTATAGTTTATAGCTTTTGGAGTAAACAAATTCTAAAGAGCAGTTGCAGTAATCATTTAGGTGTAGGCATCAGCTCCCCAAGGATTGTTGGACATTATCTGGACTTGCGTTTAAATATTTTCTCACTGCAGAAAAAACTGGAAGCCTGCTTGTGAGAGGTGCCCAAGTACTTTTCCATGTTGGACTTGAAATGATGGGCAAGGGTGGTCTGGGAAGACAATGGCCAGGATAAAGCAACTCATCACAGGTAATGGGCAAATGGAGGATCCATTGTTAAGCAATGTGAACTTGTCAGAGTTAGATCAGATGAACTGATCAGTGATCAAGCCATTACCTGGATGAGATAACCCTGAGAGGCGGGAAACCAGAACAATAGAAAGCCATTAAGCCCCAGACCGGACGGAAGTGAAAACCCATCACTGGACTCAAAACAGAAAGCCTCGAAACAAGGAAAACTTTATTGGGCCAGAAGAGGCAAACAGGATCCTTGAAACAAGGAAAAACTTTATTGGGCCAGAAAAGGCAAGCAGTTTTTGCACATAAAATGGTCAGTGTGGCCACATCTCTTTCTCTCTTTGCTCTCGCTTGCTTCGCCTCTACAAGAACCGAGCACTCCATGTGGGATGGAACGAAGAAACCATAGACAGTACGGAGCCAGAAGAGACACGTTTTCACCAGGAGGAACATAGAAACATAGAAAATAGGTGCAGGAGTAGGCCATTCGGCATTTGGAGCCTGCACCACCATTCAATAAGATCATGGCTGATCATTCACCTCAGTACCCCTTTCCTGCTTTTTTTCCATACTCCTTGATCCCTTTAACCATAAAGGCCATATCTAACGCCCTCTTGAATATATCCAACGAACTGGCATCAACAACTCTCTGCAGTGGAGAATTCCACAGGTTAACAACTCTCTGAGTGAAGAAGTTTCTCCTCATCTCAGTCCTAAATGACTTACCCCTTATCCTTAGACTGTGTCCCCTGGTTCTGGACTTCCCCAACATCGGGAACATTCCTCCTACATCTAATCTGTCCAGTCCCGTCAGAATTTTATATGTTTCCATGAGATCCCCTCTCATCCTTCTAAACTCCAGTGAATATAGGCCCAGTCGATCCAGTCTCTCCTCATATGTCAGTCCTGCCATCTCGGGAACCAGTCTGGTGAACCTTTGCTGCACTCTCTCAATAGCAATAATGTCCTTCCTCAGATTAGGAGACCAAAACTGAACGCAATATTCCAGGTGAGGTCTCACCAAGGCCCTATACAACGGCAGTAAGACCTCCCTGCTCCTATTCTCGAGAAGCAGCGACTAAGCCAACGAATCGGTGAGCATCATCCCTGCCCATGCATCTTTAAGTTCACAGCCACTATGTGAGGAGGTGTAGTGGGTTCTCCCAACCAAGCCTTACTAAGGGTTTTAGTGGAGAGGTTGTGCTGCAAGGACCATAGGGGCGTATATTGTGAATCTAAGCAGAGGGTTTAGATGTTGGGTATTCACGATAAGGGCAGTTTAGACATTGTGACATTGTATTGTACTACATCGTCACTGTGTTTACTTGTTTTGCTGTGTTGGGGTAGCTTTAATAAAAGCATTGCCGGTTGAGACTGTGGTATTTGTTCATGACTCATTCATCTGTTCAGTACAGTAATCACTTCCAGGTCTAGAACTATTGTAACATGGGGGTGCATCGAAAACACCTAACGGAAACCACTTACATTGGATACTTTATAAAGTATAAAGAGCAGCTCTGAGTTGTTCCCACCCAAGGACTTCCAACTTGTCAGTTTTCTTCTCAGCTGTATTTGTGTAGGGCTTTCCTACTGTTCTGCCAACTGTTATTCTGGGAAGTCTGCAAGTATATAATGGCCTGGAATTTGTGGTCAGCAGCAGCAGAGAAAGTTACCCACAAAAATCTAGCAATTTCCTTGGCGTCAATTTCATCTCTCTTGACCATTGTTTGAATCTGGCGCCAAATCAAGTGAATCTCCAGTATTTAACAACAGTGATGTCATCAAGTAGGCTAAGCAGCCAATCGCATTGAAGAATTCTCACAGACTGCAAACCAGGAAGTAAAATGCACAGATCATAATTTACTTTTTAGAAATTTTACAGATAGCAAAATAAAGATTGGGACATACACATAGGATTAGTATAGAAGCTGAAATATAATAAACAAACTTTACATTTTTTTAAAATTAAAAGCCATGTAATTCTTACCATATAAATGGAAAAATTTGACATTTCACAAATATAAAATACATTTTTCAGGGCCAAAATGATTGTTCAGCAATCAATATGCTGTTAAAAACCCATTACACCTCAGTCAACAATGCTTAACTTTTTTGGGGGTGGGAAGATTTAATAGCGATTTTCCAGGGGAAGTTTTTGCCGTGATTAGAATTGATTGCTGGCTCTGGCAGGTGGAACCTGTGCAGGAGCAGGGAATGACGGACAGCAACTTTTGGATTTGCACGTTCATCTGTGTTTGCGCTGATTCCAGAAGTTGCTGTCACTTTCAGAGGAACATTAATGGCCAATGCTAAAAGTTTCATCGTCATTACCACTGCAGAATCTGAACCATAGTGTACCATGATTTCTCTCAAATTTCTTTCAGAAAAAGTTGAAGAGTTCATGGCGTTCCTCGTTTTTGATGCTTTCTTCAGAATGCTCATCATCTGAAACACTTCTAATATTGGTTTTCCATGAGGTTTTCATCTGCATTAAATTTCCACGACATATAAAAGTACAAGTTGTGGTTGTAACGCCTTTAACATAATATTTGGGCTGAATTTCCCCGGTTGTGCGCCTCCCGTTCCCATCTCTAGGGGTGCTAACAGGGTGCAAAAGAGCCTCAGAGAATGGCCAGGGAGAGGGATAGAGTCAGTAGCTATGGATTGGAGTTTCTGGCGGGGTGTGTAGATAATGGCTTCGGTCTTCCCAATATTCAAATCGAGGAAATTTCTGCTCATCCTGTACTGGATATCTGACAAGCAATCTGATAATTTAGAGGATGTGGAGGGGTCGAGAGAAGTGGTGGTGAGGTAGAACTGTGTGTCATCAGCGTACATGTGGAAACTGACACTGTGCTTGCGGATGACATCACCGAGAGGCAGTTTGTAGATGAGAAATAGGAGGGGGCCAAGAAAAGTTCTTGGGGGACACCAGAGGTAACGATGCGGGGCTGGGAGGTGAAGCCATTGCAGCTGATTCTCTGGCTAGGATTAGAGAGATAAGAATGGAACTAGGCGAGTGCAATCCCACCTCGCTGGACATCGGTAAAGAGGCATTGGAGGAGGATGGTGCGGTCAACTGTATCAAAGGTTGCAGACAAGTCAAGAAGGACGAGGAGGGAGAGTTTACCTCTGTCACAGTCACAAAGGATGTTATTTATGGCTTTGATAAAAGCTGTTTTGGTACTGTGGCGTGACAGAAACCTGATTGTAGGAATTCAAACATGGATTTGCAAGAAAGATGGACATGGATTTGGGAGGTGACAACACATTCAAGGACTTTGGAGAGGAAAGCTAGGTTGGAGCTGGGGGCGGTAATTTGCACGATGGAGCTGTCAAGTGTGTTATTTTTGAGCAGTGATGACGTCAGATTTGAAGGAGAGTGGGAATGTACCTGAGGAGAGAGAACTGCTAACAATATCAGCTAACATACGAGCCGGGAAAAGAAATTGGGTGTTCAGCTGTTTACTGGGAGCAGGGAGTGTGTCTCATGGACAAGATGAGCTTGGAGATGGCATGAGTAGAGTTTGGAAAGAAATTGGATAAAAAGGCAAGTTCAAAGCTCGGGTAGGAGGGACCCTTCAAGGAAGTTTGACCCATTAGCTAGGGGAAGGGAGGGAAGTGGCAGAGGCACTTGATCAGATGGTTTCAATCTTAGTGATCAGGAAGTCATTGAGCTCCTCACCCTTGTTTTTGAGGGTGGAGGAGAAAGGGGAGAGTGTTATAAGAACGTGGTTTGCAGTGGAGAAAAAAAGCCGGAGGTTATCTTTGCATTCCAGAATGATCCTTGAATAGTGAGCAGTTTTGGCAGATGAGAGCAGGACCTAATTAAATTGAGGCATCTACCCAATGAAATTAAATGGGTAAATACCTCAACTAAAATATTGGACCGAGAAACATCATGCGAACACAGTCAGCATTCATCTGCTATTATCACTGACTGTAATTTTTAAGCTTTTAGATAATTGATAATGCAACTGAATAATTAATAGCATTTCATTATAATAATTGCTGCAGGCCCTTATCACCAACATTATAAAGCATATGGCTGTCCGTATTGCTTTTACCTTGTCCAGTTTGCCATTTTTTCCTTTGGAGGCATGACTTTAGCATCAAAAAATAAAAAGAATGTATACTCAGTATACTGTCAATTATATGCTACTAAAAAGTGGGCATACACTTTCATTCAAAACATATGACGGCCAGACAGGACCTGATTAAAACATAGTTGAGTCTTTTAATCAGATTGAATACCATTATTCCAAAGTGAAGACTATTCAATCACATATTGCAATCATTAGTAAATGGTTCAGGTAAAGTATTTTTATACCAACCATGGGTCAATTTTATTGTCCTGTTTTCTGTCTTCCATTGGCAATTATCAGAGCTTAATATAATCTTAAAATGTTAATTTTAATCTAATACCTTTAGTTTAAAGGAAATAATTCAACTTTGTTGTGTGAATATGTTGCCTAACAGCTATTGAGGGCTGGTAATGGTAACAAAGGTCCCTATTCAATTTATGATGTAAGCCTAGAGCTCAAGGATAACTCTAAACTATTATCCTTCATGCAATTGCTCAGCAAGGCTTACAGGTATGAATATTTCTTCCTGTGCAAATTAATAATGAATCGACACTAATCTCTATTTTTTCACAATGAATTACATGTCATGATGCCGATGTTGCATTTGATACAGAGTTGTGATGTATATACGTATTGACGAATACTCCACAAATGTGGAAAGCAGCAGACAACATGATCTCTGGGGTTTACTTTGCTGAGAAAATTAATCAATGACTGTTTACTCTCCCCGCCCACACCATGCCTTTACCTCTTTATATCTTTCGGCGGCAAAATTGCCCTAAGCCCCGATTGGGGGCGGTAACCTTCTGGGGCGCCCCCATCGTGAAATTGCCCACACCACCCTTCAAAGGAAGCTGAGCGCAATCTTGCATGCTCCACTTCCTTTGGGGGTGTTAACCAGTGCGCTACTCGGGTACTGACGTGCTTCAATACCCCTCTCCTTCGATTAAAGGGGAGGGCCGCTGCACACTTTGCAAGGCCTCTGATGGCCTCCACTAAGCCTCCAGGGAAGTGTGCGACCGGGCCTGCAGCTGGGCATCCAAGATGGAGAGCCGGGCTGCACGACGACACCCGGACTACGCTCGGCTCGCCATCGTTGAACCAACCTCAGAGTCAGCTGACAAAAAAAGATGACGGCCCGGGGTGCTGGCGCCCTCCCCTTTAAGGTACTCCCCGAGAGTGGATGTCCACTAGTTTGCGATCCGCAAAGCTGGCTCTGAAATGTCTTTTTGCATGTAATGAATACTAAACAAATGTAAATTATTCAAAATCTATACGATATTAACTAAAATCAGAAATAACAAGAGAAAATGTTCTAAATGCACAACGTCATTCAGCAACTGAAAAAAAAATGTAGCTCTTTTATCCTTTTTTCTCTTTCAGATGCTGATTGACCTGGTACAGATGCATTATTTTTTATTTGTATTTCATATATATCTATCACTCGTGGTATTCTTTTTACCAGTCAGAGGGGGAAGAATTCCTCTTGTCCCCTAGAATTTCAGTACTCTCAATCTTCATTACATTTTGAAGCCCAACAAGAAAAATGGGAAATGTTCAAGCAATAAATGAATTAGTTCACCACAATGTAGGCTCTGTGTGAGATCATCCTGTTCTGCAGTTCCCTTCTAATAAGCATATAGCAGCCCCACAGTGTATCATCATCAACCTCAACTATTTTTCATGTAACTACATAAGATGCATTTTGAAATACATTAAGGGCTGAATTGCTCACAGCAGAGTTAAGCTGCCTTTGTTCTAATGTGATGTATATATTTAAGGAGCACTGGAGCCAGTGCCCAAACAATCAAACAGCCTGGATCTGAATCTTCCAATTACTAATTATTTCTGTATTAGACTTTCTGACAAAAAAAACATGTACTCATGGTTACTTAAAGAGAATTGAAAACCATTAATCTAACGTCTCATTCCCTGATATTTAATACTCTCACAATGCTGCCATTTTCTCCCTCAAGGCCACTCTTGCTTTCATCATGTGGCTGCCATGTTTTGCCATTGTGCCACCATTGCTATTTTAAAACCAACCACGATTATTGCGACAGATAAATACAAAAGGTATCAGAAATCTCTGAACTTATTAACACTTATATAGACATAATTCTTTTTACAAGTATCTGCTCATCCGCAACAAATATCCTGTAAAATGTTTGGGGGAGAACTTGCGTAGCGCCCTGTTTGGGGCAATTACTTTTGTGGTAGTACTTTTGTGGGGCCTCTGATGCAAACTTCCAGTTTAGCACTCCAGGAAGGAAGTGGAGCACTAAAGCCAGCAGGAGGGATGGTAGCGGTGCCACACTGCCAAATGTCGAGGGCAGCGTGCCGGGAACGGAGGCTCCTTTCCTGTGTTAAAGGGAAGGGCCATCGCTGCAGGCTGTGCAATGAACTGAAGTACCTCGTCGCCGACAGCAGCCTCGAATTGCCACAATCAGCCCTAAGCACTCCAGCAGAGTACAGGGCTGATCGATCGCAGCCCAAGAAAATCATGAAAATCAACAAAAAAGTTTCCCCAGCAAACATCAGCCCCTTTAAACAGACACCCGAAGAACCCGGCCTCCCCAACAATGCCTCCTGCAGCTATCGGTGTAGTCGCCCGGCGATGCTGCAGGGGCTGGAACCGAAGTTGGGGTCCGGGGCGCTACTGATGCGCAGCATGATGATGTCATGATCTCCGGGCGCAGGAGGTCGTGGCGCTAGAGGTTACCGCCACCGCACACCACCAGGGGAACTTAACGGGAGCAGTTTCTTTCACCGCGCCCGGTCGGTAAGTTGTAAGGTGTTTGTCGGTAAGATGCAAAGGAAGCCAATTTCTAGGTGTTATGTCTTTAGATGCTCTGATAATGACTCCATGAGGTAATGTGTTGTACTTGAACTGTAGTGACCTTAGTCCTTTATTGATAACTCCAGAGTGAGGATCACACCTGGTGGCTAGCCTTTTATACTAGGCCAGGCACACCTGTACAGGTAAACTGCAAGTCTCCCACTGCTGTGCCCCCTGGTGGCACACCTTGTAATAGTGCAAGCAGTAAGCATCTAGGATACATGACATCGCTCTCCCCCAAGCCTTTAGTACAAATCGCCTCTGCATTGACTGTGCTCTTGGCTTAGCTCTATCTGGTCGACCCTTGGCAGGTCGTTTCTACCTTGGGTGAGAGGTTGGTGTTTCTTTGTCAGCGGAGTGCTGGCGGTTTCTATTTGTGTGTCCATGACCACTCCATTCTCTCCCCCACCCCCACATATAGATTGTCTGAGGCTCATGATATACATATACATTCAAGTCCAGAATTTTTTTTTTGCATAAACAGCATTACATTTGTGGTTCAGTTGTGAGGCAAGTACATTCGACTGGTGTGATACATTCTTGATTCGTACAAGGGATCGGTAACCGGTGCAAAAGGACAAGCTAGTTCCAGGAATGTTGGATGGTGTCCAGGTAGTCTGGTGCCCAGTGCTGGCAGTGGGAACCCGGTTGGCTCAAGTAGCCTGCTCTCAGGGTTTTTGCCATTGCTCCTAGCGTCGGGCAGGTTCACAGATGCCTGTGATCTCCCTGTCCTTTCTTTGTGCCCTGGGTCGCTGCTGCTCCCTGAGGAGCTGTTGTCTAGCAGTGCACAGGGAACTGCTGACTCTCTTGCCTGGGCGTTGTTTGGTTTGGGATCCTGGCTGGTCCCAGTCCCCTTTAGGAGAACTGTTTCGGGTGAACCTTTGTTCCCGGGTATGGCCTTGATGGCGATGGGGTCTGGGGCCTTAGCAAGTTTGGTCTTTCAGGCTTGTGGTGGTTGGTGCCATCAGGTGCCTGAGAGGTGAAGCCGATCAGGGGCAGGGTATCGATACCAGTGCTGTTGCCCTCCTGAGATCGTTTGCTCTGCAGCTCGTATGTATTGGTTGCGTGTGGCCACACTCCATGGTGCATAACTCTGGTCCCAGGGACGCAGGCTACTACAATGGTTAGCTTGCTGGACCTGTGTGCTCCCGATGGGTGTATGCTCGCTGCATTGACTGAGTGCAGTTGAAGTCCTACATCACACATCGTTTCATTACTCATTGTAACTACCCTGTAGCTCCGATTGCAATTGCGTGCCATTTTTTTGCTATGGCCTGCACCCAACTCTGATCATCAATTTCACATCTTACACCTAACTCACAGTTGCCATTACATTGAGACTCTTCTTTGCTTATTGCATGTACACAATTCTGATCATCAATTGCACATTTTACATCTAACTCTCAGTTGCTCTTACATTGTTTGAAAATGTGTAACTGTCCCTTTAAGTGTGGTGTGTTGCAGGTCTCCTTTAAGAGAGCCTTGCTTTCTTTACCCCAATCCTCTTCTCCCTTTGGTGCCACGTGCTGTACCTCGTGGTCTGGCGGTGGCCATCTTTTTCTTCAGCGTCTCACCTCGTGGTTTGGGCGCCATCTTTCCTCCATCCACGATGTCGACCGAGTTCTGCCACTGAAGCTGGGAAGTCGCCTTTGGATCCGATTTTCTTCCTCCGGAGTCCTGCCACTAGAGCCTGGAAGATGCATTCGGGTCATTTCAGCTGGATCATCTCCACACAGTCGTGCTGTGCGGTCTGTGCCTTGGGTGCTATGCTAGTCTGCTTTCTGGTGCTGGGTCCACCCTCAGGTGAGGGCTTGTTTTCCCTCCGAGCGCGGAGTACGTCGATCGCTGGAGTGGTGAAGTCTTCCCACTTCCAATGGATCTTCTCCATCCATCTTCTTCCGAGTAACATTGGTCCATCACCTGCAGCAATCCACAGAGGTAACTTGTGCACTGCGCCATCACGGAGTACCTTTACATCCGCACTAGCAATGACTGGGATAAGTTCATCGGTGTAGGTGCGCTGCTTTGTCTGAACCGGGACCAACTTGGGTCACTCAGCTTGATTGTCCCATAGCCTCTCAAAGGCTTCTTGATTCATTACTGACTGGCTCGCCCCCATGTCCACTTCCATGAAGACTAGAATGCCATCTATCTCGACTTCCATTCCCAACGGAGAACACTCGGTGGTTCAGGTAAACATGCTACATCCCTCATCGTGGGGCAGAGCTGCCTCCCTGGCTATCGTTTCATAATCCGTGCTGGATTCATGGCCATCTGCAGACTCTTCATCAACACAGTGAGTCATATTTCTTTTACACATTCGCTGGAGGTGGACCTTAGTGCTGCAGCCTTTACAATGGCACTGGTGAGCCCTGTGATTTGCTCCACAATGCCAGAATGGAGCTACTCGGTTAGCCCTCCTCGGCGGACTCTGAGTTAAGGGACTTGGGGGCCTGTTCTCTCTTCCCTGAGAAGGTCCACATTCTACAGTCCAGTCTCTAAAAGGCGCTACTCTGTGCACAGTACTTGCCGGGTTTAAGTCTTGAGGATGAGTCATCTGCCTCGGGCCGCAGGTCAAGGTCATGAATGCCTGGCTCACAGAAATGGCCTTCTGCAGTGTGACTGTGGTATCTGCAGACAGTAGCTTATGAACAAGGCCCTCATGGCCGATTCCAATAATAAAAATGTTCCGCAGCGCTTTGGTGAGGTGGTTGCCGAAATAACACGGTGCTGCAAGCCTCCTGAGATCTGCAGCATATTCCGCGATTTCCTGGCCTTTGGGCTGTCGATGGGTGTAGAACCGGTGTCTGGCTGTGAGGATGCTCTCCTTGGGCTTGAGTTGGTCTTGGATCATCATGATGACCTCCTCATATGTCTTGGTCGTTGTCTTCGTTGGTGCCAGCAAGTTCCTGACGAGGCCATAGACAGTGGGCCCACAACTGGTTAGCAGGATAGCTCTGCGCTTATCAGCCAGTGTGGCCGCGTTGTTGCCTGCCAGGCCATTTGCTGTGAAGAAATGGTCGAGCCTCTCCACAAAGGCATTTCAATCATCACCACTGGCAAACTGCTGCAACGTACCAAGGGTAGCCATTTTCATATGAAGGTCCGTAATCTCATTGCCAATTGTTGTCTTAGATGCTCTGATCATGACTCCACGAGGCAATGTGTTGTACTTGAACTGTAGTGACCTTAGTCCATTTAATGTAACTCCAGAGTGAGGATCACACCTGGTGGCCTGCCTTTTATACTAGGCCAGGCACACCTGTACAAGTAATCTGCAAGTCTCCCACTGGCATGCCCTCTGGTGGCACACCTTGTGATTGGGCACACAGTAACCATGTAAGATATATGACACTAGGCCTCTGTGTTTATGAGTAAATGATTTTAGTTTGAAATTCAACAGAACATGGGAATCAATGGAAATCAGTTTTGGAGTAACTCACTTGAATCAAATCTAATCTAAATTTAATCAGAAAAACATGAAAGATAAGACATGAGAAAAGACCATGCAGCTCAGTAAGCTTGCCCCATCATTTAGACTCCTGTTCAGCACTTATAACAAATTATTTTGCTTTCTCTCCTGCTCTGGTGTCAAATAAATGGACAAGTGCTCGCACTACATTTTTGAATGTGACTGGATTCAGTGCACCAGCTCTAAATTATATTCACATCTGTGGAGTTCTGATGAAGGATTCTATCGAAAATGTAAACCTAACTTTCCCTTTCAGGTGTTGACTGATCTGCTGTGCATTTACGGCACTTTTTGCTTCTAATCTTGTTATACTGCTCGCATGCATAGACTACAGGAGTGAAATTACCCTTTATAAGAAACACATTGGCCCTGAAATTGCGGTCAAATGCGGATGAAAATACCTGATGGTCCAGAAAACTTCTGGTCCTAGGCCTAGATACGCAGCCAGGTGCAGAGGCCCAATATCCCATCAGCATATGCATTTGTATGCATCAGTGGGATCACGAGGGCCGGGCCAATCTATCAAACCTGTCCTAAATCTCCATATGTGATTCGGTGTCAAATTTTGCTTGATAGCTCTCCTGTGAAGCATTTGGGACTTCTTTTTACATTACAAGCTGTTGTTGTAGAGCAAATGGACAGATCATGTGTGATGTACACTGTTTCAGAATTGCAATAGTGCAGGGCCCTGAATTGCATGTTTGAACAACTTTCTGCCTTTTGCGGGCAGGTGTGCTGTCCGTCCATTTACAGGACCACCTGAAAATTCCATCAGGCAATCCTTGGACATCAAAGGATTGGCCGAGGTGACCCCTGATTATAAACTGCCCGCCACCCATTTCTCAGGCATAACTGGGTGGCCGGCATCTGAAATGTTTCCTCTATATATGAATGTTATTTATAAAAGAACAATTCAGTAAATAGATTGTAACCTTTTTGTGTTTTTCCAATCAAGAAGATATTTAATAAAATGTCTGCTTATATATATATTATTAAATATTCATTCTGTCATCTTTTTGTTTAACAAACTCACTTATTAGTTTAAACCTAGAGCATGGTCTGAAGTGATGCACAATTGCTTATTGAGAACCTGAGAGAGATCCTGAGCAAATTTTAATACCTAAAAACTAATCACTCTACAGGGTGAGCACGGTACCAAATGTTTGCCTTGATAGTAAGGCAAACTCTCTGTTCAATTGCTTATTCGACCGCACGGGACATTGGAACTCACCAATGGAAGTGATCTAATTCACAAGATCCAAATTAATCTATGGTAAAAAGGGTAGAAAAGACCTGAAATCATTAACTGTTACATTGTAGGAAGATAATGATACCTGAGGTCTTTATTTTCAAATACGGCTTAAATCTGACATCTGTTTTATATTCTGCTTTATGTGTTTATTTTTCCAAGCCCCTCATGACTTGACAGTTTCTTGACACACAACAGGACAGTCTGCTACTGCTCCTCAAGCAGCGTGTTACTGGGTGGTCACCTCCCAATCTCCTGCTCACTGTTGGGACAGTGGCAGAGCTCTGCTTGCAGGGGTTAATGCTCCATGTAGGTGTAAATTATACACAGGACTATGGCCGCGAAATTGGTGAAGGACCCCACCTGCCCAAGTGCCGCCCAAAGGACCGCCGATGGCCGCCGAGGTACCCGACGATACTTTGGGCGGGATATTCATCATGAAGGCCCTTCAAAAGGCGGTGGGCAGCAAATGAGGGACTTTTGCTGCCAATTAGGGCAGCAGCCAGCAGGAGCTCTCAATCTCGGCGGTAAAGGTGCTTGCAAAGAAAAAACATCAGGGAAAAAAAAATTATCGGAAGTATTTAAGGGGACCCCGTTGAGGCAAGTTGCCGTGGAAAAAGAAAATGTTAACTAAACTTTTTTTCAGTATCTTCATACTTACTGTCGGGGACAGACCAGTCTCCAGCCAACGACCCTTCCCCGTTCTGGCGCCGACTCCTGCTGACTCCCACCCGCACCAATCTGGCATCTTGGCGGGCGGGAGGTCAGTTGCGTCACTTGGCCGTCCGCTGACGTCAGCGGGCGATTCCCGGCGGTTTTCCCCTCCCGCCCACTCCAGCCCACATCGGAAGTGGCACTGGGCGCAACTTGAAGAGGAGTGTCGGCGGCAGTGGGCAGCAGTCGGTGGCACTGGGCGGTGAGTTCATCAATTTCAGGCCCTTTATGGTACTAGAAAATAAATTCAGCATAATATATTTTCAAGTTATAAGAAAAGGAAACAATGCCCAGCAGTATAGATTGCACATCGAAAAGTTCACCAACCACAGTGCTGTAGACTAGATTAATTGTGAGCCACAACCAAGGAATGATTGATTAACTCTCCTGTGCCATGCATCAGACAGACTCACATTGTTTACTTCGATATTTGGGGGAGTGAGTTGTTTTACAGTCACTGAAACAACTGGATATGGCAAATAAAATTAAAATTGCAGCTGCAATTCATAAAAAAATGTATTATTTTGGATTGTTTGAAAGATAATGAAAAAGGTGGTGTTTGAAACACTGGAGATTGTAGTCTGTCAGAAAGATAGATGAAGGCACGGAGTTTCACAGTTTTGTTATTCCCATGAGAATGGATTATGAATGTGCTGTATGATATGAAACCCTGTCAGTGAGGCAGCATTGTGTAGCATCTTCAGACAGCTACATATTGATATTGGGATGGCAGACATGGGAGGTAGTGGCTTGTGATGTTTTGTGAGGCATTTGCTGTGAAATACATTAGTAAAATGTAAAGGAGGCAACATCTAATGAATAGCGAGTGATGTAGCAATGATGTTTACCATATTTGATGTTTCTAAAAAGAGGTTGCTGAATGCATCCAGCATAACAATGTTGAAGGAACATATCTCATTCCAGATAGGGACTGAAAATATTTCATATCAGGGTGGATGCAAGCTTTGATGAAGGCCGAAATCTTCCTGGAAAAATAACAGCGAGTTCACAATGCACGCTGTTATTATGTACAAATTGGCTAGCAAGTTTAGGTGATGAAGAGATACACCGTGAATTGCAAATCTCTAGAACTTGCTGGTCAATTTCTGTCGCTCTGCAATTTGCCTCACACAAATTACATCTCACCCTCCCCATTCATTTTAAGAATTTGCTACATTTGCATATTAATTACCCATTAAACATGCTGTAGAAAGTTAGGACTCTGCGAAAGTACCATGTTAATGATGTGATAATTGTTAATGCAATGCCAATCAAACTTTCCAGCCCAGTCCCAGTAAGGGAACAATTTAAACTGTTGAGTCTCATTCCTACATGCAGTAAATTCTTCATAGAGATTTTTAAAAATTCAAAGTTTACATTCTTACATTGTTATCTTACTTTTCCTTTCTATCTCTTTGCTCTCTCTCTCTTAATCTAACCTTTCTTTCGCTCTCTTTATTTCTCTTTCTGTACCTGATTTGACTCTAATTCACCCTCGTTCTCCGACATTCCTCTGCTTCTTTCTCAATTCTTAAATCTCATTGGTTAAGGAGCTTGACTGTTGGTCCTGTGTTCACTGAAGTCCCAGATGGTCTGTTGCTGTCACCAAGCCATTATTCCACAAATGATATTCGAGCTGAAGGCTGCCGGAAAAAAGTTTAACTAAAGGCGCACGCCATGAGATATCAGCAAATTTTGGCCCAATATTTTCATTACTGACCAGAGGTTTGAGAGAGCATTCTATAATGCCACGACTTTCAAAAGCTTTCCTTGTGTTGATAGTGATGGTACAGACTGCCTAAAAACTGATGCTTCATTTACATTATAGACTTGGGCTTCAATGCACATTTTGCATGAATATCTCTATGATATATCCTGGGTAAGTTATAAATCGACTATAAAAGATGAACCTAAATTTGAGAGGAGCTTTATCTATGTTGTTAATGAAGGAGCTGCTATTCACTTGCGTAGTTACTAAGATAGATATAGCAACTGTCTTACTGGTCTACTTCTTTTGTGCAAGTGCTGTAACGCAATCATTTTCTGACTTCATAATCCCACTGAATAGCCTTGCCCGCTGAGATTGGAATGTGTTTGCAGGAGGTGCAGGATCTAACAGATATGGTTCAGATGATGGCAATGAATGTGGAGAGCATTGAGCTTACACGAATACTCCTGGGCACTATCAGTGGGGTGGGTGATGAGGTTTTGGGACTGTCGGGAGAAGTAACAACACTCACACGAGAAATGGGAACGCTGTCCGGGACCATGAGTGAGGGAATATCTCAGTCAGCTGAAACCATGTCAGTGAATGTCACAAGTAGTTGAGACAATGACAGGGCGTATGAGGGAGTGCATGTTGGAGTTAGCTGTTGCAAAAGGAAACACGCCCAGAGCCGGTGCCCATTGAAAGAATCAATTGCCACTCCCACTCCAATTCCCAGACCAAACTCCGAAGAGCCCCAAGCCGTGCCCTCCCCATTGCGGCCTGCTCCCGTCCCGCACCCCGCCCCCACCCACACCCCCGCCGCCCCCCACCTCCCCCCGCCGTAAACAGGTGCGCATTACCCGAGATGTTAGAATGAACAAGCTTGGTACTAACCCCAGAAACACTGCGCCACCGGCTGTGGGGAGGGGTGGTGGAGTCACCAAGACCAAGCGCAGCAGGCGGTCTTAGAATAAGGGGGAGGAGAGATGGGTGCAGCCTTTCTTTGCTGCTATTGTTATTGTTATTATTATTTTTGTTATTGTTTTAACTTTTGTTCTCAAATTAAAAGTTTTTTGTAAGTTATGTAAATTTACAAGTTTTGTTTGTAAATGATCTTAACTGAAAACTTTAAAGTTTGAAGCAAGAATATTTTTATTTAATTAAGTACAAATGTTTATTAAACTTTTGAATAAAATATATTTTAAATTATAACTGAATAATTTCCATTATTTGTTCCATGAACACAACACAACACTACAGAACAGGCCCAAACAGTAAACATGGTCCATGTGGAATAGTTGCTGCTGAGCCCTCAGGCAGCAAAGCGTTCATGGATGAGCTGCTGGCGCAAGGCTCGAGCAATCGTTAAAGGGGCATGACGGCCTGCCCTCCTCTACTGTCGTGCTCCGGGTTCAGCTAGTTGCATGGTTTCCTGGTCCTCGTCCTCCTCCTGCTGCTCGTCATCTGCATCTATCTCATCATTATCATCAGCCACTCTCACCTCAGGTGGGTCTTCTACTACCAGCTGCTGCTGCCTCATGATGGCTAAGTTAGGCATCATCATCATCATAGGCAGTCCCTCAAAATCGAGGCAGACTTGCTTCCACTCTAAAAGTGAGTTCTTAGGTGACTGAACAGTCCAATACGGGAATTACAGGTGGGACAGAAAAGGTGGGTGTGATGTTTGAAGGACAGGGTGCGTGTGATGGTTTGCTGCACGCTCCTTCCGCTGCTTGCGCTTGATTTTTGCATGCTCTTGGTGATGAGACTCGAGGTGCTCAGTGCCCACCCAGATGCACTTCCTCCACTTAGGGCGGTTTTTGGCCAGGGACTCCCAGGTGTTAGTGCGGATGTTGCATTTTATCAAGGAGGCTTTGAGGGTGTCCTTGAAATGTTTCCTCTGCCCACCTTGGGCTCGCTTGCCATGAAGGAGTTCCTTTGGGCCTCAAAGCCTCAAGTTATGCAGCATGCAGTACACAACAGTGAACTGACCAAAAATCTCAGGGGAATATAGCAAATAGCCTCCGGAATGGTCCAGGCATCGGAAACTCTGTTTCAAGATGGCAATTGTCCTCTCTATGATGCTGTGCCTCGCAATGTGCGACATGTTGTATTCACGGTCAGCTTCCGTCCGAGTTATGCCTAGGGCCATCATGAACCAGGTTGCGAGGCCGTACCCTTTGTCTCCCAGCAGCCAGTTCTGCTCTTCTGGTTGCTGCTGAAACATGGCAGATATAACGCTGTCACGTAGGATGAATGCATCATAGGTGCTCCCAGGGTATTTTGCATCAACAGACATGAAGTGATATATGTCGTCACACACGAGCTGTACATTAATGGAGTGGAAGCCTTTTCTGTTCCTGTACATCTCGAATCTTCCAAAAGGTGTTCGCAAGGCGATGTGGGTACAATAAATGCAGCCCTGTATCTTTGGGAAGCCAGCAATCCTGGAGAAGCTCACAACCCTGGCATGCATTGCCTGGGCGGTCATGGGGAACTTTATGTATTCATTCCTCCAGATGCAGACATGTGTTGCATGTTGAGAAATGGCGCACATATCACCAGTTGTAGCTTGGAAGGATCCAGATGCATAGAATGAAAGTGTAGCTGTAACCTTCACTTCAACCGACAAAGCAGTCCTCCTGACACTTCTAGGTTGCAGGTCTGCTTTGACCAACTCACAGATCTCAGTTACAAATTCTTTGCGGAAACGCAGCCTTCTGACACAGTCTGCATCACTCAGGTGCAGTATGAACGCCTATCTCGATATACGCGAGGTGGGTAAGGCCTCCTTCCCAGCACCCTAAATGTTCTGAGATTCCTGATGCGATGACGTCAAATCAATTGTCTCCTCTGCAGCACCCTGATGCAGAAGGCTGGCACAAGGTATGGCATTGTCATTATTGCCCATGCTTAAATTTTACCTTTGCAAGAAGCTCAAAACCGCAGGAAGGCAGGACTGGTTCTTTGTTCTCTCTCCCTAAGGTCTGTATGTACCACACCCAGGTCTGAGCAAGCGGATCTGGAACCCTCCCCGGCTCATTGCAATCTTGTGACTTCTGATCGCGTTCAACAGCACCTTCGCCCACCCCCCCAGGCTTATTGCAGACTTGTGATTTCTTCCGATCGCATTCAACAGCCCCTTCCATCCGCCCGCGCCCCCCAAGCCCCCGAACAAAGAAATGGCAGACCAATTGAACAAGTACTTTGGTTCGGTATTCACTAAGGAGGATACAAACAACCTTCCGGATATAAAAGGGGTCAGAGGGTCTAGTAAGGAGGGGGAACTGAAGGAAATCTTTATTAGTCGGGAAATTGTGTTGGGGAAATTGATGGGATTGAAGGCCGATAAATCCCCAGGGCCTGATGGACTGCATCCCAGAGTACTTAAGGAGGTGGCCTTGGAAATAGCGGATGCATTGACAGTCATTTTCCAACATTCCATTGACTCTGGATCAGTTCCTATGGAGTGGAGGGTAGCCAATGTAACCCCACTTTTTTCAAAAAGGAGGGAGAGAGAAAACAGGGAATTATAGACCGGTCAGCCTGACCTCAGTAGTGGGTAAAATGATGGAATCAATTATTAAGGATATCATAGCAGTGCATCTGGAAAATGGTGACATGATAGGTCCAAGTCAGCATGGATTTGTGAAAGGGAAATCATGCTTGACAAATCTTCTGGAATTTTTTGAGGATGTTTCCAGTAAAGTGGACAAAGGAGAACCAGTTGATGTGGTATATTTGGACTTTCAGAAGGCTTTCGACAAGGTCCCACTCAAGAGATTAATGTGCAAAGTTAAAGCACATGGGATTGGGGGTAGTGTGCTGACGTGGATTGAGAACTGGTTGTCAGACAGGAAGCAAAGAGTAGGAGTAAACGGGTACTTTTCAGAATGGCAGGCAGTGACTAGTGGGGTGCCGCAAGCTTCTGTGCTGGGGCCCCAGCTGTTTACATTGTACATTAATGATTTAGACGAGGGGATTAAATGCAGTATCTCCAAATTTGCGGATGACACTAAGTTGGGTGGCAGTGTGAGCTGCGAGGAGGATGCTATTAGGCTGCAAAGTGACTTGGATAGGTTAGGTGAGTGGGCAAATGCATGGCAGATGAAGTATAATGTGGATAAATGTGAGGTTATCCACTTTGGTGGTAAAAACAGAGAGACAGACTATTATCTGAATGGTGACAGATTAGGAAAAGGGGAGGTGCAACGAGACCTGGGTGTCATGGTACATCAGTCATTGAAGGTTAGCATGCAGGTACAGCAGGCGGTTAAGAAAGCAAATGGCATGTTGGCCTTCATAGCGAGGGGATTTGAATACAGGGGCAGGGAGGTGTTGCTACAGTTGTACAGGGCCTTGGTGAGGCCACACCTGGAGTATTGTGTACAGTTTTGGTCTCCTAACTTGAGGAAGGACATTCTTGCTATTGAGGGAGTGCAGCGAAGATTCACCAGACTGATTCCCGGGATGGAGGAACTGACCTATCAAGAAAGACTGGATCAACTGGGCTTGTATTCACTGGAGTTCAGAAGAATGAGAGGGGACCTCATAGAAACGTTTAAAATTCTGACGGGTTTAGACAGGTTAGATGCAGGAAGAATGTTTCCAATGTTGGGGAAGTCCAGAACCAGGGGTCACAGTCTGAGGATAAGGGGTAAGCCATTTAGGACCGAGATGAGGAGAAACTTCTTCACCCAGAGAGTGGTGAACCTGTGGAATTCTCTACCACAGAAAGTAGTTGAGGCCAATTCACTAAATATATTCAAAAGGGAGTTAGATGAAGTCCTTACTACTCGGGGGATCAAGGGTTATGGCGAGAAAGCAGGAAGGGGGTACTGAAGTTTCATGTTCAGCCATGAACTCATTGAATGGCGGTGCAAGCTAGAAGGGCTGAATGGCCTGCTCCTGCACCTATTTTCTATGTTTCTATGAGCTCATTTGCTGCCGAGTGCAGTTTTCTCTTGGCCTTGTTTTGCAGCCGAGCCCCAAGCCCCTGTGTCCGGGTGCGGGGCCAATTCTGCCGGCCGACACTCCGACCCCTCCATGGTGGCATGTGAGTTGAAAAAAAAATGAAAAGTTCAGAATTCCATCAAACTTCTATTTACTCCATTGTAAGGTAAAAAATTGAACCTTTATTATGCATATTTAAAGTGTTCTTATCTCCCTCCAAAACTTCAATGGAAAACAATGGCGTCTTTTTGCACCGATTTTTCAATGTATGCTGCTTTCTCTTAACACACCAGAAGGTTTTTCGGGTGTGGCCAGATATGCCGGCTGAGGGTAAATTTTTAGTGGCCAATCTTTGAAAAATGATAAAAACTGGCGCAGACATGAGGTAACGACCCCATGACGTAAAGAAAAACAAACCTAAAAAAATCGTAACTAACTCAGTTATGCTGCCGCAGATTCCTTGGGGAAACTTTACTTTAAAAACTTACGCCAAAAAATGCGTCACGCGCCAAATAAACGGCGCAAATGACTGGGGAAAATGGAGCCCTATATCAGTAATCATTGAATCATTGTCTGGAAATTCCTGGGGGGTTTCTCCAGCAGGTGACTGATGAACTGCCTTGGCCTTCTCCTGAATCTCACCCCGCTCCCCCCAACCCCGGGCCCCAAGAAATTGAAGTTATGGCAGGAAATAAGGACAACTGCATGGAATTTCAGGGTCCATATTTTGAAACATTTTGAAAATTAGAACCACATTGTTTTGACATGAACCACAGAGAACTGATGTGGCTGGAGCTGTGACCAAGCGTACGGTATGACATTAGCTCTGATAGGACATAGACAATTCAACGGGCACTTCACTGAATTGGAGGATTTCATCAACAGACTTTGGTCCACATAAAGCTGGAAGATTTATATTCTGGGTAACTCTTTGTTTTAAAATGAATTGTTTCTGACTGTCATTTTCTTGAAGAAAACTAATATTTCTCATTTTCTTTACTCAGTAGAATGGTTCAAAGTCAGCTTACCATGAGGTCATGGCAAATTAGTATTTGTTATAACCCTCAAGTCTGGACTTTTTTTTAAAGACTGTGGCCCCGAAATTTAATGGGGCCATTCATGCTACACTCTGGAGCTAGGTTTTCTGCCTACCTATGCAGTTCAGCACTAATTCTGCCATAAATTATGGTGTCAGCTCACTTAAATGCCCATTGGCAGTTTAGTAGCACAACTCCTGTGTAACAGGGGAGTCATGAACTGAGGAGGCTTGGAAATTTGTAGCGTAGCCTTTAATAAGCCTAGAATGGCTGAAAATCACAGCAGCAGGTGGGGGTAGCAGCAAGTAAGTAGGATTGTCTTTGACACAGTGAGTTGACCCTTGCAGTATTTTAAGACTCTAAAGTAGCCAAGCCTGTCATTTAATACCTACCTTGGGTGCTGTTGGGGGTGATGACTCATTAGGGGAGGGCAGCAGCAGCCAAGAGCCAAGTTCATGGCACCATGGATGGCTCTGCTGCACAGGAGGGCTGGAAAAACAGTGGGAGAGCAATAGTGGTCGGGGATTCCATTGTAAGGGGAATAGATAGGCGTTTCTGTGGCCGCAATCGAGACTCCAGGAGGTATGTTGCCTCCCTGGTGCAAGGGTCAAGGATGTCTCGGAGTAGCTGCACGACATTTTGGAGGGAGAGGGTGAACATCCAGTTGTCGTGGTGCATATAGGTACCAACGATATATATAAAAAACGGGATGAGGTCCTACAAGCTGAATTTAGGGAGCTAGGAGTTAAATTAAAAAGCTGGATCTCAAAGGGAGTAATCGCAGGTTTACTACCAGTGCCACGTGCTAGTCAGAATAGAAATAGCAGGATAGCTAAGATGAACACGTATCTTGAGGAGTGGTGCATGAGGTTGGGATTCAAATTCCTGGGACATTGGAACTGTTTCTGGGATGGTGGGACCAGTACAAACCGGATGGTCTGCACCTGGGCAGGACCGGAACCAATGTCCGAGGGGGAGTGTTTGCTAGTGCTGTTGGGGAGGGGTTAAACTAATATGTCAAGGGGATGGGAACCTATGCAGGGAGAGAGAGGGAAGTAAAATGGGCGGAAGAAGCAAATGACAGAAAGAAGAAAAGTAAAAGTGGAGGGCAGAGAAACCCAAGGCAAAAATCAAAAAGGGCCACATTACAGCAAAATTCTAAAAGGGACAAAGTGTGTTAAAAAGACAAGCCCGAAGGCTCTGTGCCTCAATGCGAGGAGTATTCGGAATAAGGTGGATGAATTAACTGCGCTGGCAGCTATTAACGATTATGATATAATTAGGATTACGGAGACATAGCTCCAGGGTGACCAAGGCTGGGAACTCAACATCCAGGGGTATTCAACATTCAGGAAGGATAGACAAAAAGGAAAAGGAGGTGGGGCAGCATTGCTGGTTAAAGAGGAAATTAACACAATAGTAAGGAAGGACATTAGCTTGGATGATGTGAAATTTGTATGGGTCGAGCTGCGGAATACCAAAGGGTAGAAGACGCTGCTGGGAGTTGTGTACCGACTAGCAAACAGTTGTAGTGAGGTTGGAGACAGAATCAAACAAGAAATTAGGGATGTGTGCAATAAAGATACAGCAGTTATCATGGGTGACTTTAATCTACATATAGATTGGGCGAAGCAAATTGGTAGCAAAACGGTGGAGGAGGATTTCCTGGAGTGCATTAGGGATGGTTTTCTAGACCAATATGTCGAGGAACCAACTAGAGGGCTGGCCATCCTAGACTGGGTGATGTGTAATGAGAAAGGACTAATTAGCAATCTTGTTGTGCGAGGCCCCTTGGGGAAGAGTGACCATAATATGGTAGAATTCTTTATTAAGATGGAGAGTGACACAGTTAATTCAGAGACTAGGGTCCTGAACTTAAGGAAAGGTAACTTCGATGGTATGCGACGTGAATTAGCTAGAATAGACTAGCGAATGATACTTAAAGGGTTGACGGTGGATAAGCAATGGCAGACAATTAAAGATCACATGGATGAACTTCAACAATTGCATATCCCTGTCTGGAGTAAAAATCAAACTGGGAAGGTGGTTCAACCATGGCTAACAAGGGAAATTATGGATAGTGTTAAATCCAAGGAAGAGGCATATAAATTGGCCAAAAAAAGCAGCAAACTTGAGGATTTTGAGAAATGTAGAATTAAGCAGAGGAGGACAAAGGGTTTAATTAGGAGGGGGAAAATTGAGTATGAGAGGAAGCTTGCTGGGAACATAAAAACTGACTGCAAAAGCTTCTATGGATATGTGAAGAGAAAAAGATTAGTGAAGACAAACTAATGGGGAACAAAGAAATCGCAGACCAATTGAACAAATACTTTGGTTCTGTCTTCACGAAGGAAGACACAAATAACCTTCCGGAAATACTAGGGGACAGAGGGCCTCCCGAGAAGGAGGAACTGAAGGAAATCCTTATTAGTCAGAAAATTGTCTCAGGAAATTGATGGGATTGAAGGACGATAAATCTCCAGGGCCTGATAGTCTGCATCCCAGAGTACTTAAAGAAGTGGCCCTAGAATTAGTGGATGCATTGGTGATCATTTTCCAGCAGTCTATCGACTCTGGATAAGTTCCTATGGACTGGAGGGTAGCTGATGTAACATCACTTTTTAAAAAAGGAGGGAGAGAGAAAACGGGGAATCATATATCGGTTAGCCTGACAGCGGTAGTTGGGAAAATGTTGGACTCAGTTATTAAAGATGAAGTAGCAGCGCATTTGGAAAGCAGTGACAGGATCGGTCCAAGTCAGCATGGATTTATGAAAGGGAAATCATGCTTGACAAATCTTCTAGACTTTGTTGAGGATGTAACTAGTAGAGTGGACAAGGGAGAACCAGTGGATGTGGTGTATTTGAACTTTCAAAAGGCTTTTGACGATGTCCCACACAAGAGATTGGTGTGCAAAATTAAATCACATGATATTTGGGGTAATGTATTGACATGGATAGAGAACTGGTTGGCAGACAGGAAGCAGAGAGTCGGGATAAACGGATCCTTTTCAGAATGGCAGGCAATGACTGATGGGGTGCCTCAGGGCTCAGTGCTGGGACTCCAGCTATTTACAATATACAAATGATTTCGATGAAGGAATTGAGTTTAATATCTCCAAGTTTGCAGATGACACTAAGCTATGTGGCGGTGTGAGCTGTGAGGAGGATGCTAAGAGATTGCATGGTGACTTGGACAGGTTAGGTAAGTGAGCAAATGCATGGCAGATGCAGTATAATATGGATGAATGTGAGGTTATCCACTTTGGTGGCAAAAACAGGAATGCAGAATATTATCTGAATGCTGAAAGATTAGGAAAAGTGGAGGTGCAACAAGACCTGGGTGTCATGGTACATCAGTCATCGAAAGTTGGCATGCAGGTACAGCAGGCGGTGAAGAAGGCAAATCGCATGTTGGCCTTCATAGCTAGGGGATTTGAGTATAGGAGCAAGGAGGTCTTACTGCAGTTGTACAGGGCCTTGGTGAGGCCTCACCTGAAATATTGTGTTCAGTTTTGGTCTCCTAACCTGAGGAAGGACGTTCTTGCTATTGAGGGAGTGCAGCAAAGGTTCACCAGATTGATTCCCGGGATTGCAGGACTGCCATACGAGGAGAGACTGGATCCACTGAGTCTGTATTCATTGAGTTTAGAAGAATGAGAGGGGATCTCCTAGAAACATATAAAATTCTGACGGGACTGGACAGGTTAGGTGCAGGAAGAATGTTCCCGATGTTGGGGAAGTCCAGAACCAGGGATCACAGGCTAAGGATAAGGGGTAAGCCATTTAGGACCGAGATGAGGAGAAACTTCTTCACTCAGAGAGTTGTTAACCTGTGGAATTCTCTACCGCAGAGAGTTGTTGATGCCAGTTCGTTAGATATATTCAAGAGGGAGTTAGTAATGGTCCTTACGGTTAAAGGGATCAAGGGGTATGGAGAGAAATCGGGAAAGGGGTACTGAGGTGAATGATCAGCCATGATCTTATTGCATGATGGTGCAGGCCCAAAGGGCCGAATAGCCTACTCCTGCACCTATTTTCTATGTATCTATGTTTCTATTTAACCTTGGTGATGAGCCACTGGTCCAAGTGTCCATTTATTAGTACAGAGGTTTTATTGGCAATCCACTTTTCTCATAGCACATTTAAGAATCAAATTTAGACTCATGATATCCAATGAGTGAATTATCAAGACAAGAATTATTACAGTAAAATATATAGTTATCCGAGAAACAATAACATTTCATACATGAGCAATTTTCATTTCCCTGGTGTAGTGTGGAGTGATAGTGATGATGATAAGATAGAATATATTCTGTTGGCATTGAAAATGGCACTTCTATTAGTGCTCATTTTGGACAATTATCAAAGCTATGGAAGAATAGTTGAAACGAACACATTTCTCTGCAGTCAACATTTTCATCACGTTGTACATCTCTGAAGCAAAATGAAAATGCACATTAAGGAATTGTGCAACAGTGATGTGCTGTTTGCTAATTTTTGTTAACACAGTGCTTGTGTGCAAAAAAGTATATTACAGATTTCTAATAGTCTTACTGTCCAGTTTATAAAGATCTACTGTTCTGTTATAATTAACACACAGAGGAAAGTACCATCCTAAATATCTCAATTTATCATAACCCATACTTGGCTTTCCTATTCAGTTAAGGTATCATTTTTTTATTTGGTGAACTAGATGAGGGACAGTGCTTCTGCTGCCTTAAGGATAAATACACATCAATTTATGTGCGTATCTGTTGTGTGTATGTCTGTCGGGGGAATCCATCTATATTTCATGGTGGCCCAGAGTGGTTCAGACACTAGCTTATATGTATTAACCTCTAGCTTAATTTAATCAATAACCATATTTTTATGACTGGCAGAAAAATAAAAGAATAACAATTGAATGTTAATTCTTAACAAAACCTTTCTTCCGAATTGCCACCTACTTAGGGGTGGATTTGTTTCTATAAAAAGTTCAGGTATTAACAAGTGGCCGAGCCGCTATCGCACATTTTAGATCTCCCATTCAGAACATTAGTTACTTATAAGGAGAACATTCTATTTGAAGGGTATATGAACATACCATATGAACATTTCCATTATGCAAATGGAGCTACCTCAGACTGTGATGCTGCTTCAACAGGTTGATGCCTAAAACCAAGCAGGACATGTAGAAACCAACTTTGGGATGCTCAACCATGATCCTGCCCAAAAAGCGGATGAATAATGAAGTGCAATGCAGGCAGTGAGACCTATCACTGGCAACAGTCTTCGGTCTGCTGTGGAGCCGGGAGAAGCACACCAGCTGCTCGCAGCTTCACATTCACTTAAATATATTTTTTTAACCTTACCTTTTTGGTGGCGGCCTCCAGTGGTCCCTTTAAGGACCAGTGATTAGACTGCATATAGACTTGGTTCTCCTGAACACAGCAGGACCAATGCTGGTTGTGTTCAGGGCAGTCCCATTTCGGGCAGTGGGTCTTATACAGGTGCGAGGTCCTCTGTTGCATATGCAACGTGCCTAATGCCTGTTTCATGTGTGGACCCTGGACATCTATACTGGAGCTGTAATGTATGTAGGCACCTTTAGTAATGACTCTACGAGGCAGGGTATGATAATTAAACTGTGTAGACCTGTAGTCCTTTATTTGCAGCTCCTGAGTGACGACAACAAGCTGTGAGTTCCCTTTTATACTGGATTACCTGCCGTGTGCAGGCAACCCCTCGGTCTCCAGCAGCAGCATCCTCTGGTGTACAGGCAAGGTGTGTACAGTGTAAGGGTACATTCAGTGTTGCATAACAGTGTTACAGACATCACACAGTAAACCCGCCTGCATACACAACAATACTTCCCCCTGAGCATTTTTCATATCCTTATTGTCATGACCAGGGGAGGTGATCAGTGGTGGGCTATGGGAGGTTATGGTGAGGGTTGTGTGGTTGCCAGGTGTGACCCCTGTGCTTGAGGCTGGCCTCGTACGTTTCCCCTCCCTCACACACAAACCAAGTGGGTGTCACTGTTGTGGGATCCCTCGGGGAGGCAGCCATGGCAGCAGTGGGTGGTGTGTATACACTGTGATGTGGGTAGTTGTGGGGTGGTGGGCAGGGCCACAAGACTGGGTGGGCTCCTTGTCCACCAATTGGGATGAGGGTCAGATCATCCCAGGGTTTGCCAGGGAAGCTGGAGGGTATTGGCCTCATGCTCCTGGTGTTGGCCCTGGTGGCCAGGGGTTGTAGGGCTGATCTGGTGCAGTTTGCCATTGGTGGTGGCTGGACTGCCCATTGACCACTGTCCCTGTAGTGGGTCTGCTCCCAATGCCTGTGTGTGTGTCCTGCAAGGGGCATCACATTCATTCCAAAGGTCCAGGCTACATGGTCAGGTAGCCTGCTGGACCTGGGCGTCTCCCACCGGGAGATTCCATTGGCATCAGCATGGTCCCTGTAGGACCCAATGTCCTTTGGCAGTGTCTTACCGGTATACATGACACCTTGGCTCTGATCACACATAGTTGAACCTGCATTATACATTCTAGCATTTGCATCACTTTTGGGTGTCCTGGTTTCAACAGACATGGTTACATTAGGCATTTCACAATCTCTATCATTACTGTTAAGAATAATAAACTTGTTCTTAATCTTACTGACATCTGCATTCATATCATTAGTCACATTAGTTAAACCAGCATCACAATTCATTGTTACATTGCATACATTTTCATACTTGTACCCTTCAATCGCATCTTTAGCTATAAAGTCCGTGTACTCAAATAGTTGAAACTTCCCCTTTAAATTTATTTGGTTACCGGTCTCCTTTAAGGGAACCTTCAAATCCGATTGGCCGCTCGGTGTCATGTGATGCTCCTCCATGCTCACTGGTGGCATGGCGGTGGCCATTTTGATTACAAGTGTTTCTCCTTGTGCTGCTGATGCTGCAGCCATTTCCTGGCTTTCAGGCAGGAGGGCTGTGGTGGTCTTTTCTTCCACAGGGCCACTTCACCTGATGTGGACCCGGTTCATCCAATTCCTGCCCAGTAGCGAGGGAGTGTCGCCGGCTACAATCCACAGGGGGAGTTTGTTCAACACGCCGCCCTGGGAGACCTGGACGTCTACACTGCCAACGATTTGGATTTTACCTTAGGTATAGGTGAGCAACTTTGCCTGGACAGGAGACAGTTTTGATCGAATGGTATGATTCATCAAAATTTTTTCAAAGGTCATTTGGCTCATCACAGACTGGCTTGCCCTTGTGTCGATCTCCATGGAGACTGGGACCCCATCGATGTCCACTTCCATCATTCACGGAGAACTTCCGGTGGAGCAGGTAAAGATTCCATACTCTTCTTCCAGGGTTGGGGCTGCTTCATCATCATCTGTGTCGGAGCCCCGGTGATCAGCCAACTCTTCAGAGACACAATGAGTACAGCCTTTTCTGCACATTATCAGAAGGTGCCCTTTTTCTTTGCAGCCTTTGCATGCATAGTCTTTATAGTGGCACTGGTGGACCCTGTGGTTTCCTCCACAGCGCCAGCACGGGGCCATCCGGTTTGCCCCATGTGGCGGACTCAGGGTTGCAGGACTCGGGGCAACATTTATGCCTTTAGAAGTATCCAGGCGGTGCACTGCACTCGCCAGTTTAGAGTCCTGGGTCAGTATTTGCCTGGAGTCGCTTGCCGAAACCATGTAGACCCTGCTTTCTGCAGGGTGACCATGATGTCAGCCAAGAGCAATTTGTGGAGGAGGCCTTCGTGGCCGATTCCGATGAAAAATATTTCCCTTAGTGCTTCATTAAGGTGGTCGCCAAAATCACATGGTGCAGCTAGTCCTCTTAAATGTGCAGCATACTTGGCAATTTCTTGGCCCTCAGGTCGCCAGTAAGTGTAGAACAGATTACCTGGCTGTGAGGATGCTTTCTTTCGGTTTTAGTTGTTCCTGTATGATTGTTACAAGTTGCTCATAGCTCTTGGTGGTTCTCTTCTCTGGGGCTAGTAAGTCCCTGACGAGACCGTAGATGGTGGACCCACAACTGCTAAGCAGGATGGCCCTACGTTTGTTCGGTAGTGTGGCCGATGTGTCCCCGTCCAGGTCGTTGGCTATAAAGAAGTGTTCCAAGCTTTCCACAAAAGCATCCTCATCTTCCCCCTCTGTAAATTGCTGAAGGTTGCTGAGGTTAGACATGTTGAGCATGTAGTTCGTGACCTCGTATTCCCATCGCTGGTTGTGGCGCATGTAGGCACCATTAGTAATGACTCCACGAGGCAGGGTATGGTACTTAAACTGTGTAGACCTGTAGCCCTTTATTTGCAACTCCTGAGTGACGACAACAAGCTGTGAGTTCCCTTTTATACTGGGTACGTAGGTGCCCATTTTAAACCTGTATCAATTAATTTTTCGGCTTGTAGCTTCCAGTTATACACCTTGAAGTATTTTGGGAGCTACTTTACAGATCCCGTTTTCTTTAAGGATTTGTTTTCTCGACTTAGTTTTTCTCTGTTATTTGCAACAATGATCCAACTGCATACACAAAAATGCTTCTCCATTGTCTGATCTGGAAAACCTATGCATTCCGTAAACTTTACTTACTCAATCAACTTACATGTAATGTGTGGTCTGATTAAGCAGAAAAACACTGGGCATTACCGCCACGTAAACATTGAGTGATTCACATGAACACCTAAAGTCATTTGTTAACATATAGCCTACTCTATTGATTCTAAATTCTAAACTGGCAAGCTTCCAGCAAGATCTAGATGAGAGCCATGCTGTTCAATATTCCACTCCCCACATGGCCAAATAATCAATATTACATGGCAGAAAATTTCACTCAGCATATCTTATGAGGCATACTTGTACTACACAATTCCATAAACAATGTAGCATGTATTGTGGATATTTAGCATGTGCTAATAGGACTGTTAAAATGTTTGAATCCTGTCAACCTGGTATTATCATGATATGATTGTATTTTACTTTTCCATGGAATCCAAGTATTCAATTCCAGGAAACCAGTCCCTCTCCAATAAAAAATTGTGGCATGTCAATATGATTATTTCTAAGGTGTACAAAGGAGTTGGCTGTTCCAACTGTGAAAAGTTTTTCACTTTTAAATGTCATAGCAAAGAAGTATTAGCGTTGCAATATTATTCCTGTAGTCGCTGTGTTCTGAAGCACTGAACACTTTTTGTTAAATACACATATGGACCTGGATTTTTGGCTGATTTGCACCCCATTTAGCACCTGGGCGGGGCGTAAAATTGATATTTTTGGCATGAAACGAGGCGCACAAGATTTTGTGCCCAGGCGGAACTTTTGGCGGTGGTTTTGCGGTGGCATTAAAATTTAGCGGCGCCTAATATTTTGACTGTTTGGATGACGTAAATCATCGTGCATCGCTGCACTAGTGCTCCGGGCAGAACTCTTAAGCATATCGCCCGATTTAGCGTCTGCCCGGGAACACGGCAACAAAAAGCAGCTGGACCCAGGGCGCACCAGGCACTAACAGCGCCATGTTCAAAACGGAGGAGAAAGTCAGAGTTCTGAGTGATTAAAAGTATTGGGAGAAGAACGCTGCATTACTGCATACTTTTGATTGGGAAGTTTATGTGAGTTTACAGTTTGTTTTAAAGGGCATGTGAGGCCATTTAAAAAAATGGGGGCCATGCTATGTCAGCCATTACTCGTGGCTGCTATATTTATATGAGGTCGAGCTGCAAGAAGATTTATTGATGATCATTTTCAATGGAATCGAAAAGGTCGCAGATATGGGGAGGAGGCCTTACTCCACATGAGTTTACATGGAACATCGCTCACACCTCCAGCTCTCTGAGGCATAGTGCGTTAGAAGGCTGCGTTTCTGAAAAGAGGTGGACACCGAGATATGCCATCTCACACAGGCAGACCTACAGCCTACCAGCGGCAACAGGACTGTTGAGGTGAAGGTGACTGTAGCACTTGCCTTCTATGCTTCTGGATTATTTCAGGCATCAGCAGGGGACATATGCTGCATCTCGCAGCATGCTACACATTGCAACATTTACCAGGTGACTACTGCACTGTACGCACACAGGAAGGACTTCATAAACTTCCCAGTGACTAAGGAGACCCAAAGTAAGAGGGCTGTGGGTTTTGGATGATTTGCTGGCTTCCCCAAGGTTCAGGGTGCCCTTGACTGTACACACATTGCCCTGTGAGCACCTTTACAGAATCCAGAGGTTTACTGAAACCGAAAGGGATTCCACTCCATGAATGTACAGATCGTCTGCGACCTTACTCAGCGCATCATGGCAGTCAAAGCCCAACATCCAGTGAGCATCCATGATGCTTTCATCTTGCGTGAGAGCAGTGTCTCACGCATGTTCCAGCGTCAACCACAAGGCCAGAGCTAGATCCTAAGGGACAAAGGTTACGGCCTCGAAACCTGGCTCATGACCCCGCTCCGGAACCCTCAGACAGAAGCTGAGCATCGTTATAATGAGAGCCATGCAGCCACACGCAACATGGTCAAACAGACAATTGGAGTGCTTAAGCAGTGCTTCCGATGCCTGGACCACTCTGGAGCCTGCCTGCAATACTCCCCTCAGCAGGTCTCTGAGTTCATTGTGGTGTGCTGCATGCTACACAACTTAGCCACCATGAGGGGACAGAATTTGCCACCTCAGGAGAGAGTGGGGGTGGGGGGGAGGAGGAGGAGGAAGATGAGGAAGAGGAGCCTGGCGAGGAACCCATGCCACCATCACCCCCGCCACAACTACAACCACAGGGGAGGGATCATGGAAATTTCACCATTGCAAAAGCATTATGTCAGCAGTTCATAATTGAACACTTTACTTGAAGAGTGAACAGTACGTTTGACCGTTGGCTGACCACTCTATTGCACCATGTTGACTATTCCCACTCTTATTCTGCAAATGAGACATTGCACAGGAATGGTTAAGGTGAACAAAATAATTTATTAAATATTGTAAACTTTGTAAGCTTTAGTAAAATAACATAAACTAGCTGCATCCAGCAGTTTAATAATTCAACAACAACAACATTATGAACGATAAATCAGAACATAACAATTAAACATAAAACATAGGATGCATCCAGCATCAACATCATAAATGCAGCAACTCCTGCCCTATTATCTTTTACCACTGACCATTCCCCCTTCTTACCCCCATTCCCCTCCCTTGCCTGCTGCTCCTAACCCAAGTGGTACCAAGATGGCGTGCAGCAACATTGTCAGAGCGCTGCTGTGTTGGGGGACGAGACAAAGGAGACGCCACCTCGGGACATACTGGACCAGCTCATGGCATGGAAGGCCCAGCTTCTGACTCATGAGCATCTACATCGGCATCAACAGTCATAGGTGGTTGGGGTTTGGGTGTGACAGTGGGGAACGCAGAATGTATGGCGGGAGGGTTTATGGACTGTATCACCTGCCCAAGCTGAAGCAGAACTTGCGCCTGTGATGTGCTATATTCCGCAAGGGTTCATGCCACACTTTCCGGGACTTCACTGTCACTGCTGGAGGCCACCAGCATCATGTGGGCACTGATGGCCTCGCTGGTATCACGGCTTGGACCAACAATCTACGACCCGACCTCCGTAATAGTCGCAGTGAGATTCTCGATGGTCGTGAGAATCCTACCCAAGACATCAAGGAGCTGACAGATGAGCTGGATGCTCTCCCTGGACAGTCCCATCATGTCCCGTTCCATGTCTGCCTGTCTGTCAGCAGACCGACTTTGCCGACTCACCCTCAAGAGAGATGGCATACGGGATTCGACCCAAGAACGGCATTGCTGCATGCCAATAGTCCCAGGAGTCTCAGAGTTTTCGAACCCCGAGAAAGTCACATCATCATCCCCAGACAAGGTGACTGCCATTGATAAAAGAGGGGTGGATTGCATCTGCCCTGGAGTCAGCTGATCCTTAAACTCATCCTCATCTTCTTCCTCCTCCCCCACACGATGGCCTGATGTGGAGTGTTGCTTTGTGGGATGCTACGGCTGTGGCTGGTCATCTGGAAGTAGAAAGCAACAGACGAGTGGTTAGCAGCAGGGGAGGGGTCAGGGTGACATGAGGAAGGTCACATAGCATGGGCTCATTTGAAGGACTGTCACTACTCCATTATATCTAGTCCACAGACACTGCATGACATTGCCCAAACCCAGCCCAGGGAGTGTGCAGGACACACCCTCAACTTCCAAGCAGAGATCAGCTCCCCAAGTATCAGTTGCCCGACCTGACACTGATGAGACCTGCCACTCACTCCTCGAGGTCGGAGATTGGCAGGGTCTAAGTCAAATCGCCGCCTGGCCTCACCTGCTCGTGCCGGTTATGGGACTTCTTTGCCTGAAAAGATGAAATGGGAATAGTTACAAGAGGGTCCATTTGCTCTTGTGCCGCACACAGATAGCCACCAAAGCACTTATACCATAATGTCTGAAAGTAACACAGCCACTGTTTCATGGCCTTGGAAGTTGCACGTGGTTCATCAGGAGGACATCAAACTGCAGAGCCATCTTATGAGATCTCAGAAAGCAATCTTAATAATGTGTAAAGATCATTCATGGCAAATAAGGTGCCAAACTAAGCCGACCTATGTGATATGCATTTTAGGAGGCAACCCACAGAATGCTGAGAGACAGCAACAGCATGAGAACACCCACAGGGTGCTGACAGGCACCAAAAGCATGAGAACAAATAGTGTGTCAGAATTATAATTGAAGTAATGAAGGAATGCATGAATAAAAATTGTATTCACTCTAATGACCCTCGAAAGATCAATGAACCTTTTTGTGCTAAGTTGAACTGAGGGAAGAGAGAAAAGAGTGACAACATGAACTGGGTTGGGGGTTAGGGGGTAGATTTGGGATTTTAGGGGGGAGGATTGCAAGCAAGAACTAGGAAAAAAAAGTTTTAAATTATGAAGAAAAATAATTAATTCCAAAATGTCAAATAGAGAGTAGTTTTTTGAGGAAATTTGCCTTTTTTTTTACATGAAAAATGCAATGCACAGGTTCATTGTAAAATCCGTTTTAATGGTATTGATTGAGGGATAAATGTTGGGCAGGACACCAAGACAACCTGCTGCTTTTCTTTGAATTTTGCTATAAGACCTTTTATGCCCACCTGTGAGGGAACATGAGCCCTCAGTTTAACATCTCATTGAAAAGGCGGTGGGCGGTAAATTGGTTAGCCCTCGAAAACCAGCGCGAGGATCGCGATGTGCAATTAACCCACGCCCATTGAGCGGAATGCAGGCAGCACGCCAGCTTCGCTAATTGTAATGATTTCTCAGTACAGCCAGCGCTTCTCACATTGTTCATTGGCTGCACGCATCAGCAGGGGGCCCAATACCATTAGTAACTTGCACTACTTAAAGCTAGCCTGCACTATTTAAAGCTAGCCTTCACCTCTTAAAGGGGGAGATGCATTGTGGCTGCAGCAGATGCTGGGAGTTGTTCTGCAACTGGATCTGACTTGGGAAAGACAGAATAGCTGACAATGGGAGAGAGCGGGTTGCCAGGTTTTCAGATGCTGCACTGGAGATCTTAGTAGAGGAGGTGGAAAGGAGAAGTCCTGTATCCTCATGGGGGCAGGAGGCCCTCCAGATACGTGATATGAAGGCAGGAGGAATAGATAGCTGCAGAGTTTATGCCAGGAGTGCAACTCCAAGGACCTGGTTGCAGAGCCGGAAGAAATCTAATGACCTCAAACGAGTGGTCAAGGTCAGTGACTGCATCTTCAAATGCCATGTCCCACCATCTGCACCACTAGCCTCAGCCACTGCTCAATTCACTACACTATCATCACCCACCTACCAACAATCTCTATCAATCAGGCTCATACTTAACATGCATATGCTTCACTGCACTCACGCACCTAGCATGGTTGAAAACTCCCACCGACAACTCACAGTTTGCAAACACTGCCAGCTATTCAACCATGAACCAAACAGATTGCACAACACTCATTGTCACAACTGTGGATGCTGGAAACCTGAAATTAAAAAAAACAGAAAATGTAGGTCAGACAGCTTCTGTGGAGAGAGAACCAGAGTTAATGGCTGGAATTTTCTTTACCTGGGCAGGTCCGGTATGGGCGGTGGCCATGTCGGGTCCCGACCCCGCTGCTGACTCCATCCCTGTAGGGGGTGGTGTGTGGAGTCAGGTTCAGCTCGACCTTCTGAGTGGTTCGAATCGCTCCCACTCCCTGGGTTAGGATTTATTTTGGTGATGTAACAACGTGCAAGAGACAACTGTTTGGTGCAAAGAACCTTGATTTTATTGCAGATAAGAAAAGTACAATGTCAAGCTTGAAATGATTAGAATAAAGACACTTCACCACACATTCAAAAGGAGTTACAGAAAATACTACACCTCCCACCTCCAAATGCCTAACTCTGACTAGGTTAAACTCCAGGGCAAACAGGAATTATGCTCACCAATCCTTTATTATCACTTGTGTGGAGGTTCGCAATTTCGGGGTTCGCTGGACTCTGTAGTTCTGCTTGCCATATCCCGAACGTCATAGAGGACTTCTGACTGCGTAGTCGTTAGTTGGGTGGTATGCGGTAGGGCACGTATTGGACTTATGGGATGAGTACCCACTTTCTTCCGTCAGAAATAGGTTTTAAAGTCTTTTTAGGTAATGTTTCACCTGTTGCTAGAGTGGAAACTTTCGCATCTTCATTTTTTTCTTGAGGTGTTTTGGTTTCAGAATTGGACGATCGCGGTGCTTTTGATGTTACCACGTTGGCTGTGGTCAGTTGTTACCGCGATGGCGATGTCTGAAGTTACTGGGAGCTGCTTTCTGCCGTGATGATGTTCTTCCTTCTTCTTTCGGTTGATGAATGCCTGCTCGCTTTCTCGCCTCCTTTTTTTCCGTTAACAACGGGGCCCCAGTTATACTTTTGGAGCCGTTCTAATCTACGCAGCAAATCAGCCCTGATTCTTTGTTTTATTATCTCTTTGTCATATTTTGGCGGGCCCATTAATGGTAACCTGTCTCGGATGTGTTGATATTTTGAATTTGTTTCTCGATCAGAAAAAATTAGCTTTGGTATTTGTAATGTCTGCCTTGGCCTGGGTTTCCATGTGGGCTGGATGGGCCATTAACATTTTGCATGTGCTGGATGGGTTTCCTGCTCAGAGTGATGGCTGGCTATTTCTGGGTTGATTGTTGATATGTTAATGTCTCCCGGGGAGAAGGGTTTTTGAGTTTACACAATTCCCCAGACAATTTGTTTAGCTTCAATACCCGAGACAACTTCAATACCCAAAACTGGTTTCTTTTGAAGAATAGTTATCCTTTAGTTTTCAGCCCTTCCCACACAGACCCAATCTGCCTTGTAAAAATCGCAAATTCGATAAAACTCGTAGTTTCTTCCATGTGCACTTCAGGATCCCATACCTTCTGGTTGACAGTTCCAATTTAAATTCCCTTTCCAATGAGTCCAAACACTGGAGGGGTTTTCCCACAAATTTTGCAATCCTACAGTCCCCGCAATGGTACTCTACATACGAGAGTGCCATGCTAGGTGTGCAAAATTCCTGATTCCCGAGAGTTAACCTTCCCCTGTATTTAACTAACTGAACTTAAAGGTGCATACCCGCTTTGAAATGTAATGCAGTTTACAGGTGAATACAGTTATTCCAATTAGTTATAGCATAGAGAGGGTCCGACGCCCCTCCATACTCCGATTTATAGTAAACAAAGGTATATAGTCAAACACATTTTTAAGTAACATTCTTACAACACTCAACCTCTGCGTTTTTACAGCAGGTGAAAATTAAAACAAATTAAACATGGTAGTATGATGTTACCCCTCCCTGTGCGATCCCCAAGTTTGGCCAGGGAGTGTACAGCACCCTTTGGTACCTGACCTGATGACCTCTGTATTTCACTCGACAAGTGAGACACCATCAGTAAAGAATAATCACGAGTTGACAGACAACCAAAACGTGGGAAGCTATTCTGATCCCGGCAGGAACTTCTATATTTCTGAAAATGTACCTCCAAGGTGGAATTCTGATCTCTAGAATTTTTCTCCCTATCTCGATTGTTTTCTGTTCTAGAGTATAGAAATGTTTTTGTGAGATTACTACAGCTTCTAGCAGAGTGGTAAGATGTTCGGGTAGAGGGGGAATTTCATATCCAAAATGTACAACATAATCTTGCAGGTTTGTGATGTTTTCTCTCACAGTGAGGTGAACAGTTGAGGGTTCGGGAATGGGGACAATCCGTTCCTGGGCCACTTGAACTTCTGCTTCGGGTTTAAAGCAAAAACTGCTGTCACTGACCGGACACCAGAAGTGTCCATGCTGGTAGTAGGGCGCACTGGTGGTGACACAATATGTCCCACCCTCTATGTATGTTACCTGTGGAGGGACATGATCTTGTGCCATTACCTCCATGGTGCAGTTAATAGGCTGTGCGCCAGCAGCTTTAAACCCGCACTGTGGTTTAGAATAGGCGTTCAAGTACTGGGGACACAGTATTATGTGTGCACCCTGGCTCCGGCACCCGAGAGGTCAGTACCTGTCATAGCGTGCTCCCACTTTATGACATAGGGTGGGACCGCTGTGAAATGAACGTGTGCACCTCCTTGAATGACTCCAATGTTCTCCACCCTGTATACCGGTGCGGGTTGGGCTGTCCCACCTATGACCGGCATCCTTAGTACTATCCCCATGATGGTGTGATTAGAACACCTGCAATCTACTGGGACAGGGTAGACTTCAGAAGCTAGACGGAGCTGGCACGGGCTTAGTGAATTACTATATGGGTGGAGGGCTGCGAGGTGCTTGTTGCTGATCCAGGAGGGTACAAAACCTTGTTTTAAATCCTCCAGGTTGTTGCGGCCCTCGCCCAACAGCCACGCCCCATACAGCACACACACCTCATTCTGTGCAGCCTGGTCTGAAACATTCCTATCCTCCCGTATGAGTGCATTCACTGTTTGTGCATGTTTTTCCAGCTCAGCCATGATTTCTTTTAAACGGACCGTCATAGACTGGTCCTCGTGTAGCTCTGAGCCTGCTGCTGTGTTTTCCTCTTTTAGGATCTTTCTCAGTTGGTTCTTTAGATCATTTATCTGAGTTTGGAGTTCTATATTGTCTCGGCTGTTTATCACAGAGGATCCTGTATTATATGCAGCAAAAATGTCATTCAAGGTTTCCCTTCTAGGTCCCCCGTACCCATGTTGTCCCTAGCGTGTAGGGTGTATAGATCTGTTTGTCTATATTGCCAAAGCCTAACTCGTAAAATTTCTTGAACATTTCTCTGAGTAGGGCCTGGTATAGCTGTACTGTTTCCTTTGAGCATCATGCAGGTAAGTGCACCTCGGCAAGGTTTAAAATAACAGAAGCTACTGCGTCGTGTATCCCCTGGTATAACACTTTTTCGGTCTGTACCAATACTAATCCGTTCCCTGGTCCCTTGGTGGTGGTAGGACACCTCTCGATTATTGTTCGCATTGGCGGGTTCGTGGGCAGGGGTTTCTAAATGCATGCTATAAGTTCGGTGGCATTAATTGGGAGTGGGGGACTGCACACCCGTGTAGGATGGAATCCCACCCAATCACCTCCCCGTCATCTTGCCATTGACTGGCAAGGGCGATTGATATGCCTGCAGGACGGATCTCCTCTGACCACCATATGCAGACATAAATTCCCTGTTCAGACTTCCACCACTTGTTCCAACACACCTTCACTCCTCCCCGTGTCCCCGTGATGGTACGGTACGTGTCATTACCGAGTCTTTCCCAGTCAGATTCCTGGTCCCCTGCATCCTTGCTCAGCTTCCTGAGCCACCACCATCTACCCAGGAAAATCTGCCCTTTACTCGTCAAACACACAGGTTTTTTCATCCGTAAAACTGACCCGTGCAGCAACGACCCGTATCCTGGAGCATGGAACGGACGCCTCCCCATAGGTAAACCCTTTCTGGCTGGAGTAGCGAATGGATTTAGACTCCAGCCACCCTGGCCACCTCCCCTCTTGGGCATAAACAGCGAGCTCTTCCATACCCGGTGTGCCCCCCCCTGCAGTTACGATCGGCGCTCTCTCTCCCGAGCACCCATAAATGAGGGATTCTTCCACGTCTCCTCGGCCGCCGCTGCTCATCCTTATCAAGGCGAGCAGGAACAGGACCCTTTTCATGTTGTTCTCCTTCCAGTAGGGGCACAGAAAACGGATTGTCCAGCCCTGAGAAAAGCTCTCTGGCTTGACAAAAGGTGATCGAGTTCCAATTTGGGCTCATTTCTTCTTGGAAAAACACAATAAAGTCTTTAATCAACTGGCTGTCTTTCTTAGTTCCCGTAGGAACTGATGTTTGTTTTCAACTTTTGTCTCATCTTATTCTTATCGTTCTTGTATTGCCTCCTTTACTGCCTACAAGATGGAGTCTTTTCCTTTTCCCAAGAACTATTACCGGTGCTTCCCTTAATAGCTGTACTTGTGGATTCTTCATACTCCCGGATGCTACCCAGTCAGTGCCTCTAATAATAGCTGCACAGGTGGGTTCTTTTCCTACCCCCCAATTGGGCTCTTACACATTCTCCTCCAAATACCACCAGGCCTATGTCACTAATTGGGCACTTGCTGTCATCCAGAGCTCTCCATTACAAATTTGTTAAAATGCTTTTATCCTATTTTGCTCGTTTCACTACTTCCATACGCATGGTTTCTTTCAATCGTGGTGACCTGAAATCACTCTTCATTAGGTCGTGGTGACCCTAACAAACAAAATAAAACTTTACACTCATAATCCTACGCTACGCTCGATTCTTATCTTCCTAATTATGTTCATGTGCCACCCGTCTCTGGGTGGTCAGGTTAACTCCTATTTTTCTCCTTTCTTCTCTGGTCTCTGGGTTTCCAGCGGGGCCGGTCGTACGTTGGCCTGTACCGCAGGACTCGGAGTGTCCTGACCGGAGCTGGGTCTGAGTCCCACATTATCGGGGGAACGGCCCCTCCGGTGCTACAGCACACCGCCCCTTTGGGGGTGGTGGCGAGGTTCACTTCGTTACCCGAGGGTTTGACATAGTCGAGGGCTGTGGGTTGGGGACTCCCACTTGGTGGCTAGTCCACCACTATCTCTTCCGGGGGTCCATCTTTACCCAAGGGTCCCTGTTCGCAGGCTGGTCCCTGATCTTAGGTACCCCTTTGAGGCTGGTCCCTCTCCCGGGTCTGAACCATTTAAATTGGGGTGCTGGTGACCACGGTGTCTAAGGTCATGGCGGGCGGAGAGTCTTTCTCAGGGTCCTGACTACTGGGGGTGCGTCCGAGTCCCAAATGATTGGGGGATAGCTCCTCCAGTAATACCGCCCCTCGAGGTATGGTCTGTGAGTCTGCCATGTCCCCTGTGGGATTTCCACAGTCGAGGGCTGTTGGCTGAGAGTCCCTGCCTTTAGCACAGTTCACTTTTCCTGGCTGTCCCTTACGGTTAGCTGCTATTCCGGGGTTGAAAAGTTTGCACTGGTTTATGTGAAACCACTTTAAACGGCGGGGCATCTTTACAGCATAGATCATGGGGCTTGCCTTGTCGAATGTGTGGTACGGCCCCATGTTCAGTGCTTCAAAAACCCCTAGTCAAGCGTAGTTCCTTACCATGGCCTGGTGCCCTACCTCCCATTCGTGATGTTTGCAGGTTTCCAGCAGCATTCAGTTGCTCCGATGCTGTTTTCTCATGTTGTTAGCAGCCTGCCAGTGAATCTGTTTAAGGTGTTCAAACAGATTCCTGACAAAGCTGTCCCAGTTCACTTTCCTGAGCTGACCTTCCTTGAGTAGTAAGGCTAGCACATGGGTAGGGGTGTGCATGGCTCTGCTGGTCATGAGCTTGTAAGGAGATTATCCTATGCTCTTTGACTGGCTGAACTGGATCCTCATGAGGACCAGTGGTAGGACCTCTACCCACTTCTTGTGTGAGTCCCCTGTCTCCTTAAGTAACCTTTCTTTAATAGAGTGGTTCAAGTGCTCCACAGACCCGGATGACTGCGGGTTGTGGGTGACATGCCATTTCCCCTCGATGCCGAGCACCTTAAGGGTCTCCTGCATCACCTGCCCGGTGAAGTGACTCCCTTGGTCGGACTCCACGTACTGGGGTAGTCCCCATTGGGAGAACACCTCCCTGATCATGATTCTAGTTCTCCCCAAAGCAGCAGCTTTTCGGCATGAGAAGGCTTCCACCCATTTGGTGAACACGTCCACCAACACTAGGCAGTACTTGTAGCTTCCCTGGGCAGTGGGTAGGGGTCCGATGTAATTGACCTGGATCGACTGCCAGGTTCCCTCTACCCTCCTGATATGTCCCATAGACACCTTCCTTTTCTGGGGGTCGGGGTTGTTGGCAGTGCACACCAGACCACTGGCGCAGAACTCGCGGACATCTTCCCTGAGTCCCGGCCACCACCCTGCCTGTTCCACCCATTGTCAGTTGTTCTCAGGTCCGGGGTGTCCCGCTCCTGGACCCTCGTGGGTCAGCTGGTGGAATTCTCTCCAGTGTTGTTGCTCCTCCCTGAATAGCATGCCTTCTTTAATAGCAATCGCCGCGGTGCCGAACCTTTAGCTAGCGTGTTCAGGACAGTTTTGAGGACGGGGTCTTGGGTCTGAACCATTTTCATGTCTGTGGTTAATGCTACCCCGCCCTCTCTGCCATCCCAATCCTGCCTCTGACTGCTGCGATGGGGCCTGGGTTGTACGGATCCAAGAGCTTGCCTGTGCGGCACCTTGCTTGGCCAACATGTCAGCCTGCTGGTTTCCCTCGCTGCGAGGTTCAGTTGTTGAGTGTGCCTTCACCTTTTGTAAATCGACCTTCCCTTCCTCCCCCATTTCCCAGAACAATCCAGAGAGGCAGCTGGTTCTGTGACCCATTGTGTGTTATCACTACGTTTGCACTGCCTAGCACTGGAATGATCTCTTCGGTGTACGTCCGTAGCTGCGTATTAATTTGTTCCAGTTTGGGCCTGCTAGCTCTGTGGGGCTATAGTTTCTCAAATTGTTATGCACTCATGAGGGACAGGCTAGCTCCCGTGTCCAGCTCCATGCGCACCGGGATGCCATTCAATAAAACTTTCATCATCATGGGTGGCGCTTTGGTGTATGAGCTGTGGACATCAGCCACATGAACCCGCTGAATTTTAGCATCCATGGCTTTACCTCAGACATTGTCCTGCACTGCAAGTCCCTTGCCTGATTCCTCTGTTTCATAGATTAGCCTCGCTACCGGCTGTTTGCAAACCCTAGCCAAATTTCCTCTGGCATTACAATTCCTACAGACGAACTGCTGAAATTTGCAGCTTTTCGCATAATGTCTGCCCCCGCATCTCCAGCATTGGCTGAGATCGTTGTTTACAAAAGGACTGTTAGCAGGCAATCCTCTCTGATTGTTCCCTTGGTTGTTTCTAAACACTCTGATGGTGGGTGTTAATGGTCCCCTTGATGGCGTGAATTGCCGCTCCTCTTTCCATTGTCCCTGTCGGGGGCCCACCTTAGAGTCGGTTTCAGCTTGGGCAGTTACAAAATGCCTTTGTCTGACTGCTGCAGTTTTAAAATGCCTTTGCCTGACTGAGAGATCTTGAGCTGCGTTTATCACGTTAATTCCTTGGTCCGTCGCCACATTGGACCCAGGACTACTCACGTAAATTAGCTTGGTCTCTTCTTCCCTGGCTATGAAAGTTTGAGCTATCAATGCTGCCCCTTCTAGAGTTAAGTCCTTGGTCTCTATGAGCTTCCTAAAGATCCCGGCATGGCTAATGCCCTCAATGAAAAAATCCCTTAACATCTCCCCCCTGCAGGCGTCTGAGAACTTACAGAGGCAGGCCAAGCGCCACAAGTCTGCCATGAAGTCCGAGATGTTTTGCCCTTCCCGACGTCGGTGTGTGTAGAACTGGTACCGGGCCATGTGTATGCAGCTCGCCGCTTTTAAGTGTTCGCTGATCAGCTGGCTGAGCTCTTCAAAAGACTTGTCGACCGGTTTGTGGGGTGCGAGCAGGTCCTTAATCAACGCATACGTTTTTGTCCCGCAGCTTGTTAGTAGATGCGCCCTCCGCTTGTCAGCCGCATCCTCTTCCAGCCAGTCCTTCATGATAAAGGTCTGCTGGAGTCTCTCCACAAAATTGTCCCAGTCTTCACCCACACAGTAACGTTCCTCTGAGTTACCGGTGGCCATCCTCTGGGTTCAGTGATTCCTGTTTCCCGTCGCCAGGTGTTGAGTCCTTAACTCTTAAACATAATCACACGAGGCACATACTGCAGACACAGTCACTCTGTGACCTTCACCTTTATTACTTGGACCAAGCAGTGCTGGCCCTGCGAGGGACCTCCCCTTATATACCTGAATCTCCAGGTAAGGAGTGTCTCCCACAAGTACACCCCCTGTGGTCAAGGTCTGCATTTCTAGTAAGTATGTATAGTATGTAGTGGTTACATGAGGGTTACAATTGTATAAGGGTTACAGTAGTATGCTGGTTACATACATGACACATAGTACTGGGGAGTTTAATCGCCAGTGAAATGCGTGCCTCTGGGTCATACACTCCGCAACATGTTAGTCGTTCACCCGTAAATACCGTGCTTGAACCGTCTACATAGATTTCCCGACCAGTGGGGTATAACCCGGCCCGAAAGCCTATGTTAACTTCCCATACCCCTTCTATGGAACACTGGTGGGCAGTCCCTGGATAGATCATGTTGGCTGCGAGCCTTGGCTTGCAGAGACCCTTCACCCTTAGGTCCATCTGAGGGAGGAGTAGGGTCCAGCGAGCTAATGCGGGCACTGCTCACCGTCCCGTTCTTGATTCTCCCATCCAGGAGTATTTGGGTGGGCATATGGTGGGTAAGGAGTGTGATAGCGGACCCCCCTGTGAAGATCAGTGATTTTTTCACAGGCCAATGAGTGGCTAGGAGGTGCCTTTCACAGTTGGAGTATCCCTTCTCCACGTCTGTGAGTATCCTGGAGGAGTAGACCACTGGCCTCAGCCGGCCGTGCTGCTCCTGGAGCAGTACTGTGCTCAGACTGTCTCCACTGGCTGCTATCTCCAGGAAGAACTCTATATCCCCATCAATAGCCCCTAGAGCTGGCGCAGTCTGCAGGTCTTTCTTGAGCTGGATAAATGCTACCTCGCAACCTCTGTCCCAATCCCACTCCACTCCCTTGTGTAGGAGTCGGAGCAGAGGGGCAGCTTTGGCTGCATAATCCTCAATGAAATCTCTGCATTACCCGGTTAGCCCTAGAAAAGATCTTATTCCTGTTACTGTGTTGGGGGCTGGTAGCTTCTGCACTGCTTCCCTTCTGCCATTTTCAATGGCTCTTTCCCCAGCGTGCACAGCCAGTCCCAGGAACTTTATTTCCTTCAGGCCGATCTGTGCCTTTTTGGGATTCACTTTAAACCCCTCTTCCTTCAGTAGCTCCAGCAGCTCAACCCGCAGTGCGCCATGCTCCTCCCCCTCATCGGTGAATAGGAGCAGGTCGTCTACATACTGTACCAACTGCTGGGGTCTACTGAAGTTCTTTAAACAGTTGGCCATACATTGATGGAAAATACTGGGGCTGTTGTGGAAGCCCTGAGGGAGACAGTTTCAAGTGTATTGCTGGCCTTTAAAGGTAAAAGCAAACTTGTACTGGTCTTCTCTTCGTACAGGGATGGACCAAAACCCGTTCGAAATATCAAACACCATGAAGGTGGTCGTGGAGGCTGGAATACTTCCAATGAGGTCGGCGATGGCAACAACCGTGGGTGCACAGGCGGCGATGTTACGGTTGCGTATCCGATCGTCTACCATGGCTCTCCAGGAGTTGTCCGGTTTCTTAACCGGCCACAAGGGAGAGTTCACATGGGTAGCTATGTTTAATCAAGGAACCCAAGGCTGTTTCCATGTCTGCCTCCGCCTTCCTGGGGAAGTTATACTGTTTCTGCGGTCGGGTCATGGGGTCCCCCTCTATGCTAACCTCAACCCCGTTTATCCTCCACAGTCGTTTTTGTGAGTGGCAAAAGCCGCAAGGTGTGCCCTCACATACTCTTGGTACTCCCTCAGAGTGTTACTGACCAGTGGTTTAAGGTCGTAACAATCCTTTGGCTTCATGGTGCACACCGACCTTTTCCCTGTTTTTCTGGGATAACCACCACCTCACTCTCCTGTCCCGTTCATACTGTGCCCCAAAGACAGTGATTTCTTAAAGCCACTAGGTTCCTGTGGCTGAGAATGAAGTCACCCCTCAGGATCCCCCTCCTTTCCTGTTGCCACTTCATCAGGACATAAGTCCACTTAATGTGGAGTGTTCCCAAATGAACAGCGAGTGGAATGGAGAATGAGCCAGCCTGCTAGGGGACCCTGCTAGACAGAGGTGAGGCGGCGGGTTTAGCTGCATAGACGAGGGTGCTTGATGCACCGGTATCCAGGAGATAAGTCCCTTTCACCTTTTCCACTTCCATCTGAATGGTCGGTCTCCCCCACGCATCGTACTCGAGGGAACACATGTGAACAGACCGCGCCTGTCCTAGTCACTGTTTTGGATGGGATGGGGCAGATGGGATTTCGGTACCGATGGCGGCGTCTATCCTCCCTGGGTCATCTAACATTGTTCTGAGCACAGTCATGAATGTGTGAAACGTGTGGGGAGCGACTGGTTTCTCGGTCTCGGTCTTTTGGGCAGGGGCTGGAGAATTCTTCCCTGCGCTACTCTTCCATGGATTCCTACAATCCTTTCTCCAGTGCCCACTCTTTCCGCACCCAAAACAGGTACGTTTTGTATCGGAAGCGTTACCCCACTCCTGGCGCCATTTCTTCTTATCCTGACTAGATCTGATTTTGTGGACCCTTCCCTTGCGTGGTGCTCTTCGCCCCCCTGCCGTTCTGGTAGGCTAGGGTCAGTTGCCTGACCACTCCCTTACTCAGTGGCTTGGGGATCTCTCGGGTCAAACTAGGCCTCAGCTTTTGTTCTGATCCATGGTGAACTGTTTGCCACCAGGCTTTGGAGCCAGCGGGCTCTCTCATCCTGGGTTAGGTGATCCCAGTTGAGGTCCCCACCACAGGTGCTCTGGTACACAGACCATTGTCTGTCTACGAAAGTCTGCAGGGTTTCCTCTGTGAGCGGCACTGTCTTCTCGATTCTGGAGAAGGGACTCCCATCATTACAGACCAAAGCTTCTAGAATGTCTTCCTGGACAGCGGCACAGGTAGTCTGCCCCCTTTTGCTCTCGGCAAAGAGGGACTAGTACAGCTTGCCGTCCAGTGAGAGGAGGAGCATTTTTGCTATCTCAGCAGTATTGCACCCGTTAATATCCCCTGCCTGTTCCACTTCCATAAAGTGGACCGAGGGGTCTCCCTTTGGACTGAGCTTTCCCAGGTGACCTTTCATAGCCCTAAGCTATTGGGTAGTGTGGGGAACCACAAATTGACTTTCCAGGGGCCCCTGACCCCCAGCGCCGTTGGGCGGGCCAAACTTCTGTTGCCGGACCGGGCACATCGGCCCCGGCTCTGGCTCTTCCTGTTCTGGCTCGCCCACCTCTCCCTGCTGCCAAACCGAGCTGAACCTCGGCGCCAAAGGTGGTGGTGGTCCACTGTCCCTGTCCGCCCCGCAACCCGTCCGCCCCTCCTGCTGCCGAACCGGTATAGTCACCGGCGCCACAGGTGGTGGTTGAATAGTCTCCTCCTTCTCTTCCAGGTTTACCCGGGCCGTACCCGGGTTTATTAGGCATACCATGCCTTTGGCCTTGGACAGAGCAAGGGTTAAACTCTTGATTTGTTGCTGGCAAGGACCGTGGTCTCCTGACTCAAACCCATTAGTGCTAGCTACTTTATAAGCTGCCTGTACATCTCTTAACTTCTCCTCCAGCTCTTTTACTTGAAGGGTGAGGCGAGTGTTTTCCTCCCACAGTATCTTTTCATTATTCCTAACCTCGGTAACCTGACACTGAAAATAGTCCTGGCTGTTCTTGAACCTCTCCATTAGCTGCACCTTTCCAAGCTTCAGCTTACGGAGTTCTCCTCATAACCTTTCTCCTGCCATAGCCTTTTCATGTGCTGTCTCTGCACATTCCCATAGTTCTGCCTGTAGTGACTCGATGTTCTTGTCTAAGAGTTGGACATGTCGCTGTAGCCAGACCAACCAAATTGCCTTTTCTACCGATTCTTTATGGTCCTTGCTTGCTGTCCACTGGGCCGCAGCGTCTCCCGGATGCTCAGCACGCAACAGACGAAGTATTCATTCTTTAGTGACATTCACTTTTTTGTACACATAGGATGAAATCTTCTCTTCTATCTTAGTTCTCTCCTCCAACGCAGCACTCTCTGCATCACATCCATTATACCAAAGTCCTGCCGTGGTCGCTATTCTTTTAGGGGGTGTTGTGTTGGGTCAGGATCACTTCTGACCTTCTGAGCGGTTCGAATCAGTTCCACTCCCTGGGTTCTCGACTTTTGATTCATTTTGGGGATGTGACAAAGTGCAAGAGACAACTGTTTTGGTGCAAAGAACCTTGATTTTATTGCAGACAAGAAACATACAATGTCAAGCTTGAAATGACTAGAATAAAAACACTTCACCATATATTCAAAAGGCGTTACAGAAAATACGACATCTCCCACCTCCCAATGCCTAACTCTGACTAGGTTAAACTCCAGGGTAAGCAGAGATTATGCTTACCAATCCTTTATTATCCATTGGCAATGGTTCACGATTTCGGGGTTCGCTGAGCTCTGTAGGTTCTGCTTGCCATACCCCAAACGTCATAGAGGACTTCTGACTGCATAGTCTTTAGTTGGGTGGTGTCCGCTGATGCAGTAGGGCACGTATTGGACTTATTGGGTGAGTACCCACTTTTTTCCATTAAAAATAGGTTTTAAAGTCTTTTTAGGTAATGTTTCACCTGTTGCTAGCTAGGACTAGATTGTAGAGTGGAAACTTTCGAATCTTCGGTTTCTTCTCGTGGAGTTTTTGTTTCGGAATTGGTCGATCGCAGTGCTTTCAATGTTACCACGATGGCAATTTCTGAAATTACTGGGAGCTGCTTTCTGTCGTGATGACGTTCTTCCTTTTTCTTTCGGTAAATGAATGCCTGTTCACTTTCTCGCCTCCATTTTTCCGTTAAAAACCGGGCCCCAGTTATACTTTTGGAGCCATTCTAATCTAAGCGCCAAATCAACCCTGATTCTTTGTCATATTTTGGCAGGCCCATTAAGGGTATCCTGTCTCGGATGTGCTGATCTTTTGAATTTGTTTCTCGATCGGAAAAAATTAGCTTTGATATTTGTAATGTCTGCCTAGGCCTGGGTTTCCATGCGGGCTAGATGGGCCATTAACATTTTGCATGTGCTGGATGGGTTTTCTGCTCAGAGTGATGGCTGGCTATTTCTGGGTTGATTGTTGCTATGTTAATGTCTCCTGGGGAGAAGGGTTTTCGAGTTTACACAATTTCCCAGACAATTTGTTTAGCTTCAATACCCCAGACAGCTTCAATACCCAAAACTGGTTGCTTTTGAAGGATAGTTATCCTTTAGTTTTCAGCCCTTCCCACATGGACCCAATCTGCCTTGTGAAAATCCCAAATTCGATAAAACTTGTAGTTTCTTCCATGTGCACTTCAGGATCCCAAACTTTCTGGGTGACTGTTCCAAATTAAATTCCCTTTCCAATGAATCCAAACACTGGGAGGGTTTACCCATGATTTTTGCAATCCTACATCCCGCTGTTGAAAATGAACTTACCTTAGAGGTAAGCTCACCCAACGTGTCACTCGGCTCAATTGGATGGAGTGGATCTGGTGACATCATTCATGATGCGTTTTCAATCAGAATCCTTAAAGGGACACAGGCTACATTACATTTGGTGCTGGATTTTCGATTTTGTCGTTTTCGGGGCTCTGGTGACAAATTTTTGCCATCTGGGCCCCGCGCCAGGGGGTGCAGCGTAAAGGGAGGTGTTGTACAACTTTCACGGCGCAAAAATGGGAACCTCGCCAATTAAAGTGCAGGTCCGGGAGCACTCCGAGAGAGGCCTTGCGGGGGGAGAAAAATCACAAAAGCATTTCAAAAACATTGTTCACACCACCACAACACAAATTGCTACAACAAAATAAAAGAATAAACATTCAAACTTACCTTTTCTGCACTTTATCTACCGCCAGCATGGCTGGATTGCTTTGTTTTGCTGAATGGTTATCGCGGGGCGCGCTTCGGGGCCTATGGGTCGGGTGCAATTCAATCCTCGTGCCTTTGTGGCAATGGGAGGCGTTGCACGCCCAGCGTGGCTCTTCACAGTGGTGCTTCTAAGCGCTGCCGCAAAACCCGACCCGAGGATCGTGACAGGATGCAGACCACCTTACCGCCCCAGTTCTTGCCGCTCCGGGGTGAAACCCGGAGCGTACAGGTACCGAAAATCCATCCCTTGAAGTTTCACCTAACGTCGTGTGTGTTGAACCTTTACTCTACAATAATATAATAAAAGTTATATATAAGTGGCAAAGAAATATTGAAATAATATCATTTTTAAGTAATATGATACCATCTACAAAGACGATCAAGAACATAATTAAAAAATTACATTAATTGGGAAGTTATTGGTGCTTTAGTCACAAATCTATAGAATTTCTTTAACAGTAACTGGCACAAATAAAAGATGTGTGTGTATAGGTAATACATAAAACAAAGCAGATTTTAAATGTAATTGTAAAGGGATGGATTTATAATCTTATGTAAGTTCACTGGAGGAGCTGCAGAAACCGTGACAAGCTGTAAGTGGTGCTTATGTCTTTCTGGGATTTCTGCAGCTCTTCCATTGAAGTTAACTGTGTACAAGTGAGAGAACCTCTGCAGAAATTCACCCCCAAAGTCTCAGTGCTAGACTTTCCTATGAGCCCCTCACCGCCCGATTGCCCGCTGAGAAGAACCACTAACGTTCGGTGAGTAACGCTGGCAAGAATTTCCATTTTTCTGTTGCGAGTAATTAAAACTTATCGCCCGGCGAGAAAATGGGCTTTGCACACTCATTGTCGGTGGTTTTCTCGGTGGTTAAGTGGAAACTTAGTAACATGGGCAGTCGTTACCGGAATGGACGGCAATTATTTAAAATTTAGTCCAAGGCTGCGGTTGGGCCTAGGGAGGAGGGAAAATTTAAAGAAAATGTCAGTTAAAAAAAAAATAAAAACCTACAAAGCATTCTCAAGATACTTGTATACCTAATCACCATTTAACATTGTTTTTTAAAATAAAGAACCTTTAACTTACCTTTCTTTGCAGAGTACTCACCTACTGCCATGTCTAAGCATCTTTTACAGGTCGGTTCTCTCGGCGACCTGGTTGAGGCCAAACTTACGCCCTGGTGGTTGTTCTTGGCGTTGCATGTGGGCAGTTTGGTCCTGGCGGGCGTGTTCAGATGTGAGCGATACCATGAAAAAACTTAAGGGGAAACCTTCGCCGGGCGGAAAAACAGCTGTACCGCCGAGAAATCAGAGGAAAATCTAGCCCTCAGTCAGAAAAATTTAATCAGATATAATCAATGAGTGAAAGCAAATTGAACCAATGGAATGAGTGATAAGAATGAAATTGTTACGGTTGAAGATTTGATTTAATCTGTAAATGTATATTGTGAGAAAAACCTGACCAGAAACAACACAAAAATTATTTAAATGTTATATGTAATTTTTTTATAGTGCAGATCAATTCACAGTAATTACCATTGAGTTAGTAGGCAACAGCCGAGAATGGCCAGAGAAAAATCCCTTACCATCCAGGGTAGGAGGGGAGCCTTCATCACTCATATCCCTTCAGGAATTTCTGAATTAATATTTACCACTCACTTTTCAAGTCGAACAAAATCTTCGTCAATCTGTTAGCTAACTAATGGTTTGGTTTGTTTTTCATGCTGCCAAGTAATCAGCTGGATCAATGGCCAGGGAACTCCCCCCTCAGGTTGACAGACAGGTTCCAGAACTGTGTGAATCCCGTGGCCATGTAGTGAAATTTAAAAAGTAAGTAAAAAAGGCTATTTAGTGCCTGCAAACTACCTGATAATCATCTCAATTGGTCCCCTGCCGCTGCTGGTCGGGTCGGCTCCGTGATCACAGACGCGTCTGGGGGAAAGGCACATGGGAATGAGATGACAGTGGTTACCAGCTGGAAAATTCAGCCCAATATTTCAGGTCAATGTCCTTTCATCACTGACATCTCCCTCTCTCTTGCAGGAAAAGGTGGTGCACAACCAGTGGCAGCAGGAACTAACCGGAGGGGGAGAGGCGCACCTGTGTGTGCGAACCGCCATGGAGGAGACATTGTGGAAAGGGCCATTACTGATGCCATGGTCACCGGCTGGGCTGAACCATAGAAGATGATCATACCTAATTCTCCTTCTGGCAACCCACTTCTCCTTCATCCATAACTCTCTTCTGAATTACAAGCTGCAGATAGTGTAAGCATGCACTTCTTACATTCTTCTCTCCATTCACCACAACCCAACCCTTTTTCATTTCAGATACCCAAGAACTGCAACCTGGCCAGGAAGTGGTGGAAGAGCAACAAGACAGTGAAGATGAAGGGACTCTGAAATGAAGATGTCATACTCACAGCCAGTAGCTCAGATAATGACACTGTGCATAATTTAGAGGATAGCATAGAGGCGGGATCTGCACAAGGTGAGACACCAGGCACAAGTGCGCTGTATCCAGCGCAGGTACCAGCTCACCGGCGGGTGAGGTCACACTCTAGTTCTGCTGTGGAGGACGCAGATAAGAACTTTGATGGGCCAGGCCATAAAAGAAGTCTGATGAGTGTACACATCGAAAGCTTGGTGCATTGGGAAGCCTGCCAGAAAGCCTGCGTTCAATGTCAAGGGATATGGAGGAATCCGGCACCAACTTGGCACAGGGCTTTGCACAGAGCTTGAAGCCCATCCTTTGCAACATGGACTGGGTAGCCAACTCCATCAGCACCCTTGTGGAACCCAGCATAAAGCAACATCTGATAGCCAATGTATCAGCTTCCATTGCAGCACAAGCAGAAGCCACCCGACGTCTGAGTGCTGCAATGGAAACTCAGACTGCTACCATCATAGCTCTGGATACAAGTGTTCAAAGGGGCTTCCAGGGTGTCACAACAGATCAGCAATCTGTTCTCCAACAGATTAATAGGATTGCTGAGGCACTGGCCGGAGCGGGAACTACTAAAGGAGCTCGCTGCGAGCAGCACCAATGGACCTGTGAATGAGAGAAGTAGAAAGAAATCAAAGTGTGATGTCACAGTAAAGCAGGGAAGTGATTGGTTAGTCAGTATTTCTCTCTTTTTTAGGGGCGTAGGTTTAAAATAAGAGCCGGGATTAAAAAATAAACATTCAAAACTTGAAAACTAAATTAATTAAATAAAATACAATAGAGATGGCAGGGCAGGTGGTATGTTACAGTTGTAGCATATGGGAGCTGGTGAACACCATTGAGGTTCATGGCGACCACATCTGCAGTAAGTGTTGGCTGCTTGAGGAATTTCAGCTCCGTGTTGATGAGTTGGAACCCGAGCTTCAAACACTGCGACACAGTGAGGTGGAGAGTTACCTGGATACTGTGTTCATGGTCATGGTCAGGGACAAAAGGGTGTGACTATGAGTGAGGCAGATATGGGGACCCAGGATGTAGTGATAGAGAAGCCTCAGCCCTTGCAATTGTCTAACAGGTATGAGGCTCTTGCTCCCTGCGTGGACGAGAGCAGGGACTGCAGGAAGGATGAGCAAACTGACCACAGCACCATGGTATAATGGATCATTAAAGTGGGAGGGAGCAAAAAGAAATGTGGTAATGGTAGTGGACAGTATAGTTAGGGAGATAGATACTGTTCTCTGCAGCCGAGAGTGTGAGTCCGAAGGCTGTGTTGCCTGCCTGGTGTCAGGGTTAAGAATATCTCCTCTGGGCTGGAGAGGAACTTGTAATGGGAGGGGAAAGATCCAGTTGTCTTGGTCCACGTAGATACCAATGAAATAGGTAGGACAAAGAAAGAGGTTCTGCTGAGGGAGTATGAGCAGCTAGGGGCTAAATTAAAAATCAGAACCACATGGGTAATAATCTCTGGATTACTACCTGAGCCACAAGCAAATTTGCATAGGGTAAATAAGATCAGAGAGATAAATGCATGGCTCAAAGACTGGTGTGGGAGAAATGGGTTTCAATTCATTGAGCACTGGCACCAGTACTGGGATAAGAGGGAGATGTTCCATCGGGACTGTTGATAGGGCTTTAAACTAAATAGTGGGGGGGGTTTCTGGTGAGCGGAATTTTAAAAGTCAAAGAAAAAGCAGGAGGCAATAGTGCAGGGTAGTGATCGGGATAATGATAACCAGAGTATGACAGGAAGGGACAGAGCATATACACATAATAGTGCATCAGAAAGTGGGGTCAGAGTAGGGGAAAATGGTAAAAAGATAACAATAAAGCTGAAGGCACGCAGCATTCATAACAGGATAGATGAGTTGACAGCACAATTAGAAATAAATGGGTATAATCTGGTAGCCACTACAGAGACATGGTTGCAAGGTGACCAGGGCTGGGAATTAAATATTCAGGGGTATTTGCCATTTTGGAAGGATAGGCAGAAAGGAAAAGAAGGTGGTGTAGCTCTGTTAATAAAGGATGAGATCAGTGCAGTAGTGACACATGATATTGGCTCAACAGATCAAGATGTAGAATCAGTTTGGTTGGAGATAAGAAATCATCATAGGCAGTCCCTCGGAATCGAGGAAGACTTACTTCCACTCTTAAAATGAGTCCTGAGGTGGCTGAACAGTCCAATACGAGAACCACAGACCCTGTCACAGGTGGGGCAGATAGTCGTTGAGCGAAGGGATGGGTGGGACTGGTTTGTCGCACGCTCTTTCTGCTGTCTGCACTTGATTTCTGCATGCTCTCGGCAATGAGACTCGAGGTGCTCAGTGCCCTCCCGGATGCACTTCCTCCAGTTAGTGCAGTCTTTGGCCAGGGACTCCTTGGTGTCAGTGGGGATGTTGCACTTTATCAGGGAGGCTTTGAGGGTGTCCTTATAACGTTTCCTCTGCCCACCTTTGGCTCGTTTGCCGTTAAGGAATTCCGAGTAGAGCGCTTGCTTTTAGAGTCTTGTGTCAGGCATGCGAACAATGTGGCCTGCCCAGCGGAGCTGATTAAGTGTGGTCAGTGCTTCAATGCTGGGGATGTTGGCCTGGCCGAGGACGCTAATGTTGGTGCATCTGTCTTTCCAGGGGATTTGTAGGATCTTGCGGAGACATCATTGGTGGTATCTCTCCAGCGACTTGAGGTGTCTGCTGTACATGAGCCATACATGAGGGTGGGTATTACTACAGCCCTGTAGACCATGACTTGAGGGTCTGGTCTTCAAATACTCTTTTCCTCAGACGGCCGAAGGCTGCACTGGTGCACTGGAGGCGGTGTTGAATCTCATCGTCAATGCCTGCTCTTGTTGATAAGAGGCTCCCAAGGTATGGGAAATAATAAGGGAAAGAAGTCACTGGTGGGAGTAGTCTATAGGCCCCCTAACAGTAGCCACACTGTAGGGCAGAGTATAAATCAAGAAATAATGGAGGATTGTCAGAAATAATCATGGGTGATTTTAATCTTCACATTGATTGGACAAATCAAATTGGCAAAGGTAGCCTTGAGGAAGAGTTCATACAGTGTATGTGGGATGGTTTCTCAGAAGAATACATGGAACCAACTAGGGAGCAGACTATTTTAGATCTGGTAATGTGTAATGAATCTGGATTAATTAATAGTGAAGGATCCTCTTTGGAAGAGTGATCATAGCATGGTAGAATTTCAAATTCAGTTTGAGGGTGAGAAAGCTGGGTCTCAAACTAGTGTCCTGAACTTAACCATAGGCAATCACAAAGGTATGAAGGCAGAGTTGGCTAAACTGGACTGGGAAACTAGATTAAAGCATACGACGGTCATCATCATCATAGGAAGTCCCTTAAAACCGAAAAAAGACTTTCTTCCATTCTAAAAGTGAGTTCTCAGGTGACTGTACAGTCCAATACAGGAATTACAGTCTCTGTCACAGGTGGGACAGACAGTTGTCAAAGGAAAGGGTGGGTGGGGAGTTTGGTTTGCCGCACACTCCTTCTGCTGCCTGTGCTTGTTTTCTGCATGCTCTCGGCGATGAGACTCGAGGTGTTCAGCACCTTCCCGGATGCTCTTCCTTCATTTAGGGTGGTCTTGGGCCAGGGATTCTCAGGTGGTGGTGGGGATATTGCACTTTATCAAGGAGACTTTGAGGGTGCGCTTGAAACGTTCCCTCTGCCCACTTGGGGCTCACTTGCCGTGTAGGAGTTCCGAAAAGAGCGCTTGCTTTGAGAGTCTCGTGTTGGGCATGCGGATGATGTGGCCCGCCCAATGGAGCTGGTCGAGTGTGGTCAGTACTTCGATGATGGGATGTTGGCCTGATCGAGAACACTGACGTTGGTGCATCTATCCTCCCAGTGTGACAAGCGATAAGCAGTGAAAATGATAGATAAGCAGTGGCAAACATTTAAGGAGATATTTCATAACTCTCAGCAAAGATATATTCCAGTGAGAAAGAAAAACTCTCAGAGAATGATGAACAATCGGTGGCTAACCAATGAAGTAAAGGATGATATCAAATTGAAAACAAAGGCATACAATATTGCAAAGAATAGTGGAAAGCGAATGGATTGGGAAATGTTTAGAAATCAACAAAGGACGACTAAAAAAATGATAAAGAGAGAGAAGATAGTTTATGAGAGTAAACTAGCAAGAAATTTTCGGCCCAATTTTCCCAAACCCCTTTTTTCGGCGCTCTTACCTTAAATGCACCTACATTGCGCGCTGGAAATGGCGCCGTAAAAAAGGGGCCCCATCCTGCCTGCTCTGCTGACTCTCTGGTGTCCCAGCGTGGTGCAGCTTGTGAAGTGGGGGGCGCAGAAACAGGCCAGCGCAGAAAGCACTGCCAGCAGCTGCGCGCATGCGCAGTGAAGTCTGCGCGTATGCTCCTGTCCACCCAGCGTGTCCTGCGGACTGTGAGCAGGACCCAATGCTCGCAGCCCCTATCCCCGGCTGAAGGGATGCCCCGATCTTCGCCGCACCCTATACCCGGCCGAGTGGCCTCCCGCACCGGCTGGCCGGCCCGCTGAGTTCCCGGGCTGAGGTGCGACTTCAGTTTTATTTTTTATTTATTGATGGCTGTGCTTGAGAGTTTTGATTGGGGGAGGGGGGGAAGGAGAAGAGTTTTTGAGGGGAGGGGAGAAGAAAGAGTGTTTTGCGGGGGGAGAAAGAGTGTTTGGGGGGTGGGAGAAAGAGTGTTTTGATGCGGGGGGGGATCTTTAAAAAAAAACTCGATTCTGGCATAAAGGTAGGACTTCTATTTTTTATTTGTTATTGAATGCTTATTTTTGTGCTTTGTTTAGTGCTTTGTAAGTTTTGGTGCTTTAAATGTATTAACCTGCGCCGATTTCTTAACTGCCTGCAAGGATTTTCAGAGCTGGTCACATACGCTGACCTAAGTCGATTTGGAGTAAGTTTTAGCTGGCCAAATTGGCATAAATGGCCAAAACTGCCGTAATTGTCTGGGAACGACCGCTTTTGCAAAAAAAAATCTGAACTAAAAGAAATCATACCTAACTGACTTACTCTGGAGCAAATCTTTTGGGAAAAATGGCATTTTTTAACTTACGCCACTAAAAACAACTTACTCAAAAAAATTGATGCAAGTCATGGCCAAAATAGGCCCAGAAAAACAGACAGTAAGAACTTCTATGGGTATATAAAAAATGGGAAAAGTAAATGTTGGTCCCTCAGCGAATGAGTTAGGGGAATTAATAATGGGGGACAGGGAAATGGCAGAGACTTTGAACAAATATTTTGTACTGGTCTTCAGGGTAGAAGACACGAAAAGCATCCTTAAAATTGATAATCAAGGGGCTATTGCGGGTGGAGGGGCAGGCAGAACTTAAAACAATCACGATCACTAGAGAAAAAATACTCGGTAAACTAATGGGACTAAAGGTGGACAAGTCCCCTGGACCTGATGGCTTCCATCCTAGGGTCTTAAAAGAAGTGGATGCAGAGATAGTGGGTGCATTGGTTGTAATCAACCAAAATTCCCTGAATTTTGGCGAGGTAGCAGCAGATTGGAAAACCGCAAATGTAACGCTCCGAGTTAACAAAGGATTGAGACAGAAAGCAGGAAACTATAGACTAGTTAGCCTAACATCTGTCATTGGTAAAATGCTGGAGTCCATGACTAAGGAAGTAGTAGCAGGACATTTAGAAAATCATAATGCAGTCAAGCAGCGTCAGCATGGTTTTATGAAAGGGAAATCATGTTGACAAATTTGCTGGAGTTCTTTGATGATGTAATGAGCAGGGTGGATAAAGTGGAACCAGTAGATGTGGTGTATTTGGTTTTCAGAAGGCATTCAATATGGTGCCACGTAAAAGGTGACTGCACAAGATAAATTGGGCTAATCAAACTGCTATTAAAATGGTGGAAAGGAATTTCCTGGAGTGTATTAGGGATAGTTTTCCAGACCAAAATGTCGACAAACCAACTAGAGAGCTGGCCATCCTAGACTAGGAGTTGTGTAATGAGAGAGGACTAATTAGCAATCTTGTTGTGTGAGGCCCCTTGGGGAAGAGTAATCATAATATGGTAGAATTCTTTATTAAGATGGAGAGTGACACAATTAATTCAGAGACTAAGGTCCTGAACCTAAGGAAAGGTAACTTTGATGGTATCAGACGTGAATTGGCTAGGATAGACTGGCAAATGATATTTAATGGGTTAACGGTGGATAGGCAATGGCAGACATTTAAAGATCACATGGATGAGCTTCAAAAATTGTACATCCCGTCTGGAGTAAAAATAAAACGGGGCAAATGGCTCAACCTTGCCTAACAAGGGAAATTAGGGATAGTGTTAAATCCAAGGAAGAGGCATATGGATTGGCCAGAAAAAGCAACAAACCTGAGGACTGGGAGAAATTTAGAATTCAGCAGAGGAGGACAAAGGATTTACTTAGGAGGGGGAAAATAGATTATGAGAGGAAGTTTGCAGGAACATAAAAACTGACTGCAAAAGCTTCTCTAGATATGTGAAGAGAAAAAGGTTAGTGAAGACAAATGTAGGTCCCTTGCAGTCAGATTCAGCTGAATTTATAATGGGGAACAAAGAAATGGCAGACCAATTGAACAAATACTTTGGTTCTGTCTTCACTAAGGAAGACAAAATAACCTTACGGAAATACTAGGGTCCGAGGGTCTAGCGTGAAGGAGGAACTGAAGGAATCCTTATTTGTCAGGAAGCTAGGGAAATTGATGGGATTGAAGGCCGATAAATCCCTAGGGCCTGATAGGCTGCATCCCAGAGTACTTAAGGAAGTGGCCCGAGAAATAGTGGTGCATTAGTGATCATTTGAGAAACATAGAAACATAGAAAATAGGTGCAGGTGTCGGCCATTCGGCCCTTCGAGCCTGCACCACCATTCAATAAGATCATGGCTGATCATTCACCTCAGTACCCCTTTCCTGCTTTCTCTCCATCCAATCGATCCCTTTAGCCATAAGGTCCACATCTAACTCCCTCCTGAATATATACAATGAATCAGCATCAACAACTCTCTGCGGTTGGGAATTCCACAGGTTAACAACTCTCTGAGTGAAGAAGTTTCTCCTCATCTCAGTCCTAAATGGCTTACCTCTTATCCTTAGACTATGTCCCCTGGTTCTGGACTTCCCCAACATCGGGAACATTCTTCCTGCATCTAACCTGTCCAGTTCCACCATTTGCCTTCTTCACCGCCTGCCAACTTTCAATGACTGATGTACCATGACACCCAGGTCTCGTTACATCTCTCCTTTTTCTAATCTACTGCCATTCAGATAATATTCTGCTATCGCGTTTTTGCCACCAAAGTGGATAACCTCACATTTATCCACATTATACTGCATCTGCCATGCGTTTACCCACTCACCTAACCTGTCCAATTCACCCTGCAGCCTCTTAGCATCCTCCTCACAGGTCACACCGCCACCGAGCTTAGTATCATCTGCAAACTTGGAGATCTTACACTCAATTCCTTCATCTAAATCATTGATGTGTATTGTAAATAGCTGAGGTCCCAGCACTGAACCTTGCAGCAGCCCACTAGTCACTGCCTGCCATTCTGAAAAGGACCCGTTTATCCCGACTCTCTGCTTCCTGTCTGCCAACCAGTTCTCTATCCACATCAGTACATTACCGCCAATACCATGTGCTTTAATTTTATACTTTAACTCTTGTGTGGGACCTTGTCAAAAGCCTTTTGAAAGTCTAAATTCACCACATCCACTGGTTCTCCCTTGTCTACTCTACCAGTTATATCCGCAAAAAATTCTAGAAGATTTGGCAAGCATGATTTCCCTTTCATAAATCCATGTTGACTTAGACCAATCCTGCCACTGCTTTCCAAATGCGCTGCTATTTCATCTTTAATAATTGATTCCAACATTTCCCCCACTACTGATGTCAGGCTAACCAGTCTATAATTACCCGTTTTCTCTCTCCCTCCTTTATTAAAAAGTGGTGTTACATTAGCTTCCCTCCAATCCATAGGAACTAATCCAGAGTCGATAGACTGTTGAAAAATGATCACCAATGCATCCACTATTTCTAGGGTCACTTCCTTAAGTACTGGGATGCAGACTATCAGGCCCCGGGGATTTAACGGCCTTCAATCCCATCGATTTCCCTCACACAATTTCCCAACTAATAAGATTTCCTTCAGTTCCTCCTTTTCACTGGACCATCGCACTCCTTCTATTTCTGGAAGGTTATTTGTGTCTTCCTTCGGGAAAACTGAACCAAAGTATTTCTTCAACTGGTCTGCCATTTCTTTGTTCCCCGTTATAAATTCACGTGGATCTGACTGCAAGGGACCTACGTTTGTCTTCACAATCTTTTTATCTTCACATACCTATAGAAGCTTTTGCAGTCAGTTTTTATGTTCCCAACACGTTTCCTCTAATACTCTGTTTTCCCCCTCCGAATTAAACCCTTTGTCCTCTTCTGCTGAATTATAACATTTTCCCTGTCCTCAGGTTTGCTGCTTTTTCTGGCCAATTTATACACCTCTTCCTTGGATTTAACACTATCCTTAATTTCCCTAGTTAGCCATGGTTGAGCCACCTTCCCCGTTTTATTTTTACTCCAGACAGGGATGTATAATTGTTGAAGTTCATCCATGTGATCTTTAAATGTTTGCCATTGCCTATCCACCATCAACCCTTAAGTATCTCTCGCAAATCTATTTTAGACAATTCACGTTTCATACCATCATAGAAACATAGAAACATAGAAAATAGATGCAGGAGTAGGCCATTCGGCCCTTTGAGCCTGCACCACCATTCAATGAGTTCATGGCTGAACATGCAACTTCAGTACCCCATTCCTGCTTTCTCGTCATACCCCTTGATCCCCCTAGTAGTAAGGACTACATCTAACTCCTTTTTGAATATATTTAGTGAATTGGCCTCAACAACTTCCTGTGCTGGAGAATCCAACAGGTTCACCACTCACTGGGTGAAGAAGTTTCTCCTCATCTAGGTCCTAAATGCCTTACCCCTTATCCTTAGACTGTGACCCCTGGTTCTGGACTTCCCCAAAATTGGGAGCATTCTTCCTGCATCTAACCTGTCTAAACCCGTCAGAATTTTAAACGTTGCTATGAGATCACCTCTCATTTTTCTGAACTCCAGTGAATACAAGCCCAGTTGATCCAGTCTTTCTTGATATGTCAGTCCCGCCATCCCGGGAATCAGTCTGGTGAACTTTCTCTGCACTCCCTCAATAGCAAGAATATCCTTCCTCAAGTTAGGAGAACAAAACTATACATAATACTCCAGGTGTGGCCTCATCAAGGCCCTGTACAACTGTAGTAACACTTCCCTGCCCCTGTACTCAAATCCCCTCGCTATGAAGGCCAACATGCCATTTGCTTTCCTAACTGCCTGCTGTACCTGCATGCCAACCTTCAATGACTGATGTACCATGACACCCAGGTCTCGTTGCACCTCCCCTTTTCCTAATCTGTCACCATTCAGATAAGTCTGTCTCTCTGTTTTTACAACCAAAGTGGATAACCTCACATTTATCCACGTTATACGTCATCTGTCATGCATTTGCCCACTCACCTAACTTATCCAAGTCACTCTGCAGCCTCATAGCATCCTCCTCGCAGTTCACACTCCCATCCAACTTAGTGTCATCAGCAAATTTGGAGGTACTACATTTAATCCCCTCGTCTAAATCATTAATGTATAATGTAAACAGCTGGGGCCCCAGCACAAAACCTTGCTGTACCCCACTAGTCACTGCCTGCCATTCTGAAAAGTACCCATTTACTCCTACTCTTTGCTTCCTGTCTGACAACCAATTCTCAATCCACGTCAGCACACTACCCCCAATCCCATGTGCTTTAACTTTGCACATTAACCTCTTGTTTGGGACCTTGTCGAAAGCCTTCTGAAAGTCCAAATACACCACATCAACTGGTTCTCGCTTGTCCATGCAACTGGAAACATCCTCAAAAAATTCCAGAAGATTTGTCAAGCATGATTTCCCTTTCACAAATCCATGCTGACTTGGACCTATCATGTCACCTCTTTCCAAATGCGCTGCTATGAGATCTTTAATAATTGATTCCATCATTTTACCCATTACCGATGTCAGGCTGACCGGTCTATAATTTCCTGTTTTCTCTCTCCCTCCTTTTTTAAAAAGTGGGCTTACATTGGCTACCCTCCACTCCATAGGAACTGATCCAGAGTCTATCGAATGTTGGAAAATGACTATTAATGCATCCACTATTTCCAAGGCCACCTCCTGAAGTACTCTGGGATGCAGACCATCAGGCCCATGGGATTTATCGGCTTTCAATCCCATCAATTTCCCCAACACAATTTCCCGACTAATAAGGATTTCAGTCAGTTCCTCCTTCTTATTAGACCCTCTGACCACTTTTATATCCGGAAGGTTGTTTGTGTCCTCCTTAGTGAATACCGAACCAAAGTACTTGTTCAATTGGTCTGCCATTTCTTTGTTCCCCGTTATGACTTCCCCTGATTCTGACTGCAGGGGACCTACATTTGTCTTTACTAACCTTTTTCTCTTTACATATCTATAGAAGCTTTTGCAGTCCGTCTTAATGTTCCCTGCAAGCTTCCTCTCGTACTCTATTTTCCCAGCCCTAATCAAACCCTTTGTCCCCTCTGAGCTCTAAATTTCTCCCAGTTCCCGGGATCGCTGCTATTTCTTGCCAATTTGTATGCCACTTCCTTGGCTTTAATACGATCCCTGATTTTCCTTGATAGCCACGTTTGAGCCACCTTCCCTTTTTTATGGGATGTACAATTGTTGTCGTTCATCCATGTGGTCTCGAAATGTCTGCCATTGCCCATCCACTGTCAACCCCTTAAGTATCATTCGCCAATCTATCCAAGCCAATTCACGCCTCATACCTTCAAAGTTACCCTTCTTTAAGTTCTGGACCATGGTCTCTGAATTAACTGTTTCATTCTCCATCCTAATGTAGAATTGCACCATATTATGGTCACTCTTCCCCAAGGGGCCTTGCACAACAAGATTGCTAATTAATCCATTCTCATTACACAGCACCCAGTCTAAGAAGGCCTCCCCCCTAGTTGGTTCCTTGACATATTGGTCTAGAAAACCATCCCTTATGCACTCCAGGAAATCCTCCTCCACCGTATTGTTTCCAGTTTGGTTAACCCAATCTATGTGCATATTAAAGTCACCCATTATAACTGCTGCACCTTTATTGCATGCACCCCTAATTTCCTGTTTGATGCCCTCCCCAACATCACTACGACTGTTTGGAGGTCTGTACACAACTCCCACTAATGTGTTTTGCCCTTTGGTGTTCTGCAGCTCTACCCATATAGATTCCACATCATCCAAGCTAATGTCCTTCCTAACTATTGCATTAATCTCCTCTTTAGCCAGCAATGCTACCCCACCTCCTTTTCCTTTTATTCTATCCTTCCTGAATGTTGAATACCCTTGGATGTTGAGTTCCAAGCCCTGATCATCCTGGAGCCACATCTCTGTAATCCCAATCACATCATATCTGTTAACATCTATTTGCACAGTTAATGCATCCACCTTATTACGGATACTCCTTGCATTAAGACACAAAGCCTTCCGGCTTGTTTTTTTAACATCCTTTGTCCTTTTAGAATTATGATGTAGTGTGGCCCTTTTTGTTTCTTGTCTTTGTTTACTTGGCCTTCCACTATTGCTTTTTACCTTTCTACCATCTGTTTCTGACTCTATATTACTTTGCCCTGTCTCGCTGCATAGGTTCCCATCCCCCTGCCATATTAGTTTAAACACTCCCGAACTGCATTAGCAAATGTTGCCCCCCAGGACATCAGTTCCAGTCCTGCCCAAGTGCAAATCGTCCCTTTTGTACAGGTCCCACTTCCCTCAGAACTGGTTCCAATGTCCCAGGAATTTGAATCCCTCCCTCTTGCACCACTGCTCAAGCCACATATTTATTCTAACTTTCCTGCTCCCTCTACTCTGATTAGCACGTGACATTGGTAGCAATCCAGAGATTACTATCTTTGAGGTTCTACTTTTTAATTTAACTCCTAGCACCCTAAATTCAGCTTGTAGGATCTCTTCCCGCTTCTTACCTATATCGTTGGTACCTACATGTACCAGGACAACTGGCTGTTCACCCTCCCTCTCCAGAATGCTTAACATCGAAGTTACCTTTCCTTAGGTTCAGGACCCTCGTCTCTGAATTAATTGTGTCACTCTCCATCTTAATAAAGAATTCGACCGTATTATGGTCACCCTTCCCTAAGGGGCCTGGCACAACAAGATTGTAATTTTCCCACATTCTATTGACTCTGGATCAGTTCCTATGGACTGGATGGTAGCGAATGTAACACCACTTTTAAAAAAGGAGGGAGAGAGAAAACAGGGAATTATAGACCTGTTAGCCTGACATTGGTGGTGGGGAAAATCTTGTAACCAATTATTAAATATGAAATAGCAGAGCATTTGGAAAGCAGTGGCAGGATTGGTCCAAGTCAGCATCGAGTTATGAAAGGGAAAACATGCTTGACAAATCATGCAGAATTTTTGAGGATGTAAGTAATAGAATCGACAAGGGAGAACCAGTGGATGTGGTGTATTTGGACTTTCAAAAGGCTTTTGGCATGGTCCCACACAAGAGGTTAGTGTGAAAAATTAAAACACATGGTATTAGGGGTAATGTATTGACGTGGATAGAGAACTGGTTGGCAGACAGGAAGCAGAGAGTCGGGAGAAACGGGTCCTTTTCAAAATGGCAGGCAGTGACTAGTCAGGTGTCGCAGGGCTCAGTGCTGGGACCCCAGCTATTTACAATATACATTAATGATTTAGATGAAGGAATTGAATGTAATATCTCCAAGTTTGCAAATGACACTAAGCTGGGTGGTGGTGAGATCAGTGAGGAGGATGCTAAGATGCTGCAGGGTGACTGCGACAGGCTAGGTGACTGGGCAAATGCATGGCAGATGCAGTATATTGTGGATAAATGTGAGGTTATCCACTTAAGTGGCAAAAACAGGAAGGCAGAATATTATCTGAATGGTGACAGATTAGGAAAAGGGGAAGTGCAACGAGACCTGGGTGTCATGGTACATCACTCATTGAAAGTTGGCATATAGGTACAGCAGGCGGTGAAGAAGGCAAATGGAATGTTGGCCTTCATAGCTAGGGAATTTGAGTATAGGAGCAAGGAGGTCTTACTGCAGTTGTACCGGGCCTTGGTGAGGCCACACCTGGAATATTGTGTTCAGTTTTGGTCTCCTAATCTTCGGAAGGATGTTCTTGCAATTGAGGGAATGCAGCGAAGGTTCACCAGACTGATTCCCGGGATGGCAGGACTGACATATGAGGAGAGACCGGATCAACTGGGCCTGTATTCACTGGAGTTTAGAAGAATGAGAGGGGATCTCATAGAAGCATTCAAAATTCTGACGGGACTGGACAGGTTAGATGCAGGAAGAATGTTCCGGATGCTGGGGAAGCCTAGAACTAGGGGTCACAGTCTAAGGATAAGTGGTAAGCCATTTAGGACCGAGATGAGGAGAAACTTCTTCAGTCAGCGAGTTGTTAACCTGTGGAATTCTCTACCACAGCAAGTTGTTGAGGTCAGTTCGTTAGATATATTCAAAAGGGAGTTACACATGGCCCTTATGGCTAAAGGAATCAAGGGGTATGGAGAGAAAGCAGGAAAGGGATACTGAGGTTAAATGACCAGTCATAATCTTATTGAATGCTGGTGCAGGCTCGAAGGGCCATATGGCCTACTTCTGCACCTATTTTCTATGTTTCTATGTAAAAGTTCAAGGGGTTGGGGGTAATATATTAGCATGGATATAGGATTGGCTAACTAACAGAAAACAGGGAGTCGGCATGAATGAGTAATTTTCCGGTTGGCAAACTAAGTAGTGGGCTGCCACAGGGATCAGCGCTGGGACCTCAACTATTTACACTCTGTATTAATGACTTAGGTGAAGGGATTGAATGTAATGTAGCCAAATTTGCTAATAATACAAAGATAGTTGGGAAAGCAAGTTTAGGGGATGAAGCAACGAATCTGCAAAGGGATATAGATAGGTTAAGTAATTGGGGAAAAGTTTGACAGATGGAGTATAATGTGAGATTATCCACTTTGGTAGGAAAAATAAAAATGCAAATTATTATTTCAATGGAGAGAGATTAAAAACTGCTGCGGTACAGCTGAGGGTCCTTGTACATGAAACACAAAAGTTAGCTTGCAGGTACAGCAAATAATTAGGAAAGCAAATGGAACGTTGGCCTTTATTGCAAAGGGGATGGAGTATAAAAGTAGGGAAGTCCTGTTGCAACTGTTAGTGAGAGCACATCTGGAGCACTGCATACCTTTTTGGTCTCCTTATTTAAGGTGGGATATACTTGCATTGTAAGCAGTTCAGAAAAGGTTGACAAGGTTGATTCCTGAGATGAAAGGGTTGTCATAAGAAGAAAATTTGAGCAGGTTGGGCCTTTACTCATTGGAGTTTAGAAGAATGAGAGGCGATCTTATTGAAATGTATACAATTCTGAGGGGGCTTGATAGGATAGATGCGGAGAGGATATTTCCCCTGGAGGGGGAATCTAGAACTAGGGATCATAGTTTCAGTATAAGGTGTCGCCCATTTAAAAAGAAAATGAGGAGGAATTTTTGCTCTCAGAGGGTCGTGAATCTGTGGAATTCTCTACCCCAGAGAGCTGTGGAGGCTGGGTCATTGAATTTAAGATGGAGATAGACAGATTTTTGAAAGATAAGGGAGTGTAGGGTGATGGGGAGCAGGCGGGGTAGTGGAGTTGAGGCAAAGATCAGATTAGCCATGATCTTATTGTTTGGCGGAGCAGGCTCGAGGGGCCAGATGGCATACTCCTGCTCCTATTTGAGTTTTTTTGTTCTACCCTGGGCGAGTGGCAGTGTGTCCATGGAGCAGGAACCTGCTGTCATCTCTGAGGTGACAGCATTTGTGCTTGCACAACTTCCACTCTGGTGGTACCCTTGCTTTTGTCTGTCAACCAGCCAGCTCAAATGACTGCCGTCCATGCCGAGATGGTGCAGTCTGACTCTGGGTCTTCTTTGCCCAGAGCTGTTCAAAGTTATCCTCAAAGGCCATCTGCAGTCTCTTGCATTGAACGTCTGCAGCTTTCCACCAGTCATGCTGCACCCAATGCGGTAGCACTTTGCAGGAGAACTGAGGCAGGAAAGGTACACGAAAGAGACATATTGAGGAAATGCACAGGGTGATTAGTTTATTTTTATCGGCAATACTCTCACAGTGCTGTTAGGGAGGGAGTTCCAGGATTTTGAACCAGCGACGATGAAGGAATGGTGATATATTTCCAAGTCAGGATGGTGTGTGATTTGGAGGGGAACTCGCAGGTGGTGGTATTCTCATATATCTGCTGCCCTTGTCCTTCCAGACCATAGAGGTCGCGGGTTTGGGAGGTGCTGTCAAAGAAGTCTTGGCCGTTTGCGGCAATGCATCTTTTAGATGGTACACACTGCAGCTATGGTGCATCGGTGGAGGGAGTGAATATTTAAGGTGGTAGATGGGTGCCAATCAAGTGGGCTACTTTGTCCTGAATGGTGTAAAGCTTCTTGAGTGTTATTGGAGCTGCACTCATCCAGGCAAGTGGAGAGTATTCCATCACATTCCTGACTTGTGCCTTGTAGATGGTGGAAAGGCTTTGGGGAGTCAGGACGTGAGACACTCACTGAAGAAAACCCAGCCTTTGACCCACTCTTGTGGCCACAGTATTTATGTGGCTGTCCAGTTAAATTTCAGGTCAATGCTGACCTCCCAGGATGTTGATTTTGGTGGATTCGGCGATGGTAATGCCATTGAATGTCAAGGGCTGGTAGTTAGACGCTCTCTTGTTGGAGATAGTCATTGCCTGGCACTTGTGTGGCGCAAATGTTACTTGCCACTTATCAGCCTGTAATGACTCAAGAGTCTTGTTACTGTAAACTGCGTCAGGTGTAAACCTGATCCATCTTTACTCACGCCCAAAGTACCCGCGCTTATATATACCCGTGACCGCGCACATGCACATGCAGCATGATGACCTCTGACAGTAGCGCCCTCTGGTGTCTGGTGACCCCAGGCATCAATACATAACAACATCCCTCTTTCAAGATGTTAATATCAGTCTTTTTACAAATTAAGACAGTCTGGGACTTGCCGCTCACGAGTTGATCGTCTCAGTTTAACTTTAGTTCGAGGCGAGCGTTCTGAGTCAGTTGTGACTGAAGGCTGAGTAACCGATCTGGTGGGAGTGGTAATGACCTCATTGGAGACTGAAGGTCCAGGTTCAGCAATGACAGCAAAGTCCTCTGATGAATGAACATTGGTTGGTTTGTCACTGACTGCATCTTCCTCAAACGGTTCCAGTTCATCCGTGTGCCGCAGTTTTACCTGGTCAACATGTTTCCTGCATGTTTGCCCATTCTTGAGCACCACAATAAACACTCTGTTACCCTCCTTGACTGTAACAGTACCGGCGATCCACTTTGGACCATAGTTCAGTACATAGACTGGATCGTTAACAGAAATATCACGTGACACAGCAGCACGATCATGATACCATTGCTGACTTTGACATCTGTTTTCAACACGATCATTCAAATTAGAATTTGGTCTTGAGATTTCTCTTCATCAGTAGTTCAGCAGGGGAAACCCCAGTAAGCGTATGAGCTTGTGTCCTGTAACTGAGCAATATACATGACAAACGAGATGGAATGTGCACCCTGAGTTACACGTTTCATACTTTGCTTGATCGTTTGAACAGCACGCTCTGTTTGACCATTAGAAGCAGGTTTGAATGGATACCTGAACTCCTGAATCTCAAGACTTGTGAAACAAGATCCATTGTCGCTCACAACAATGTCAGTTAAGCCACGAGTAGCAAACATGACACGAAGGCTCTCAATAGTGGCTGTAGATGTACTGGATGACATAATGATGCAATCTATCCACTTTGAATATGCATCCACCAAAACAAAAAACATTTTTCCCAGGAAAGGACCCGCAAAATCAATGTGGATCCTCGACCGTGGTTTAGATGGCCACGACCAAAGACTCAGCAGTGATTCCACTGGTACTTTAGTTAGCTGTATGCAAGTATTGTACTGATGCACACATGATTCCAGATCAGAGTCAATTCCAGGCCACCATACATGAGACCTAGCAATGGCTTTCATCATGACAATACCGGGATGAGTGCTATGTAATTCACGTCGAAATTTTTCTCTACTTTTCTTCGGCATGATGACACGATTACCCCACAGTAAACAATCTGACTGAATGGACAGCTCATCTTTGCGACGATCTCATCACACATCTCCATAGGTTTAAAGACCAATCACCACTGAGGACACAACATTTCACAACCGATAATTTAGAGTCAAGGCTGGTCCAGATCTTAACTTGTTGAGCAGTGACAGGAGTTCCTTCACTCTCAAAAGCATCCATTACTAACAGTAGATCTGCAAGTTGAAGGGTCTTCATATCAGGTGTGGGCAAAGGCGGACGACTCAGTGCATCGGCACAATTCTCAATACTGGGTCTATGACAAATAATGTATTCATAGGCAGACAATGTCAATGCCTACCTCTGAATACGGGATGATGCATTGGTATTAATACCTTTGTTTTCAGAAAGCAATGAAATGAGTGGCTTGTGATCCGTTTCAAGTTCAGAAAGACCAAACAGGTACTGATGCATCTTTTTTACCTCATACACACAGGCCAAAGGTTCTTTTTCTACCATGCTGTGAGCTCTTTCCGCTTTTGATAAACTTCTCGAAGCATACGCACAGGTTGTAGCTTATCCGACTCATTTGCTTGTTGGAGTACAAAGCCAACCCCATATGATGAAGCATCACAGGCCAATACAAGATGCTTACACTGATCATAATGAACAAGCAACTTGTTTGAACAGAGCAGATTCTTAGCTTTCTCAAAGGCTCTATCTTGAGACACACCCCAGACCCAGTTGTCGCCTTTTCTGTGCAGCATGTGCAGTAGCTCAAATAAAGTGCTCAATCTGAGTACGAAATTACTGAAGAAGTTGAGTAGCCCAAGGAAAGAACACAGCTCCATCACATTCTGAGGCCTGGGTGCATTTTTGATGGCCTTGGTTTTTGAATCAGTAGGCCTGATGCCATTAGCAGAAATCTTCCCCCCAGGAATTCAACTTCAGGTGCCATGAAGACACACTTTGAATGTTTCAGCCTGAGTCCCACTTTGTTCAGATGATGTAGGACTTTTTCAAGATTGTTCGGATGTTCAGCAGTGTCACAACCTGTGACCAAAATGTCGTTTTGAAACACGACTGTTCTAGCAATGGACTTCAGTAGACTCTCCATATTCCTTTGATATATGGCTGCAGCCGAACGAATTCCAAAATGACACCCGTTGTAGACAAACAGTCCTTTATGGGTGTTGATGCAGGTGAGTTTCTTTGAAGTGCCAACAAGCTCCTGTGTCATATAGGCCAATGTCAGATCTAGCTTAGTGAACGACTTTCCACCAGCTAGCATGGCAAACAGGTCACCGGTCTTCGGTAACGGAAACTGATCCTGTTTCGAAAATCGGTTAATCGTAACCAGTGCCACAAATCCTGACACTGTCATCACTCTTCAACACAGGAACAACAGGACTGGCCCACTCGTTAAACTCGACCGGTGATACGACCCCTTCACGTTGGAGTCTGTCAAGCTCAATTTCAATCATCTCCTTCATCATGTAAAGAACAGACCGAGCTTTATGATAGGCAGGCCTTGCATCAGAATCCAGGTGAATCTGCACCATGGCTCCAGTAAATTTACCAATGCCCGGTTCAAACAAAGAAGGAAACTTGCTCAGCACTTGAGCACACGAAGTGTCATCTACCGAGGACAATGGACTTCAGTAGACTCTCCAGTTCAGCTTGATTTTCTCGAGCCAATTCCTGCCGAACAGCATTGGACCAATTACCTGGGACGATCCATAATGGTAGATCTTGAATCACACCATTATATGACACCTTGACTACTGCATTGCCAATCACCAGTATGAGTTCCTTAGTGTAAGTACGCAACTTGGCATTGACTGGACTCAGCTTAGGCTTCACAGCCTCAGTGTCCCACAGCTTGTCAAATGTCCTTTGGCTCATTTTCAACTGACTCACACCTGTGTCCAGCTCCATTGTTACAGGCCGCCATTCAGCTTCACATTAACAATTATCGGCTGGCTCTTTGCCAAGAACGAATACAGACCATACACTTCCTCCTCGGGTTGTGTATCCGGGCCAGCACTGGACTTGTCATCATCAACAATGTGATGAGCAGCAGCATGTTCGCTCAGTTGTGGACACATTTTCTGAAGAAGCCCCACTTTCGAACAGCCATTACAGGAGTATTGTTTAAACCAACACTGATGAGGCTGATGATTGCCCCCACAACGCTAACAGGGTGAAATCAGATTCGTACCAGTTGGCGGACTCTGAGCAACTACAGCTTTGACATAAACAATCGAGTAGGCCCTGCCATAAGCAGCTCTGCCAGAAGACGACACAATCTTGTTTACAGTACCTGCCATGGAGCTCCAACTCTTCGATGATATCTGCCTCAAATTATCATTGTTATATATGTATTCTTGTATACTTGTATACATCTGTACTGCCACCAGAGGGCTCATCCCCTGGAGTCCAAAGGGATCCCATAATTGTTGTCAGTTGTAGTGTATGGAGATAGAGTCAGACTGAACACTGTGAGTTCAAAGTAAAGTGTGACCTTAGCCTTTTATTGCAGGTCTCCAGAGTGCCTCTCCAAACTGTGAAGCCTCCTTAAATACCTGTGCTCCCAAGGGATTATGGTATCCCTTGGGACTCCAGGGGATGAGCCCTCTGGTGGCTGTACAGAGCAAATACAAGTATACATATATAACAATCATTCGTCGTCTCATGCATGCCTGGGCAGTCGCGATGGCCTTTTTCAAATCCAGTTTCTCTTCAGCCAATAACTTCCGAAGAATCACATCGTGGTTGATGCCTATTATGAAAAAATCTCTCACCATGTCTTCCCGAACTTATACGGCTCAACAAGACATCGTAGGTCAGTGATGAATCCCGACACATCCTGGCCCTCAGCATGAACATGCGTATAGAAGCGATAGCGTGAGATGATGATCCTTTCTTGTGGCTTAAGATGGTCACACACTAAAACACACAAATCCTCGTACTCTTTGTCCGTTGGAAGTAAAGGCGAGAGAAGGTTCTTCATGAAGCTGTAAACTTTCTGACCACAAACGGTGAAGAAAACCTTCCTGTGCCGAACTGCGTCAGCCTCTCCCTTCATTTTGCTGGCCACAAAATATTGATCCAGGCGGTCAACGAAATCCGCCCAATCCTCGCCATCCACGAATTCGTGAAGAATTTCAATAGTGTCCATTGTACATGCGAAGGTTCTTAATTTACCTCATCACCAAATGTAATGACTCAAGAGTCTTGTTACTGTAAACTGCATCAGCTGTAAACCTGATCCAACTTTATTTGCGCCCAAAGTACCCGCGTGTCATAGTACCTGCATTTATATACACCCGTGACCGCGCACACGCACATACAGCCCGATGACCCCCGACAGTCGCGCCCTCTGGTGTCTGGTAACCCCAGGCATCAATACATAACACAGCCCAAGCCTGAATGTCATCCAGGCCTTGCTGAATGCAGGCATAGATTCCTTCATTATCTGAGGAGGTGCAAAGGAAACTGAACACTGCAATCATCAGCAAACATCCCCACTTCTGACCTTATGATGGAAGAAAGGTCATTGATGATGCAGCTGACGATGGTTGGGCCGAGGACACTACCCTGACTGGAAGGCATTTTCCACTTGAATTTCCACAGGGCTCAGTACCAGGTCCCTTGCTTTTTGTACTATATATCAATGATTTAGACTTGAATGTAAGAGGTATGATTAAGAAGTTTTCAGATGATACTAAAATTGGCTATGTGGTTGATAATGAAAAAGAAAGCTATAGACTGCAGGAATATATCACTGAACTGGTCAGGTGGGCAGAACAGTGGCAAATAGAATTCAATTCTGAGAAGTGTGAGGTAATGCATTTGGGGAGGACTAACAAGGCAAGTGAATACACATTAAATGGTAGGATACTGAGAAGTGTAGAGAAACAAAGCTACCTTGGAGTGCATGACCACAGATCCCTGAAGGTAGCAGGCCAGGTAGACAAGGTGGTTAAGAAGGCATACGGAATAGAATCATAGAACATAGAAAATAAGTGCAGGAGTAGGCCATTCGGCCCTTCGAGCCTGCACCGCCATTCAATGAGTTCATGGCTGAACATGCAACTTCAGTATGCCATTCCTGCTTTCTCGCCATACCCCTTGATCCCCCTAGTAGTAAGGACTACATCTAACTCCTTGCCTCTATTAGCCGAGGCATAGACTATAAGAGTAGGGAGGTTATGCTTGAACTGTATAAAACATTAGTTGGCCACAGCTAGAGTTCTGCATGCAGTTCTGGTCACCACATTACAGGAAAGATGTGATTGCACTAGAGAGTGTACAGAGGAGATTTACGAGGGTGTTGCTTGGACTAGCTATGATATTGGATAGACTGGATTTGTTTTCTTTGGAACATAGTAGGCTGAGGGGAGACCTTATTGAAATGTATAAAATTATGAGGGGCCTAGATAGAGTGAATAGGAAGGACCTATTTCCCTTAGCAGAGAGGTCAACAACCAGGGGGCATAGATTTCAAGTAATTGGTAGGAGGTTTAGAGGGGAGTTGAGAGGGAATTTTTTTAACCAGAGGGTGGTGACGTTCTGGAACTCATTGCCTGAAAGGGTGGTAGATGCAGAAACCCTCACCACATTTAAAAATTAATTGGATATGCATTTGAAGTGCTGTAACCTACAAGACTATGGACCAAGAGCTGGAAGGTGGGATTAGGCTAGATAGCTCTTTGTCGACTGGCGTGGACATAATGGGCCGAATGGCCTCCTTCTGTGCTGTAAATTTCTATGATTCTATGGCCCCGATATTGGTAACCTTACTGCCCACTGCCGCCTGCTGCTGCCGAGTTTTTCCACCAAGATCATCCAGGGCCTCAAGTGTGTCCTCTTGACTCTGGCTGCCAATCACGACAAGGGTGTCCGTTTCACTTTGGCTGACACTCTGGGTCTCATCTGCAATGATAAATGGGACAAGGGCTGCCGTGAGGGTGAGGTGGTGCATTGGACCATGCAGCAAGCAGCTTGCACACATACATAAGCAATAGCCAGGTAGCCCATTGTACTGCCACGGAGAGATGGCATTGCACAAAGGCCATCACTTACCCATGCTGCCCCCAGTGACATCGGAGCGACTAGCATGTGTGCCCACTAGCTGCTGCACTTTCTCCTCCAGATCAGTCAGCTCGACTTTTTTCGACTTGCCCCCACCAGTGGCTTGTTGCTGGGCAGGGTTGCGCGCCACCTTGGCCTGAAAAGCAAAGAAGGGTTTGTACGTCGGAGTTCACAGGGGCCTCGCCAATTAATGCAAGTGTGGGTCTATTACATGCAGCTGTGAATCTCGCATGTAAGGGAGCCTCCATTGTGAGAGTGCGCACATACATGCCTTGGCAATCAAATGCTACTTCAACTACTATGTAGTGTTGGTGAGAAAGAAGTTAAGGTGAAGGAGAGTCTCGCAGATGTAAGGTGAGGAGTTGGGGGAACATGTACTCACTTTCATTAGGCGAATAAGGTATTTTCCTGCATTGGTTTGTGGTGCGCTGGTGAAAGGAGGTCCCCAAAACCTCCTCTGCAATCTTCCTCCAGACATATCGGAAGACGCTCCCAATTGGTCGCCCACAAGTGTCAGGGAAGCGTAACTACCTCCTTCCCTCCACAGCTTTCATCAGACTTTCCAGCTCAGCATCGCTAAAGTGGCTGGCCCTCCTCAAAGATTCCCCTGCAGCTATCTCCTCTGAAGCAACTCAGACCAAAATCAAGACACAGCAAAACCTGCCCTTTGAGAATGCCAGGGGGCAGCAGCTTCGTTAGGATCAATTGGTTCAGCAGGGAAATGCACGGTCCAACCACCTCTCCGCTGCCATTCCATTACCCCAGTCCTTACCACTCCGCTGAGCCGCCGAAAACACGGAATTTTGCTCTTAACACCCATATTGTTAGTAAGGGTCACCAAAATGCAGTAGATGTGCCCCGTTTCCGGGGAGGGAAATTTCGGCCCCAACTTGTTTTCACATTTCATAGGTTTATAATCAGGGTCAATTTTCAGCTACCAGATTTTTTTTTGAAGCTGTTGATTAGCTCTTCCAATTTTCTAGCTTGCCATTAACATACAAGATATTTCACCTTGAGAAAGTTGTGTCGCTTGTTTTCATTTTGCATCAATGGCCACATATTTGCTGCTGGTGTGAATTCTGTTTTGTAACCTTGGTGAGGTTCAAGGCGTAGAATGTGAGATGCCACCAAAAAATAAAGAAGAAAAGTTGAGGTAAATTGAGAAGTAATGGTTAGGTATCACCAACATTGGTTTTCCGTTCTGTAGACTATAGGAGGAAGGTAAGACTGTCATAAACTTAGGCTGAGGATTGTTTGAGTTTTAAAGTGGTTTGTATACATAGTAAGAAAAAGAGCTGAACAAGTTTTATTTCACTTTTACAGGCGTGTTACTTTTACAAAGATTGTCTCTGCAAATCTCATGTGTACATTTCCCTTTGTTAGTCACCTGGCTCTTCTATACATCTCTTAAAAGGAAATGGCTAGTGTTATAAAATGACAGCAACTTCTCACCACAGAAAGAAAAGGAGTTCTTGAATTATTATTCAGATAACAGTGTGCTGAGTCTTGATTTCTTCCTATGTTAGTAAGATCGGTGACGGGCTTGATATTCAGTTCAGTTTGCAACAATTGATGCATCTGGCTCCTTGGCTTATTTCCACATCATACTGAGAATTGTGGGTGTGTGTTGTGTCAACACTGCATAACTGCGTGGTTTTATTGCATCGCCCTGGTCACCTTATTACATTAAAATGTTTCAATAAGGCAAGACATCAGTAAACATCTAATATAACATTAAAAAGTTACTTTGTAAAAACTATCATTTATAGTGCTATGAGAAACATTACATTTTTCAAAGCATTGCATTTTCCAATAAAGTATGGCTCACTAAAATTCTATTTGCCAATAAAGGTCATTAGATAGAATATTACAAAGTAATTGCACTAACTGCTAATGCTAATTATAACTGTTATCACTTCTGTCGCAATCTAATGATTTAGGCACATTTGTGAATAGACAAATCAGAAGTCTAGATGTAATGATGTCCTCAACCATTTTTCCACAGGGCACTGCACTGATGATTATTAATCCTGTGAGAGTTGAGTTTGCTTTCAAGTATTCAAAATCTGGACTTTTCTATCATGTAAAAACTGGATAAAGCTTCTTTTTTCAATTTTCAATGCTAAATTCTTCTAACTACAAAGCATTGTAAAACCAAGCACCAGTTACCTGTCACAAAACCAGACTGTCCCTGAACCATAAAAAAACAGAGTTGTCAAAGGTTAATGATTTAATGATGATGTTGCTCAGCTAATTATCACACAGAGTGTAATGTTTACTCATCTCAATTTATCATCTATCCCCTACAATCTAACCTCTGTCAGGCTCTCTTTCTATTATTGTTTCTGACAGCTAGAGTCGATCATTCCATCTCCCAAACATGCAATTAGGATAACTATCATTCTGTCTTGAAGCTATTAATGTAAAAGCAAAAAGACGCTTTTATTTTGAACAGAAATCTGTCCAAAATCCTGTGAAGGATTTTGGACTAAAAATTAATTTGCCCCTGAAAACGGATGCGAGCATTGCGATGCATGATCACCCAATGCCCGTTCAAAGGAATGCAGGATGCAAGCAGCACTCTTAACTACCTGCTATGTGTTGTGTGGTATGATTGTGGACTTGAGCACATAAATCTAGGCTGACACTCCAGTGCAGTACCGAGGGAGCACTGCACTGTCGGAGGTGCCGTCTTTCAGATGAGACGTTAAAACAAGACCCCATCTGTTCTCTCAGGTGGACGTAAAATTTCCTTCCTTTTCCCTTCCCTTCCCTTCCCTTCCCTTCCCCTTCCCCTTGACGCAGGAGGTCAACACAAGGAAAGAGCCCCTCTTTCTACAGGAGGCCCTCCAGGCAAATGCATAAAATTCAATGGTAGTAGATAGCTGCAGTGGTGAATGCCAGCAGTATATTACTGAGGACCTGGACGCAGTGCAGGATGAATTTTAATGACCTCAGATAAGTGGTCAAAGTCAGTGAATTCATGTTCTAATGCCATATCCATCAGCTGCACTACTAGGCTCATGCCCTGCTCAATGCATTACACTCCCATCAATCACCTACTAATGATCTCTATCAACATAACATTCATAGCTTCACCTCACTCTCACACATTCAGCACTGCTGCAAGCCTCACATCCACATCTCAAAGCTTGAACACACTGACAGCGAATCAACAATGACAGCCTCATCATCCAAACAGACTGCACCACACTCGCTGACACACTTCACTTTCTCTTGCAGGACAAGGTGGTACACAACCGGTGGCAGTAGGTGCTAACCGACGAGGGACAGGAGAACCTGCATGTCCTAAGCCTCATGGAGGATGTTATATATGTAAACCTGTAAATCAGAGGGCTCATCCCCTGGAGTCCCAAGGGATCCCTTAATCCCTTGGGAACACCTGTACTTAAGGAGGCCTCACAGGCTGGAGAAGCGCTCTGGAGACTTGCAATAAAAGACTAAGGTCACACTTTAATTTGAGCTCACAGTATCTAGTCAGACTCTTTATTCATATGTAACTACTGGCGACGAGATACAGATAACGAACCCAATGATGCAGAGGCAGTGGGCATCCTGGAGAAATTTTCAGAGAGAGATGATTGGGAAACCTTCGTGGAGCGACTCGACCAATACTTCATGGCCAACGAGCTGGAAGAAAAAGCGAATGCTGCCAAGCGAAGGCCGATTTTCCTCACTGTCTGCAGGTCAGAAACGTATGGCCTCATGAAAAATCTGCTTGCTCCAGCAAAACCCACAGAGAAATCGTATGATGATTTGTGCACACTAGTCCGGGAGCATATGATCCCGAAGGAAAGCATTCTGATGGCGAGGTACCGGTTATACACCTATAAAAGGTCTGAAGGCCAGGAAGCGGCGAGCTATGTCGCCGAGCTGAGATGCCTTGCAGGACATTGTGAATTTGAAGGACATTTGGAGCACATGGTCAGGGACTTCTTCATACGTGACTTTGGTCATGAAGTGATACTTCGCAAACTTTTGATTGTAGAGACCCCAACCTTGAGTAAAGCCATTGCGATAGTCCAGGCGTTCATTGCCACCAGTGACTATATTAAGCAAATCTCTCAGCACACGAGTGCTGCTACAAGTACTGTGAACAAAGTGATGTTGTTTTCAAATCACAACGTACAGAGCAGGCCCCACATGCCTGCAGATGCACGTCCGCAGATGTCTCAGAGTTCAGCATCAAGGGTGATAAATGCAAGTCCATTAATACATTGTTGGTGCTGCGGCCCTTCGAGCCTGCACCACCATTCAAGAAGATCATGGCTGATCATTCACCTCAGTACCCCTTTCTTGCTTTCTCTCCATACCCCTTGATCCCTTTAGCCGTAAGGGCCATATCTAACTCCCTCTTGAATATATCCAATGAACTGGCATCAACAACTCTCTGTGGTAGGAAATTCCACAGGTTAACAACTCTCTGAGTGAAGAAGTTTCTCCTCATCTCAATCCTAAATGGCTTACCCCTTACTGTGTCCCTTGGTTCTGGACTTCCCCAACATCGGGAACATTCTTGCTGCATCTAACCTGTCCAGTCCTGTCAGAATTTTATATGTTTCTATGAGATCCCCTCTCATCCTTTTAAAATCCAGTGAATACAGTCCCAGTCGATCCAGTCTCTCCTCATATGTTAGTCCTGCCATCCTGGGAATCAGTCTGGTGAACCTTCGCTGCATTCCCTCAATAGCAAGAATGTCCTTCCTCAGATTAGGAGACCAAAACTGAACACTATATTCCAGGTGAGGCCTCAAAAAGGCCCTGTACAACTGCAGTAAGACTTCCCTGCTCCTATACTTAACTCCCTAACTATGAAGGCCAATATACCATTTGCCTTCTTCACCACCCGCTGTACCTGCATGCCAACTTTAATGACTGATGTACCATAACATCCAGGTCTCGTTGCACTTCGCCTTTTCCTTATCTGCTGACATTCAGATAATATTCTGCATTTGTGTTTTTGCCGCCAAGGTGGATAACCTCACATTTATCCACATTATACTGCATCTGCCTTGCATTTTCCCACTCACCTAACCTGTCCAAGTCACTCTGCAGCCTCTTAGCGTCTTCCTCACAGCTCACACCGCCACCCAGTTTAGTGTCATCTGCAAACTTGGAGATATTACACTCAATTCCTTCATCCAAATCATTAATATATAATGTAAAGAGCTGGAGTCCCAGCACTGAGCCCTGCGACACCCCACTAGTCACTGCCTGCCATTCTGTAAAGGACCCATTTATCCCGACTCTCTGCTTCCTGTCTGTCAACCCATTCTCTATCCACATCAGTACCTTAGCCCGAATAAAATCTGCTTTAATTTTGCACACCAATCTCTTGTGTGCGACCTTGTCAAAGGCCTTTTGAAAGTCCAAATACACCACATCCACTGCTTCTTCCTTGTCCACTCTACTACTTACATCCTCAAAAAGTTCCAGAAGGTTTGTCAAGCATGATTTCCCTTTCATAAATCCATGTTGACTTGGACCGATCCTGTCACTGCTTTGCAAATGCTCTGTTATTTCATCTTTAATTATTGATGCCAACATTTTCCCCACTACTGATTCAGACTAACCGGTCTATAATTACCCGTTTTCTCTCTCCCTCCTTTTTCAAAACGTGGTGTTACATTATGGGATGGGAACCTATGCAGGGAGACAGAGGGAAGTAGAATGGGGGCAGAAGCAAAAGATAGAAAGAAGAAAAGTAAAAGAAGAGAAACCCAAGGCAAAAAGTAAAAAGGGCCACATTACAGCAAAATTCTAAAGGGGCAAAGTGTGTAAAAAAGTCAAGCCCAAAGGCTCTGTGTCTCAATGCAAGGTGTATTCGTAATAAGGTGGATGAATTAACTGCGCGGATAGCTGTTAATGGATATGATGTAATTGGCATCACGGAGACATGGCTCCAATATGACCAAGGCTGGGAACTCAACATCCAGGGGTATTCAACATTCAGAAAGGATAGACAGAAAGGAAAAGGAGGTGAGGTGGCTTTGCTGGTTAAAGAGGAAATTAACGCAATAGCAAGGAAGGACATTAGCTTGGATGATGTGGAATCGGAATGGGTGGAGCTACGGAATATCAAAGTGGGAGTTGTGTATAGACCACCAAATAGTAGTAGTGAGATTGGGGACAACATCAAACAAGAATTTAGGGATGCGTGCAATAAAGGTACAGCAGTTCTCATGGGTGACTTTAATCACATATTGATTGGGCGAACCAAACTGGTAGCAATGCTGTGGAGGAGGATTTCCTTAAGTATTTTAGTCATTGTTTTCTAGACCAATATGTTGAGGAACCAACCAGAGGGCTGGCCATCCTGGACTATATTCAAAAAGGAGTTAGATGTAGTCCTTACTACTAGGGGAATCAAGGGATATCGCGAGAAAGCTGGAATGGGGTGCTGAAGTTGCATGTTCAGCCATGAAATCATTGAATGGCGGTGCAGGCTCGAAGGGCCGAATGGCCTACTCTTGCACTTATTTTCTATGTTTCTATGTTTCTTTGTTTCTACTAGGTGATATGTAATGAGAAAGGATTAATTAGAAATCTTGTTGTGCGAGGCCCCTTGGGGAAGAGTGACCACAATATGGCAGAATTCTTTATTAAGATGGAGAGTGACACAGTTAATTCAGAGACTAGGGACCTGAATTTAAGGAAAGGTAACTTGGATGGTATGAGACATGAATTGGCTAGAAAAGACTGGCGAATGATACTTAAAGAATTGACAGTGGATACGCAATAGCAAACATTTATAGATCACATGGATGAGCATCACCAATTGTATATCCCTGTCTGGAGTAAAAATAAAACGGAGAAGGATGCTCAACCGTGGTTAACTAGGGAAATTAAGGATCGTGTTAAATCCAAGCAAGAGGCTTATATATTGGCCAGAAAAAGCAGCAAATCTGAGGACTGGGAGAATTTTATAAATCAGCAGTAAAGGACAAAGGATTTAATTAGGAGGGGAAAATAGAGAATGAGAAGAAGCATGCTGGGAATATAAAAACTGACTGCAAAAGCTTCTATAGATATGTGAAGAGAAAAAGATTAGTGAAGACAAACGTAGGTCCCTTGCAGTCAGATTCAGGTGAATTTATAATGGGGAACAAAGAAATGGCGGACCAGTTAAACAAATACTTTGTTTCTGTATTCACGAAGGAAAACACAAATAACCTTCTGAAAATACTTGGGGACCGAGCATCCAGTGAGAAGGAGGAACTGAAGGAAATCCTTATTAGGCAAGAATAGGGAAATTGATGGGATTGAAGACAGATAAATCCCCGGGGCCTGATAGTCTGCTTCCCAGAGTACTTAAGGAAGTGGTCCGAGAAATAGTGGATGCATTGGTGATCATTTTCCAACAGTCTATCGACTTTGGATCAGATCCTATGGACTGGAGGGTAGCTAATGTAACACCACTTTTTAAGACATGATGGAGAGAGAAAATGGGTAATTATAGACCTGTTAACCTGAATCAAATATTAAAGATGAAATAGCAGCGCATTTGGAAAGCAGTGACAGCATCGGTCCAAGTCAGCATGGATTTATGAAAGGGAAATCATACTTGACAAATCTTCTAGAAATTTTTGAGGATGTAAGTAGTAGAGTGGACAAGGGAGAACCAGTGGATGTGGTGTATTTGGACTTTCAAAAGGCTTTTGACAAGGTCCCACACAAAAGATTGATGTGCAAAATTAAAGCACATAGTATTGGGGGTAATGTACTGACGTGGATAGAGAACTGGCAGGCAGACAGGAAGCAGAGAGTCGGGATAAACGGGTCCTTTTCAGAATGGCAGGCAGTGACTAGTGGAGTGCCGCAGGGCTCAGTGCTGGGACCCCAGCTATTTACAATATACATTACTGATTTAGATGAAGGAATTGAGTGTAATATCTCCAAGTTTGCAGATGACACTAAACTGGGTGGCGGTGTGAGCTGTGAGGAGGATGCTAAGAGGCTGCAGGGTGACTTGGACAGGTTAGATGAGTGGGTAAACGCATGGCAGATGCAGTATAATGTGGATAAATGTGAGGTTATCTACTTTGGTGGAAAAAACACGAAGGCAGAATTTTATCTGAATGGCAGCAGATTAGGAAAAGGGGAGGGGCAGTGAGACCTGGGTGTCATGGTACATCAGTTATTGAAAGTTGGCATGCAGGTACAGCAGGCGGTGAAGAAGGCAAATGGTATGTTGGCCTTCATAGTTAGGGGATTTGAGTAGAGGAGCAGGGAGGTCTCACTGCACTTGTATAGGGTCTTAGTGAGGCCTCACCTGGAATATTGTGTTCAGTTTTGGTCTCCTAATCTGAGGAAGGACGTTCTTGCTATTGACGGAGTGCAGCGAAGGTACACCAGACTGATTCCTGGGATGGCAGAGCTGGCATATGAGGAGAGATTGGATCGACTGGGCTGTATTCACTGGAGTTTAGAAGCATGAGAGGGATCTCATAGAAACATATAAAATTCTGATGGGACTGGACAGGTTAGATACACGAAGAATGTTCCCGATGTTGGGGATGTCCAGAACCAGGGGACATTGTCTAAGGATAAGTGGTAAGCCATTTAGGACTGGGATTGTTCGAAACTTCTTCACTCAGAGAATTGTTAACCTGTGGACTTCCCTAACGCAGAGCGTTGTTGATGCTAGTTCATTGGATATATTCAAGAGGGAGTTAGATATTGCCCTTTCGGCTAAAGGGATCAAGGGGTATGGAGAGAAAGCAGGAAAGGGATATTGAGGTGTATGATCAGCCATGATCTTATTGAATGGTGGTACAGGCTCGAAGGGCTGAATGACCTATTCCTGCACTTATTTTCTATGTTTCTATGTTTACATTAGCTACACTCCAATCCATAGGAACTGATCCAGAGTCGATAGACTGTTGGAAAATGATCGCCAATGAATTCACTATTTCTAGGACCACTTCCTTAATACTCTGGGATGCAGACTATCAGGCCCCGGGGTTTAATTCAGCCCAGCCTTCAATCCCATCAATTTCCCTAATACAATTTCCCAGCTAATAAGGATATCCTTCAGTTCCTCCTTCTCACTCGTTCCTCGGTCCCCTAGTACTTCCGTAAGGTTATTTGTGTCTTCCTTCATGAAGACAGAACCAAAGTATTTGTTCAATTGGTCTGCCATTTATTTGTTCCCTATTATAAATTCACCTGACTCTGACTGCAAGGGACCTACGTTTGTCTTCACTAATCTTTGTCTCTTCACATATCTATATAAGCTTTAGCAGTCAGTTTTTATTTTCATGGCAAGATTCCTCTCATACTCTATTTTCCCCCTCCTAATTAAACCCTTTGTCTTCCTCTGCTGAATTCTAAATTTCTCCCAGTCCTCAGGTTTGCTGTTTTTTCTGGCCAATTTACATGCCTCTTCCTTGGATTTAACACTATCCTTAATTTCCCTTGTTAGCCACGGTTGAGCCACCTTCACCGTTTTATTTTTACTCGAGACAGGGATGTACAATTGTTGAAGTTCATCCATGTGATCTTTAACTGTTTGCCATTGTCTATCCAACGTCAACCGTTTAAGTCTCATTTGCCTGTCTATTCTAGCCAATTCACATCTCATACCATCGAAGTTACCTTTACTTTATTCAGGACCCTAGTCTCTGAATTAAATGTGCCGCTCTCCATCTTAATAAAGAAATCTATCATATTATTGTCACTCTTCCCCAAGGGGCCTCGCACAACAAGATTGCTAATTAGTCCTTTCTCATTACACATCACCCAGTCTAGGATGGCCAGCCCTTTATTGCATGCATCCCTAATTTCTTGTTTGATTCTGTCCCCAACCTCACTATTACTGTTTGGTGGTCTGTACACAACTCCCACTAGCATTTTCTGCCCTTTGGTATTCCGCAGCTCCACCCATAGAGATTCCACAATATCCAAGCTAATGTCCTTCCTTACTATTGCGTTAATTTCCTCTTTAACCAGCAACGCTACCCCTACCTCCTTTTCCTTTCTGTCTATCCTTCCTGAATGTTGAATACCCCTGGATGTTGTGTTCCCAGCCTTGGTCACACTGGAGCCATGTCTCCGTGATGCCAATTATATCATATTCATTAATTGCTGCCTGTGCAGTTGATTCATCCACCTTAATACGAATACTCCTCGCATTGAGGCACAGCGCCTTCAGGCTTGTCTTTTTAACACACTTTGCCCTTTTAGAATTTTGCTGCAATGTGGTCCCTTTTGATTTTTGCCTTGGGTTCTCTGCTCTCCACTTTTACTTTTCTTCTTTCTATCTTTTGCTTTTGCCCCATTCTACTTCCCTCTGTCTCCCTGCATAGGTTCCCATCACCCTGCCATATTAGTTTCACTCCTCCCCAACAACACGAGCAAACACTCCCCCTAGGACATTGATTCCAGTCCTGCCCAGGTGCAGACCATCCGGTTTGTACTGGTCCCGCCTCCCCCAGAAACAGTTCCAATGTCCCAGGAATTTGAATCCCTCCCTTCTGTACCACTCTTCAAGCCACGTATTCATCTGAGCTATCCTGCCATTCTTACTGTGACTAGCACGTGGCACTGGCAGCAATCCTGAGATTACTACCTTTGAGGTCCTACTTTTTAATTCAACTCATAGCTCCCTAAATTCAGCTTGCAGGACCTCATCCCGTTTTTTTTACCGATATCGTTGGTACCTATATGCACCACGACAACTGGCTGTTCACCTTCCCCCTTCTAAATGTCGTGCAACCACTCCGAGACATTCTTGACCTTTGCACCAGGGGGGCAACATACCATCCTGGAGTCTCGATTGCCACCGCAGAAACGTCTATCTATTCCCCTTGCAATAGAATCCCCTACCACTGTAGCTCTCCCATTCTTTTTCCTGCCTCCTGCGCACTAGAGCCACCCACGGTGTCATGGACTTGGCTGCTGCTGCCCTGCCCTGATAAGTCATCCCCCCAACAATACCCAAAGCGGTGTATCTGTTTTGGAGGGGGATGACCACAGGGGCCCTCTGCACTACCTTCCTTCCACTGATCTTACTGTTGGTCACCCATTCCCTATCTATCTGAGTAACCTTCACCTGCAGTAAGACCAACTCACTAAACGTGCTATTCACAGCATCCACAGCATCGCACATGCTCCAGAGTGAATCCACCCACAGCTCCAGTGCCACAATGTGGTCTGTCAGGAGCTGCAGCAAGATACACTTCCCGCACATGTAGTTGTCAGGGACACTGGAAGCGTCCCTGAGTTCCCACATAGCACAGTAGGAGCATGACACTTGTCCGACCTATCCTGCCATGTTTCACCAGTGCCGAGTTCAAAGAGTTCATGACCCATAATGGGATCAAACATGTTACATCTGCCCCCTTCAAATCAGCATCCAATGGTCAGGCAGAAAGAGCAGTGCAAACCATCAAGCAGAGCTTGAAGAGGGTAACTGAAGGCTCACTGCAGATTCGCCTATCCCGAGTCCTGTTTTGCTACCGCACGAGAGCCCACTTGCTCATTGGGATTCCACCTGCTGAACTACTCATGAAAAGGGCACTTAAGACAAGGCTCTCGTTAGTCCACCCTGATCTACATGAACAGGGAAAGAACAGGCGGCTTCAACAAAGTACATATCATGATAATGCAAATGTGTCACGCGAAATTGAAATCAATGGTCCAGTATTTGTGTTGAACTATGGACAAGGTCCCAAGTGGCTTCCCGGCACTATTGTGGCCAAAGAGGGGAGTAGGGTGTTTCGGGTCAAACTTTCAAATGGACTCATTCACCGGAAACAATTGGACCAAATCAAACTCAGATTCATCGACTATCCGGAGCAACCCACATTGGACCCTATCTTCTTTGACCCACTTTGACACCGCGGTTGACCATGAAGCAGAACCCATCACCCACAGCAGCCCAGCAGGACTCACCACACCTGGCAGCCCAGCAAGGCCAGCTGCACAGCAGCCAGCGAGGGCCCAACAAACGATTCACCAAAACCAGCATTTGCACCGAGACGATTAACCAGGGAAAGAAAGGCCCCAGTTCGACTCACCTTGTAAATAGTTACACTATTGACTTTGGGCGAGTGTTGTTATATATGTAAACCTGTAAATACCTTGTGTAGCCACCAGGGAGCTCATCCCCTGGAGTCCCAAGGGATCCCACAATCCCTTGGGAGCACCTGTACTTAAAGAGGCCTTCAGGCTGGAGAGGCACTCTGGAGACCTACAATAAAAGATTACGGTCACACTTTACTTTGAGCTCACAGTATCTAGTCAGACTCTTTATTCATACATAACAGAGGAGATGGTGCAAGCCATTATTGGAACAGCCATTGCTGAGGCCGTGGCCAGTGGAGAGGTTGAAATCATAGAAGATTACAATATCCTCATACGTAATCCTCATTTTCAACTTCCACTTCCTCTTCTGATTTACAAGCTGCACATGGTGTAAGTATCCAGCTCTTGCTTCACCCCCTCCCCTCACCACAAACTTACCCTTGTGCCTTTCTCCTTTCAGATATCCAAGAACTGCCAGCTGACCAGGCGCAGGTGGAGAAACGCAAAATAGAAGAACACCAAGCATTGATGAAGCACAGTGCTGTTACTCGATTTTACACTTGCAGCCACCAGCTCAGATACTGACATTCCGTGTAGCTTAGAGGATAGGTTAGAGGTGGGACCTGTACATGGTGAGTCACCGGGCATGAGTGGCCTGCAGCCAGGGCAAGGGGAAAGAGTAGCGCAGGTGCCAGCTCCACGCTAGGCAAGGTCACACATCAGTTCTGCTGAAGAGGCATCAGATGAGGACTTCAACGGGGCAGCCCACTGAAGAATGCTGATGGGGGAAACAGCAAAATGCTTGGCAGGCCTGACAGAAAACCCGAGTGCAATGTCAAGGAGCATATTGGAGTCCCGCTTCAACCTTGCACAGGGCTTTGTGCAGATCTTGGAGCCCACTATTTCTAGCCTGGAAGTGATGGGAAACTCCATTAGCTTAGTTGTGGACCAAACCATGATGCAGCATCTGATGGCTGATGTCTCACCTTCCAGTGCAGCACAAGTAGAAGCCACCCAACATCTGAATGGAAGCTCAAACTTCTGCTAATAGCTCAGACTGCTATCATTGTGGATTTGTTTACCAGTTTGGAAAGGGGCTTGCAGGATTTCGCAGCAGTCCAGCAATCTGTCCTCCAACAGACTACTAGGAATGCTGAGGCACCACTCCGGGGGAGTGGCAGTGGATCTTTGGAGCTCCTTGGCTACTGTCCTCTGTCAGGATGACAGCATTCCTCCTCCCACCATTGTCACGTCGACAGTGCCCTTGCTGTTGCCTGTCAGCCAGCCAGCCCAGACTGCTGCCAGCCATGGTGGTGCAGTCCTTCTCGGCCCACAGCTGCTCGAGTTCAACTGCAAGGCCATCTGCAGTCTCCCCCATTGAAAGGTAGCAGTCTTCCACCAGACATGCTACAGCCACAGTGTGGCACTTCATAGGAGCACTAGGACTGGCAAAGGCACACTGAGGTCAAACACGATGGGAATGAACAAGGGTAATTAGTTAACTTTTGTTATGTAATACTGGATGGATTGATGGAGTGAAGTTTGATTGGAATGTTTCTTTTGTGTTGGTTTTTATTTCAGCTTGTGGCCAAGAGGATGCTGTGATGGTCAGTAACAGAGGGGATGTAAGGTGTGGGACTATTGTTGAATGTGGAATTAGGGTTGCAATTTACTGGTACTGCAGTCGGATGAGTCAATCACAGCCCGGGCAGAAAGGGGTTCTCTGGGTTGCCTCCTCCCTTCCGTTTCCTCTTCTGGTTCCTCCTGCTCCTCCTCCTCTTCCTCCTCCTCCTCCACCTTAGCTGGTGGAAAAGCCTGTGCCCTCATGATGGTGAAGTTATGTAGCATGCTGCAGACTATGACGAATCTTGCGATACACTCTGGTGCGTACTGCAGGGCTCCTCAAGAGTGGTCTAAGCAATGGAAGCATTGTTTAAGGATGCCAATGATCTACTCTATCATATTTTGTGTGGCAGCATGTCTTTCTTTATATACGTGCTGCCCACGTGTGTGTGGCACAATGGAGTCATTTACACGTGGTTAGTGGATAGCCCTTGTTGCCCAGTAGCCACCCAGTTTGTCGGCTCAAAGACTAAGAGAACAGCGGATTGGTGCAGAATAAAAGCATCCTGACTGCTGCCAGGATACCGGGCATTGACCATCATAATGTACCGAGCATGATCGCACACCAACTATACATTCACCAAGTGGTAAACTTTGCAGTTGCGGTAGATGTCGGCCATTAGCCACTACCCTGGCAAAGCCACATCCTCGCTCCACCTACTTATCTCTGGTCAGAGAGCAGACATGAACTTCCCTCTCCTGGCATAAAGAGTATCTGTCACATCCCTCACGCAGCAGTGGATGGCCAACTACACGATGTTACAGATATCACCTGCTCCAGCTTGGAAGGATCCCGATGCGAGGAAATTCAGGGCCACGATCACCTTCACAGCCACTGGCAGCAGTGTCCATGTCCTGGAGTGAGGCTGCAGGTCTGGTTGCAAGAGGTAGCAGAGTTCTCTGGGTACCTCCCTTCATAAAGCGCAGACACCTCACGCACTGCTCCTGGCTCAGGTTGAAGTTATAGAATTGCTCTTGGAAAACCCTAAGTAGGCAAGGCCTCCTGCTGAGAGCCCTTCTCCCCCTCCTCCTCCCTCTGTGAGCAGCATGTCCTCTCCTTTGCTGCCTCTGCTCCATGTCCCTGTCGTGCAGCAGGCCAAGGGAAAATGACAGCTCAAGCACCCATGACTGGTCTGGCCAAAACCCTTTCAGTCAGAACCAAGGCCTTCAACACTTGCCGCACCACTCTCTGTCACCTCACCAACTTGAAAAAAACATAAGAAAGCTCTAAACTTCCACAAACTTACACAGAGCGAGGAGAAATTAATCAGCAACTAACCTTAGAGTGGTTGCTGATTCCTTTAAATATCGCTGGTGTGGTGTATTTGCTACTTTTGAACGCATGCTCAGCTACGGAGGTTAAGATGAAAATGGCACTGCTGACTTCAAATCAGCATTGCACACTGATTGACGGCAGGATCTTCCAACTCAACACAATTTCAGTGCACTCATCTAATGCCCGCCCTGCCGCCCTCACCAAGAAAGCATCTGGCATGGCACATACCAGATGTATGCGTGTGCAGACGCCACTTTTGTCACTAAATGGCACCTTAGCGCAGAAAAATCGGACTCTATGGAGCCAAATTTCTCGTCCTTTGATTTTCAACAAGAACCAATGGGCAGAGGAATAGGAAAGCTCACATACTTTTTAATCATTTATTTCCTCTTTGACACTGTGAGTTCAGCAGCAGCAAGGACCCCACCACCATTGATAGTTAAAGGGATCAGCAACCACTCTAAGCTTGGTTGCTGATTCATTTTTACTGGCTCTGTGTAAGTTTGTCGAAGTGTTTGAAATTTTGTGGAAGTGTTTGGAGCTTTCTAGAGTTGTTTAAAGTTGGTGAGGTAATAGGAAGTGGTGTTGCAAGCTGCAGGTGAAGAAGCCTTGGTTCGGACTTCAAGGGTTCTGATAAAAGATCATCGACCTGAAACATTAACTTTGTTTCTTTCTCCACAGATGTTGCCTAAGTTGCTGAGTATTTCCAGCATTTTATGCTTTTATTTCAGATTTCCAGCATCCGTAGTATTTTGCTTTTGTATGTGTTTCTCTTAGAAACTGGATGCTGTGCAGGAAGACGTTTAATGATCTCACACGAGTTGTCAAGGTGAGTGCGGTTATCTTCAAATGCCATACCCTACTAACAGCATCGCTAGCATCAGCTGCTGCTCAATTCACTACACCCCAATCGTTCACTTACCAACAATTTCGATCAGTCAGGACTCAATCCTACCATTCATATGGTTTACCACACTCTCGCACACTTAGCACAGTTGGACGCCGACCACTCACAACTTACAGCACATCACCCAAACATACGGACATGCTTAACATCTTGCAGGAGAAGGTGGCACACAACAACAAGCAGCAGAAAAAAACAGGAGGAGGTCAAGCATGCCTACATGTTTAACACCCATGATGGAGACATTGCTGGCTTTCATGGGAAGGGGCACCTCTGACCGTGCTGTACTCCCCTCAGTACTGCACTGGGTTTTCAGCGTAGATTTTGTGCTCAAGTCTCTGGAGTATGGCTTAAACCCACAATTTTGTGACCCAGAGGCGAGCGTATTACCCACTGAGCCATGGCTAACACCTTTCCATTAACCCATGCAGAATTTATTTTCATTTCAAACCTGATCTGATTTTTATTAATGTCTATATTGTAACTTTTGAGCCCATAGATAATCTTCCATTACTGGCATCGATTACACTCGGATGACATTTATTCCAAAAGTGAGGAGATGTAATAATGTTTTTGATATGGGGAAAGAACAGGAGAGTGGGACTAGTTGTATAGCTCTACCAAGGAACTGGCACAGGCATAATGAGCCAAATGGCTTCCTTCTGAGCTGTATTGGGAAGACCAAAGCCATTGTGTTTGGTCGTCGCCACAAACTGCATTCCATAGCCACTGACTCCATCTCTCTCCCTAGCATTTATCCAAGGCTAAACCAGACTGGTTGTAACCTAGGCGTCATATTTGAATCTGAAACGAGCTTCCGGCCACATAACTGCAGCATAACTTAAACCGTCTATTTTCACCTCCGTAACATTACTCACCCCTGCATCAGCTCTTCTGCTGCTGAAACCCTCATCCATGCCTTTGTTACCTCTAGACTTGACTACTCCAATGCATTCCTTGCTGGGCTCCCACATTCTACACTACGTAAATTTGAGGTCATCCAAAACTCGGCAGCCCATGTCCTAACTCGCACCAAGTCCTGATCACCCATCACGCCTGTACTCATTAACATTGGCTCCTGGCTAAGCAAAATTCTCATCCTTATTTTACAAATCCTTCCACAGCCTTGCTCCTCCCTATTTCTGTCATCTTTTTCAGCCTCACAACCCTACAAGATGTCTGCACTCCTCAAATTCTGCCCTCTTGAATATCAGTGATTATAATATTGGCGGTCTTGCCTTCAGCTGCTTGAGCCCTAAGTTCTGGACCTCCCTCCCTAAACCACTCCACCTCCCTACCGCTCTTTCCTCCTTTAAGACGCTTCTTAAAACCTACCTCTTCAACCAAGCTTTTGGTCATCTGCTGTAATTTCTTCTTCTGTGGCTCAGTGTCAAATTTGTCTCTTTTGGCTACTGTGAAGCACCTTTGGATGTTTTGCTACGTTAAAGGTGCTATAAAATATTAGTTGTTGTGGTTGTTGCAATGTAGTTAAACCTGTAACCTGCATGACACCTGACCACCAGAGGGCCCACCTGTTGGAGTCCCAAGGGATCCCAGCATCCCTTGGGAGCACAGTATATAAGCAGGTCAGCCACGAGGTACCTGCACTCTGGAGTCTTATTAAAGGAGCTAAGGTCACACTTGCTCATTTGTGCATAGTACTCAGTTTCACCCTTTATTATGAGTGTACCAATTGGCGACGAGGTAACGAACAACTGCGCAAAAATGCTAAGAACAGTCGGTATCCTGGAAAAGTTCTCAGAAGGGAATGATTGGGAGGCCTTCGTGGAGAGACTCGACCAATACTTTGTGGACAATGAGTTGGAAGGGGACGAGAACCAAAGGAAGGGCGATCCTCCTAACTGTCTGTGGGGCAACAACCTATGGCCTCATGAAGAATTTCCTGGCCCCGGCAAAACCGACAGAGAAATCCTATGAAGAATTGTGCACGCTGGTCCCAGAGCACCTAAATCCTAAGGAAAGCGTTTTGATGGTGAGGTATCGGTTCTACACGTGTCAACGATTGGAGGGCCGGGAAGTGGCGAGCTATGTCGCCGAACTAAGGCGCCTCACAGGACTGTGAGTTTGAGGGTTTCCTAGAACAAATGCTCAGAGACATTTTTGAACTGGGCATTGGACATGAGACAATCCTAAGCAAACTGTTGACTGTAGAAACTCCGAATTTAAGTAAAGCCATAACGATAGCCCAGGCACTTATGTCCACCAGCGACAACACGATACAGATTTTGCAGAGTAAAGAAGTTTCAGCCAGTAGTGTGCATCAAGTAACGTCGGTCTCGAGCTGAAATATACATGGAAGAACAAAAACACCGGCTGCTGTGGCCCAACCTCAATTGGCCCAGAGTCCGCCATCAATCGTCAATGCGAAGCAAATTAACACCCTGTTGGCACTGCGGAGGTGATCATCGGCCCCATCAATGCCACTTTAAGCACTATGCGTGCAATAGTTGCAGAACTATGGGACACCTCCAAAGAATGTGCAGGCGAGCTGCAAACCTTGTGTAACCTGCATGACACCTGACCACCAATGGGCCCACCTATTGGGAGTCCCAAGGGATTCCAGCATCCCTTGGGAGCACAGTATCTCAGCAGGCCAACCACGAGGTACCTGCACTCTGGAGTCTTATTAAAGGAGCTAAGGTAACACTTGCTCATTTGTACACAGTACTCAGTTTCATCCTTTATCATGAGTGTACAGTTGTTGTATCCTTCTATGACTCTATGTAGGTCTTGCACATGAGTGTGAAATATTTCATAATATCTTACTATTACCGAATAATGATTTAGGCTGGCAATTCTGTGCAGTACTGATGGAATGTTGCAGTATCGGAGTTGCGATCTTTTGGATGAAACATTAAACTGAAGCCCTGTTTGGTGAAGGAAAGATATATTTGAAGAGCAGGGACTTCTGTTTAATACTCATCTTCAATCAACACTAACAAAATAGATAAACAGGTTATTCATGTTATTGTTGTTTATAGGACAATGCTGTGCAAATAGTTGCTGTATTTGCCAATAAAATAACAGTGAATGTACTTTAAAAGTGATCCATACCCTGTTGACTTACGTGGAAAGGGAGATCAGAGAAAAAATACCCAAGTAAGGAAAAGTCAGTTAAAAAGATCCAAAAAATCTATTTGCTTATTTATTATTTCTTAAACTAAAATTTACATGCTTCCACTCATAATTTCTATTTTAAGCATCTTTTTATATCATGAGTTTCAACTAAAATATGGATTAATGTACTAATGGTTTTCATAAAAGATGAAAAGCAAATATTGAGTGGCAGCTGTGGGTCAGTTGGCAACACTTCTGCCTTTGAGTCAGAAGGTTGTGGGTTCATGTCCCACTCCAGAGACTTGAACACAAAAATGTAGGTTGATATTCCAGTGCAGTGCTGATGAAGTGCTGCACTGTTGGAGGTGCTTTCTTTCGGATAAGATGAAAAAGCTGAGGCCCCATCTGCTCTTTCAGGTGGACCCCAAATATTTACAATCTATATTAACGAATTGGAGGAAGGGACTGAGTGTAACGTAGCCAAGTTTGCCGATGATAAAAAGATGGGAGGAAAAGCAATGTGTGAGGAGAACACAAAAAATCTGCAAAAGGACATAGGCAGGCTAAGTGAATGGGCAAAAATTTGGCAGATGGACATAAGAACATAAGAATTAGGAACAGGAGTAGGCCATCTAGCCCCTCGAGCCTGCTCTGCCATTCAACAAGATCATGGCTGACCTGGCCATGGACTCAGCTTCACTTACCCGCCCGCTCCCCGTAACCCTTAATTCCCTTATTGGTTAAAAATCTATCTATCTGTGATTTGAATACATTCAATGAGCCAGCCTCAACTGCTTCCCTGGGCAGAGAATTCCACAGATTCACAACCCTCTGGGAGAAGAAATTCCTTCTCAACTCGGTTTTAAATTGGCTCCCCGTATTTTGAGGCTGTGCCCCCAAGTTGTAGTCTCCCCGACCAGTGGAAACAACCTCTCCGCCTCTATCTTGTCTATCCCTTTCATTATTTTAAATGTTTCGATAAGATCACCCCTCATCCTTCTGAACTCCAACGAGTAAAGATCCAGTCTACTCAATCTATCATCATAAGATAACCCCCTCATCTCCGGAATCAGCCTAGTGAATCGTCTCTGTACCCCCTCCAAAGCTAGTATATCCTTCTTAAGTAAGGTGACCAAAACTGCATGCAGTACTCCAGGTGCGGCCTCACCAATACCCTGTACAGTTGCAGCAGGACCTTCCTGATTTGTACTCCATCCCTCTTGCAATGAAGGCCAACATTCCATTCACCTTCCTGATTACCTGCTGCACCTGCAAACTAACTTTTTGGGATTCATGCACAAGGACCCCCAGGTCCCTCTGCACCGCAGCATGTTGTAATTTCTCCCCATTCAAATAATATTCCCTTTTACTGTTTTTTTTTCCAAGGTGGATGACCTCACATTTTCCGACATTGTATTCCATCTGCCAAACCTTAGCCCATTCGCTTAACTTATCTAAATCTCTTTGCAGCCTCTCTGTGTCCTCTACACAACCCGCTTTCCCACTAATCTTTGTGTCACCTGCAAATTTTGTTGCACTACACTCTGTCCCCTCTTCCAGGTCATCTATGTATATTGTGAACAGTTGTGGTCCCAGCACCGATCCCTGTGGCACACCACTAACCACCGATTTCCAACCCGAAAAGGACCCATTTATCCCGACTCTCTGCTTTCTGTTAGCCAGCCAATTCTCGATCCATGCTAATACATTTCCTCTGACGCCGCGTACCTTTATCTTCTGCAGTAACCTTTTGTGTGGCACCTTATCGAACGCCTTGTGGAAATCTAAATACACCACATCCATCGGTACACCTCTATCCACCATGCTCGTTATATCCTCAAAGAGTTCCAGTAAATTAGTTAAACATGATTTCCCCTTCATGAATCCATGTTGTGTCTGCTTGATTCCACTATTCCTATCTCGATGTCCCACTATTTCTTCCTTAATGATAGCTTCAAGCATTTTCCTCACTATAGATGTTAAACTAACCGGCCTATAGTTACCTGCCTTTTGTCTGTCCCCTTTTTTAAACAGAGGCGTTACATTAGCTGCTTTCCAATCTGCTGGTACCTCCCCAGAGTCCAGAGAACTTTGGTAGATTATAACGAATGCATCTGCTATAACTTCCGCCATCTCTTTTAATACCCTAGGATGCATTTCATTAGGACCAGGGGACTTGTCTACCTTGAGCTCCATTAGCCTGTCCAGCACGACCCCCCTAGTGATAGTGATTGTCTCAAGGTCGTCCCTTTCCACATTCCTGTGGCCAGCAATTTCTGGCATGGTTTTTGTGTTTTCCACTGTGAAGACCAAAGCAAAATAATTGTTTAAGATCTCAGCCATTTCCACATTTCCCATTATTAAATCCCCCTTCTCATCTTACTTAGTCACTCTTTTCCGTTTTATATATCTATAAAAGCTTTTATTATCTGTTTTTATGTTTTGCGCAAGTTTACTTTTGTAATCTATCTTTCCTTTCTTTATTGCTTTCTTAGTCATTCTGTGCTGTTGTTTAAAATTTTCCCAATCTTCTAGTTTCTCACTAACCTTGGCCACCTTATACGCATTGGTTTTTAATTTGATACTCTCCTTTATTTCCTTGGTTATCCACGGCTGGTTATCCCTTTTCTTACCGCCCTTCTTTTTCATTGGAATATATTTTTGTTGAGCACTACGAAAGAGCTCCTTAAAAGTCCTCCACTGTTCCTCAATTGTGCCACCATTTTGTCTGTGTTTCCAGTCTACTTTAGCCAACTCTGCCTCATCCCACTGTAGTCCCCTTTGTTTAAGCATGGTACGCTAGTTTGACACACTACGTCCTCACCCTCAATCTGTATTATAAATTCAACCATACTGTGATCACTCATTCCGAGAGGATCTTTTACGAGGAGATCGTTTATTATTCCTGTCTCATTACACAGGACCAGATCTAAGATAGCTTGCTCCCTTGTAGGTTCTGTACCATACTGTTCGAAGAAACAATCCTGTATGCATTCTATGAAATCGTCCTCAAGGCTATCCCGTACGATTGATTTGACAAATCGATATGTCGGTTAAAATCCCCCATGATTACTGCCGTTCCTTTTTCACATGCCTCCATTATTCCCTTTATTATTGTCCGCCCCACTATGAAGTTATTATTTGGGGGCCTATAAACTACGCCCACCAGTGACTTTTTCCCCTTACTATCTCTAATCGCCACCCACAATGATTCAACATTTTGTTCATTAGATCCAATATCGCCTCTCACAATTGCCCTGATATAATCCTTTATTAACAGAGCTACCCCACCTCCTTTCCCTTCTTGTCTATCTTTCCAAATTGTAAGATATCCCTGTATGTTTAAATCCCAGTCTTGGCCACCCTGCATTCTTCTGAACTTCAAAGAGTAGAGGCCCAACCTATTCAACCTTTCCACATAAGTCAATCCCCTCATCCCCAGAATCAACCTCGTGAACCTTCTCTGATTTAGATGAACAAATTGAGTGTAATATCTCCAAGTTTGCAGATGACAGTAAGATGGGTGGTGGTGTGAGCTGTGAGGAGGATGCTAAGAGGTTGCAGGGTGACTTGTACAGGTTAGATGAGTGGACAGATGCATGGCTGATGCAATATAATGTGGATAATGTGAGGTTATCCACTTCGGTGGCAAAAACAGGAAGGCAGAATATTATCTCAATGGCGACAGATTAGGAAAATGGGAGGTACAACGAGACCTGGGTGTCATGGTACATCAGTCATTGAAAGTTGGCATGCAGGTACAGCAGGCAGTGAAGAAGGTAAATGGCATGTTGGCCTTCATAGCTAGGGGATTTGAGTATAGGAGTAGGCCGGTCTTACTGCAGTTGTACAGGGCCTTGGTGAGGTCTCACCTGGAATATTGTGTTCAGTTTTGGTCTCCTAATCTGAGGAATGACGTTCTTGCTATTGAGGGAGTGCAGTGAAGGTTCACCAAACTGATTCCCGGGATGGCAGGAATGACATATGAGGAGAGACTGTATCGACTGAGCCTGTATTCCCTGGAGTTTAGAAGAATGAGAGGGGATCTCATAGAAACATATAAAATTCTGACTGTATTGGACAGGTTAGAGGCAGGACGAATGTTTCCGATGTTGAGGAAGTCCAGAACCAGTGGTCACAGTCTAAGGATAAGGGGTAAGCTATTTAAGACCGAGATGAGGAAAAATTTCTTCACTCGGAGAGTTGTTAACCTGTGGAATTAGCTACTGCAGAGAGTTGTTGATGCCAGTTCATTGGATATATTCAAGAGGGAGTTAGATATGGCCTTTACGGCTAAGGGATCAAGGGGTATGGAGAGAAAACGGGAAAGGGGTACTGAGGTGAATGATCAGCCATGATCTTCTTGAATGGTGTTGCAGGCTCGAAGGGCCAAATGGCCTACTCCTGTACCTATTTTCTATGTTTCTCTGTTTCTATGAACTGCCTCCAAAGCAAGTATATCCTTTCATAAATATGGAAACCATGGAGTATAATGTTGGAACGTGTGAGGTCATGCACTTTGGCAAGAAAAATCAAAGAGCAAGTTATTCTTTAAATGGAGAAATATTGCAATGTGCTGCAGTACAGCGGGACTTGGGGGTACTTGTGCATGAAACACAAAAGGTTAGTATGCAGGCACAGCAAGTGATCAGGAAGGCTAATGGAATCTTGGCTTTTATTGCAAATGCAATGCAGTATAAAAGCAGGGAAGTCTTGTTACAGTTGTACAGAGTATTGGTGAGGCCACACCTGGAATACTGCATGCAGTTTTGTTTTCCATATTTACCAAAGAATATACTTGCTTTGGAGGCAGTTCAGAGAATGTTCACAAGGTTGATTCCAGAGATGAGGGGGTTGACTTATGAGGAAAGGTTGAGTAGGTTGGACCTCTACTCATTGGAGTTCAGAAGAATGAGAGGTGATCTTATCGAAACGTATAAGATTATGAGGGGGCTTGGCAAGGTGGATGCAGAGAGGATGTTTCCACTGATAGGGGAGACTAGAACTAGAGGGCATGATCTTAGAATAAGGGGCCGCCCATTTAAAACTGAGATGAGAAGAAATTTCTTCTCTCAGAGGGTTGTAAATCTGTGGAATTCGCTGCCTCAGAGAGCTGTGGAAGCTGGGACATTGAATAAATTTAAGACAGAAATAGACAGTTTCTTAAACGATAAGATAATAAGGGGTTATAGAGAGTGGGCAGGGAAGTAGACCTGAGTGCATGATCGGATCAGCCACGATGATATTAAATGGCGGAGCAGGCTCGAACGGACGTATGGCCTACTCCTGCTCCTATTTCTTATGTTCTTATGATCTTATACCATGGCACTATTTCGAAGAAATGCAAGGAGTTATCCATAGTGACGTGGCCAATATTTATCCCTGAATCAACATAACAAAAACAGATGATCTGGGCATTATTACATTGTTGTTTGTGGGAGCTTGATTTGTGCTATTGGTTGCCACGTTTCCTACATCACAACAATGACTGCACTCCAAAAGTACTTAATTGGTGGTAAAGTGCTTTGGGACGTCCTGACATGATGAAAAGCGCTGTACAAATGCAAGTCTTTCTTTTCTTTCAAATATACAGTGTTAAATTGCAATTTTGTCACATTTACTGCCTGATTAAAGGCTTCTAATGACTTTCTTAATGAGCCCATGAAATTGATGTAAATCATTCATTTAGTAATTAGTGTGAAAATCAAGGAGAAAAAGGTTTGCAGCTAACAATGGGTGGTAAGAAGTCTGCAAACTCCATTTATCTGGAGATTGGATTGCTTTGTTATGCCTAACAATATATATTCTCATATATTAGTCATCAGCTCAATAGTGTTTGAAATGCTAACTATAGAGAGGGTAAAAACATTATTGGAATGGCTTTCTTGGAAAAGTTTCATTGGTAGATTTTATAGATGAGATAGCAGCCTCTGTTTCTAAGCAAGCTTTTCAAGATATAAAAATGAAAGCAATTTAAAGTGCATTCTCTCTTTCTCCACACAAAACATGCCAGTTACATGTGATGCATATTATATTAGAATGTTGCTAGCTAATAAAACTTATGATACACACATAAGAACATAAGAACATAAGAAATAGGAGCAGGAATAGGCCATACGGCCCCTTGAGCCTGCTCCGCCATTCAATAAGATCATGGCTGATCCGATCATGGACTCAGCTCCACTTCCCTGCCCACTCTCCATAATCCCTTATTCCCTTATTGTTTAAGAAACTGTCTATTTCTGTCTTAAATTTATTCAATGTCCCAGCTTCCACAGCTCTCTGAGGCAGCGAACTCCACAGATCCACAACCCTCTGAGAGAAGAAATTTCTCCTCACCTCAGTTTTAAATGGTCAGCCCCTTATTCTAAGATTATGCCCTCTAGTTCTAGTCTCCCCTATCAGTGGAAACATCCTCTCTGCAGCCGCTTTGTCAAGCCCCCTCATAATCTTAGATGTTTTGATAAGATCACCTCTCATTCTTCTGAATTCCAGAATGCAGCAGTTGCATTACCACAGTAGTCCACTAGGTGGAGCAGAAGTCCCCTGGGTGGAGCTCGACATTACACTTCTCCCTCCTTAATGAAGAAGTAATCATAACTAAATAATCATCATACATAACTTGCATGATTATAAACAACAGAATATATGGACTGATATTGCCATATTTACAAATCAAACATAACCACTGGTTTTCTATTTCAACGATGCATTCATTCAGCAATAGGCATACCTGAAAATGAGGTGCCAACCTGCTGAAGCTACAACACAGGACTACATGCACGCGAAGCAGTGGAGGAGGGATGTTCATGGATCCTCCTCCTCCTTCTGTTAATTGTCCACTACCATTCATGACTGAAGTGCTCGCAGAAGGGCACACAACCAATGGATCAAATCAAAGCTCTGCAGTCCTGCCACATCCAGTCATGAATGGTAGTGGACAATTAACAGAAAGAGGAGGAGGCTCCATGAACATCCCCAACCTCAAAGATGACAGAGCCCAACATGTCTGTGAAAAAGACAAGGCTGAAATGTTCGCAACCATCTTCATCTAGAAGTGCCGAGTGGATGATTCATCTCGACCTCCTCCTGAGGCTCCCACCATTAAAAATGGCAGTCTTCAGCCTATTTAATTCATGTGATATTAAGAAACAGCTGAGCACATTGGATACAGCACACGATATGAGCCTGAAACCATCCCGATTGTAGTGTTGACGATCTGTTCAAGATTTTCAAGAAGAGCTGCAATATCGGCATCTAACCGACAAAGTAAAAATTGCCCAGATATGTCCTGTCCACAAAAAACAGGACAGATCCAATCAGGCCAATTACTGCTTTATCAGCCTACTTTCAATTGTCAGCAAAGTGATGGAAGGTGTCGTCGACAGTGTTATCAAGTGGCACTTATTCGCTAATAATCTGCTCAGTTTGGGTTTCGCCAGAACTACTTGGCTCCAGACTTCATTACAGCCATGGTCCAACCATGAACAAAAGAGTTGAAATCCATGAGTGAGGTGAGAGTGACTGCCCTTGACATCAAGACAGCATTTCAATGACTGTAGCACCAAGGAACTCTAGTAAAACTAAATTCAATGGGGTTCCAAGGGAAAACTCCTCACTGGCTGCAGTCATACCTAGCATAAAGGAAGATGGTTGTAGTTGTTGGAGGCCAATCATCTCAGCCCCAGGACATTCCTCAGGGCAGTGTCAGTTGCTTCATCAATGACCATCCATCCATCATAAGGTCTGAAGTGGGGATGTTCACTGATGATTGCACAGTGTTCAGTTCCATTTGCAATTCCACAGAAAGTGAAACAGCCTGTGCCCTCATGCAGCAAGACCTGGATTAGTGTCAAGTAAAATTTATGCTACACCAGTGCCAGGCAATGACCATCTCCAACAAGAGAGAGTTTAACCACCTCCTGTTAACATTCACTTAGACAGGAATGAAAAAGAAGTGGGATAGCTGGTTAAAGAGGAAATATATGCAATAGTAAGGAGGGACATTAGCTTGGATGATGTGGAATCGGTATGGGTGGAGCTGCAGAATACCAAGGGGCAGAAAACACTGATGGGAGTTGTGTATAGACCACCAAACAGTAGTAGCGAGGTTGGGGACAGCATCAAACAAGAAATTAGGGATGTGTGCAATAAAGGTACAGCAGTTATCATGGGCGAATTTAATCTACATATAGATTGGGCAAACCAAACTCATAGTAATGCGTTTGAGGAGGATTTCCTGGAGTATATTAGGGATGGTATTCCAGACCAATATGTCGAGGAACCAACTAGAGGGCTGGCCATACTAGACTGGGTGATGTGTAATGAGAAAGGACTAATTAGCAGTCTTGTTGTGCGAGGCCCCTTGGAGAAGAGTGACCATAATATGGTAGAATTCTTTATTAAGATGGAGAGTGACACAGTTAATTCAGAGACTAGGGTCCTAAACTTAACGAAAGATAACTCCGATGATATGAGACGTGAATTGGCTAGAATAGACGGGCAAATGATACTTAAAGGGTTGACGGTGGATAGGCAATGGAAAACATTTAAGGATCACATGGATGAGCTTCAGCAATTGTACATCCCTGTTTGGAGTAAAAATAAAACGGGGAAGGTGGCACAACTGTAGGTAACAAGAGAAATTAAGGATAGTGTTAAATCCAAGGAAGAGGCATATAAATTGGCCAGAAAAAGCAGTAAACTCGAGGACTGGGAAAAATTTAGAATTCAGCAGAGGAGGACAAAGGGTTTAATTAGAAGGGGGAAAATAGAGAATGAGAGAAAGCTTGCCGGGAACATAAAAACTGACTGCAAAAGCTTCTATAGATATGTGAAGACAAAAAGATTAGTGAAGACAAACATAGGTCCCTTGCAGTCAGATTCAAGTGAATTTATCATGGGGAACAAAGAAATGGCAGACCAATTAAACAAATACTTTGGTTTTGTCTTCATGAAGGAAGACACAAATAACTTCTGGAGGTACTAGAGGACCAAGGGTCTAGTGAGAAGGAAGAACTGAAGGATATCCTTATTAGGCGGGAAATTGTTTTAGGGAAATTGATGGGATTGAAGACAGATAAATCCCCGGGGCCTGATAGTCTGCATCCCAGAGTACTTAAGGAAGTGGCCCAAGAAATAGTGGATGCATTGGTGATCATTTTCCAAAATCTATCGACTCTGGATCAGTCATTATCGACTGGAGGGTAGCTAATGTAACACCACTTTTTAAAAAAGGAGGGAGAGAAAAAACAGGTAATTATAGACCAGTTAGCCCAACATCAGTAGTGGGGAAAATGTTGGAATTGTTTATTCAAGATGAAATAGCAGCGCATTTGGAAAGCGGTGACAAGATCGGTCCAAGTCAGCCTGGATTTATGAAAGGCAAATCATGCTTGACAAATCTTCTGGAATTTTTTGAGGATGTAACTAGTAGAGCGGACAAGGGAGAACCAGTGGATGTGGTGTATTTAGACTTTCAAAAGGCTTTTGACAAGGTCCCACACAAGAGATTGGTGTGCAAAATTATAGCGCATGGTATTGGGGGTAATGTACTGATGTGGATAGAGAACTGGTTGGCAGACAGGAAGCAGAGAGTCGGGATAAATGGGTCCTTTTCAGAATGGCAGGCAGTGACTAGTGGGGTGCCTCAGGGCTCAGTGCTGGGACCCCGGCTATTTACAATATACATTCATGATTTAGATGAAGGAATTGAGTGTAATATCTTCAAGTTTGCAGATGACACTAAACAGGGTGGTGGTGTGAGCTGTGAGGAGGACGCTAAGAGGCTGCAGGGTGACTTGGACAGGTTAGGTGAGTGGGCAAATGCATGGCAGATGTGAGGTTATCCACTTTGGGGGCAAAAACATGAAGGCAGATTATTATCTGAGTGGCGGCAGATTAGGAAAAGGGGAGGTGCAACGAGACCTGGGTGTTATGGTACATCAGTCATTGAAAGCTGGCATGTAGGTACAGCAGGCGGTGAAGAAGGCAAATGATATGTTGGCCTTCATAGCTAGGGGAATTGAGTATAGGAGCAGGGAGGTCTTACTGCAGTTGTACAGGGCCTTGGTGAGGCCTCACCTGGAATATTGTGTTCAGTTTTGGTCTCCTAGTCTGAGGAAGGACGATCTTGTTATTGAGGGAGTGCAGCGAAGGTTCACCAGACTGATTCCAGGGATGGCTGTACTGTCATATGAGGAGAGACTGGATCAACTGGGCCTTTATTCACTGGAGTTTAGAAGGATGAGAGGGGATCTCATAAAACATATAAAATTCTGACGGGACTGGACAGGTTAGATACAGCAAGAATGTTTCCGATGTTGGGGAAGTCCAGAACCAGGTGACACAGTCTATGGATAAGGAGTAAGTCATTTAAGACTGAGATAAGGATAAACTTCTTCGCTCAGAGAGTTGTTAGCCTGTGGAATTAGCTACTGCAGAGAGTTGTTGATGCCAGTTCATTGGATATATTCAAGAGGGAGTTAGATATGGCCCTTACAGCTAAAGGGATCAAGGGGTATGCAGAGAAAGCAGGAAAAGGGTACAGAGGTGAAGGATCAGCCATGATCTTATTGAATTGTGGTGCAGGCTCAAAGGGCTGAATGGCCTACTCCTGCAACTATTTTCTATGTTTCTATGTTTCTATTACCATCATCAAATACCCCACCATCAACATCTTGGGGGGTCACCATTGAGTAGAACCTTAACTGGAGTGGCTCACCTCCTGTGTAAGAATATTAGGCATAGGATTAAAATGGTCATCTCTTGATTGGCCATATTAACCATCCTACATTGCGAATCATTCAAAGTTTAAACCTAGAGACTGCTGATGCAGGTCAGAAATTAATCACATCCTGAGGTCCTGAGCTTACAAGGATAGGCTGATACAAAAGTAAAATACCGTGGATGCTGAAAATCTGAAATAAAAGCAGGAAATGCTGGAAATGCTCAGCAGGTCAGGCAGCATCTGTGGAGAGAGAAACAAAGTTAACATTTCAGGACAATGACCTTTCACCGGAACTGTAAAAAGTTTGAGACGTAACAGGTTTTAAGCAAATACAGAGGCAGAGAAAGGAGGGAGAGGAGGAAAGAACAAAAAGGTAGGTCTGTGATAGGGTAAAAGGCAGGAGAGATTAAATGACAAAAGGGATGATGGTGCCAGGCAAAGAGGGTTGGTAATGGGACAAGTAAAGAAACAAAAGATGGGTCTCGAGGTGCTATAAATAATAATAGCAGAATCATTACCAATAGCTGCTGTCCAAAAAATATAGGCACAATGGTTATGATCTGAAATTGTTGAATTCAGTGTTGAGACGAGAAGGCTGTAAAGTGTGTAATCGAAAGATGAGGTGATGTTCCTCAAGCTTACATTGAGCTTCATTGGAGCAGTGTAGGAGACCGAGGACAGAGAGGTCAGAGTGGGAGTGGGACGGAGAATTAGAATGACAGGAGTCTGGAAGATTGGGGTCTTGCTTGCAGACTGAACGGAGGTGCTCCGCAAAGTGGTCACCTAATATAGAGGAGACCACATCTGATCGGCATCTTTCCACATTGTGTGTCGAAAGCATCCCATGTCCTTCTGTGAGGTGTTAATATCAGATTGGCCAGAAACCGGTATATAGATTAGCAGCAAGATTGCATTAACCATCTGGGATGTGCTTAATTTCATTGCATGGTCGTTTGAAATGCCAGGCAGTTAGACAAACAGGGTGACCATTATCTGTTGAACAGAGATGACATTGGGAAGGTGTTAACCACAGTTTTGTTGGTTTATAGTTTGGGGCAGATGTGTCACTAGTGTGATTGACTCTCCAGGAAGTAAAACAGCCATAGTGAAACCTGATTAGTGCAATACAGTTTCCTTGTTCTCAGGGTATAAAAGCAGAGCCATGATTTCAGGAAAAGTTGTAGAATCAAAACAAGGAGCCAGGTATGTGGATGGAGGAAGGCACAACTTGACGGGTGTGATATCTTCTTTACGACATCATAAACACACAGACTACAAGATGGCTCTGCAGAAAATTTGTCAGGTGACCTGGTCACATAACCCTTTTATTATTATTATTATACATTAACAGCTGCATTACCACAGTAGTCCACTAGGTGGAGCAGTAGTCCAATAGATGGAGCTCAACATTACACTTCTCCTCCCTTAATGAAGAAGTAATCAAAACCAAATAATCATCATACATAACTTGCATGGTTATAAACAACAGATGATATGGACTGATTTTGCCATATCTACAAAAATCAAACTTAACCACTGGTTTTCTGTTTCGAAGAGAATACCTTCGCTCTTGAACACAACTTCCCAACCATGGTGTCGACATTAGACTCATTCTCGGCTGGGCCTGAGGAGAGTTTTTCTCCAAGGGAAACCCTTGATTTACATTTGGACTCTCTACAACTTCAGACTGTTTTTCTGCCTGACTCGGTTTCAGAATTAAATTCTGACTTGCTCTTGGACTTGTTTCTAGTACATCTGATGTAGGATTTGCTACTGTATTCTATCTGACTCATCAGAAATAATCAAATCATTCCAACTTTCAACTGCTTCCACATCTGTAGGTAAAATACGATCAATGTCAACAAACGTAAACTTTCCATGATCAAACATCTTGGCCAAATATGTGTGAGGGCCACATATCTCTATTCTTCCTGGTAACCACTTTTACCATTTATGAGGCTAGATTTTCCATTATTTTTGCATGCATTCCACCCATTTAACATCCAATTTAATGCTGAAATGAGGTGTAATGCCCATATATCACCAAGTTAGCCACAAAATGGAAACTGACGCCCATTTCTCGGAGACTTATCGCCGAGTGTTACTTTTGCCATGTATGTAACGCCGAGACAAAATAATACCGACCGCCCACTTTTTTTTGTCGTAAAGATTACATTTGCCGAAACTAATGTCCAGTATATCACCAGCTTCAGCACCTCATAAACATCTCGCCCACAATCTCGTTCGTCGAAAAAAATGCTCTGAAAAAGTTGAACTGTTCTGAACTAATCACAGCGGTGTGGACGCCATTTTGTAAATTGCAGGTCGCTTCATTGAGAAGGCTGCTTCAACAGTTTGGATTTACACTGGAATTCTTCTCAGGTGATGTGACCATCTGAACAGACCTCTTATCATACTGTGGACGATTGGGTTTTACTGTAGGTGTCTTAGTGGAGAAATTTAGTGCTTGTTAACAATCGGCATTATACTTTTATTTGGAATGGGCACAGCCATTTCTCAGCCTGCATCAATTACAATGCAGATGCTGCAGAGTGCAAATGGCACAATGTATTATCCACAGCATTATGTGCCCAATCGAAGACATGGCAGATTGATGAGGAGGTCCAGACCATACACCCCTCGCACTTACAGGGAGCAGCGGTCTAAACTTGACTTATTCGAGAACACCTGCCTTCGGAGACTGCGCATCCACAAAGTGGTTATAGAAACATAGAAACATAGAAACATAGAAAATGGTTGCAGGAGTAGGCCATTCGACCCTTCGAGCCTGCAAAACCATTCAATATGATCATGGCTGATCATGCAACTTCAGTACACCATTCCTGCTTTCTTTCCATATACCTTGATCCCTTTAGCTGTAAAGGTCACATCTAACTCCCTTTTGAATATATCTAATAAACTGGCCTCAACAACTTTCTGTGGTAGAGCATTCCACAGGTTCACAATTCTCTGAGTGAAGAAGTTTCTCCTCATCTCGGTCCTAAGTGGCTTACCCCTTATCCTTAGACTGTGACCCCTGGTTCTGGACTTCCCCAACATTGGGAACATTCTTCCTGCATCTAACATTTCCAATCTCGTCAGAATTTTATATGTTTCTATGAGGTCCCCTCTCATTCTTCTAAATTCCAGTGAATATAAGCCTAGTCAATCCAGTCTTTCTTCCTGCCATCCCGGGAATCAGTCTGGTGAACCTTTGCTGCATTCCCTCAATAGCAAGAATGTCCTTCCTCAGATTAGGAAACCAAAATTGTACACGCTATTCCAGGTATGGCCTCACCAAGGCCCTGTACAACTGCAGTAAAACCTCCCTGTTTCTATACTCAAATCCTCTCGCTATGAAGGCCAATATGCCATTTGCCTTCATCACCGCCTGCTGTATCCGCATGCCAACTTTCAATGACTGATGTACGATGGCACCCAGGTCTCGTTGCACCTCTCCTTTTTCTAATCTGTCACTATTCAGATAATATTCTGCCTTGCTGGTTTTGCCACCAAAGTGGATAATCTCACATTTATCCACATTATACTGCATCTGCAATGCATTTGCCCACTCATCTAATCTGTCCAAGTCACCCTGCAACCATTTAGCTTCCTCCTCACAGCTCACACTGCCACCCAGCTTAATGTCATCTGCAAACATGGAGATATTACATTCAATTCCTTCGTCCAAATCATTAATGTATATTGTAAATAGCTGGGGTCACAGCACTGAATCCTGCGGTACCCCACTAGTCGCTGCCTGCCATTTGGAAAAGGACCCGTTTATTTCTACTCTTTGCTTCCTGTCTGCCAATCAGTTCTCTATCCACGTCAATACATTACCCCCAATACCATGTGGTTTAATTTTGCACACTAATCTCTTGTGCGGGCCCTTGTCAAAGGCCATTTGAAAGTCCAAATACACCACATCCACTGATTCTCTGTTGTGCACTTTACTAGTTACATCCTCAAAAAATTCTAGATTTGTCAAGGATGATTTCCCTTTCATAAATCCATGCTGACTTGGACCGATCCCGTCACTGCTTTCCAAATGCGCTGCTGTTACATCTTTAATAATTGATTCCAGCATCTTCCCCACTACCAATGTCAGGCTAACCGGTCCATAATTCCCTGTTTACCTCTCTCCCTCCTTTTTTAAAAAGTGGCGTTACATTAGTGACCTTCCAATCTACAGGAACTGTTTCAGAGTCGATGGAACGTTGGAAAATGACAACCAATGCATCCACTATTTCCAGGGCCACTTCCTTAAGTACACTGAGATGCAGACTATCAGACCCTGGAGATTTATCGTCCTTCAATCTCATCAATTTCCCGAACACAATTTCTTGATTAATAAGGATTTCCTTCAGTTCCTCCTCTCGCTAGACCCTCGGTCCCCTAGTATTTCCGGAATGTTTTTTGTGTCTTCTTTAGTAAAGACAGAACAGAGTATTTGTTCAATTGGTCTGCCATTTCTTTGTTCCCTATTATAAATTCCCCTGATTCTGATTGCAAGGGACCTACATTTGTCTTCATTTATCTTTTTCTCTTCACATATCTTTAGAAGCTTTTGCAGTCAGTTTTTATGTTATCTGCAAGCTTACTCTCATAATCTATTTTCCCCCTCCTAATTAAACCTTTGTCCTCCTTTGCTGAATTCTAAATTTCTCTCAGTCCTCAGGTTTGCTGCTTTTACTGGCCAATTTATAAGACACTTCCTTGGATTTAACACTATCCCCAATTTCCCTTGTAAGCCACGGTTGAGCCATCTTCTCCATTTTATTTTTACGCCAGACAGGGATGTACAATTGCTGAATTCATCCATGTGATCTTTAAATGTCTGCAATTGCCTATCCACTGTCAATCCTTTAAGTATCATTCGCCAGTCTATCCTAGCCAATTCACATCTCATACCATCTTTAAGTTCAGGGCCCTAGTCTCTGAATTAATTGTGTCACTCTCCATCTTAATGAAGAATTCTACCATATTATGTTCACTCTTCCCCAAGGGGCCTCGCACAACAAGATTGCTAATTAATCCTCTCTCATTACATAACACCCAGTCTAGGATGGCCAGCTCTCTAGTTGGTTCCTCAACATATTGGTCTAGAAAACTATCCCTTATACATTCCAGGAAATCCTCCTCCACCGTATTGCCACCAATTTGCTTAGCCCAATCTATATGTAAATTAAAGTCTTACCCATGATAACTGCTGTACCTTTATTGCACGCTTCCCTAATTTCCTGTTTGATGCCATCCCCAACCTCACTGCTACTGTTTGGTGTCTGTACACAACTCCCACAAGCGTTTTCTGCCCTTTGGTATTCCGCAGCTTCAACCACATAAAGTCCACATCATCCAAGCTAATGTCCTTCCTTACTATTGCATTAATGTCCTCTTTAACCAGCAACGCTACCTCACCTCCTTTTCCTTTCTGTTTATCCTTCCTGATTGTTGAGTTCCTTGGTCACCCTGGAGCCATGGCTCCGTAATCCCAATTACATCATATCCGTTAACAGCTATCTGCACAGTTAATTAATCCAGCTTATTAGGAATGCACCTCGCATTGAGACACAGAGCCTTCAGGCTTGTTTTTCTATCGCTCTTTGCCCTTTTAGAATTATGTTGTAATATGGCCCTTTTTGATTTTTGCCTTTGATTTCTCTGCCCTCCACTTTTCCTTATCTCCTTTCTATCTTTTGCTTCTGCCCCCATTTTACTTCCCTTTGTCTCCCTGCATAGATTTCCATCCCTCTGCCATATTAGTTTAAACCCTCCCCAACAGCACTAGCAAACATTCCCCCGAGGACATCGGTTCCAGTCCTGCCCAGGTACAGACTGTCTGGTTTGTACTGGTTCCACCTCCCGCAGAACCGGTTCCAATTTCCCAGGAATTTGAATCCCTCCCTCTTGCACATTGCTCAAGCCACATATTCATCTTAACTATCCTGCTATTCCTACTCTGACTAACACATGGCATTAGTTGCAATCCTGAGATTACTACCTTTAAGGTCCTACATTTTAGTTTAACCCCTAGCTCCCTAAATTCAGCTTGAGGACCTCATCCCGTTGTTTACCTATATCTTTGGTACCTATATGCACCACGACAACTGACTGTTCACCCTCCCCCTCCAGAATATCCTGCAGCCGCTCTGAGACATCTTGACCCTTGCACCAGGGAGGCAACATACCATCCTGGAGCCTTGATTGCGGCGGCAGAAATGCCTATCTATTCCCCTTACAATACAATCCCCTATCACTATAGCTCTCCCACTCTTTTTCCTGCCCTCCTGTGCAGCAGAGCCACCCATGGTGCCATGAACTTGGCTGCTGCAGCCTTCCCTGATGAGTCATTACCTCCAACAGTACCCAAAATGGTGTATCTGTTTTGGAGGGGGATGACCACAGGGGACTCTTGCACTACCTTCCTCCACTGCTCTTCCTGATGGTCACCCATTCCCCATCTGCCTGTGTAATCTTTACCTGCTGTGTGACCAACTCACTAAACATGCTATTCACGAGATGCTCAGCATCGCGGATGCTCCAGAGTGAATCCATGCGCAGCTCCAATGCTGCAATATGGTCTGTCAGGAGCTGCAGCTGGATACACTTCCTGCACACATAGTATTCAGGGACACTGGAAGCATCCCTGACTTCCCACATAGCACAGGAGTATTATTACATGTGTCTGGGCTCTCCTGCCATGGCTTAACCCTTAAAATAACTTAATTGGCAACAATGCGAAAAGTTTCTTTATGATAAGAAAAACAAAAGTAAAAATGATCAAGAAAATAAAACTACTCACCAATCAACCAGCCAAGCACTTACCCTCTTGGCTGTGACGTCAAACTTTGATTACTTTTTACTTCTTTCTTTTACTTTTGACCCAGCTGCCGCCGCTTCCCTCACACGTCTGCTCGCTCCCGCTGCTGCTCCCGACTAGCTCGGTCTGGGTTTCGCGCCTCAGGCTTTATTGACGCGCTCCGCTGCTGCCACTTTCCTCACAGGTCTGCCAGCTCCCGCGGCTGCTCCCAACTAGCTAGGTCTGGGCCTCGAGCCTCGGGCTTTATTGAAGCGCTTCTCTGCCGCCGCTTCCCTCACAGGTCCGCCCGCTCCCACTGCTGCTCCCGACTCAGTGAGATATGCCACCAGGGCAGATCTGCAGCCTGGCAGCACCTTCCGGACATCACTGTCCGTCGAGGTCAAGGTCACCATGGCACTGTCGTTCTATGCATTGGGTTCCTTTCAGGCCTCCGCACCCGACATTTGCTCTATGTCTCAGCATGCCACAATTTGCTGCATTAGACAGATCACGGAAGCCCTGGTATGTGCACAGGATGGACTTTATCAGCCTCCCTATGACCACGGAGGCTCAGACTGACAGGGCTGGAGCATTCTACCGAATTGCTAAGTTCCCCAAGGTGCAGGGAGCAATACACTGTACGCATATCGCCATGCAGGCACCTTCTCAGGACACAGGTTTTTCGCAACTGACAAGGATTTCACTCCCTGAAGGTCCAACTAGTTGTCGACCACAACCAGATAATTATGGCAGTGAATGCCAAATTTCCAGGCAGCTTTGATGAGGCTCACATCCTGCGTGAGAGCACTATATCCGACATGTTTATCAGTCAGCCACAAGGTCAATGCTGGATGTTTGGTTACAAACGATACGGCCTCACCACCTGGCTGATGGCCCCCCCTGCGTGACACCCACATCGAGAATTTATACAACGAAAGCCACAGAGTCACATGCAATGTCCAGAAAACCAGCAGTGCACTTAAGCAGCGCTTTAGGTGCCTAGAGCACTCAGGAGGGGAGCTACAATATAAGCCTGATCAGGTAGCTTAATTCGTGGTCGTGTGCTCCATGCTGCATGTAAAAGTCCTGTCCCCTCAGCACAGATTCACACGAGGCATGCAGTGAAGTCAAAGTCACTCTGGACCTGCACCTTTATTTCACAGCTCTGGAATGCTGCACTTGCCTGAGACCTGTCCTTATATACCTGTCTCTTGCAAGTGCACCCCTTGTGGTAAGGTATGCTGGTGGTTACAGGTCATATCTTATTACAGTCATGTACAGCATGTTAGGATACAGTTATATATAATAATGTAAGATACATGACATTACCCTCCCCCAAGGTCTTATTGTCTTGAAAGGTTCAGTCTCTCAGGTGGTCTACGCTCACGCGTGGATCGTCTGATTTGTGGTTCAGTTGTTTGCCTTGGTGTCTGTTTTTCTTTGGGTGTGGTTGCTGGTATCTTGCCTGGGCTGTCTGTTTCGATTGGTGTGATTGTTGTTGACTCGCCTGGGCTGTCTGTTGGGATTGCCCTTTCCTCAGGTTTTTCCCTCTGTCTGTCCACCAGGTGTGGTGCGAGTTCCTCATTGTAGTCTGCCTCTGGTTCCGCAGTGTTGTTGGTAAATCTGCTTTTGACTTGGTCTACATGCCTCCGGCAGGTTTTGCCATTGTCCATTTGTACTACCAGTAGCCTGTTTCCTTCCTTGCCCGTTACTGTCCCTGCAAGCCATTTGGGACCCATGCCATAGTTTAGTACAAACACTTTGTCCCCTATCGCATTCCATCTCCCCCTCGAATTTCTGTCATGGTACTCAGTCAGCTTACGGCGCTTTGCCTCAACGATTTTGTGCATGTCTGGGAGGATTAATGAGAGCCTTGCTTTTAAAGTCCTTTTCATCAACAGTTGCGCGGGGGGTGGGGGGAATCCCAGTCAATTTGTGCGGACGAGATCTGTATGCCAGCAGCAGTCGCAACAGGCGACCCTGCAGCGTGGGACCTTGGATTTTAAGCATGCCTTGTTTAATCATTTGCACTGCTCTCTCCACCTGGCTGTCAGAGGCCGGCTTGAACGATGCCGTCTTGACGTGATTTATTCCGTGACGTGATTATAAAATCTTGCAATTCTGCGCTGGTGAAGCATGGACCATTGTCACTGACCAATATGTCATGGATTCTGTGCGTTGCAAACATGGTTGCGAGGCTCTCCACAGTAGTGGAGGTTGTGCTCGAGTTTAAAATGGTGCATTCGATCCACTTTGAAAATGCATCCACAACTACGGGGAACATTTTGCCCATGAATGGGCCCACATAGTCTACGTGCACCCGCGACCACGGTTTGGTAGGCCAGGGCCAGGGGCTCAGTGGAGCCTCCCTGGGGGCACAAATGGTGCACCTTCGGATGCAGAGCTCCAAGTCCGTATCAATACCAGGCCACCAGACGTGGGATCTGGCTATGGCCTTCATGAGAATGATCCGCGGGTGCTCGCGGTGGAGCTCCCGGACAAATGCCTCTCTGCCTCGCAGAGGCATGACTACTCGGCTGCCCCACATCAGACAGTCTGCTTGAAGTGATAGCTCATGCATGCGCCTGTGAAAGGGTTTTAATTCCTCGGGGCAGGCATCGCGAGCCTCTGCCCAGTCACCGGTTAGGACACATCTTTTTACTAAGGATAACATGGAGTCGCTGGCCGTCCAGGCTCTGATTTGGCGAGCCGTCATGGGCGAACCTGTGGACTCAAAGGCATTGATTGCCATGACTATCTCACAGTCCTGTTCGTCAGACCCTTCCGTGGTCGCCAGGGGTAGCCTGCTGAGCGCGTTGGCACAGTTGTCTGTGCCTTATGGTATAGTCGTAGGATGCCAGCATGAGTGCCCACGCCGAGGCGTTGGCGTTTATTGCCTTGCTCTTGGATAGGAGGGACGTGAGGGGCTTGTGGTTGGTTTCCAATGCGAACTTGGCCCCGAAAAGCTCTTGCTGCATCTTTTTGACACCATACACGCACGCGAGCGCCTCCTTCTCTATCATTCCGGACCCGCGCTCCGCCCGCGAAAGTGACCTGGAGGCATAAACTATGGGTTGTAATTTGCCCGCACTATTGACATGTTGCAAAACGCACCCGACCCCATACACTGACGCATCGCATGTGAGAACTAGCTTTTTACCTGGATCAAAGAAAGTCAAAACACTGTTGGAACACAGAAGGTTGCGTGCCTTATTGAAGGCGCGTTCCTGGGCGTCCCCCCAAACCCAATCGCACCCCCTCCTGAGTAGCACGTGGAGAGGCTCCAGCAGCGTGCTTAAGTTCTGCATAAAGTTCCCAAAGTAATTGAGTAGCCCGAGAAAGGCGCGCATTTCTGAGACATTCCGGGGCCTGGGTCCAGGCGAGTTGCTTCTGTTTTGGACTCTGTTGGGCGGATTCCATCAGCGGCAATCCTTCTGCCCAAAAATTCAACCTCGGGTGCGAGAAACAGGCACTTGGATTTCTTGACTCGTAGGCCGACCCGATCCAACCGCTTTAGTACTTCCTCCAAATTATGGAGATGGGAGTCGGTGTCCCTGCCCGTGATAAGTATGTCGTCTTGAAATACAACCGTCCCTGGGATGGACTTGAGCAGACTCTCCATGTTGCGCTGGAATATGGCAGCTGCCGACCTGATGCCGAATGGGCATCGATTGTACATGAAAACGCCTTGATGTGTGTTGATGGTGGTGAGTAGCTTAGATTCCTCGGTCAATTCTTGCGTCATATATGCAGATGTGAGGTCTAATTTTGAGAAAAGTTTACCTCCAGCCAATGTGGCAAATAAGTCCTCCGCTCTGGGCAGCGGGTACTGGTCCTGTAGGGAGACTCTGTTTATGGTAGATTTGTAGTCCCCACAGATTCGTACAGATCCATCAGGCTTTATGACTGGGACGATGGGACTTGCCCAGTCGCTAAATTCCACAGGTGATATAATGCCTTCCCGCAGAAGCCTGTCAAGTTCGTGTTCAATCTTTTCCCTCATCACATAGGGTGCAGCTCTGGCCTTGTGATGGACTGGTCTAGCATCCTGTGTGATGTAGATTTTGACTTTGGCCCCTTTGAAAGTGCCCACACCTGGCTGAAAGAGATGTTCAAATCGCTTTATAACTGTTGAGCAGGAGGTCCGTTCTTCTAATGACATGGCATGGACTTCATCCCATTTCCAGTTTAGTTTTGCCAGCCAGCTTCTCCCCAGCAGTGCTGGGGGGTCTCCGTGGACAATCCACAGGGGAAGTCGGTTCACTGTCCCTTTGTGTGTGACAGAGAGCATGGCGCTGCCGAGGACTGGTATGATTTCTTTGGTATAGGTCCTTAGTTTGGTGTCGACCCTTGTGAGTTTTTGTCTGTCTCTTTTATGCGGCCACAGTTGTTCAAATTGTTGCGTACCCATGAGAGATTGACTCGCTTCCGTATCCAGCTCCATGTTGACAGATATCCCGTTGAGTAGGACCCTCATCATTATAGGAGGCGTCCTGTTGTAGGAGCAGCGGCCATTGATCGTGTTGACCCGCTGTACATCGGTGTCCAGGGTACTGTCCCCACCATCTTCTGGTCCGCTTTCCGACCCATCCGATTCGTATACCAGCCGAGCAGCCATTTTTTTGCACAGGCGGGCCAAATGCCCTGCAAACAGCCTGCTGAAATCGACATCCCTTTGATGAGTGCCCACCCCCAAACCTCCGCCACAGACTGCTTTCATTGTTCCCAAATCATGAACTGCGTCTGGCTGATCTCTCTTGAGCTTCTCTCAGTTTGTAGTTGATTGCTCGCATTGTGGGTTGATGATGTGTGAACGGCCGTTCCTGTGGCCCTTGATGGCTTCTGGCGCCACGGCCTGCTGTCGAGAGCCTGTTCTCCCAGTTTCATCTGTGTGTGGGGGTAGCAGCTTGTCTCATGCTGTGAACTCCTTGTTTCATTATTTCGTTAGTTGTCGTACCTGCATTGTAAATCAACCTCGTTTCTTCTTCCCCTACCAAGAATGTCTGTGCAATCAGTGCTGCTGCCTCTAAGGTCAGGTTCTTGGTCTCGATGAGCTTTCGGAATATGCCTGTGTGGCCTATTCCTTCAATGAAAAAGTCTCTCAGCATGTGCGGGAAGTGTGTCCACCTCTGGCTACTGACGGTCCGCGTTGCGGAGTTGGAGCTGAAGGTGGATTCACTCTGGAGCATCCACGATGCTGAGAATGACGTGAGTGTCACGTGTAGCGAGTTGGTCTTACCGCAGGAGAAGGGTCCACAGCCAGCGAGGGAATGGAAGACCAGCAGGAAGAGTAGTGCAAGGAAGGTAGTGCAGGGGTCCCCTGTGGTCATCCCACTGCAAAACAGATACACTGCTTTGAGTGCTGTTGCGGGGGATGACTCATCAGGAGCGGGCAGCAGCAGCCAAGTTCATGGCACCGTGGCTGGCTCTGTTGCACAGGAGGGCAGGAAAAAGAGTGGGCGAGCGATAGTGATAGGGGATTCAATTGTAAGGGGAATAGATAGGCATTTCTGCGGCCGCAACCGAGACTCCAGGATGGTATGTTGCCTCCCTGGTGCAAGGGTCAAGGATGTCTCGGAGCGGGTGCAGGACATTCTAAAAAGGGAGGGAGAACAGCCAGTTGTCGTGGTGCACGTTGGTACCAATGACATAGGTAAAAAAAAGGGATGAGTTCCTACGAAATGAATTTAAGGAGCTAGGAGCTAAATTAAAAAGTAGGACCTCAAAAGTAGTAATCTCGGGATTGCTACCAGTGCCACGTGCTAGTCAGAGTAGGAATCGCAGGATAGCTCAGATGAATACGTGGCTTGAGCAATGGTGCAGCAGGGAGGGATTCAAATTCCTGGGGCATTGGAACCGGTTCTGGGGGAGGTGGGACCAGTACAATCCGGACGGTCTGCACCTGGGCAGAATCGGAACCAATGTTCTCGGGGGAGTGTTTGCTAGTGCTGTTGGGGAGGAGTTAAACTAACATGGCAGGGGGATGGGAACCAATGCAGGGAGACAGAGGGAAACAAAAAGGAGGCAAAAACAAAAGACAGGAAGGAGATGAGGAAAAGTGGAGGGCAGAGAAACCCAAGGCAAAGAACAAAAAGGGCCATTGTACAGCAAAATTCTAAAAGGACAGAGGGTGTTAAAAAAACAAGCCTAAAGGCTTTGTGTCTTAATGCAAGGAGTATCCGCAATAAGGTGGATGAATTAACTGTGCAAATAGATGTTAACAAATATGATGTGATTGGGATTACGGAGACGTGGCTCCAGGATGATCAGGGCTGGGAACTCAACATCCAGGGGTATTCAACATTCAGGAAGGATAGAATAAAAGGAAAAGGAGGTGGGGTAGCATTGCTGGTTAAGGAGGAGATTAAGGCAATAGTTAGGAAGGACATTAGCTTGGATGATGTGGAATCTATATGGGTAGAGCTGCAGAACACCAAAGGGCAAAAAACGTTCGTGGGAGTTGTGTACAGACCTCCAAACAGTAGTAGTGATGTTGGGGAGGGCATCAAACAGGAAATTAGGGGTGCGTGCAATAAAGGTGCAGCAGTTATAATGGGTGACTTTAATATGCACATAGATTGGGCTAACCAAACTGGAAGCAATAAGGTGGAGGAGGATTTTCTGGAGTGCATAAGGGATGGTTTTTTAGACCAATATGTCGAGGAACCAACTAGGGGGGAGGCCATCTTAGACTGGGTGTTATGTAATGAGAGAGGATTAATTAGCAATCTCGTTGTGCGAGGCCCCTTGGGGAAGAGTGACCATAATATGGTGGAATTCTGCATTGGGATGGAGAATGAAACAGTTAATTCAGAGACCATGGTCCAGAACTTAAAGAAGGCTAACTTTGAAGGTATGAGGCGTGAATTGGCTGGGATGGATTGGCGAATGATACTTAAGGGGTTGACTGTGGATGGGCAATGGCAGACATTTAGAGACCGCATGCATGAACTACAACAATTGTACATTCCTGTCTGGCATAAAAATAAAAAAGGCTCAACCGTGGCTATCAAGGGAAATCAGGGATAGTATTAAAGCCAAGGAAGTGGCATACAAATTGGCCAGAAATAGCAGCGAACCTGGGGACTGGGAGAAATTTAGAACTCAGCAGAGGAGGACAAAGGGTTTGATTAGGGCAGGGAAAATGGAGTATGAGAAGAAGCTTGCAGGGAACATTAAGACGGATTGCAAACGTTTCTATAGATATGTAAAGAGAAAAAGGTTAGTAAAGACAAACGTAGGTCCCCTGCAGTCAGAATCAGGGGAAGTCATAACGGGGAACAAAGAAATGGCGGACCAATTGAACAAGTACTTTGGTTCGGTATTCACGAAGGAGGACACGAACAACCTTCCGGTTATAAAAGGGGTCGGAGGGTCTAGTAAGGAGGAGGAACTGAGGGAAATCCTTATTAGCCGGGAAATTGTGTTGGGGAAATTGATGGGATTGAAGGCCGATAAATCCCCAGGGCCTGATGGACTGCATCCCAGAGTACTTAAGGAGGTGGCCTTGGAAATAGTGGATGTGTTGACAGTCATTTTCCAACATTCCATTGACTCTGGATCAGTTCCTATGGAGTGGAGGGTAGCCAATGTAACCCCACTTTTTAAAAAAGGAGGGAGAGAGAAAACAGGGAATTATAGACCGGTCAGCCTGACATCGGTAGTGGGTAAAATGATGGAATCAATTATTAAGGATGTCATAGCAGTGCATTTGGAAAGAGGTGACATGATAGGTCCAAGTCAGCATGGATTTGTGAAAGGGAAATCATGCTTGACAAATCTTCTGGAATTTTTTGAGGATGTTTCCAGTAGAGTGGATAAGGGAGAACCAGTTGATGTGGTATATTTGGACTTTCAGAAGGCGTTCGACAAGGTCCCACACAAGAGATTGATGTGCAAAGTTAGAGCACATGGGATTGGGGGTAGTGTACTGACATGGATTGAGAACTGGTTGTCAGACAGGAAGCAAAGAGTAGGAGTAAATGGGTACTTTTCAGAATGGCAGGCAGTGACTAGTGGGGTACCGCAAGGTTCTGTGCTGAGGCCCCAGCTGTTTACACTGTACATTAATGATTTAGATGAGGGGATTAAATGTAGTATCTCCAAATTTGCGGATGACACTAAGTTGGGTGGCAGTGTGAGCTGCGAGGAGGATGCTCTGAGGCTGCAGAGCGACTTGGATAGGTTAGGTGAGTGGGCAAATGCATGGCAGATGAAGTATAATGTGGATAAATGTGAGGTTATCCACTTTGGTGGTAAAAACAGGGAGACAGACTATTATCTGAATGGTGACAGATTAGGAAAAGGGGAGGTGCAAAGAGACCTGGGTGTCATGGTACATCAGTCATTGAAGGTTGGCATGCAGGTGCAGCAGGCGGTTAAGAAAGCAAATGGCATGTTGGCCTTCATAGCAAGGGGATTTGAGTACAGGGGCAGGGAGGTGTTGCTACAGTTGTACAGGGCATTGGTGAGGCCACACCTGGAGTATTGTGTACAGTTTTGGTCTCCTAACCTGAGGAAGGACATTCTTGCTATTGAGGGAGTGCAGCGAAGGTTCACCAGACTGATTCCCGGGATGGCGGGACTGACCTATCAAGAAAGACTGGATCAACTGGGCTTGTATTCACTGGAGTTCAGAAGAATGAGAGGGGACCTCATAGAAATATTTAAAATTCTGACGGGGTTAGACAGGTTAGATGCAGGAAGAATGTTCCCAATGTTGGGGAAGTCCAGAACCAGAGGTCACAGTCTAAGGATAAGGGGTAAGCCGAGATGCGGAGGAACTTCTTCACCCAGAGAGTGGTGAACCTGTGGAATTCTCTACCACAGAAAGTTGTTGAGGCCAATTCACTAAATATATTCAAAAAGGAGTTAGATGAGGTCCTTACTACTAGGGGGGGATCAAGGGGTATGGCGAGAAAGCAGGAATGGGGTACTGAAGTTGAATGTTCAGCCATGAACTCATTGAATGGCGGTGCAGGCTAGAAGGGCCGAATGGCCTACTCCTGCACCTATTTTCTATGTTTTCTATGTTTTCTCTCCTCAGTTCATCGGAGAACTCACATAAACTAGCCAACCTCCGAAGTTCCGCCATGAAGTCGGGTATGCTCTGGCCCACACAGCGTCTGTAGTTGTAGAACCTGTGTCTGGCCATGTGTAGGTTGCTCGCTGGCTTCAGGTGGTCTCTTACCAGTGTGCTCAATTCTTCAAATGACTTGCTTGCTGGTTTCTTGGGTGCCAGCAGATCCTTCATTAAAGCGTATGTTTTCGAGCCACAGCTGATCAAGAGATGGGCTCTTCTCTTGTCTGCTTTGTCGTCTCCTAACCAGTCTTTGGTTACAAAGCTTTGCTGGAGCCTTTTTATAAAGTCCTCCCAATTGTCTCCAGCATTGTAGTTTTCATCTGATCCGTTGTTCGCTATTCTGTGGATTCTGTAATCCCGTAACTCGTCGCCACTGTAAAGTCCTGTCCCCTCAGTACAGATTGCCACGAGGCATGTAGTGAAGTCAAGGTCCCTCTGGACCTGCACCTTTATTTCACAGCTCTGGAATGCTGGACTTGCCTGAGACCTGTCCTTATATACCTGTCTCTTGCAAGTACACCCCTGGTGGTAAGGTACGCTGGTATTTACAGGTCATATCTTATTACAGTCATATATAGCATGTTAGGATACAGTTATATATAATAATGTAAGATACATGACACTGCACAACCTGGCTATCAGGAGGGGACAAGAATTGCCAGAAGGGACTGATGGTCCACCTCAGAAGAGAGAGGAAGAGGAGGACGAGGGGCTGGATGCTGACCTTCGGCCAGACAGTCAGGCTGACTATGCAACCATGCCCACAACCCCCTCCAGACCACAGGAAAGGGCCCGTGGTGGCTACATAGCTGCAAGACTCTTACGTCAGCAGCTCATAAATGAGCGCTTTGCCTGAAAGATCGTTGCTGTTATTGACAAAGCTGACACATTGCTGTGTGTGCAGCTCAGACATCAATGGTGGGTATCAGCCTGGTGCCAGTTAAAGTTTAAGTTGATTGAAATTAAGTTTAATTATACCCTTTCATGTTAAGGAATCACCAGTGTGTAATGGTCCAGCTATCTGAGACAATGTGCAACAAGGCTATGTTAAATAAAAACATTTAATAGGACCATTGGTCTGAAATCATAAAAATCATGGGCAAAAACACCCCACCCCCACCCGACTTTTTAGAACATTGACATAAATTAAATGGTCAACATGTCCAGCAACACAGAATACAAATGCAAACCAACAGGGTGACCCCCTCATATCTTAAAACAAATTGCATACAACGAAATGGAGATATAACAAAGCCATCACATGCGGACATGCACTTCATTTTCCTTCCCCACTCCCATCTTCTCCCCATCTCTCCCATTTCCCCTCCTCAGGCGGTGCCTCATTGTGAGGGAGGGATGAAGGCAGAGCCAGTGGTTGCATGGACACGGGAGTGGGGTGTACCAAGGTGGCAACATTCTCGGATCCAGAAGCAGGACCTTTCATGTGTCGTTGGCACTGGGGGTGTGGAGCTTAGGGGTGGAGTGCCGCGCTCTGGGGCCACCGGGACGCCTGTGCCTTGAGTGCTCCTGGCTATCACCTCCAGGGTCTCCGCCATCCATGGAACATACTCCGTCATGGTGCCGGAGATGCTGGCCAGCTGTCGGGACATGCCCCCCAATGCCTGCAGGACCTAGTCACCGATGTCTGCAGTCTTCCTGGATAACTCTACCATGTCGCCCCTCTCATCTGGCGCTCGTGGAGCAGACGTTCCGCATCCATGAAACCTCTGCAGGGTTGGCATCATCCTGGGGACACCTGAGGTGCCCTGTGGTGAGGTGCTTGGGCCCAGTACCTCCACGGTGGAAGTGGGAATGGCCATTGGAGCACTAGATGGCCTTGGGGCGGAATGCCTTCTGGAGCCTGGCGACGCCAACTCCTCAAAGCCATTTTGATTGTTATCACTCTCTATCCCAAGGACATGATTGTAGAAACCCCTGTATTCCTATCACATCTTGAAAGCACTGTTCACTTTTTCTCAATTTAATTGCCAGAGACTTTCTATGTGTCAGTCGTGTGTCAGTTGGTAGCACTCTAACTGCCAAGTCAGAAAGTTGTGGGTTAAAATCTCCCTCCACAGACTTGAGCACATAATCCAGACTGATACTTTAATGCAGTATAAAGGTAGTGCTGCACTGTCATGACGTATTTTGGATGAGACGTTAAATCGAGACCCCTTCTGCCTCTCAGATGCAAGTAAAAGATCTCATGGCACTATTTCTAAGAAGAGCAGGGGAGTTCTCCCCAGTGACTTGGACAATATTATCCCTCAACCAACATCACTAAAACCAGATTACTTGTTATTAACACACTGCTGTGCAAATTGGCAGTCACATTTCCTACATTACAACAGGCTCAAAGGGCTGAATGGCCTACCCCAACACCCGCCAGCCCCCCGCCCCGCCTCCTATTTCTTATGTTAACAGTTGCTACACTTGAACAGTATTTCATTGGCTGTAAAGCACTTTGAGACATCCTGTTGTCATGAAGGACACTATATAAATGCTAGTCTTTCTTTAATGTAAGTGTTCCTAAAAAGCTAACAATGTGCAAGATTAAAATTTACTGTACATTTTTACAAAAAACCTCATTTGTTTAAAAATGAACTAAAAGTAAGGTTGGTATTAATACATCCGTTTCACCATCCTGGAAATCAGTGGCTCAATGTACTGCACCTGAATCTTTGCACTACCTGCTACTACATCCTGTTGTGGTGGTGCATTGTGCAGTCAACAAAATCCACATTCAATCCTGTATCTATGTACCTGACCCTAGAGGAGCAGCTGTCTCTGTAATGAACTGATATCAACTTGCTGCCAAGTATAGACTTTAGCAATGGGAAGAAGAGAAGGAAATGGAGGCAAGACATATAAAGCTTGATACAATAAGATTGAGAACTACATGGATGGAAAGAAAAGCTATGGAACTTAACAAAAAGTATTTTGTTTTAATTAACAAAAATAGATATTGTGGAATAGTGATGAGATCTTTAAAAATGGGCAGTAGTTTTCGTTAGGTTGCAATTCACCAGAAATCGGTCAAACCAACACAAAAGATTGCGGAATTTTAAGCGCAAATTATGTCTCCCGCAAATCGAGTTTAAAAAACATCATCCACAAAACTGACCGTGCCACCAGATCAAATTAATCACGGTTGCACCTTTCCACTAATTGTGTCTGTTTACGGAACTTCGAAGAGGCTCTTCAAATTCAGCTTTTTTTTTAGCCACAAAAACACTAATAGCCACCTTATAAAAGCTTTTAAATATTATTTTTTTTAATTTACGAAGAAATAGACCACTGTATATAAATGTAACTTTTAAATGGTTCTGGATACTTTTTAAAGTCATTTCCAGTTAATTAAAAATCACAGGTAGTGAACTAGAACTTCAATTAAAAACGGTTATTTTTGGTGAGAAACTGATTTTCAGCTGTTTTAATAAAGCTGCACCAGGTCTTAAATATATCAAGGAACAGTTTTTAATGCCAAATTTTGAAAAATAAAAATTAAGTTCTAAAATGCTGCACAATTGTGCTGGTTCTTGGCAGCTTTTACGTTTGGCGATATGCAAATGAGTTTGAACGGAACCTTACGAGAAGAAAAAACACTTCTCAAAACGAGTATAATTTTGAGCACAATTGGCATCCGAATCACCGACTGCGTCCAAAGCGGAATCACCAGGCTAAAATGTATTTACATTTATGCCAGAACTTTCAGAAGGCTATGACTAATATAAGGTGGACGAATTACCTGCGCAGGCAGCAATTAATGAATATGATGCAATTGGGATTACAGAGATGGCTCCAGGGTGACCAAGTCTGCGAACTCAACCTCCAGGGGCATTAAACATTCAGGAAGGATAGACAGAAAGGAAAAGGAGATGGGATGGCATTGCTGGTTAAAGAGGAAATTAATACAATAGTAAGGAAGGACATTAGCTTGGATGATGTGGAATCTGTATGGGTCGAGCTGCGGAATACCAAAGGGCAGAAAATGCTAGTGGGAGTTGTGTACAGACCACCAAACAATAGTAGTGAGGTGGGGGATAGCATCAAACAAGAAATTAGGGAGGCGTGCAATAAAGGTATGGCAGTTATCATGGGCGACTTTAATCTACATATAGATTGGGCTTACCAAACTGGTAGCAATACAGTGGAGGAGAAATTCCTGGAGTGTATTAGGGATGATTTTTGAGACCAATATGTTGAAGAACCAATTAGAGGGCTGGCCATCCTAGACTGGGTGATATGAAATGAGAAAGGACTAATTAGCTACCATGTTGTGTGAGGCATCTTGGGGAAGAGTGAACATAATATGGTAGAATTCTTTATTAAGATGGAGAGTGACACAGTTAATTCAGAGACTAGGGTCCTGAACTTAAGGGACGGTTACTTCGATGGTATGAGACATAAATTGGCTAGAATAGACTGGTAAATGATACTTAAAGGGTTGACGGTGGATAGGCAATGGAAAACATTTAAAGATCACATGGATGAACTTCAAAAATTTTACATCCCTGTCTGGAGTAAAAATAAAACGGGGAAGGTGGCTTAACCGTGGCTAACAAGGGAAATTAAAGATAGTGTTAAATCCAAGGAAGAGGCATATAAATTAGCCAGAAAAAGCAGCAAATCTAAGGACTGGGAGAAATTTAGAATTCAGCAGAGGAGGACAAAGGGTTTAATTAGGAAGGGGAAAATAGAGAATGAGAGGAAGCTTGCTGGAAACATAAAAACTGACTGTAAAAGCTTCTATAGATATGTGAAGAGAAAAAGATTAGTGAAGACAGACGTAGGTCCCTTGCAGTCAGAATCAGGTGAATTTATACTGGGGAACAAAGAAATCGCAGACCAATTGAACAAATACTTCAGTTCTATCTTCACGAAGGAAGACACAAATAACCTTCCAGAAATACTAGGTGACCGAGGGTCTAGCGAGAAGGAGAAACTGAATGAAGGTGCGTGGAGAGGCCTACAAAAGTCCGCGAGGTCGGGCGATGCGTCGCTGAGTCGGGAGCAGCGTCGGAGGTGCGTGGAAAGGCCTACAAAAGCCCGCGAGGTCGGGTGGTGCGTCGCTGAGTCGGGAGCAGCGTCGGAGGTGCGTGGAGAGGCCGACAAAAGCCCGCGAGGTCGGGTGGTGCGTCGCTGAGTCGGGAGCAGCATCGGAGGTGCGTGGAGAGGCCTACAAAAGGTCGCGAGGTCGGGTGGTGCGTAGCTGAGTCGGGAGCAGCGTCGGCGAGAGGCGTGCTTGTGCAGCTACAGGGAGAAGGCAAAAAAGCAGAAAGAAATAGAAAGGTGACATCACAGCCTAGGGGGTAAGTTTGGTGATTGGTGAGTAGTTTTTCTTTTTTCTCTTCGTTGTCATGTATTCAACCAGCATTGTAACCCATGTATAAACTGACCTAAGTTACACCGTGAGAACACTGACCACTAGGTGGGAGACACTCCTAACCTGGACCCTCAGGTATAAAAGGGGAAGCTCCACCCACCTTCATCACTTGAGTGCTAAGGAATAAAGGACAAGTCACAGACTGACCTTCTCTCAAGCATGGGCCTCGTGTGCATTTATACTGTGTAGTAAGGACGTATCAATGGCATCCCAGTATCAATGGAGTTAGACACGGGTGCCAGCCAGTCCCTGATGGGTATCAAACAGTTCAAAAAGTTGTGGGCATCCAAGGCCAGGAGGCCAAAATTATCGCCGATTGATGCACAGCTACGGACTTACACAAAGTAGATCATTCCGGTGCTAGGCAGCGCCACGGTAGTCGTGACCCACAAAGATTCGGAGAACAGGTTGCCACTCTGGATTGTCCCAGGGGACGGTCCCGCACTACTGGGGAGGAGTTGGCTTGCTGTCATGAACTGGAAATGGGGCGATGTCAATGCAATTTCCTCTGTGGAACGAGTATAATGCTCACAGGTCCTGGACAAATTTGACTCATTATTTCAACCCGGCATTGGCACTTTCATGGGGGCCAAGGTAGTGATTCACATAAACCCGGACGCCAGACCAGTACACCACAAGGCCAGAGCGGTGCCGTACGTGATGCGGGAAAAGATAGAAGGCGAATTGGACCGCCTGTTGAGGGAAGGCATCATCTCGCCAGTCGAATTCAGCGACTGGGCGAGCCCGATTGTGCCAGTGCTCAAGGCGGATGGGTCGGTCAGGATATGTGGCGATTACAAGGCCACCATCAATCGGGTGTCACTCCAAGACCAGTACCCACTACCGAGAGCGCAGGACCTCTTTGCGACGCTATCCGGTGGCAAACTTTTTTCAAAATTGGACCTGACCTCAGCTTACATGACCCAGGAGCTGGCAAGTGAGTCGAAGAAGCTGACCACCATCACGACACACAAGGGGTTGTTTGAGTACAACAGATGTCCGTTCGGGATTCGCTTGGCCGCCGCGATCTTCCAACGAAATATGGAAAGCCTCCTCAAGTCGATTCCAGGGACGGTGGTTTTTCAGGACGACATCCTCATTACGGGTTACGATACTGAAGAACACCTCCACAACCTGGAGGAGGTGCTACGCAGACTTGACCGGGTAGGTCTGCGACTGAAAAAGGCGAAGTGCGTCTTCCTAGCTCCAGAGGTAGAATTCCTGGGGATGAGGGTAGCAGCAGACGGGATCAGCCCTACTGCATCCAAGATGTAAGCGATCCAGAGAGCACCCAGATGCCGTAACACGACGGAGCTGCGTTCGTTCCTGGGGCTCCTGAACTATTTTGGTAACTTGCTTCCCAAATTGAGCATGTTGCTGGAGCCGCTACACGTGCTCCTACGCAAAGGGTGCGAATGGGTCTGGGGGGACAGCCAGGAAAGGGCTTTTAATAGAGCACGCAATTTGCTCTGTTCCAACAAACTGTTAATGCTATATGACCCATGTAAGAAACTTGTGTTAACGTGCGATGCGACGTCCTATGGTGTCGGGTGTGTGTTGCAGCATGTCAATGCCAAGGTTCAGTTACAGCCGGTAGCTTATGCCTCCAGGAGTCTGTCCCAGGTTACGGGATGGTAGAAAAGGAGGCGTTCGCATGTGTATATGCGGTAAAGAAAATGCACCAATACCTGTTTGGCAGGAAATTTGAGCTGGAGACAGATCACAAACCCCTAACGTCCCTTTTGGCTGACAACAAGGCCATAAATGCAAACGCATCGGCCCGCATACAGAGGTGGGCACTCACGTTAGCTGCCTATGACGACACAATTCGGCACAGACCGGGCACCGAAAACTGCGCCGATGCACTCAGCAGCCTCCCACTAGCCACCACTGAGGGGGCTACCGAGCATGGTGCTGAGATGGTCATGGCTGTTGAAGCTTTTGGAAGCGAAGGCTCACCCGTGACAGCCCGTCAGATTAAAGTCTGGACAAATAGAGACCCGCTATTGTCTCTAGTCAAGAAATGTGTCCTGAATGGGGACTGGGCAGCCCTGAGAAATTTAAACCATTTCACAGGCGCAAGGATGAACTCTCGATTCAGGCCGATTGCCTACTGTGGGGAAACCGCGTAGTCATGCCCCAGATGGGCAGAGAGGTGTTCATCAGAGAACTCCACAATGGGCACCTGGGCATTGTCACGATGAAGGCAATTGCCAGGTCACACGTTTGGTGGCCAGGGATAGACGCAGATCTGGAACTTTGTGTTCGCAGGTACAACACGTGTGCCCAGCTGGGCCATGCGCCCAGGGAAGCCCCCCTTAGCCCCTGGCCATGGCCCGCCAAGCCTTGGTCACCCATCCATGTGGACTACGCAGGTCCTTTCATGGGAAAAATGTTTTTGGTTGCAGTAGACGCCTACTCCAAATGGATTGAGTGTGACATTTTAAATTCAAGCACATCCTCTGCCACGGTAGAAAGTCTACGGGCAATGTTCGCCGCCCACGGTCTACCGGACATCTTGGTCAGCGACAATGGCCCGTGCTTCACAAGCTCTGAATTCCAGGACTTCATGGCAGGCAATGGAATTAACTATGTTAGAACGGCACCGTTCAAGCCGGTCTCAAACGGCCAGGCAGAACGAGCAGTGCAGATAATCAAACAGGGGATGCTCAGATTCCAAGGGGGTTCCCTACAAACCCGCTTATCACGCCTCCAGTTAGCCTATAGATCCCGACCACACTCGCTCACAGGGGTTCCACCCGCAGAGCTACTAATGAAAAGGACGCTCAAAACCCGATTATCCTTTATGCACCCGACCATGAAAGAAATTGTCGAGAGCAGGCGCCAGTCACAATATCACTACCATGACAGGAATGCGAGGGCGCGATGTATTGATGTAAATGATCCTGTTTTTGTCCTCAACTACGCTGCAGGGCCCAAATGGCTCGCAGGCACTGTGGTTGCCAAAGAGGGAAATAGGATTCTGGTAGTTAAACTTGCCAATGGACAAATCTGCCGCAAACATGTGGATCAAACAAAAAGGAGGTTCAGCAACCCCATAGAAGAAGCAGAGGAAGAACACGATATAGAGTTCACTCCACCACAGGTGACCGAACACCGGAACCAAAGGGAGGAGAGCCCAGTCACTGTGGGCAGTCTGGACAGGCCTGAGGCACTGCAAACAGCAGACACTCAGGCCAGCGCCCAACAACCGGAGCCCCAACTCAGGCGCTCTACAAGGGAGCGTAAACCACCAGAGAGACTCAACCTGTGATCCCAATAAGACTTTGGGGGGAAGAGGTGATGTCATGTATTCAACCAGCATTGTAACCCATGTATAAACTGACCTAAGTTACACCGTGAGAACACTGACCACTAGGTGGGAGACACTCCTAACCTGGACCCTCAGGTATAAAAGGGGAAGCTCCATCCACCTTCATCACTTGAGTGCTGAGGAATAAAGGACAGGTCACAGACTGACCTTCTCTCAAGCATGGGCCTCTTGTGCATTTATACTGTGTAGTAAGGATGTATCAGATAACAGTGAGTAAACTTTAGCATTGTTGTTGCCAATTTAAGTGTATCTAAGGGTTAAGTAATGGCAGGAGAGCTCGGTCATGTGATATGCTCCTTCTGTACCATGTGGGAACTCAGGGACACTTCTGGTGTCCCTGACGACAACGTGTGCGGGAAATGTATCTGCCTCCAACTCCTGACGGACCTCGTTGCACAATTGGAGCTGAGGGTGGATTCACTCTGAAACATCCACGATGCTGAGAATGACATGAGTAGCACGTGCAGTGAGTTGGTCTTACCGCAGGTGAAGGGTCCACAGCCAGCTAGGGAATGGAAGACCAGCAGGAAGAGCAGTGCAAGGAAGGTAGTGCAAGGGTCCCTGCGGTCATCCCCCTGCAAAACAGATACAACATTTTGAGCACTGTTGAGGGGGATAACTCATCAGGGGAGCGCAGCAGCAGCCAAGTTCATGGCACCGTGGCTAGCTCTGCTGCATAGGAGGGCAGGAAAAAGAATGGGAGAGCAATAGTGATAGGGGATTCGATTTTAAGGGGAACAGATAGGCATTTATGCGGCCGCAACCGAGACTCCAGGAAGGTATGTTGCCTCCCTGTTTCAAGGGTCAAGGATGTCTCGGAGCGGGTACAGGACATTCTGAAAAGTGAGGGTGAACAGCCAGTTGTCATGGTGCACATTGGTACCAACGATATAGGTAAAGAAAGGGATGAGGTCCTACGAGACGAATTTAAGGAGCTAGGAGCTAAATTAAAACAGAGGACCTCAAAAGTAGTAATCTCGGGATTGCTACCAGTGCCACATGCTCGTCAGAGTAGGAATCGCAGGATAGCTCAGATGAATACATGGCTTGAGCAGTGGTGCAGCAGGGAGGGATTCAAATTCCTGGGGCATTGGAACCGGTTCTGGGGGAGGTGGGACCAGTACAAACCGGACAGTCTGCACCTGGGCAGGACCGGAACCAATGTCCTCGGGGAAGTGTTTGCTCGTGCTGTTGGGGAGAAGTTAAACTAATATGGCAGTGGGATGGGAACCAATGCAGGGAGACAGAGGGAAACAAAAAGGAGACAAAAGGAAAAGACAGAAAGGAGATGAGTAAAAGTGGTGGGCAGCGAAACCCAAGGCAAAAAACAAAAAGGGCCACTGAATATAAAGAGGCTGCAGGAGGGGTCAAAACTAAAAATCATGGTTTAAAAACGAGTATTAAAACACTCTACCTAAACGCATGCAGCATTCAAAATAAAGTAAATGAGTTGACAGCACAAATCATTACAAATGGGTATGATTTGATGGGCATTACAGAAACGTGGTTGCAGGGTGGCCAAGACTGGGAATTAAACATACAGTGGTATCTGACGATTCGGAAAGATAGACAAGAAGGGAAAGGACGTGGGATAGCTCTGTTAATAAGGGATGATATCAGGGCAGTTGTGAGAGACGATATTGGCTCTAATGAACAAAATGTTGAATCATTGTGGGTGAAGATTAGAGATAGTAAGGGGAAAAAGTCACTGGTGGGCATAGTTTATAGGTCCCCAGATAATAACTTCACGGTGGGGCCTGCAATAATCAAGGGAATAATGGAGGCATGTGAAAAAGGAATGGCAGTAATCATGGGGGATTTTAACCTACATATCGATTGGTCAAATCAAATCGCATGGGGTAGCCTGGAGGAGGAATTCATAGAATGCATACGGGATTGTTTCTTAGAACAGTATGTTACAGAACCTACAAGGGAGCAAGCTATCTTAGATCTGGTCCTGTGTAATGAGACAGGAATAATAAACGATCTCCTAGTAAAAGATCCTCTCGGAATGAGTGATCACAGTATGGTTGAATTTGTATTACAGATTGAGGATGAGGAAGTAGAGTCTCAAACGAGCATACTATGCTTAAACAAAGGGGACTACAGTGGGATGAGGGCAGAGTTGGCTAAAATAGACTGGGAACACAGACTAAACGGTGGCACAATTGAGGAACAGTGGAGGACTTTTAAAGAGCTCTTTCATAGTGCTCAACAAAAATATATTCCAATGAAAAAGAAGGGCGGTAAGAGAAGGGATAACCAGCCGTGGATAACCAAGGAAATAAAGAAGAGTATCAAATTAAAAAGCAATGCCTAAAAGGTGGCCAAGGTTAGTGGGAAACAAGAAGATTGGTAAAATTTTAAACAACAGCAAAGAATGACTAAGAAAGCAATAAAGAAAGGAAAGATAGATTACGAAGGTAAACTTGCGCAAAACATAAAAACAGATAGTAAAAGCTTTTACAGATATATAAAACGGAAAAGAGTGACTAAAGTAAATGTTGGTCCCTTAGAAGATGAGAAGGGGGATTTAATAATGGGAAATGTGGAAATGGCTGAGACCTAAAACAATTATTTTGCTTCGGTCTTCACAGTGGAAGACACAACAACCATGGCAAAAATTGCTGGTCACAGGAATGTGGGAAGGGAAGACCTTGAGACAATCACTATCACAAGGGGGTTCGTGCTGGACAGGCTAATGGGACTCAAGGTAGACAAGTCCCCTGGTCCTGATGAAATGCATCCCAGGGTATTAAAAGAGATGGCAGAAGTTATAGCAGATGCTTTCGTTATAATCTACCAAAATTCTCTGGACTCTGGGGAGGTACCAGCAGATTGGAAAGCAGCTAATGTAATGACTCTGTTTAAAAAAAGGGGGCAGACAAAAGGCAAATAACTACAGGTTAGTTTATCATCTGTAGTGGGGAAAATGCTTGAAACTATCATTAAGGAAGAAATAGCAGGACATGCAGATAGGAATAGTGAAATCAAGCAGACGCAGCATGGATTTATGAAGGGGAAATCATGTTTAACTTATTTACTGGAATTCTTTGAGGATATAACGAGCATGGTGGATAGAGGTGTACCGATGGATGTGGTGTATTTAGATTTCCAAAAGGCATTCGATAAGGTGCCACACAAAATGTTACTGCAGAAGATAAAGGTACGTGGAGTCAGAGGAAATGTATTAGCACGGATTAAGAATTGGCTGGCTAACAGAAAGCAGAGAGTCGGGATAAATGGGTCCTTTTTAGTGTTGGAAATCGGTGGTTAGTAGTGTGCCACAGGGATCGATGCTGGGACCACAACTGTTTACAATATACATAGATGACCTGGAAGAGGGGACAGAGTGTAGTGTAACAAAATTTGCAGATGAAACAAAGATTAGTGGGAAAGCGGACACAGAAAGGCTGCAAAGAGATTTAGATAGGTTAAGCGAATGGGCTAAGGTTTGGCAGATGGAATACAATGTCGGAAAGTGTGAGGTCATCCACCTCTGGAAAAAAAAAAACAGTAAAAGGGAATATTATTTGAATGGGGAGAAATTACAACATGCTGCGGTGCAGAGGGACCTGGGGGTCCATGTGCATGAATCCCAAAAAGTTAGTTTGCCGGTGCAACAAGTAATCAGGAAGGCAAATGGAATGTTGGCCTTCATTGCGAGAGGGATGGAGTACAAAAGCAGGGAGGTCCTTCTGCAACTGTATAGGGTATTGGTGAGGCCGCACCTGGAGTACTGCATGCAGTTTTGGTCACCTTACTTAAGGAAGGATATACTAGCTTTGAAGGGGGTACAGAGACGATTCACTAGGCTGATTCCGGAGATGAGGGGGTTACCTTATGATGCTAGATTGAGTAGACTGGGTCTTTACTCGTTGGAGTTCAGAAGGATGAGGGGTGATCTGATAGAAATATTTAAAATAATGAAAGGGATAGACAAGATCGAGGCAGAGAGGTTGTTTCCACTGGTCGGGGAGACTAGAACTAGGGGGCACAGCCTCAAAATACGGGAGAGCAAATTTAAAACTGAGTTGAGAAGGAATTTCTTCTCCCAGAGGGTTGTGAATCTGTGGAATTCTCTGCCCAAGGAAGATGTTGAGGCTAGCTCATTGAATGTATTCAAGTCACAGATAGATAGATTTTTAATCAATAACGGAATTAAGGGTTACGGGGAGAGGCCGGGTAAGTGGAGCTGAGTCCACGGCCAGATCAGCCGTGATCTTGTTGAATGGCGGAGCAGGCTCGAGGGGCTAGGTGTTCCGAATTCTTATGTTCTTATAAGGAAAGCCTTATTAATCAGCAAATTGTGTTCGGGAAATTGATGGGATTGAAAGCTGAGAAATCCACAGGGCCTGATAGTCTGCATCCTAGAATACTTAAGGAAATAGCCCTAGAAATAGTGGATGCATTGGTGATCATTTTCCAACAGTCTATCAACTCTGGATCAGTTCCTGTGGACTGGAGGGTAGATAATGTAACACCACTTTTTAAAAAAGGAGGGAGAGAGTAAATGGGGAATTATAGACAGGTTAGCCTGACATCAGTAGTGGGGAAAATGTAGAAATCAATTATTAAAAATGAAATAGCTGCGCATTTGGAAAGCAGTGACAGGATCGGTCCATGTCAGCATGGATTTATGAAAGGGAAATTATGCTTCACAAATCCTCTAGAATTTTTTGAGGATGCAATTAGTAGAGTGGACAAGGGAGAAAAAGTGGATGTGGTGTATTTGGACTTTCAAAAGGCTTTTGAAAAGGTTCCACACAAGAGATTAGTGTGCAAAATTAAAGCACATGGTATTGGGGGTAATGTATTGATGTGGATAAAAAACTTGTTGGCAGACAGGAAGCAAAGAGTGGGGTTAAACGGGTCCTTTTCAGTATTGCAGGCAGTGACTGGTGGGGTGCCGCAGGGCTCAATGCTGGGACCCCAGCTATTTACAATATACATCAATGATTTAGATGAAGGAATTGAGTGTAATATCTCCAAGGTTGCAAATTACACTAAACTGGGTGGCGGTGTGAGCTGTGAGGAGGATGCTAAGAGGCTGCAGGGTGACTTGGTTAGATGAGTGGGCAAATGCATGGCAGATGCAGTATAATGTAGATAAATGCTGGCAAAAACATGAAGGCAGAATATTATCTGAATGGCGGCAGATTAGGAAAATGGGAGGTGCAACGAAACCTGGGTGTCATGGTACATCAGTCATTGAAAGTTGGTATGCAGGTACAGCAGGCAGTGAAGAAGGCAAATGGCATGGTGGCCTTCATAGCTAGGGGATATGAGTATAGGAGCAGGGCGGTTTTACTGCAGTTGTACAGGGCCTTGGTGAGGCCTCACCTGGAATATTGTGTTCACTTTTGCTCTTCTAATCTGAGGAAGGACGTTCTTGCTGTTGAGGGAGTGCAGCGAAGGTTCATCAGACTGATTCCCGAGATGGCAGGACTGAAATATGCGGAGAGACTGGATCGGCTGGGGTGTATTCACTGGAGTTTAGAAGGATCAGAGTGGATCTCATAGAAACATAAAATTCCGATGGAACTGGACAGGTTAGATGCAGGAAGAATGTTCCCGATTTTGGGAAAGCCCAGAACCAGGGGTCACAGTCTAAGGATAAGGGGTTAGCCATTTAGAACCGAGATGAGGAGAAACTTCTTCACTCAGAGAATTGTTAACCTGTCGAATTCTCTAAGTTGTTGCAGAGAGTTGTTGATGCCAGTTCGCTAGATAATATTCAAGAGGGAGTTAGATATGGCCCTTACGGCTAAAGGGATCAAGGGGTATGGAGAGAAAGCGGGAAATGGTTACTGAGGTGAATGATCAGCCATGATCTTATTGAATGGTGGTGCAGGCTCGAAGGGCTGAATGGCCTACTCCTGCACCCATTTTCTATGTTTCTATGTTCATTTTATATTTAACAATTTTGAGCACTTCTAATCAAAGATGACATTTTCTGTCGATAAAGGAATTGTAGGAAAAGAGAGGCAACAACATTGAAGAGGAAAGGAAGATTGATGGGGCATTCATTTGTGCAGGTAAAAGGGTTAAATGTGTTTCTTTTTTAGGAGGTGAATGATGAAAGCAGTTGTAAAAGGTAAGAGGGAACTGCTTGAGAAGAGGGAACCATTTATAATTTGAACTAAGAAGGGAAATGATGTGTCGAGCAGTTTCCAATCACTTTACAAATGTTCCCTGAAATATAAGTCATCCACATCAGTTGTGTTGAACATAGCATTGATAATATAAGATACACCAGCAGGTTGCTCATTATACTGTCTCTCACATTTGAGGCTTTTCTGGCAGAAACTACATGATTTTCCATTGCCACCTACTTGTTGAGTCATATGCCGTTCACATTCTCCTGTCATCAGCATCTGTCACAATAGGTGAGACCGCAGGCATTAGGAAATGGAACAGCTAATGCAAATGATATCCATCCAGTAAACAACAGAATAAATTCTAGGAACAGGGAAAGGTCATTAGGTCCACAAATGTAATGCCCCTATTTAACGAAAAAGGCAGACAAAAAGCAGGAAACTATAGACCAGTTCGTCGAACATCTGTCATTGGGAAAACGCTGGAGTCCACTAACAAGGAAGCTGTAGCGGGACATTTGGAAAAGCATGATTCAATCAAGCAGAGTCAGGATGGTTTTATGAAAGGGAAATCAAGTTTGATAAATTTGCTGGAGTTCATTGAGGATGGATAAGGGGGAACCAATGGATGTGGTGCATTTGGATTTCCAGAAGGCATTCGGTGCCACATAAAAGGTACTGCACAAGACAAAAGCTCACAGGGTTGGGGGTAATATAGTAGAATGGATAGAGGATTGGTTAACTAACAGAAAACAGAGTCGGGATAAATGGGTCATTTTCCAGTTGGCAAACAGTGACTAGTGGGGTGCCGCAGGGATTGGTGCTGGGTCCTCAACATTTTACAATCTATATTAATGACTTGGATGAAGGGACTGAGTGTAATGTAGCCGAGTTTGCTGATGATACTGTTGTGGAAAAATATTTCCGAGACTGTATAATATATATAAAGAGAGGTTTATTAAATCGGAGACAAAGCTTTGGGAGAAGTGTTAAAGACCCCTGTCTTTGAACCATCTTCTCAAATTGGTATCTGCAGTGAAGTTCTTTTATCTTACAAATTACGTCACTTTACAACATATGCTTTAGCACTACAAAGCTTTGACTATCGAAGGCTAAGCTTTTGATATAACCCATCCAGTATAAACAAGTGCAGGCTTTTGACACCGGTATAAACAAACATACTCAGCACTTAACTCTCCAGTGTTCATTATCTCACTTTCCTATCTGCATTAACTCAAGGCCAGCAAACCTTGAAGTCTGACTGTTTAAAGCATAATGCATCAGTATTGTCCCTTACAAAATTCATTTAAAGGGGAAAATAAAACAAATGTTTGGTCCCATATACTAGTCCAGTATATGTCCAAAAATCCGCTCCAACAATATTCCCCCTTTTAGTCCTGGAGGATGTTTACGAAATCCAGATGACCACAATGATAGTAGCATATATTCGTCCTTTGGTGTATGTTACTTCCCTGATGTTCCATATGTCCACCTTGCCTGTAGCTCTAGGCTACCCTTCAAAGATAGTGGTCGGTGTCATTGTCGTCTGTTTCTTCATCCTTGGTGTCTTCAGGTATTTCCATCAGATGTTCTTCTTCTTTGGCAATTACACTGGCTACTGACATCAGTCGAGCCATCATAACTTTACAGCAGATATAAAACACCCGATAATCAGACAGCAAGTAATTATTAAAACAACCAGAATAATTACTCCGTGCATAAGATAGGACTCCCACGATCACCCTAACAGCCAGTCAAACCAGCCAGATCCTCCTGCTGTCGTGGATAACTTCTTTACCTCCCTTCTTATGTGATCAGCGAGGTTGGTTATGTTTTCTGAATTATCGGGAATGTAAGTGCAACATTCAGCTCCAATTAAGGCACATTGTGCGTATGGCTACCATTTCAGCCGTTATGCCTTCTATTGCTTCAGCAGTGTCGTTAACTATCTGTTCCAGTACCCTCTCTAGGTTACATAATTCATCCATGGTGCGTCCTATCCCGAATGGGAGCATCATGACCCCAAATATCCTCTCTACCGGGGTAAGATCTCGTCTTAGTCGACCTGGTGTCTGTACTTCTGCTAAAGTACGTACCCGTCTGACAAAAGGGACCACATATCCCAAATAACAGGACCCCCTCCAGTTCTGAGGCGACCAGGGGTAGGCCTTATGCCCGCACACAAAATAAGTGCCATTGTATGCTGTTAGATTCGATCCCAATCTCTCTCTCAGCCCCCATCGCCACCTAATCTTAAGATCCCAGTCCTGGCTACTTGTCTGATTCTTCAAACCCTCTATTTCAAAGAACCCCTGGTTTGTTGTTTCGCTGGCTATTATGTTCCACCTGGTGAGATTAAAGTATTGTGTACAATTGCTATACCCTGCTACAAAACCTGTTTCCTCACCAGTCAGGTCTCTAGTGAAACAAATGTCAGCGGTGGGCCTTCCAACTCCTGAGGTGTTGGTCAAAACCAGGAACGGGGGTCGTACCGACCTATTGTATTCCGGCTGGTACCATCCGTCAAATGCATCCAAAAGGTACCCGATCTCCACGTTTCTTTATCCCCACTCTGGTTCCAAGTATCATTTACTTCCCCTGTACCGTTTTGTCGCATTACCCACTCTGCTACTTCCAAACTGTTAAGGGAGATTGACCTCAAAGGGATGCCTCCTTTGCTACGTATGGGGATGTGCGAACATACCCAGCAACTGAAAAAGTTCTCATTTTGCGCATAAACATAAGACATGTACAAAAAGATATTCACATGTAACTCTCATTTCGGGTCTAGCTAGCAGGCCGGACCTAACACGAACTATAATAATCGCACCGATCGCAATATATAGTTTCATCTTATTACTCTATAATTAACAAATAGTCAAAGGCAAAATGGCCGTATGGCTTGCTTGAAGAATCTCTCGCTGTCAATCTGTAAATAGACAAACAACAACAACTAATATGTGTGCTAAACGGCTGGTTCAAAAACCTTAAGCTGGGTCCAATGCTTCCATTGTCAGTTCCCTTTAACATCGATGCAGGCACAAGTGTCCCTGCTGATTATAACCTCATACGGTCCTATCCATTTTTGGGGCAGACCCCAGTTTTCCCGGGAGGACCCTTATCATAACGCGACTTCCCGCCAACGGGACTTCAGGGAGCTTTGTAAGCTCTGCTTCCGCGTCTCTTTCTTCCTGATTGTCCCTAACTAATTTACGCATCCCTTTTAATTGAGTACTTAGTTCCAAAACATACCGTTTTATTTTGTCTTTTAATGCATCGCCCTTCCTGTCATTAGTTCATAAGGAGTTAATCCGGTTGTCCGGTCTGTCGTGGCTCTTAACTTCATCAATATAATGGGTAATACTTCTGTCCACGTTTTTCCTGACGTTTGCATGGCCTTTGCCAGGGCGTTCTTAAGGGTATGGTTCATGCGCTCTACCATCCCAGAACTCTGCGGGTGGTTGGGGATGTGGAATTTTTGTTTTATGCCCATCAGCTGGCATATTGTTTTTACAATTTTCCCGGTGAAGTGGTCGGAATATCCTTGCCACTGTTGAGGCAGTGCAATCACGTGTGGGGAAAGCTTCCACCCACCGGGTAAATTGATCTATAATCACTAGGCAATATCTTTTTCCATGGGATGGGGGCAAAGGACCTGTGAAATCCATTTGTACGTGTTCCCATGGCCCTCGTGGACGGGGCTGGTGTCCCATTTTAATTTTAATGGGCCTGCCTGGATTATATTGTGTGCACGTAACGCATCGATGGCAATATCTCTCCCCATCCCTTTCCACCACCAATCTCTCCCAAGACTCCCGGTCATGGCCTCTCATCCTGAATGAGACAGGCCATGATGCAACTCCAATAATGTATTCTGTATGCATTCAGGCGCCATTACCTTGTCGTTTTGTCTCCAAACGTTATCCTTCCCTTGAGTTGCGCCCTGCTTTGTCCACATACCTATTTCTTCCTCAGAAGTGTCCTGGTGTAGTTTCTCAATACTTATCTGTTCGTCTCGAGCCCCAGCGGCACTGACTTAATTTTAATAATTTAAAATCATTATCAATGGAGAGTGTTTTTTACCTCTTCAAATTCTTTTTTTTTCAATTAAACCAATATCTTTTTCACAGCTGATATCAACTGGTATTTAGTAAGTTATGTCTTTATCCATCGCAAACACTCCTTCTCCCCTATGCTGTCATATAATCGTATACTACTCCGAATGCATATCTACTGTCCGTATCGATATTAACAATCTTATTTTCCGATAATTCCAGTGCCCAGGTAAGGGCTACCAGTTCTGCCACTTGAGCTGACGACCCCCATTAATTCGCTCTGATTCAACTGTCTCTAGATCCTGGTTAACTACGGCCCATCCGGTACGAGATAGTCCCTCTACGTATTTTCGTGAGCCGTCCACAAACAAGGTTTGTTCTGCGGTTTGAAGGGGGGCATCTTTTATTCTATCCTCTTCCATATCCTCACATACCTCTTCGCAAAAGTGGGGTTCCCCTTCACCCATTATACCTTCTGCGGGGTTGTTTCCTACATCCCTAATTATGGTTACCGCTTTGTTGGGTGTTAAGAGGACTGCTTCCCACTTTGCCCGTCTCATATTAGATACGGTTCTCAGTTTTCCTGTGTTTAACATTTCTACCAATGTGTGTTTAGTGTGGAGAATGATGTTTACAGTCATCACCACAGGCTCGCTTAATTTTTACCGCCCAAGCTGCGCAATCTAGCGCGGCTATACATTTGGATAACCCAGTCACCACTGGGCTTTCGGTGATAGAGTAATAGGCTATAGGTCTCCTTTTATCAGGGATAAAGTTCCGGCTGTAATTAAAGAGGCCCAGTACCTTCCTCACCCCCCTTGCCGTTACTGATCTAGGCATGTCCTTGACAGCCTTTTTCCTATCCGAGGACATTTCTTTCAGCCCCTTGAGAGGCAGTACCCTAGGTACAGGACCTGGGATTTCCCTACCTGGGCCTTTTTGTGGAGTTAGTGGTGCTAACTGTTTCTTTTCAGATACCCTTTTCCACTAGCCCTTTTACTATTTCTACAACTGCTGTTCTAGCTTCAGGTCTTATAGGGTATTGTGGCAAGTCCCCCTTTTTTGCCCTCCTCCTGTTCCCATGGCAGAGACCTTTTCCTGCTTTATCTTTTTCTTTTCTAAACTGCTAAAGCTTAATGTTTTAGCCTTTTTCAAAAGTCCCTTTTACACCTTCACAGATAGCTCACCACTCGTCCAGGAGTTTGACCTAATCCCTGAAGGTATTTCTAAATTTAAAACTCTTTTTTTTTTTACTGAGCTGGAAGCTTTCGTGTCAAGGTTTTACACAAAGGAAAATGGGAACGTTTTAAAAGGCATTCTTTCTCTCATTCCTGGACTAAATTTATGTCTTTCAGTCCAATTGCATGTTTTCTTTCGACAAGTAAGTGAGTGTGTCAAATTTTTTTTTTTTTTACTACCGGGACCATGTATTTTTTATCTTTTACTCAAAATTTCCTAGCTCCGTAACTTATCATCCGAATATATCCACACCTTCGTTTCTAACTTAAAATGTAATACCATAAGGTTCACAGTTTCTTAAACTTCCCTCTGCTTCAGCTTGGGCAGGTGATGCAGTCCATTCCTGCCGCCATACTCTCTGCATTCCCCACTGCCACACTTAAACCACCTGTGACTGGTGACGCCGATGAAGAGGCTCGCCAGTCAGAAGTCGGGCCTTTCACTTCACGAGCTGTTCCAGTGCATCCCCAGACGTCGTCTCGATTGTCTCTCCTCCCAACACAGCAGCGCTCTGACAGTCTTGCTGCACACCATCTTGGTGCGACTTTGATTGGAGCAGCAGTCACAGGAGGGTGATAAGTGGAAGGGCGGCAAAAGACCATGGGAAAAAATGTTACCCCCTGGCTCCATCTGTTTTTTCTGGGCGAGTCCTTGGGCGGACGCGAAATCAGGGAAATGCTCGAAAGTTCCGTCCAGGGCTCCAGCGCAGCAATGCACAATGATTTACGTCATCCCAACGGTCAAGACAGCGGCGGGGCGGTAAGTTTTAGCGCCACCACAAAACCATTTGCCAAAGTTCCAAACGGGTGCAAAATCTCGTGCGCCTCATTTCACGGCCAAAAAAACATTTTTGTGCCCTGCCGAGGCACTAAATGGGACACAATTCAGCCTAAAATCCATCCCTCTAGATTGATATTTAACAAGATGTTCTTTGTAAAAGTAGCTTGTGTTGAGGAAATTCATTAAAATCAGTGGGATTGTCCCACCCCCATCAATTCTTTAACAATTTCTATATCTGCTTTAAAAAAAGTAATTCTGCAACTCTCTGCTGTGTTAGTCCTTTCAGTTCATCGCTTGTTGGTCTTCTGGTTTATTGATTACAAACGATCCTTGCTCATGTCACTGAATAGTCTTCAGACCTGTTCCAAGAGGTGCTTCTATTTTTTCATCCGAGTTTTGTGGTTGGATGTGTTAAGGATGTTGACCTTGTAGTCATTGGTTTCTCCACCATAAAATCTACCTCCTGCTGGATTTTCTGGGGGTTTTAGGGAGATGTGCAGTTTTCTGATCCGCTCTCAGTCATATTTGTAATATTATTACCTACAGGCTTGCCAGTTGTTTACTAATTGGGTGTCTTTATTTACAGCTGATGGTAAGTTTAAAAAATTAGTTCCAGGATGTGGGCAGCGCTGGCAAAGCCAGCATTTATTGTCTATCCCTAATTGCCCTTCAGAAGGTGGTGATGGTACACCACTGCAACCACAGTGCACCGGTGGTGGAGGGAGGGAATGTTGAAGGTGATGGATTGGGTGCCAATCAAGCAGGCTGCTTTGTCCTGGATGGTGTCGAGCTTCTTGAGTGTTGTTGGCAAGTGGAGAATATTCCATCACATTCCTGACTTGTGATGGTGGAAAATCTTTGGGGAGTAAGGAGCTGAGACACTCGCCACAGAATATCCAACCTCTGACCTGTTCTTCTTGCCGCAATATTTACGTGGCTGATCCAATTAAGTTTCTGGTCAATGATGAAGCCCCAGGATGTTGATGGTGGGGATTCTGCAATGGTTATGCCGTTGAATATCAAGGGGAGTTGGTTAGACTCTCACTTGTTGGAGATGATCTTTGCCCGGCACTTAAGTGGCATGAATGTTAATTGCCACTTATCAGCCCAAGCCTGAATGTTGTCCAGGTCTTGCTGCATGCGGGCATGGACTATTTCATTTTATGAGGAGTTGCAAATGGAACTGAACACTGTGCAGTCATCAGCGAATATCTCCACTTCTAATCTTATGATGGACTGAAGTTAAAGCTTGGTGGAGTCAAAAGTGTGGCTTGAAAAAAAGAAACATAGAAAATAGGTGCAGGAGTAGGCCATTTGGCCTTCGAGCCTGCACCAACATTCAATAAGATCATGGCTGATCATTCACCTCAGTACTCATTTCCTGCTTTCTCTCCATACCCCTTAATCCCTTTAGCCATCAGGGCCGTATCTAACTCCCTCTTGAATATATCTAACAAACTGGCATCAACAACTCTCTGCGGTAGAGAATTCCACAGGTTAACAACTCTGAGTGAAGAAGTTTCTCCTTATCTCGGTAATAAATGGCTTACCCCTTATCCTTAGACTGTGACCACTGGTTCTGGGCTTCCCCAACATCGGGAACATTATTCCTGCATCTAACCTGTCCAGTCCCGTCAGAATTTTATATGTTTCTAGGAGATCCCCTCTCATTCTTCTAAACTCCAATGAATACAGGCCCAGTCAATCCAGTCTCTCCTCATATGTCAGTCCTGCAATCCCGGGAATCAGTCTGGTGAACTTGCGCTGCACTCCCTCAATAGCAAGAACATTCTTCCTCAGATTAGGAGACCAAAAGTGAACACAATATTCCAGGTGAGGCCTCACCAAGTCCCTGTACAACTGCATTAAGACCTCCCTACTCCGATACTCAAATACCCTAGCTATGAAGGCCAACATGCCATTTGCCTTCTTCACTGCCTGCTGTACCTGCATGCTAACTTTCAATGACTGATGTACCATGACACCCAGATCTCGTTGCACCTCCCCTTTTCCTAATCTACCGCCATTCAGATAATATTCTGCCTTCATGTTTTTGCCACCGAAGTGGATAACCTCACATTTATCCATATTATACTGCATCTGCCATGCATTGGCCCACTCCCCTAACCTATCCAAGTCACCCTGCAGCCTCTTAGCATCCTCCTCACAGCTCACACCGCCACCCAGCTAAGTGTCATCTGCAAACTTGGAGATATTACACTCAATTCCTTCATCTAAATCATTGATATATATTGTAAATAGCTGAGGCCCCAGCACTGAGCCCTACGGCACCCCACTAGTCATTGCCTGCCATTCTGAGAAGGACCCGTTTGTCCCTACTCTCTGCTTCCTGTCTGCCAACCAGTTCTTTATCCACATCAATACGTTACCCCCAATACCATGTGCTTTAATTTTGCACATCAATCTCTTGTGTGGGACCCTGTCAAAAGCCTTTTGAAAGTCCAAATACACCACATCCACTGGTTCGCCCTTGTCCACTGTACTGGTTACATCCTCCAAAAATTCCAAAAGATTTGTCAAGCATGATTTCCCTTTCATAAATCGATGCTGACTAGGACTGATCCTGTCACTGCTTTCCAAATGTGCTGCTATTTCATCCTTAATGATTGATTCCAACATTTTCCCTACTACTGATGCCAGGCTAACAGGTCTATAATTCCTCATTTTCTATCTCTCTCCTTTGGCTTTGTGGCATGTTCATGCTGATACCATCACAAATCAGCATAAACTGGATTTACAATTAAAAGTTCAAAAATAGGGCCTGAACTTTGTTGTAATGAATGGATTGTCATAATAAAGCATATGCATCAAATAGATTTTAGCATTCGTATAATTGTCTCCTGAAAGACACATTAAAGAATCCTTGACATTTTATAACCTTAATCAGCATTTGTGATGATGATTGCTATATAACTTAATATAACTCTAGTGATTATAAGTACATGAATTAACTTTTCTAATTAGCTATTTAGAATAATTAGCCATTGAACTCTACTGGCTGATAAAACTATTATTGCTCAGAAAGATATTTGCAAGCCACTTCAGCTCACCAAGAGACTAATTTAAATTATGTTTCTCATCAAACCATGCATAAGAGATTACAGTGTTTGTGACAAAGCCAAAAACTTCAAATCATAATTAAAACTCTGAAAAAGTAATTTGAGGAAAGATTATGTAAGGACATTAAACCCAAAATAAGTCTGTGGGATGCTGGCATCCATCTATGTGTGAAGCTCATTTCTCCCCTATTTTAGCAGAGGTGTTAACCTACTCATCTTAAGCTGGCTAATACCTCCACAAAAATAACATTGAGAAATTCCAGGTCTGAAATAAGAGTCCTATCTGAAATGAGTCTTCTTTGTTGCCTAACTGAAGCATTCCAGTGTACAGAGGATATAAAGAGGGGGACCTCTTCAGGTTATACAAAATATTAAATGGTACAGATAAGGTGAATCCTGAATATAATTTTAAATATGTTGAACTAAGGAATAATAACTTGAAAAGTATATTTAAGAAGTATTAGAAAGAATAATCTTTACTCAAAGCATAATAAATATTGGGATAACCTTAAGCCAATGTACTGTAGTCAAAGACATTTTGGACATTCAAAATACTGTTGGATCTGAAGTCTGTGAATTAGTTTACAAGAAGGGCAAAATGGCCTTTTTTGAGGCTGAGACCAGCGCATTGGATAAGAAGACACAACTCTTCTAACAAGAATATAAGAACATAAGAAATAGGAACAGGAGTAGGCCATACGGCCCCTCGAGCCTGTTCCAACATTCAATAAGATCATGGCTGATCTGATCATAGACTCAGCTCCGCTTCCCTGTCCACTCCCCATAACCCTTTATACCCTTATCGTTTAAGAAACTGTCTATTTCTGCCTTAAATTTATTCAATGTCCCATCTTCCACAGCTCTCTGAAGTAGCAAATTCCACAGATTTACAATCCTCTGAGGGAAGAAATTTCTCCTCATCTCTGTTTTAAACGGGCGGCCCCTTATTCTAAGATCATGCTCTCTAGTTCTAGTCTCCCCCATCAGTGGAAACATCCTCTCTGCATCCACCTTGTCAAGCCCCCTCATAATCTTATACGTTTCGATAAGATCACCTCTCATTCTTCTGAACTCCAATGAGTAGAGGCCCAACCTACTCAACTTTCCTCATCCCCGGAATCAACCTAGTGAACTTTCTCTGAACTGCCTCCAAAGCAAGTATATCCTTTCGTAAATATGGAAACAAAAACTGTACACAGTATTCCAGGTGTGACCTCACCCATACCCTGTATAGTTGTAGCAAGACTTCCCTGCTTTTACACTTCATCCCCTTTGCAATAAAGACCAAGATACCATTGGCCTTCCTGATCACTTGCTTTACCTGCATACTATTCTTTTGTGTTTCATGCACAAGTGCCCCCAGGTCCCGCTGTACTGCAGCACTTTGCAATCTTTCTCCATTTCAATAATAATGTGCTCTTTGATTTTTTTTTGCCAAAGTGCATGACCTCACACTCTCCAACATTATACTCCATCTGCCAAATTTTTGCCCACACACTTAGCCTGTCTCTGTCTTTCTGCAAATTTTCTGTGATCTTCTCACACATTGCTTTTCCTCCCATCTTTGTATAGTCAGCATACTTGGCTACGTTACACTCAGTCCCTTCTTCCAAGGAGTTAATATAGATTGTAAATAGTTGGGGTCCAAGCACTGATCCCTGCGGCACCCCACTAGCAGTTAAAATCAACATTGTATTTGTTATTGTATTAACGTCTTCTAAAAGGCGCACCTTATGAAATTGTGCTCCCAAGACAAAGCTCCGCATCAAGGGTGTAAATTCGTATAATCTAAAGTATAGATTTAATAGGATTGCACAAATGCTTGGATTTTATAAATGGGAAGAGCTAACTTTTCAAAGCACATACTGCAATCTTTGGAATTAAGTGTTTCTGTAATGCCATAAGCATAGTCCAGCTAATTCCGTGATATGGACATTCTAAACTCAGTTATGCTATGTTAAATCTAACCCAGCCAACTAGAAGTGCTCGGGATTTTTGTGACCTTGTTGCAGAATGAAAACAAAAAATTAGACATATTGGTTTGTGTGAGCTAAAGATAATAATTTCCTGTTAAAATAAAACTTACATCATTGCTGAAAACCTAATAATATCAGAAGAAAGCAAGCTGAAAGCAATTAAAATTATCTCAATAATTGAGAAAAATTAAATTTTACACTAAAAATGCTAATTTGCTGTTTGGCGGTAAGTAGAGCCTAAAGCTTCCTGTGTCGTCCGCAAAATACATTTGGTTTATTGGATTTGTTGCTTTAAAATCCATTTTGCACAAAATAGTCTCAGATTCAGAAGCCTAAATAGTTTTCAAGTTTTAAATAGATTGTAAAAATAAGAAGAGAGTCTCCACTTACATCAAACTAGTTCTAATGATTCTTTATACACATAATAAATAATGATGACTCCCTGCTTGATCATAGACATGCAAGGAACATAAGAACATAAGAAATAGGAGCAGGAGTAGGCCATAAGGCCCCTCGAGCCTGCTCCGCCATTCAATAAGATCATGGCTGATCTGATCATGGACTCAGCTCCACTTCCCTGACCGCTCTCCATAACCCCTTATCATTTAAGAAACTGTCTATTTCTGTCTTAAATTTATTTAATGTCCCAGCTTCCATAGCCCTCTGAGGCAGTGAATTCCACAGAGTCACAACCCTCGGAGAGAAGAAATTTCTCCCCATCTCAGTTCTAGATGGGATGCCCCTTATCCTAAGATCATGCCCTCTAGTTGAAGTCTCCCCCACCAGTGGAAACATCCTCTCTGCGTCCACCTTGTCCAGCCCCCTCATAATCTTATACGTTTCTTTAAGATCACCTCTCATTCTTCTGAATTCCAATGAGTAGAGGCCCAACCTACTCAACCTTTCCTCACAGGTCAACCCACTCATCCCTGGGATCAACCTAGTGAACCTTCTCTGAACTGCCTCCACAGCAAGTATATCCTTTCATAAATATGGAAACCAAAACTGCACGCAGTATTCCAGGTATGGCCTCACCAGTACCTTGCTTTTATACTCCATCCCCTTTGCAATAAAGGCCAAGATTCCATTGGCCTTCCTGATCAATTGCTTTACCTGCATACTATCCAGTACCCACCAGACCGGTCCTGCTATACTGCAGTACTTTTCAATCTTTCTCCATTTAAATAAAACTTGCTCTTGATTTTTTTTCTGCCAAAGTGCATGACCTCATATTTTCCAACATTATAATCCATCTGCCAAGTTCTTGCCCACTCACTTAGCCTTTCTATGTCCTGCTGCAGCCTCTTTATGTCCTCCTCACACATTACCCTTCCTCCCATCTTTGCATGATCAGCAAACTTGGCTACATTACACTCAGTCCCTTCTTCCAAGTCATTAATATAGATTGTAAAGAGTTGGGGTCCCAGCATTGATCCCTGTGGCACCCCACTTGTTATTGATTGCCAACTAGAGAATGAAACATTTATCCCGACTCTCTCTTTTCTGTTTGTCAGCCAATCCTCTATCCATGCTAATATATTACCCCCAACCCCATGAACTTTTATCTTGTGCAGTGACCTTTTATGTGGTGCCTTGTCAAATGCCTTCTGGAAGTCCACATACACCACATCCACTGGTTCCCCTTTATCCACCCTGTTCATTACATCCTCAAAGAACTCCAGCAAATTTGTCAAACGTGACTTCATAAATCCATGCTGACTTTGCCTGACCAAATTTTGCTTGTCCAAATGTCCTGTTACTGCTTCTTTAATAATGGACTCCAACATTTTCCCAACCACAGATGTTAGGCTAACTGGCCTATAGTTTCCTGCTTTTTGTCTGCCTCCTTTTTTGAATAGAGGCGTTACATTTGCAGTTTTCCAATCTGCTGGGACCTCCCCAGAATCCAGGGAGTTTTGGAAAATTACAACCAATGCATCTGCAATCTCTGCCGCTATTTCTCTTAAGACCCTAGGATGCAAGCCATCAGGCCCAGGGGATTTATCTACCTTTAGTCCCATTATCTTACTGAGCACCACTTCCTTAGTGATTGTGATTGTGTTAAGTTCCTCCCCCGCCATAGCCCCTTGACTATCCACTGTTGGAATAGTGTTAATACCCTCTACCATAAAAACTGATACAAAATACTTTAGAGTTTCTGCCATCTCCATGTTCATCAACCATCCCACATTTCAATATGTTTTCCCAGTCCACTTTAGCCAACTCTGCCCTCATACCTTCATAGTCTCCTTTATTTAATCTTAGTACGCTGGTTCGAGATCCAACTTTCTCACCCTCCATCTGAATTTGAAGCTCAATCATGCTATGATCACTCATTCCAAGGGGATCCTTTACTAAGAGCACAGAATTAAGTATACAACAAAGCTATGTTTCTATGTAAAAATATATGATTGAAAGAATTTAATGAGCAAGTCGGGGATGTACAAATGAAAATCAAATAGAAAATAGTTTAAGTGAGTTTTTAAATTGCTAGTTTGGAAATTACTATATCAAGCGTTGATTCTCTAGTCACACTGACAGCTGCTGTTGGCAGCAAAACAGACTGACCCACTACTCAATAAAACCACCCATAAAGTTCACATCATGTGATATAATACAATAGGTACTTCGGAGCGATTACTGAGCTACAATCTAATCTCTAGGTTCAGGCAATTGGTAGAAACTGATAATATCTGATCCTTTTGATTAGATTACTGTCTTGAAACTATTCCCAAGTATCCACTCTTCTTCACATAATTATTGGGTTGGAAACTGTGTGGAAGTATAATACTTTAACTGTAAAATATGACTGCATGTAACTTGAGCGCTGAGAAAATGGCAGAAAATAAGGAGTTAAAAACAAAACTTTTATATGATTGTCAACTCAGCTGGGTCGAGGGAATGAAGAGTGTTTTATTGTGCTCAGTAATGCCTATGTAAGTAATTTAAAGATAATCAAGGTAGTCAATAAATTCCATTGTTCTTGGCTCCAGACTGCCTCAGGCTGCTTCGCTCTGCTGTTTCTGGGTGGGACCCGTTGTGATAGGACTGTCACTAGGGAAAAGCTGCCTAATAGGCTCATTTGCTGACTGGACAAAGTAGAAGTCTCTCTTTTCATGCCGTGCCTTATGGGAGAAATTGGGATACAATTGAGAATTCAGTTTCAAACTTTGCCCTTTTTTTTGCTTCAGTCATGTTATTTTGGCAGCCTGTGGTTTGGCTCACTGGTTGCCTAAGGAGTATCACATAGAATTACATAGGATACACAGCACAGAAACAGGCCATTCGGCTCAACCAGTCCATGCCGGCGTTTATGTTTCACTCGTCTTTCATCATCTAAATCTATCTGCATAACCCTCTATTCCCTTCTCCCTCATATGCCAGTCGAGTCTCCCCTTAAAGGCATCTATACTGTTTGCTTCAACCACTACCTGTGGTAGCAAGTCCCACATTCTCACCTATCTTTGGGTAAAGAATTTTCTTCTGAATTCCCCATTGGATTTCTTCGTGACTATTTTATGTTGATGGCCTCTAGTATGCTCTTCCCCACAGGTGGAGACATTCTCTCTGTATTCATTCTATCAAAATCTTTTATAATTGTAAACATCTCTATTAGGTCACCATTCAGCCGCCTTTTTCAAGAAAAAAGAGACCCAGCCTGTCCAACCTTTCCTGATATGTATACCTTCGCATTTCTGGTATCATCTTTGTAAAACTTCTCTGCACCCTCTCTAGTGCCTCTATATCTTTTTTATAATATGGCGACCAGAACTATACAAAGTACATTAAATGTGGTCTGACCAAGGCTCGATACAGGTTTAGCATCACATTCCGACTTTTCAATTTCATACCTCTAGAAATAAACCCTAGTGCTTGGTTTGCTTTTCTTATGGCCTTGCTAACCTGTGTCGTAACTTTTAGCGATTTGTGTATTTCTATTCCGAGATTCCTTTGTTCCTCTACCCCAATTAGACTCACACCCTCCAATTAATAAGTGACCTTCCTATTTTTCCTACCAAAATGTAATATCTCACATTTATCTGTGTTGGACTTCATTTGACAATTAGATGCCTATTCTGCAAGTTTATTAATGTCTTCCTGTAATTTGTTGCAGAATATTGATGTGATTATAGCTCTGGGCTTTTGTAAAGGTTCTGTATAAAAGGTCAGGGCCTACATTGGAGTGGAGGTATATACTAGAAGCTGAGGGCCCCCAAATATAATCACCACTGTATTTTTTATTCTTTATGTAATCACTGCAGGATTCTCAATATATCTTTTCATCTGGTCGAAGTACCAATTGTTTTTTTATCCAATAACTCCCAGTTTGCTTTGTTCTTTCACGCAAACACTTTCAGGTATTTATTTTACCTTTCTCTTCTGGGTTCTGTCAGAGTATAGTGTATGGCGAGCAATAACTCTGATTCTCCAGCTAGCTTCAGCACTACACCAAGAATATGGCTAAAGGTCAGAGCTTCAGAATCTAAATCCTTTAATAAATGCAGTGTGGAACTGTTGATAAAGAATAAAAGACAGATCTAGAATTCTTGTAATACAACATAACAATCGAATAAAAACACTAATAAAGAGAAGTTACTTATCTCTGTGTACTTCAAAAATAAAATACAATAATTCCAGAATGATTGGATAAGGAGAAGTTACTTACATAACTGTACTTCTGGAAAGGTTTGCTACTACAGAAGATTTGTTTCTAATTAACAAAAGTTACAGATAATTCTAACTAAAATGGAGGCAGACCTTCCTGGTTGCTCTTTCTCGCCTCTGTGATTCTGCCTATCTCTGTCCAATTGGAAAATGCCACCCAGTGGCAGGAATACACCATGACAATTACGGTGGCCACAATCAGTCAAGAAACTCCAACCATTATACTCCCCATCTAAAAATAACAAGGATTGAAATTTTTATGAGTTAGAGATCAGTTCCTATTAGTTCATGGGATGGCTTCGAGGCCAGCATTGTCTTTTTAAGTATGAGTTCCATCTCGGGTAGCTACGATGCGTGCCATCGGTGTAGACCGTACCATCTACCTTACGTACCCTTCCATCATTGGTGGGATAGGATTCGGAGGCACGTGCAAGTGGCCAGTCATTCCAGGAAGTTCTTTCTGCCGGAGGAGAATGATATCCCAGACAGAGGTGTCCAGTTTTGTCTCTTTTGTCTTGTGATTTTTTTTTTTGTGATTTTTTTTGGGCAATAAAATCATAAATTTTACAAGTGCGCTCTATAAAAGGGGATTGGGACACTAAAAACTCTTTCGTCTTGTGTCAAGGCTGCCAGCACTGCAGGTGTTTCTTCAACCGTCGAATCCAGAGTTGATCTGCAAGTCATTGGGCCCCATCACCGTTGTCGTCGTCCATATAGATCCGGTTGCACCAATTTGCCAGCTAGTGCCTGGAGAGGCTAAGTTTTCGGAGCCACGAGCATGGTGGGAGTGAGTGCCTGAGGCTCATTGTTGAAAATTGGAGGGAACTCCCAGTTTCCCTCCGAGTTAAGGTGAGCACGTTCTGCCACGCTCTTAACTGTGTTGGTGTTGGATGGACATGACCTTTGGTTGCTGAAGGATTGTACGGTTGACGGAGGCATGGACTTTCTCAGTTACCCCCCTTGGGCCAACCTGTCCAGAGGCTGTCCAGCCTAGGTCCATACATTGTGCCGACGGTGTTTATCTCAGTACATTGCGAGACTCCCTGATCTTGCAGGGCTCAGGATAGTTTCTTCCAATGAGGAGGATAATGGAGACATCCTCTCTTGGCTCAGGTATCTTTTCAACCACTGACCTGAGGTGGGGGAATACCTTGCAGAAATTGCTGCATGGGATCTCGCTTCTGTCTCCAGGGAGGTGGCCATTCTCAAGGATGGTAGGCAGCTGTTTTTCCATCTGCCGCTTCTACGATTAGACCGCTTGCCCGTCTCCCCTTGGCCGTGATCATGTCTCCGCCACAGAAGGCAAGCTCATACAGAAAGCTGGACCTGGGAGGTCTAACGCATCAAAGATTTTGGGTTCTCCGAAACAGGCATTAGATTGGTCATCCAGCACTGCATAGCCAAGGATACATTTCGAGGGATGATCACTGTGGTAGATTCGACATAGAATAATTTTACAACAAGATCGTGTAGAAGTGCAAGCTAGGTATCTGGGGCACTTTGCATTGGCCAGTATGACCTGTGGCTCATCTTTTGGCCTTTTATGGTGGGCCTCCCCGCCGTGGGTCGCCACGCTGTGGGTCTGGTCTACCATGGCTTCGAATGCGTAGCGCCATGGGTGAAACATGATAGGGTCCCCATCATGGATATTGAATTCGTGTACAGGCTGACGCCGACGAGCGAGAGTGTCGGAAATGTACTTTGTCAGGTTGAGGAATGGCTCCCTCCTGTTGGTTGCCAGCTCGAGAGGACGGGGACTCAGGTAGTTTGGTGCTACGCCGCTGGCTGGTGGGACCGCTCGACATTCTGTTCCGGATGGCTGAAAGATCGGGGCCACTGACCGAAGCCGGAATACAGAGGCAAACTTAAGTGACCTGTCTGTGAGGTGCCGAACTTGTGAGGCATGGTCGTTTGAGGTCTGTTCTGGTGCGGTTCGGGCCCAAGGCCTCCGTGCCTCTTGCTCGGCTCGCTCCATCTCCTCTACCCTTGCTTGCTCTATGGCGATGGTTTTCCTGGCTTGAAGTATCTGGAGGTCTGCCTCGGCCTACGCTCCTGCCACTTTTGACTCAGCCGTTTGTTTTGCTATGACCTCCTCAAAGTCTGCGTTCTTGGCGGCAGCAGTGGCGTCGGCTTGAGCGTTGATCAGAGTAGTCCGACTTGAGTACGATGTTCTTGAGCGCCTTGTCGAGTGTCCCAACTGTCTGCTGACCTGATGCTCAACCATGATTCTAGGGCCATGGTTTGGAGCTGCTCCATTATATGGGCAATGGCGCTGTTCGCGAGTTCACGGTTCTCTAAGAAGATTGATTCAGTTTGTTGAGTATCTTCCTTGAATGCTTCCATTTTATCTTGAGTGTAGAGGTCGCAGAGCACAGACCATAGCTTCTCGTATATCTGGAGTGCCGAGCGAGCCTTAGCCATGGCTGTTTGAAGATTGTTCTCATTGTCTGGAGCATCTTGATGTTCTTTAAGAATTGGTTTGGTTCTCCGCCAATGATGATGTAATTTATTTTTTCTTGCTTTTACATCATTGCTGAGGGCTTTTAGGGTAGGGTACCTCTTTCTCTGTGATCGAATCAGAGGGTGTGGCTCAGGGTGAGAGATCTCCTCGAGCTCTGAGCATATAGCTTCCTCATGGAGGGGATTTGCACTATCAGGAACGCCTGGCATGATAATCTTCTGGCTCGTGACCTGGGTGATTACTCGGGGCAATACTTGTATTTCAGTTATTTTCACTGTACTGGGTTCTGTCACAGAGTAGCGTATGGCGAGCGATAACTCTGATTCTCCAGCTAGCTTCAACACTACACCAAGAATATGGCTAAAGGTCAGAGCTTCAGAATCCAAATCCTTTAATAAATGCAGTGTGAAACTGTTGATAAAGAATAAAAGACAGATCTAGAATTCTTGTAATACAACAGTATCAATCGAATATAAACAGCAATAAAGTTACTTATCTCTTACTGTACATCAAAGATAAAATACAATAATTCCAGAGTGATTGGATAAGGAGAAGTTACTTACATAACTGTACTTCTGGGAAGATTTGCTACTACAGAAAATTTGTTTCTAATTAACAAAAGTTGCAGATCATTCTAGCTAAAATGGAGGCAGACCATGCTGCTTGCTCTCTCTGTCTCTTCTGTCTTTCTGCCTGTTTCTGTCCAATCAGAAAACACCACCCAGTGGCAGGAATACATCATGACAACTACGGTGGCCACAATCAGTCAAGAAGCTCCAACCATTACACTTTCATATAATCTTTGCAATACTGTGCACTTCATTCTAACATTCAAAATTATATAACTCCCAATACACTTCACAGCCAATTAGGTCTTTTTGAAATGCAATCACTATTGTAATGTAGGCAAATGCACCAGTAAATTTGGGCACAGCAAGTTCCGACAGACAGTATGAGATAAATTACCTGATAATCTGTTTTGGTGATATTGGTTGAGGGAGAAATGTTAGCCAGGACACCAGGAGAACTCTCTTGCTCTTTTTTGAATAGTGCCGTGGAATCTTTTATGACCACCTGAGAGGGTAGATGGCACCCCAGTTAAACATATCATCCAAAAGATGGCACCTCTGACAGTGTAATATTGCCTCCATGCTGCACTGAACTATGAGTCTAGAATATGTACTGAAGTAGGGCTTGAACCCACAATCTTCAGATTCTGAGGCAAGAGTGCTACCTAATTTATTGTGGTTTTGCAAGCTGAGAGGCTGTTTTCCTGGCCGGAGAGTCTAGAACGAAGGGTCAGTGTCTCAGGATAAGGGTTCAGCCATTTAGGACTGAGTTGAGGAAAAAATTCTTCATTCAGAGGGTTGTGAATCTTTGGGATTCTCCACCCAGAGGGCGGGAATTTGGAGTTGAGGTAGAAGATCAGTCTGATCTTATTGAATGGTGGAGCAGGCTCTGCATGACCTACTCCTGCTTCTATTTCTTATGTACTTAAGCACTAATTCAGTCTATAAAGGTTTGATGCTTATTTAAACAACAATGCTCAGGAAACTAGTATGTCTCACCCTTTATTCAGAATATCTCCTATGAGTACATGGGGTCCACAATTCGGGATCCCTGCTCCACGGGTGGAGATATGCTTAGGGGGAGTTTCCAGCTACATTTGTACCCTGGAGTGGACCCCATCCCAAATTGTGGGGTGAGGTCTTTTAATACTTGTGTGGTTGGCCCAATCCTGTACAGTATCAACAGAGGCATCACCCCCATGAAAAGCCAACACCGTACTGCTCCAAAGAAGGGAACTTATGCCCTTTAATGGGTTAAAGGAGTGTTTTCCTCAAAAGGAAACCAATGCTGGCATTACAAAGTGATTGATTGCCTGTAGAATCAATTACCTTTGATGACTGAAATGTTTGTGGCCTTAGGAAAGCCACGTACAGAACTCACATCAGTTCTCAGCAGATGTGGCTTCTGCTGAGCCTACAGACGCTGGCAAAACAGCGGCATTAAAGCTACTGTGGGGCACAAATGGAATGGCAAATAGAGCCGCTTAATTTTAACCCCTGGACCACTCGGGTTGGCTCGAGGCAATTAAAATACCCCTCACATCAAGCTGAACTGGAACACACTCTCCTCTTCCAAACCTGTCACTACTCTAGGATCGTCTAGAGGTCAATAATAACTCCAGGCTCCTTCACTCTGATACCAGCCACCACCTAACTCCGTCTCCCTGACCCTGATCCCTCCACTCTCACCTCTAACAACAAGAGAATGGGGATCATGGATTTCTGCATTACCAAAAGAGAGACCATCGGCTAAACTTTCATCTTCACCACATGGCTGGTGATCAGGCAGAATGGATCACCTGTATGTTATAGAACCCAAATCGGGCAGGTTCTATAACAACGTGTAATACATTGTGCCAGTTTAGCTATCCCGACTGCTTCTCTCTATCCCCTTGCACACCAAACCAATCCTACCGAAATTCCAATTCCTACCTTAGACCTGAATCCTTGCCATTTTCTAGTTTCTCCCTATCATTCCCTATGCCTTCTCATCCCATCCATAAGACCTACCTGCTCTTTCAAACCCATTCCCATAAAACTGCTGGCCCCCCAACTTCTATTCTAACTTGGAATTATAACTGGTACGCACATGTACTGCTCCCCACCTTTCAAAAGTGCTTTCATCAATCTCCCTAAAGAAGAAACACCCTCGGCCCTTCTGTCGGCACAAATTAAAATCCAATCACCAAACTTCCTTTCCATTTCAATGTTGTTGCCTCTCGGATCGATGCCCACTTTTCCCACAACTCCCTGGTTGAATCCCTCCAATCAGGTTTACCCCCACCAACACCATCAAAATGGCACTAACCAAAGTTAAAAACCCGATTCTCTGTAACTGTCAAAGTGGTGCATTATCCATCCTCCTTCTCCTCAATCTCTCTGCAGCCTTCAACATGGTCAATCCACAATTCACCTCCAGTGCCTCTCCTCCATTATCCAGCACTGCAGGACTCCCATCGATTAGTTTCACTCTTACCTATCCAATCATAGCCAGGGAATCTCTAGCAATAGCTTCCCTTCCTACTTCCGTACTGCCACTTAAAGAGGCAAGGATCCCAAGGGTCCTTCATTGGCCCCCTCCTCTTTCTCATCAACACGCTGCCCCTTGGCAATATCATCCACGGTAATCGAGTTAGCTTCCACATGTACACTAATGACACTCAGCCGGAACTCTCCACCACTTCTTTCGATCCATTCATTGCCTTTATATTATCAGACCACTTGTCTGACATCGAATCTTGGATAAGTTGTAATTTCCTCCAGCTACAAAAAGGGACAAGGGAAAATATGAGCCATGAAGCTCCATTTATTTCAAAAAGTGAGTTATATAAAATAGGCCACCATTTTAAATAAAACTTAATGCATCTCACTCCTAGGCAAAGCCATGAAAACAGAGTGCATGGCTTAAAAGACAGCTGTCTTATGGGCTCAGAATGGTGGCAAAAGCATCAATTTGACAGTGCTCCAAAGGTGCCCGAAACATGCCAATGCCAGACTGGGTCAGATGATATTCAGACGTCCCTAGCGGCTGCCTAAAACAGGCGTTCAGGTTCTTGCATATATCAATGAGGGGTCTAACATCTGTTTCAGGATACTTCTTGGAAATGATTTAGCAATGAGCGGAGCAGTGGAGACTGCTAACAAAAGGACAGTTTTTTTTTTACTTGTGGAGTAAGGATGAGCTGAAATGCTCCTCTCGGCTTCACAGTGCTATTGCGGGCTGCAATCAGTGCAAGCTAGCCCCCTCTTAATCGCCCTTCCTGTCCCCCTATTAGTAAGATTAGGACTAAGGCACAATTTCAGGTGAGCCTCAGGTCTTCGGCTTCAGGCGCTGGCCGTGCGCCAAACATTCTGTGTCAGAAAATGTGCCAAAACCAATTTCTATTGCAATGGGATATGTTTCTGGAGAGAGATAGATCTTGAGACGATATCAGGCAGTTCTGTAAACATCTATGAAAAATTGACAGACCTGTTAGACATAAGAACATGAGAACAGAAGAAATAGGAGCAGGAGTAGGCCATTTGGCCCCTTGAGCCTGCTCCGCCATTCAATATCACAGCTGATCCGATCATGGGCTCAGCTCCACTTCCCTGCCCACTCCCCATAACCCTTTACTCCCTTATTGCTCAAAAATCTGTCTATCTCTGCCTTAAATATATTCAATGACCCAGTCTCCACCGCTCTCTGGGGCAGAGAATTCCTTAGATTTACAACCCTCAGGGAAGAAATTTCTCCTCATCTCAGTTTTAAATGGGCGGCCCCATATTCTAAGACTGTCCCCTAGATTTAGTTTCCCCTATGAGTGGAAATATCCTCTCTGCATCCTTGTCGAGCCCTCTCATTATCTTATATGTTTCAATAAGATCACCTCTTATTCTTCTGAACACCAATGTGCATAGGCCCAACCTACTCAACATATCCTCATAAGTCAACCTCCTCATCTCTGGAACCAACCAAGTGAACCTTCGCTGAACAGCCTCCAATGCAAGTAGAGCCTTCCTTGTCAAGCCCGTATGGTGGCTGGTGTGCAACGGCCACCACATGTTAAAAAAATCCACGCACAGGCATCTTTCACACTTCAGGATGTAGTTCAGGTCATTCATAGAAACACCTGTGACTTCTTCCTTTTTGGCGTGGAAGCATGTCATCCTCGTTTCAAGGGATTGCATATGAGTGGATGATCTTTCCCTAAATACGGAGACCAAAACTGGATGCAGTACTCTAGATGTGGCCTAACCAATCCCCCGTACAGTTGAAGCAGGACTTCTCTGTTTTTATACTCTATCCCCCTTGCAATAAAGGCCAACATTCCATTTACCTTCCTGATTACTTTCTGTACCTGTATACTAAATTTTTATGTTTCATGCACAAGGACCCCTAGGTCTCTCTGTACTGCAGCACTTTGCAATTTTTCTCCATTTAAATTATAATTTGCTTTTTTATTATTTTTGCTAAAGTAGATAACCTCATATTTTCCCACATTATATTCCATCTGCCAAATCTTTGCCCATTCATTTAGCCTGTCGATATCCCGTTGCAGATTTTTTTGTGTCCTCCTCTCAATTTGCTTTCCCACCCAACCTTGTATTGTTGGAGCGGATCTTTGGACATATACTGGACTAGTATATTGGACCAAACATTTGTTTTATTTTCCCCTTTAAATGAATTTTGTAAGGGACAATACTGATGCATTATGCTTTAAACAGTCAGACTTCAAGTTATGCTGGCCTTGAGTTAATGCAGATAGGAAAGTGAGATAATGAACACTGGAGAGTTAAGTGCTGAGTATGTTTGTTTATACCGATGTCAAAAGCCTGCACTTGTTTATACTGACCTGTCACAATGCAGGATGGGTTAGATCAAAAGCTTAGCCTTCGATAGTCAAAGATTTGTAGTGCTAAAGCATATGTTGTAAAGTGACGGAATTTGTAAGATAAAAGAACTTCACTGCAGATACCAATTTGAGAAGATGGTTCAAAGACAGAGGTCTTTAACACTTCTCCCAAAGCTTTGTCTCCGATTTAATAAACCTCTCTTTATATATATTATACAGTCTCGGAAATATTTTTCCACAACAAAATGGCGTCACGGGAACAGGATACTGTCCGATCAGACGTGATCACTTAAGACAGCATCTGGAATCTGATGTTAGAGACTGAAAAGAGAGGTGTACGGGCATGACGGGATAGTGTATAAGATACGAGTAAGTAGATAGCGGGAAGAGGCTGACTAACCAGTTTGAGTTGTCCCTTTAGTAAATAAGGTCGGTGCGGAAGGGAACTGATCACTCCAACCTAGAGCCGAAAACTCCAGTGGTAAGGAAACACGCTAGCTTTGTTGCGAAGACAAAGGGTCTCCACAGAGTCATTGTGGCCGTGAGTATTACAGAAACAAAGGGAAACGTCCGAGACTGGCGAACATGGAAGGTAAGGAAGGGAATGTAAAATGCGGGCTGCCCGGGTCATTAATTAATTCCTATCATTAATTATAACTTGCGTAATTACGTAATGCCATAAAAAAGCTGATAGTGACTATCTTAAGTGACATATGGATCCAGACATAAGCTTTGTTGAATGAAGAGAGACTTTTGTGAGTGTTTATTTTGAATGAAGAGAGTACTCGAGTAATTTTGACTGTGGAATGAATGAAAGCCTGTTTTAAGAAGGTGTGGAGTTGCCTGCCTGTTTTAGCTCCACCCACTCTTTCCAAACAGAGTGAAAATTTTTTTTTAACCCTTCGTAGTGTTGTCCTGTATGTGGAGCTTGTGCCTGTGATGTGCCATATCCCGCAAGGGTTCGTGACACAATCTCTGGGACTCCACTGTCACTGCTGGAGACCACCAGCATCGTGTGCGTTGTGTAGATGTAAAGCATGCACTCTCATGTTCCGCCACCAGGGAGCGCATCCCCTGAAGTATGAATATAAGCCGGCCCCTAAGGCCTTTTCCTCACTCTGGATTGTCTTAATAAAGACCGAGGTCACTGTTTCTTTAACCTACCTGTGTGCAGTCTCATCTGTGTTAGGAACACAATAACTGGTGACGAGTATATGAATCCAACGCAAAGATGCAGCAAACTGTGGCCATCCTCGAGAAGTTCTCTGAGGGTGAGGACTGGGAAGCCTATGTCGAACAGTTAGACCAGTACTTTGTAGCAAACGAGCTGGACGGAGAAGGAAGCACTGCAAAAAGGAGAGCGGTCCTCCTCACGGTCTGCGGGGCACCGACCTACAGCCTCATGAAGAATCTTCTGGCTCCGGTGAAACCCACAGGTATGTCGAATGAGGAGCTGTGTACACTGGTTCGGGAGCATCTTAACCCGAGGGAGAGCGTGCTGGTGGCGAGGTATCGGTTCTACACGTGCCAGCAATCTGAAAGTTAGGAAGTGGCAAGCTACATCGCTGAGCTAAGGCGACTTGCAGGACAATGTGATGGGTACCTGGAGCAGATGCTCAGAGACTTTTTTGTACTGGGCATTGGCCACGAGACCATCCTACGAAAACTTTTGACTGTAGAGACACTGACCCTCAGTAAGGACATTGCGATAGCACAGGCGTTTATGTCCACCAGTAATAACACCAAACAAATCTCTCAGCACACAAGTGCTAGCAATGTTCATAAATTAACTGGAACTGTGTTTGCGAGCAGAAATGTACAGGGCAGAAACCACGAGTTTGCAACTGCCAGCAGGCCTCAGGTGACCCCGATGACTCAGAGTCCACAACAAAGGATGAATGCAAGGCAATTCACACCTTGTTGGTGTTGTGGAGGCTTCCATTCAGCTTATTCATGCCGCTTCAAAGGGTATGTTTGCAAGAACTGTGGAACAATGGGGCACCTCCAACGAGCTTGCAGGCGAGCAGAGGAAGATCGGTCCATGGTGGATCAAAGCAATTTCGAGCCTCAGAGAGAGGAGGCAGATGCTGAAGTACACGGGGTGCACACATTTTTGACCAAATGTCCACCTATAATGCTTAATGTAAAATTGAATGGCTTACCGGTAGCCATGGAACTGGACACTGGCGCTAGCCAATCCATCATGAGTAAAAAGATGTTTGAGAGACTATGGTGCAACAAGACACTCAGACCAGCCCTGAGCCCCATCCACACGAAACTGAGAACATACACCAAAGAGCTCATCATTGTCCTGGGCAGCGCCATGGTCAAGGACATCTATGAGGGCACGGTGCACGAACTGCCACTCTGGATTGTCCCGGGCGTTGGCCACACACTGCTTGGAAGGAACTGGCTGGGCAAAATCCGCTGGAACTGGGATGACATCTGAGCGCTATCACATGTCGATGAAGCCTCATGTACCCAGGTTCTTAAAAAATTTCCTTCCCTTTTTGAGCCAGGCATTGGAAACTTTTCCGGGGTGAAGGTACGGATCCACTTGGTCCCAGAGGCACGACCCATTCACCACAAGGCACGACCGGTACCTCACATGATGAGGGAGAGAGTGGAAATCGAGCTGGACAGGCTGCAACGCGAGGGCATCATCACCCCAGTGGAATTCAGCGAGTGGGCCAGCCCGATTGTTCCAGTACTCAAAAGTGATGGCACGGACAGGATTTGCGGCGATTATAAAATAACTGTTAATCGTTTCTTACAGGACCAATACCCGCTACCTAAGGCAGACGACATATTTGCGACGCTAGCAGGAGGCAAGACGTTCACCAAGCTCGACCTGACTTCGGCTTACATGACGCAGGAGCTGGAGGAGTCTTCGAAGGGTCTCACCTGCATCAACACGCACAAGGGATTGTTTATCTACAACGGATGCCCGTTTGGAATTCGGTCGGCTGCAGCGATCTTCCAGAGAAACATGGAGAGCCTACTCAAGTTGGTCCCACGCACGGTGGTTTTTCAGGACGACATATTGGTCATGGGTCGGGACACCGTCGAGCACCTACAAAACCTGGAGGAGGTCTTCCAGCAACTGGATTGCGTAGGGCTGTGGCTGAAGAGGTCGAAATGCGTCTTCATGGCAACAGAAGTGGAGTTTTTGGGGAGAAAAATCGCGGCGGACGGCATTCGGCCCACAGACGCCAAGACAGGGGCTTTCAGGAATGTGCCCAGACCACAGAACATCACGGAGCTGCGGTCGTTTCTGGGACACCTCAACTATTTTGGTAACTTCCTACCGGGGTTAATCACCCTCTTAGAGCCCCTCCATGTATTATTGTTTAAAGATGAGAACTGGGTATGGGGAAAAGAATAAGTAATTGCTTTTGAAACATTTTATGCTCCAACAAGCTGCTCGTATTGTATAACCCGTGTAAAAGATTTGTGCTAGTATGTGATGCGTCGTTGTACGGAGTCGGGTGTGTATTACAACAAGCTAACGTTGCAGGGAAGTTGCAACCTGTCGCCTATGCCTACAGGAGCTTGTTGAGGCCGAGAGGGCCTACAGCATGATTGAGAAAGAGGCATTAGCGTGTGTGTTCGGGGTAAAGAAAATGCATCAGTACCTGTTTGGCCTCAAATTTGAGCTGGAAACCGATCACAAGCCCCTCATATCCCTGTTCGCTGAAAACAAGGGGATAAATACTAATGCCTCAGCCCGCATACAAAGGTGGGCACTCGCGCTATCAGCGTATAACTATACCATCCGCCACAGGCCAGGCACCGAGAAGTGTGCGGATGCTCTCAGTCGGCTACCATTGCCCACCACGGGGGTGGAAATGGCGCAGCCTGCAAACTTGTTGACGGTGGCGCAGCCCGCATCTTGACGGTCATGGAAGCGTTTGAAAATGATAAATCACCTGTCACGGCCCGCCAGATCAGGACTTGGACCAGCCAAGATCCTCTGCTGTCCCTAGTAAAAAACTGTGTACTGCATGGGAGCTGGGCCAGCATGCCTGTTGAAATGCAAGAGCTAATCAAGCCATTCCAGCGGCGAAAGGACGAGCTGTCCATTCAGGCAGACTGCCTGTTGTGGGGTAACCGTGTAGTGCGACCCAAAAAGGGCAGGGAGATGTTCATCTCGGATCTCCACAGTACACACCCAGGTATAGTAATGATGAAAGCGACAGCCAGATCCTACGTGTGGTGACCCGGTATCGACTCAGACTTAGAGTCCCGTGTACGGCAATGCAGCGTATATGCTCAGTTGAGCAACGTGCTCAGAGAGGCATCACTAAGTTTGTGGTCCTGGCCCTTCAGACCATAGTCGAGGATCCATGTTGAATTTGCGGGCCCGTTTCTCAGTAAAATGTTCCTGGTGGTGGTGGATGCTTTTTCAAAATGGATTGAATGTGAAATAATGTCGGGAAGCACCGCCACCACCATCATTGAAAGCCTGAGGGCCATGTTTGCCACCCACTGCCTGCCTGACATACTGGTCAGTGACAACAGGCCGTGTTTCACCAGTGCCGAATTTAACTAATTCATGACCTGCAATTGGATCAAACATGTCACCTCGGCCCCGTTTAAACCAGCCTCCAATGGTCAGGCAGAGCAGGCAGTACAAACAATCAGACAGAGCCTTAAACAAGTCACAGAAGGCTCACTCCAAACCCGCCTGACCCGAGTACTGCTCAGCTACCGCACGAGACCCCACTCGCTCACAGGGGTGCCCCAGGCTGAGCTACTCATGAAAAGGACACTTATAACCAGACTCTCGCTGGTTCACCCCAACCTGCATGATCAGGTAGAGAGCAGACGGCAGCAACAAAATGTAAACGATGGTCGCGCCACTGTGTCACGGGAAATTGATCTGAATGACCCTCTGTATGTGCTAAATTATGTACATGGTCCCAAGTGGATCGCAGACACGGTGATAGCCAAAGAAGGGAGTAGGGTGTTTGTGGTAAAACTAGACAATGGACAAATTTGCAGAAAGCACCTGGACCAAACGAGGCTGCAGTTCACAGACTGTCCTGAACAACCCACAGCAGACACCACCTTTTTTGAGCCTACAACACACACCCAAAGGATCAACGACACCACCCTGGACCAGGAAATTGAACCCATCACGCCCAACAGCCCAGTTATGCCGGGCTCACCCAGCAGCCCTGCAGGGCCAACAACATGCCAGCCCAGCAAGGGCACAGCCAACACACCAGAACAGACATTTGTACCAAGGCGGTCCACCAAGGAAAGAACGGCTCCCGACTGCCTCACCTTGTAAATAGTTTTCACTTTGACTTTGGGGCGAGTGATGTTGTGTATCTGTAAACCATGCACTCCCATGTTCCACCACCAGGGGGTGCATTCCCTGAAGTCCCAAGGGATCCCAGCATCCCTTGGGAGCACTGTATATAAGCTGGCCCTTAAGACCTGTTCCTCACTCTGGAGTGTCTTATTTATGACTGAGGTCACTGTTACTTTAATCTCCCTGTGTGCAGCCTCATCTGTGTTAGGAACACAATAGTGTGGACACTGTTGGCCTCGCTGGTATCTACGACACTACCTCTGTAATGGTCGCTTTCAGGCTGTCGATGTTCGCGGGAATCCTACCCAAGACATCAAGGAGCTGACGGCTGACCGAGATGCTCTCCCTGGACCGTCGCACCATGTCCAGTTCCACATCTGTCTGTATGTCAGCTGACCGACTTTGCCGACTCACCCTCTGGAGAGATGGCATGCGGGACTCAACCCCAGCACTGCGTTGCTGCATGCCACTGGTCCCGAAAAGCCTCTATTTCGTCAAACCCCAAGACGACACGTCATCCTCAGAGGAGCTGAGTGCCGGTGGTGGAACAGGGGTCGATTGATGCTCATCGGTATCCTCCTCGTCATCCTCCTCCAGACGATGGCCTGACATGGAGGGGTCCCTTGAAGGATGCTGCGCCTGTGGCTGGTCATCTGGAAGTAGAAAGCAACAGACAAGTGGTTAGCAGCAGGGGAGGGGGCAGGGTGACATGACGAAGCTCGCAAAGCACAAGCTCATTTGAAGGACCACCGCTACTCCATTATATCTAGTCCAGAGGCACTGCAGGACATTGCCCCAACCTTAATCCAGAGGTACTGCATGACATTGTCCTAACCTATCCAAGGGAGTGTGCAGGATTTACACTCAGTATCCAAAGGGGCATCAGAGCCCCCACTGGCAGCTGCCCGACCTGAGACGCAGATGAGGCTTGCTACTCTGTCCTCAATATCAGTGAGTGGCAGGGTCTGAGGTGGACCGCTACCTGCTCATGGCAATTATGAGACATCTTGGCCTGCAAAGATGAAATTGGGAATGGTTACAAGAGGGTCCATCTGCTCTTGTGGCACAGATAGCCACCAAAGCATTGATACTATACTGTCTGAATGGAATACAGTCCTCTGTTTAATGGCCTTGGAAGTTGTATGTAGTTCATCAGGAGGACATCGAATTGGGGAGCCATCTTTTGAGATCACAGAAAGCAATTTTAATAATGTGTAAAGATGATTCATGGCAATTAGGGTGCCGAACTAAGCCTACCTATGTGTTATGAATTTTAGGAGACAAACCACAAAGTGCTGAGAGTCACCAAATGCACGAGAACAAATATTGTGTCAGATTTATAATTGAAGTAATGAAGGAGTGCATGAATTAAAATTGTACTCACTCTGACTATGAATAAAGAGTCTGACTGGATACTGTGAGCTCAAAGTAAAGTGTGATCTTAGTCTTTTATTGCAAGTCTCCAGAGTACCTCTCCAGCTTGTGAGGCCTCCTTAAGTATCAGTGCTCCCAAGGGATTGTGGGATCCCTTGGGACTCCAGGGGATGAGCCCTCTGGTGGTTGCACAAGGTATATACAAGTTTACATACATAACAACACGCCCCACACCCCCCCCCCTCCCCCACCCCCCAAAAGTCAACAGTGTAACTATTTACAAGGTGAGTCGATCTGGGGCCTTTCTTTCCCTGGTTGATCGTCTCGGTGCAAATATTGGTTTTGGTGAATCGTTTGTTAGGCCCTCACTGGGCTGTTGTGCAACTGGCCTTGCTGGGTTGCCTGGTGTGGTGAGTCCTGCTGGGCTGCTGTGAGTGATGGGTTCTGTTTCGTGGCCAACTGCGGCGTCGGTTGTCACTGTTGTGTAAGTTGAGGTGTCAAAGAAGCTAGGGTCCAAAGTGTGTTGCTCAGGATAGTCTGTAAAGCTGAGTTTGATTTGGTCCAAGTGTTTCCGGTGAATGAGTCCATTTGAGAGTTTGACCCGAAACACCCAGCTCCCCTCTTTGACCACAATAGTGCCGGGAAGCCACTTGGGACCTTGTCCATAATTCAATACAAATACAGGATTATTGATTTCAATTTCGTGTGACACATTTGCGCTATCATGATGTGTACTTTGTTGAAGCCGCCTGCTCTCTACCTGTTCATGTAAATCAGGGTGGACTAATGAGAGCCTTGTTTTAAGTGCCATTTTCATGAGCAGTTCATCAGGTGGCATCCCAGTGAGTGAGTGGGGTCTCGTGCAGTAGCTAAACAGGACTCAGGATAGGCGAGTCTGCAGTGAGCCTTCAGTTACCCTCTTCAAGCACTGCTTGATAGTTTGCACCGCGCGCTCTGCCTGACCGTTGGATGCTGGTTTGAATGGGGCAGATGTAACATGTTTGATCCTGTTACGGGTCATGAACTCTGAACTCGACACTTGTAAAACATGGCCTGTTGAGTGGCGCCTTGGTGGGTGCATTGCTTCACTGTGAGCATGTATTACATCTGTGCACACAGGACTCTAAGTCTGCATCTATACCGGGCCACCACACGTGGGATCTTGTTATCGCTTTTATCATTACGATACCTGGGTGGGTACTGTGGAAGTCACTGATGAAAGTGTCTTTACCCTTCTTGGGAACCACTACTCGATTGCCCCATAGAAGGCAGTCTGCCTGTATAGACAGTTCATCTTTGCGCCGCTGGTACGGCTTTATCTCTTCCTGCATTTCCACTGGGACACTAGACCAGCTCCCGTGAAGCACACAATTTTTTACTAGGAATAGTAAAGAGTCCTGGCTCGTCCAGGTTCTAATCTGTCAGGCTGTGACGGGTGATTGCTCACTCTCAAATGCTTCCATAACCATGACTAAATCTGCGGGTTGTGTTATTTCCACCCCCGAGATGAGCAATGGCAGCCTACTGAGAGCATCGGCACAGTTTTCTGTGCCTGGCCTGTGGCGGATGGCGTAGTTGTATGCGGGCAATGTGAGAGCCCATCTCTGGATGCGGGCCGATGCATTCGTATTTATACCCTTACTCTCGGAAAACAGGGATATTAGTGGCTTATGGTCCGTTTCCAATTCAAATTTTAGCCCAAACAGATATTGACGCAATTTCTTTACCTCATAGACACATGCTAACGCTTCTTTTTCAATTATGCTGTAGGGTCCTTAAACAGACTTCTGGATGCATAAGCAACTGGTTGCAATTTCCCAGATTCATTAACTTGTTGCAATACACACCCAACACCGTATGACGACGCATCACATGCTAGTACCAAATGCTTACATGGATCATACAACACAAGCAATTTGTTTGAGCAAAACAATTTTCTAGCTTTTACCAAGGCTTTTTCTTGGCTTTTGCTCCATACCCATTCATCTCCTTTACGCAGTAAGGCATGCAGTGGTTCTAACAGTGTGCTGAGACCCAGTAAGAATTGACAAAGTAGTTCAGGAGTCCCAGAAATGACTGCAGCTCAGTCATGTTCTGTGGCCTCGGTGCATTCTCGATTGCCTCCGTCTTCGAATCGGTGGGCCTGATGCCGTCCGCCGCAATTCTTCTCCCAGGAACTCCACTTCAGGCACCAGAAAAACACACTTCAAGCATTTCAACCTGCGCCCCACGCTGTTGAGTCGACTGAGAACCTCCTCCAGGTTCTGCAGATGCTCGACTGTGTACCGACCTGTAACCAAGATGTCATCCTGGAAGACCACCGTTCATGGGATCAACTTCAGTAAGCTTTCCATGTTTATCTGGAATATCGCCGCGGCTGATCGAATTCCAAACGGGCATCTGTTTTAAATGAAGAGACCTTTGTGCATGTTGATGCAGGTGAGGCCCTTCGATGCCTCCAGCTCCTGCATCATGTAGGCCGAGGTCAAGTCCAGCTTCGTGAAAGTCTTTCCTCCCACCAGTGTAGCAAAAAAATCGTCAGCCTTTGGTAGTGGTTATTGATCCTGCAGGGAGAAACGATTGATCATTACTTTGTAATCGCCACAGATTCTGATGGTGCCATCTCCCTTGATGACTGGGACAATCGGACTGGCCCACTCGATCAGCGAAATGATGCCCTCTCGTTGCAGCCTGTCCAGCTCGATCTCCACCCTTTCTCTCATCATGTATGGTACTGCTCTCGCCTTGTGATGGATGGGTCGCAACCCCGGAATCAGGTGGATCTGCACTTTTGCTCCTTGGAACTTCCCAATGCCTGGTTCGAACAGCAAAGGGAACTTGTTTAAGACTTGGGCACATGAAGTGTCGTCAGCAGGCGAGAGCGCTCGGACGTCATCCCAATTCCAGCGTATCTTTCCAGGCCAGCTCCTGCCAGGCAGCGTGGGACCATCGGCCGGTACCACCCAGAGTGGTAGCGTGTGCTCCATCATAGGAGACCTTTATGGTAGCACTGCCAATTTCAGGAATCAGTTCCTTTGTGTAAGTTCTCAGTTTCATGCGAATGGGAGTCAAGACTGGCCTTGATGTTGGAGGTATCCCATTGTTCCACAGCCCTTGCAAACATACCCTTTGACGTGGCATGAATGAAAACGATGATCATCCCCACAGCGCCAACAAGGCATTAATGGCCTTGCATTCATCACTCTTGATGGTGGACTCTGAGATATCTGCGGACATGCAGCTGCAGGCAAGTGGGGCCTGCCCTGTACATTGCGCTTTCAAAACAACATCACTTTGTTCACAGTAGTTGTAGCAGCACTCGTGTGCTGAGAGATTTGTTTAGTATTGCCACTGGTGGCAATGAACATCTCGGCTATCACTATGGCCTTACTCAAGGTTGGGGTCTCTACAGTTGAAAATTTGCGAACTATCACTTCATGGTCAGTGCCAAGTACGAAAAGGTCTGTGAGCATGTGCTCAAAATGTCCTTCAAATTTGCAATGTCCTGCAAGGCGTCTCAGCTCGGTGACATAACTCGCCACTTCCTGGCCTTCAGACCTTTCGTTGGTGTAGAACCGTTATCTCGCCATCAGAACGCTTTCCTTTGGGTTCAGATGCTCCCGGACCAGTGTGCACAAATCATCATATGATTTCTCTGTGTGTTTCGCTGGAGCAAGCAGACTTTTCATGAGGCCATACATTGGTGCCTCACAGATGATGAGGAGAATCACCCTTCATTTGGCAGCGTTCGCTTCTCCTTCCAGCTCATTGGCCAAGAAGTATTGGTCGAGTTACTCCACGAAGGTTTTCCAATCATCTCCCTCCAAAAATTTCTCCAGGCTGCCCACTGTTCTCTGCATCATTGGGTTCATCATCTGTATCTCATCGCCAGTTGTTGTATATGAATAAAGAGTCTGACTGGATACTGTGAGCTCAAAGTAAAGTGTGACCTTCGTCTTATTGCAGGTCTCCAGAGTGCCTCTCCAGCCTGTGAGGCCTCCTTATGTATCTGCGCTCCCAAGGGATTGTGGGATCCCTTGGGAATCCAGGGGATGAGCCCTCTGGTGGCTGTATAAGGTTTATACAAGTTTACATTCATAACAATGACGACCCTTGTCAGATCATTAAACTTCTTTCGGCACTGTGTGCCAGTCCTGACCACGGTGTCTGTGGCAGAGTCCTCTTCAGTGATTTCCCTACAAATTCTTTTAGATATTGATGGCAGTGATCTAGACCACACCGAAGATGCAACTCCTGCCATCTTCTTTCCACAGCCCGCACTAGAGCTTCATTAGCCTTGTGGCTGAATCGCCTGGCACGCTGTCTGGAAGCGTCATCTTCCATGATCAAAATCCAAATGTAACATGGCTGATTCAGCCCTGGTTGTACTGGGCATGCGCGCGGCCCCTCTCTGCATTAGCGTTTGTGACATGATACCTGACCAGCAGCGCGGGAAGAAAAAAAATAACAATAAACTGTGCATGCACAGAACAGCCAATTTTTTCAGCGCTGGAACTTTCGGCTCCGGCGCACAAAGTCTGCGGTGCAATGCCGGAATTAATGCAAACGCTCCTCGTGAACTTTCATTCGCTGAAAGTTCCTCGCTCTGGCGCTAACGTTAACCCGCCGCTAAATGTTTGGCTCTACCGCGAATTGCGCATGGAAATGGACGAAAACATAAAAAGTTGAAAATCCAGTCCATTGTAAATTAAAAAAGGTGTCTAGTCTCAAAGATTCCAAAAGTACTGCACCTGCAGCTGGCACTGTAAACCTAGTGTTACTTGAACAAATAATTACAATGGGGCGGCACGTGACATTACATGAACAACAACTTACTTTTATATAGCATCTTTAAAGTAGGAAAACATCCTAGGTCCTTCACAGGAGCGAACTTAAAATCTGGTCAAAAAGGTAGGTTTTATGGAGTGTCTTAAAGGAAGAGAGAGAGGCTTGGAGAGGAATGTCCAGAGTTTATGGGTCTAATTAATAGCAAAGGGGCAGCATCCGACAGACTCGTCCTCAACCTTCAGAATCCTAAGGTGTTTTAGAAAAAACTGTAGCCTCTTGTGTCCAAAGTATGTGGAAGCGAGCACAACAACAGTTTATAAGATCAAAGCGATCAAAAGCATTTGCCATTAAAATACTATTGAAATATTGAACAGGAAAGCTGATAACACTCAACAAAATCCATTGGCCAGGCAACTCAAAAACTTACACATCACATAGCAAGGCTGATGGAGCCAATTACAGCATAAAAGCGCAAAAATAAAATTAGCTGAACAGTGAACAGATTATTAATTGAAGCGTCCATTTGATAGACTGAAAATGAAGGAATGGGCCAAAGAAATGGGAGTGAAACACACACTGACATGTTCCCAAAATCTCCTACTCCCTCATCAAATAGGCAACCCTGCTCAAGCAGCAAAGTCATAAACAGTCTTTGAGGAAAACCAGAAGTGAACAGAGAATTAGTGCACCAACCCAGCTCCTCCCCACCTCGACAATAAGAAAAGATCAAAGAAAAATACTTTTTCCTTTCTCCTCTTGAATTTGTTAACCTGAAATGATGCGTGGAGGTTATCAAGCACGCTGTTGACTGTCATGCCCTGAAGTACAAAATATTTCCATTTAGTATATGAAGGATTCCACACAGGTTCTGTGTTCTGCTACAAACTACAGATTGGATGTTCCAATAATGAACCAATTAGGATGCCTAATTAGGGCTCGGAGGAAAAGTCAAAATAGCTATATTAAAGAATATTTAAATGATTAGCAATACATTTAGAGGCTACACAGTTATGCTATTGAATCAATACAATTCATTGCCACCAACTGATGTGGATGTGAAGTATTTGATTCCCAAAAAGGTGGTCAGATACAAACTTGCTGCAGTGTTTTTTAAAAAGTCAGGAAGCAAAACCTGAAACCAGGACTGTAATTAATTTTATACACATCAGTCTTACATTACCTAAAAGCACTACATATGGGACAGTACTATTTCAATACATAATTAAACTGGTCTATATTAAGATATGTGTGGGGATTACCTGAATGCAAAATTCCAAATTGTGCAGATCATTTAACTTTCAATTCTGTAATTTATTTCTTTTCAGCACATCATCTGTGGACAATGAATTCTTCCTACATCAGTGCAGCAACTCTGTAGGTCATGGAGATCACAAATTAATATGTTCTCTTCAAAACCTTTTGTGTTTATTATTCTGCATTTTTAAAATATCTGAGATAAGAATGGAAATAGAAAGAAATTTATAAATATATTTAACAGTTCATCTGTACGATTATTAATAATGTCATTTTTAATTTGCTTTCATCTCTATATGAAATATATCATTATTTGTGTTTCAAGTGTCCAATTGATTTATCATGTCCGTTTTAAAGCAATTAATCTGCCAAAGTAATCAATTATTATGATTAAGCATAAATTTTCTGAGGAAAGCAAAAACAATCTTGATTACACTTAAGAGCAATTAAATATTTGATCCCAATAAATTTTGAAGGTGAAAAGACAGTGTTGTTTCAATAATTGCCTCTGAGTCAGAAAGTTGTGGGTTAAAGTCCCCACTCCAGGGACTTGAGTATATAAATTTAGGATGACACGCCAGTACAGTGCTGAGGGAGTATTGTATTGTCAGAGGTGCCGTCTTTCAGATGAAACGTTAAACTGAGGCCCCAGCTGCTTTCTCAGGTGCATGTAAAAGATCCCATGGCACTATTTTAAAGAAGAACAGAGGAGTAATCCCTGGTGTCTTGGCTATATATTTATACCTCAATCAACATAACAAAAACAAATTATCTGGTCATTGTTACATTTCTGCTGTGCGCAAATTGGCTGCCACATTTCCCACATTACAACTTGACTACACTTCAAAAGTACTTAATTGGCTGTAAAGTGCTTTCAGACGTATTGAGGCAACAAGAGCAGGTCAGAAGCTAGATATTTTGTGGTGAGTGTGTCACCTCATGACTCCCCAAAGCTTTTCCACCATCACAAGTCAGGAATGTGATGGAATACTCTCCACTTGTCTGGATGAGGACAGCTCCACCATCCAGGACAAAGTAGCCCATTTGATTGGCAACCCATCCATCACCTTTAACATTCCCTCTCTCCACTACCAGCGCACAGTGGCTGCAGTGTGTACCATCTACAAGATGCACTGCAGCAACTCACCAAGGCTTCTTTGGCAGCACCTCCCAAACTCGCAAACTCTACCATCTATAAAGATAAGAGCATCAGTCGCTTGAGAGCGCCACCACCTGCAAGTTCCCCTCCAAGTTACACGCCATCCTAACTTGGAAATATATCAGTGTTCTTTCATCGTCACTGGGTCAAAATCCTGGAACTCCCTCTCTAACAGCATTGTGGGAGTACCTTCAACACACGGACTGCAGCGGTTCAAGAAAATGGCTCACCACCACCTTCTCAAGGGTAATTAGGGATGGGCAATAAATTCTGGCCTTGTCGCCGAACTAAGGCACCTCGCAGGACATTGCGAATTTGAGGGATTCCTGGAACAAATGCTTAAAGATTTTTTTTGAACTGGACATTGGCCATGAGGTAATCCTTCGCAAACTGTTGACTGTTGAAACTCCGAAACTAAGTAAAGCCATAACGATAGCCCAGGCATATATGTCCGCCAGCGACAACACCAAACAGATCGCAGAGTAAAGAAGTTTCAGTCAGTACTGTGCACAAAGTAACATCGTTTTCGAGCAGGAATATACATGGCAGAATGTACACACCGGCTACTGCTGCTCGACCTCAGATGACCCAGAGTCCGCCATCAATCATTAATGCGAGGCAGTTAACACCTTGTTGGCGCTGTGGAGGTGATCATCGGTCCCATCAATGCCGTTTCAAGCACTATGCGTGCAACGGTTGCAGAGCAATGGGACACCTCCAGCGAAGGTGCAGGCGAGCTGCAAAGCCTGCAAATCACCACGTTGCAGAGGAAGATAGATACACTGTGGATCAGGCTGAATTGGAGACTCGTACCAAGGAGGCAGAAGTGTACGGGGTACACACATTCACCACAAAATGTCCACCAATAATGTTGAAAGTTGAACTGAACGGAATTCCAATATCTATGGAACTGGACATGGGTGCGAGTCAGTCCATAATGAGTAAAAAGGCCTTCGACAAGCTGTGGGGCAACAAGGCACATAGGCCCAAGCTCAGCCCCATTCACAGCAAACTAAGGACTTACACCAAGGAACTAATCCCTGTAATTGACAGTGTAGAAGTCATAGTCTCCTATGATGGAGCAGTACATGAACTCCCGCTGTGGATTGTGCCAGGGGATGGCCCCACATTGTTTGGCAGAAGCTGGCTGGAAAAAATCTGCTAGAACTGGGATGACATTCATGTGCTTTCATCCGTCGATGATGCCTCATGTACCCAGGTTCTGAGCAGGTTTCCATCATTGTTCGAGCCAGGCATTGGAAGCTTCCAGGGGGGCAAAAGTGCAGATCCATTTCCTTCCCGGTACGCGACTCATCCACCTCAAGGCACGGGCGCTACCATAAATGATGCGTAAAAAAGTGGAAATTGAGCTGGCCAGGCTGCAGCGAGAAGGCATCATCGCGCAGATGGAATTCAACGAGTGGGCCAGTCTGATTGTCCCAGTACTTAATGAGGACGCCACGGTCAGAATTTGTGGGGACTATAAAGTAACGATTAATCATTTATCGCTACAGGAACAGTACCCGCTACCCAAGGCAGACTACCTATTTGAGATGCTGGCTGGAGGGAAGACGTTCACCAAGCTGGAACTGACCTCAGCCTACATGACGAAGGAGTTGGAGGAGTCTTCGAAAGGCCTCACGTGCATCAACACGCATAAAGGTCTGTTCATCTATTACAGATTCCCGTTCGGGATTCGGTCAGCTGCAGCAATCTTCCAATGGAACATGGAGAGCCTGCTAAAGTCGGTTCCATTGCACCGTGGTTTTCCAGGACGACATACTGGTTACAGCTAGGGACACCATTGAGCACTTGTAGAATCTGGAAGATGCTTAGTCGGTTGGATCGCGTGGGACTCAGGTTGAAATGCTCGAAGTGTGCTTTCCTGGCACAGGAGGTCAAGTTCTTGGGAAGAAGAATCGCAGCAGGCGGCATCAGATCCACCAACGCCAAGACGGAGGCCATTAAGAACGCGCCGAGACCACAGAACGTGATGGAGCTGCGGTCGTTCTTGGGACTACTTAACTATTTCTGTAATTTCCTACCTGGGTTAAGCACCCTGCTAGAACCCCTGCATGCGCTACTGTGCAAAGGAGACAACTGGGTTTGGGGGAATTCACAAGTGGTTGCCTTTAAGAAAGCCAGGAATCTGTTGTGTTCTAACAAACTGTCTGTCCTGTATAACACGTGTAAACGATTAGTGCTAGCTTGCGATGCGTCGTCATACAGGGTCGGGTGTGTGTTACAACAGGGTAATGAATCGGGGATTTTGCAACCGGTCGCTTATGCATCCAGGAGTTTGTCCAAGGCCGAAAGGGCCTAAAGCATGATGGAAAAAGAGGCTCTGGCGTGCGGTTACAGGGTAAAGAAAATGCACCAGTACTTATTTGGCCTCAAGTCTGAGCTTGAAACTGACCACAAGCCGCTCATATCGTTGTACTCTGAGAGGAAAATGATTAACAACAATGCCTCTGCCCGCATCCAAAGATGGGCACTCACGCTGTCGGCATACAACTATGTAATCCGCCACAGACCGGGCACAGAGAACTGTGCTGATGCTTTCAGTCAGCTGTCATTGTCCACCATCGGGATGGAAATGGCACAGCCTGTGGACGTACTCATGGTAATGGATGCATTCGAAAACAAAAAGTCCCCGTTATGGCCCGCCAGATCAGGTCCTGCACCAGCCAGGATCCTTTACTGTCCTTGGTTTAAAAAAAAACTGTGTCCTCCATGGGAGCTGGTCCAGCATCCCAGCAGAGATGCAGGAAGCAATTAAGCAGTTCCACAGGCGCAAAGACGAAATGTCCCTGCAGGCGCATAGCCTGTTGTGGGGCAATCGTGTGGTCTTGCCCAAGAAAGGCAGAGATACGTTCATTTGTGAACTGCACGGCACCCACCCAGGCATTGTAATGATGAAAGCCATAGCCAGATCCCACGTGTGGTGGCCCAGCATCGATTCAGATTTAGAGTCATGCGTGCGCCAGTGCAACACTTGCTCTCAGCTGAGCAATGCACCCAGAGAAACACCACTAAGTTTGTGATCGTGACCCTCCAAACAGTGTTCGAGGATCCACATGGACTATGTGAGCCCATTTTTAGGCAAAATGTTCTTGGTTGTCGTGGATGTTTACTCAAAATGGATTTAATGTGCAATAATATCTGTAAGCACGTCAACGGCACTATTGAAAGCCTACGAGCCATGTTTGCCACGCAAGTCCTGCCTGATGTCCTAGTCAGCGACAATGGGCCGTGTTTCACCAGTGTTGAATTCAAGGAATTCACGACCCCGCAATTGATCAAGCACATCACATCTGCCCCATTCAAGCCCGCATCCAATGACCAGGCAGAATGGGCAATTCAAACCATCAATCAAAGCTTGAAACGCATGTTGGAATGCTCCCTGCAGACCCGGCTATCCCGAGTGCTGCTCAGCTACTGCATCAGACCACACTCGCTCAACGGGGTTCCCCCAACCGAGCTGTTCAAGAAAAGAGTGCTCAAAACAAGGCTCTCTCTTGTCCACACTGATCTCCATGATCACGTGGAGGGCAGGCAGCATCAACAAAGTGTTTACCATGACTGCGCAAATTTGTCACGCGATATTGAGGTCAAGGACCCTGTGTTTGTACTCAATTATGGACATGGTCCCAAATGGCTCACTGGCATGGTCATAGCCAAAGATGGGAGTAGGGTGTCTTACGTAAATGGACTAACGTGCAGAAAACATTTGGACCAAATCAAATTGCGGTTCAACAACAGCTACGAACAACCTGAAGAAGACACCACCAACTTTGATCCTCCAACACACACACAAGTGGGAACTGACATCATGGTTGACCATGAAGCCGAACTCACCATCCCTAGCAGCCCGGCAAGGCCGGCTGCCCAGCAGCCCAGTGAAGAACTAACCAACTCACCCACACTCACATTTGTACCGAGACAACCGACAAGGGAGTGAAAAGCCCCAGATCATCTCACCTTGTAAATAAGTGTACTATTGACTTAACGGAGGATTGATGTTATGTATTTAACGCCTTGCAACCTGTATTACACTACCTCCAGAGGGCGTACCTTTGGAGTCCCAAGGGCTGCCATCATCCCTTGGGAGCACGATATATATCAGGCCACCCACGAGGTACCTGCACTCTGGAGTCTCATTAAAGGAGCTAAGGTCTCAGTTGCTCATTATACACAGTACTCAGTTTCATCCTTTATTGTGAATGCATCAATGATCACCTCTCATTCTTCTGATTTCTAATGAGTATCGGCCCAACCTACTCAACCTTTCTTCAAAAGTCAAACCCTTCATCTCAGGAATCAACCTAGTGAACCTTCTCTGAACTGCCTCCAATGCAAGTATATCCCTCCTTAAATAAGGAGACCAAAACTGTACGCAGTACTCTTGGTATGGTCTCATCAATACCCTGTATAGTTGTAGCAGGACTTCTCTGCTTTTATACTCTACTCCCCTTGCAATAAAAGCCAACATTCCATTTGTCTCCCTGATTATTTGCTGCAACTGCATACTAACTTTTTGCGTTTCATGCTCAAGGACCCCCAAGTCCCTCTGTACTGCAGCATTTTGTAATTTTTCTCCATTTAAATAATGGAGGTGTGGAAAATCGATATGTTCTCCATTTAAATTAAGCTAGGAATTGGAGGTGTGCCTCATGTTTGGTACAGATTGTTGGTCGGTGAACAGTGCGAGGCTAATGGTGTAGTTGGTAGGAGATGGCTTTTAATGATGCATTCACTGACCTTGACCACTGGTCTCAAATCCTGAAGCTTCTTTGGGCACTGGAGGTAGGTGACACTGCTGGCAGTGATTGCCTCAGTGATCTGGCCACACATTGTTCCTCCTGGTCCCTGTAGGTAGAGGGCTTCTTTTGCAGTGTTGACCCCCAGTACAAACTGGAGTGCTGCGTGTGAAACCCCAGCTGCCCTTCCCTGGCTTGGTGAGCCATTTATTTTAGTGCTGAAGCACTTTTACCATTTTTTTGAGGTATGGAAAGCAATTTAGCTTGAAGGGCTGAAGACTGCCATTTGGGGAATTTTGTTATTTTTTTTCAGTGGGCAGCTGAGCTGTAAGGGCTAAAAATTGCCATTTTTAATTATTTTTATTTTTTTCATTTTAGAAGGGACCACACTGCTTTCTAAAATGACAGTCTTGCTTTAAGAGAAGGCCGTTCTTGCTGCAATGGCACGCTACATTGGGCCTCCTACTGAGATTACTGCCTGAAAACCAGCCTGAACCAGTAAGCTTAGCGTTGCACTAATGTTAATTAGCAAGCAGCACCAATATATAGGTGCTGCCAGTGCTAGTAATTTCAGCCCACGACGCGACCGGCAGCTTTCCAGCACTTTGGAAATCCTAGGCCTTAGATTCTTTGCAGCAGTTCAGTGGGTGGAGAGGTCACCTGAGTAGTAAATGGTTTATAATTTAGTTGTTTTGGTCAGGGCATAAGGCGAAGCTGGAGCGGAGCCAGGAAACAGCGTGGCCCTTGACCTGCGAAGGAACACCATCACCGCAGGTCAGGGCTATAAGGAGCTGGAGGGAGCAGCTAGTCCAAGAGTGCGACGACTTCGAGGAGGTGACTGTATTGATATTATCAGAATCCAGGTCACCGATTGGAGCGTGGGCAAGACCATCAAAGCGGCCCAGGTACAGCAGGAGAGGCGGCAAGCGGCAGGGGGGCGGCGAGAGATCAGGACGGAGGGATCGGGGCCCAGGAGAGGCGAGCGTTCGGGGCCCGGAATAGGCTTGGGCCCAGAGGCAGCATGGGCCAGCTCACATTACATTCTACGGACAGTAGGAGTATGTGTGCGTGCCAGCTCCATGCAGCAGAGTTTGGTCTCTAGCCACCATGGTTAACCCTTGCCACTGGACCAAGACCTAGCTCTGTCAAGCCTTTGTGGTTGCTGGTATGCAACGGCCACCCCACATTAAAAGAATCCACACACAGGCATCGTCCACCCTTCAATGTGTAGTTCGGGACCTGGAATATCAGGTCCCTCATTGAAACACCTGTCAACTCATCCCTTTTTGGTGTGGAAGCAGGTTATCCTCGATATGCGGGTTACCCTCGATAGCTGTTCTATCAGATTTTGAAGCCATTATTGGCCGGAATTCTTAGCTGGAGTCTAGCTAAGAGCGGAGGAAGGCGGGGAGGGAGCGCCGGCAGTTTGTCTTTCCCTGCACAATGTGGATCTTTAATTCCACAGCAATGTTTGAGGAGTCACAGATAAGTTCCAAAGTCAGCATGATCTGCGGGCTAACTTGCAGTCAGGTGGGGAACATTCTACAAGATGCTGCAACCCCAGGTAGGTGCGAGACCCAAACTGGTGGAGTCCGATCTTAGGGGCATGGTTTGATCCCTGACTCCAGGGTGTCCGATCTCCGTGGTGGGCTGATCCTGGTGGGGGGGGGGTGGGGGTGTTCTGATCCCGGGAGTAGTCCGCTCCCTGATAGGGGGTGGTCCGATCCCATGAGGGTCCAAACCCCGACCTAGGTGGGAGTTTGTATGGGGGGGTGACTGTTGGCACTCTTGCTACTCCCAGCCCACAAGAAATGTTCTCCGAGACTGTCCTCGCCTCGCTGCAGCATGGGAATTCCTGAGGCCCAAGAACCCCGGCGGTCACAGTTAAACCTGCATGCTTGCAAGGCCTTGGATGGTAAAGGAAGGCCTCCGAGAAGACACTAAGGGCTAGATTTTCCATTATTTTTGCATGCATAACGCCTACTTAACATCCACTTTAACGCTGAAATGACATGTAATGCCCAGATATCGCCCACTTAGCCACAAAATGGAAACTGGCGCCCATTTCTCGGTCACTTGTCGGCGAGCGTTACTTTTTGCATGTGCATAACGCCGAGAAAAAATAATACCACCCGCCCATTTTTTTTGGACGGAATCATCAGAATGAATCCAACGGCCATAATATCGGCCAGGATTACTTTCGGCACGTAATTAATGCCGAGATTTAATAATGGTTTTTGTCATAAAGATCACATTTGCCAAAACTAACGGCCAGTATATCGCCCATCCTTACTTTCGGCACCTCGCACACATCTCACCGACAATATCGCTCACCGACAAAACCGTTGGGAAAAAGTTGAACGAACAGGAAATACTCACAGTGGTATGGACGCCATATTCTAAATCGCATTTCGCATCATTAAAAAGGCTGCTCTGCTTCAAACTCGGGAGTTCGGATGTACTCTAGAGGTCTTTGGAGGTGATGTGAACATCTGAACAAACATCTTATCATACTGTGGACGATTGGAATTTACTAGTTGTCTTAGTGGGGACATTCATTCTTTGTGAATAATCGGTGGAAAACAGATAGCTACTAGAATGGGGCCTGTCATTTTTCACCCTCTCTTAACGACCACTTACATGCTGCAAACTCGGAATGGCAGAAGGTACGTTCGACAGCATAATGTGCCCAATGTAAGACATGACAGACTGATAAGGAGGAACAGACTCTCAAGTACAGGGAGAAGCAGTCTTATCTCAACTTGTGCGACACCACCTGCCTCCGGAGACTGCACTTCTACAAAGAGGTTATCAGTGAGATCTGCCAGCTCATCAGGGGAGATCTGCAGCCTACCAGCACCATCAGGACTGCACTGTCCGTCGAGGTCAATGTCACCGTTGTCGTTCTATGCGCGGGTTGCTTTCAGGCTTCAGCTGGTGAAATTTGTGGTATGTCTCAGCATGCCACATATTGCTGCATTCGACAGGTCACTGAAGCCCTGTATGCACGCAGGATGGACTTTATCAGCTTCCCTATGACCACAGAGGCTCAGACTGTGAGGGCTTTAGGATTCTATCAAAATGCTAACTTCCCCAAGGTGCAGGGAGCAATAGACTGTACACACATCGTGATGTAGGCACCTTTTCAGGATGCAGAGGTTTTCAGGAACTGCAATTGATGCCACTCCCTGAATGTGCAACTCGTTGTCGACCACCAGCAAATTATTATGGCAGTAAATGCTAAATTTACAGGCAGTATCCATGATGCTCACATCCTGCGTGAGAGCACTGTATCTGACATGTTTAACAATCAGCCACAAGGTCAATGCTGGATTCTTGGTGACAAAGGATATGGCTTCCCCACCTGGCTGATAACCCCTCTGCATGACACCCACATGGAAGCCAAGAAACGATACAACGAGAGCCACGGATCCACTCGTAATATCATCGAGAAAACCATTGGAGTCCCTAAGCAGCGCTTTAGATGCCTGGACCACTCAGGAGGTGACATCCAATACCACCCTGAGCAGGTAGCTCAATTCGTGGTGGTGTGCTGCATGCTGCACAACTTGGCTATCAGGAGGGGACAAGAAATGTCAGAAGGGTCTGACAGTCCACCTCAGGAGAGAGAGCAAGAGGAGGACGAGGAGGTGGATGCTGACCTCGGGCCAGGCAATCAGGCTGATGCTGAAACCATGCCTCCGCCCCCCTGTAGACCGCAGGAAAGGGCCCATGGTGGCTACATAGCTGCAAGAGTCTTAGGTCAGGAGCTCATAAATGAGCGCTTTGCTTGAAAGAACGTTGGCGGTATTTACAAGGCTGACACACTGCTGGCTGTGCAGGTCATAAATCAATGGTAGCAGTTTGGTGACAGTTAAAATTTAAGTTGATTTAAGTTAAGTGTAATTATACTTTTTGATAAGGAATCACCAGTGTATAACGGTGCAGCTATCTGAGCCAATGCGCAACAAGGTTATGTTAAATAAAAAACATTTAAATCGACTACTTGTCTGAAATCATAAGTATTTTGGTAAAAACCACCCCACCCAATCCCCACCCACAACAAACGTATCACATTTACATCATTACAATGGTGTCGATTTTCCGCAATACAGAACACAAATACAAACCAATAAGGTAGCCCCCTCGTCCCTTGCCCTGACCCTCCCACCAACATAGCAGCAGCAACCTAAAAAATGTGCCCCAGACAACACCTGCGGCCATGCACCTCACTTTCCTCCCCCCCCGCCCCCCGCTTCTCCTCCCCACCTCTACCCCTTCCCCTTCCCCTCCTGACTCCAAGCCACCTGGCCGAGGAGCTCCTCAGGTGCTGCTTCATTGGGGGGGTTGATGGCAGAACCCCTGCTTGGACGGATGCAGGAGACGACGGTCCCGAGGTGGGAACGTGCTCCGAGCCAGAGGCAAGATGTTGCTCCTGGTTCTCGTGTGTTGTTGGCAATGGGGGTACGGCACCTTGGGGTACAGTGCCATGTTCCGGGACCACTGGGAGCCCTTTGCCACCAGTGTTCCTGGCTAACAGCTCCAGGGCCTCCTCCATCCCTTCCATGTTGTGTATTATTTGTTGGACAAAAGCTCGATGCCAACTACATTCTTGGGCTTAGTGGGCTTTTTGCTGCTGGTGAATCTAACTCAGGCTCCCACAACAGCCAAACAAGCACACACCACACCCACACACGCTTTCAGTTACTCTCTGCTCCCTCTCTCCCTGTCTACTCTTCTGCGCATGTAATGATGACCCTTGACCTCCTGAATCATGAGAAACAAGCGTTGCCATGCCGTTGCTAAGGACAGCGACACTTTACAGCAGAAGGTCAGAGAGATTTAACGCTAACGCCCATTTCAGATCACTCGCGGTAACGCCCAATTTTTAAAATGGATACTAGGGGGTTTGAAAATGGGTGACAAGCCGGTGACCTGAAAACCCATTTTTACCACCCACGCCGGAAATACCGCCCATTTTGGGGGGATCTGCCCAAAATTGTAAAATCTAGCCCAAAGTGCTGGAAACCTGGCTGGGTTGGAGGTGGGTTGGGGTCGGGATTCAGATTTGTATCACTTTAAACTCCTACCCAACCCCAATCTACCTGATTTTGGGGGTTTAATCTCCCCCCCCCCCATGGTAACAATGGCATAAGGAGTGTGTCATCTGGTGGTAGGTTGACATGCTTTGCAATACCCTTTCTCCTTTTTTAGTTTAGTTAAGCATGTTAATCATTAGGATCTGTGGAATCACAAAATAGCATGCAGTCTATTTGTACCATGTACAATTTATACAGTCATGTAATTTCCCCAATTTTCTGAATCCATAACTCTGTAATCTCCTCCAGCCCCACAACTGCCCCTCACACCCGCAACCCTGAGATGTCTGCTCTCCTCTAATTCTGCCCTCTTGAGCATCCTTGATTATAATTGCTCAACCATTGGTGGCTGTGCTTTCTGTTGCCTAGGCCCCAAGCTCTGGAATTCCTTGTCTAAACCTCTCTGCCTTTTGACCTCTCTCTCCTCCTTCAAGATGCTCCTTAAAACCTACCTCTTTAACCAAGCTTTTGGTCACCTGCCCTGTGGCTTGGTGTCAAATTTTTATAAATATCTCATAATACTCCCGTGAAGCACCTTGGGACATTTCACTACATTAAAGGCACTATATAAATACAAGTGGTCGTTGTTATTGTTGTTGATAAAGGTGAATAACTAACTATAGGCAAGGAAATCTGAAACTAATTTTGTAATCAAATATCAATGCTTGACACTTCATAAATTTAGTTTGGATTCATCAGTCTTTTTCAATCCATTTCATTTTCCTGACATCAAGTTGCATTCCTGAATTTCACAATGTTTCAGGGACTACTGCTACCTTCAAGATTTCTTTTTAGAATCCGAGGAGTTGGGGGTTAAGGAGATTTGAAATCTGGTTTACAGATTGAGCAGCTGGTGAAGGATGCTACCACGGGGAATGGAATACCTCCCAATATCTGTACCCATGCCAGCATCAAGCACTCCGAGATAATAATCAAGGCTTCCTCCACTCTGCTCAATAATGGGCCTCAATGTCACAAGAACACCCCCGACCATATCAGTATGTCATTTTTTCCCCCATTTCCCACATTAGGATGCTACAGGCCCATGACGACTAGGAATTGGATTGAGACTGGCTAAGATCATCGTGTTGTAATCAGCTGTCTTGCTCTTTTCGCTTTGTTGCTTCAAACGTCAAATTACACACACACTCAGTTGTAGTAAAGGCAGGATCGGGACTTTTATTTAAACATTCATACTAAACAAACCAAGTATGAAAGTTACTGAGATACTTCACAAAGGCAGCTTGCTTCGATTTCCGTGGCTGCTTGTGACACACCTTCCGAAATTCCAGTGTGTGTTGTCTAATGTCAAACTCTCATCTTTATACTGAAACAGCCTTTGAACTCTTATTTCTTTGCATAGTACATTTAGACAATTAACATGCAGACGATGTAGACTTGTCCTGAAATCACGGCTAACTGCTTTCTGAGTTACCAGATCGTTTCCTCGCACTATAAAAAATGGTACATTCAAATAATTAACATACAGACGATGTGAATTACTATACACAGACCAGGTGATCGGCATGCGTAGATAGTATCGATGATACATTCAAATAATTAACATACAGATGTCATCAAATCTTAACATCATTTAGTCATGAATTACTATTATTCCCATCGTAGCAAGGTACTCAAATATCTAACATTGTTTAGTTCCAAGTTACTCAAATATTTACATGTCATGAATTACTATTATACTTAACATCATTTAGTTCCAAGGTAATCAAATATTTAACATCCAGACAATGATCAGTTACTCATTTCAATGGCTGAAAGGCACCACATTGTCTAACAGTCTCTTTCGATCCAAACCTCCAATCTTCCTGTTTTCTTAATCCAAACTTCAGACCGCGTGCTGAAGCAAAGATTCAGAAATGCGGGACTTTGCTCCCACACATTGCACAAATAGACAGAATGGACATCCCAACAGTCTGCAATAAATTTGAACCTGTTCACTAGAGATGAATGTCCAGTATCTAATCTAACGCGCAACCTAGAGTCCCATTGACACTTAATTATATTTTGACTCTGAGGATCGCTAAAATCAGAGCCATGTCTCCACCACAACACTGATAGAATAAATTGACCATCACAAGCAGAGATTCCACTGCCTGGAGAGATCGGGAGTCATTCTGCAACACAGCCCCGACAGAGAATAACTTTGCAAAGGCCCAGAAAAGGGACCAATCCTCAGACATTGGGAAGATCAGCAAGAAGATAAAAATGCTGCGAAGAGCAAGGGCCATCAATCCCATCAGATCGAGCAAAGATTCACTTCCATAGTGAATAGTGCCTCACTTCAATAGTCCCTCCTCCAATTTCACTGAAATCCTTACACCCACCAAATGAGTGCACACAAAGTGTACACCTTCTTCGGTGCTTTATTCACATCTCTACAAATGTACAAAAAGACCAAGAAATAATTTAAGAAAACCAAGATGCTTCATTAGCCTTAATTTCAGATTAAAAAAAAATTCATAATTGAGAACTAAACGTCAACCTTGTGCAAAGCTATAATGCCGACTTCTGTGCTCTTTTCCGATGAGCTGGTTCCCCTGTGGCTAGATCTTGGGAAATGGCAGACTGCTGAACTGCCACTGAGTGCACATGAGATGCTTTTGGTGGGTGACCTCGAGGAGCTTTGGAGATGCTGGAGGCCAGAGCCAAAATGGCAGCATTCTGAGCTTCCATGCCACCAGAGGCTCCACCATTGTAAGCTCTACTGCAGTGTTCACAGAGCTGACCACATGCTCCATAGTTCACTGTATGGTCTTGATGCCATGCACGAAGACCCCAAATATTTCCAGTTGGACTCCTGCATGCTCTCCGCTATTGTGCAAAAGCTTGCTGGCTTGCATACCAGTACATGTAGAAGGTACTGCTATATAGCTATAAGTTTTATACTATTGGTTAGGCCCTTAAGGTCTTCATCTGTGCCTTCAGTGCAGGTCTATGATGGAAATTCTACCTCTGGTAGCCTACTTTCAGGGCCATCCTAACCTCCTACCCTTGCTCCTGCACACTTGTGCAGGGTGAATCTCCCGGTGCAGACTGCTCTATCTGACCCTCTAAAGTACGTGGGGTGCCAATCTCTGAGCTGGTGCTTGCTAGATTAAGATCCGGTGTCGCTTTATCTTCTGGAGTGCTGTCCTCTTTCTCTGCTCCCACTTGTCCCTTTTTCTGCTGCTGGACTTGAAAGGGAAGAGAGGAACAAGGATTAGCATTTAGTGGTGAGGGTAAGCAGAGACAGATGAGTGAATGCTCAAAGCAGCTACACTTTATCATATATACTGAGATCTTCTGAAGTGTCCTCTGCCCGTAACGCCCATGACATTATCTGTACAAACACCCTCCTCCTGTCCTCACTGCTGCTATGCATTGCAAGAAAGAAGGCAGTGTGTTAATGGCAGCCCTTGTCAAGTCATTAAACTTTTCCCTGCATTGCAGCTATCTCCTTGGTGCAATGCTTCACCCGCTGACCTGTTCTGTCATTTCTGCTCATTGGTCAAAGGCAGCTCGCCTGGCTATCTTCCTCCCTTTGGCTGTAAGATGGACATCCCTCCTCCTGCAACTTCCTCCAGTGTCCAGAAACCAGGGGTTCACTTATAGCATCACCTCTGCCTGCCAATTTTACAATTCTCTAATGGTAGCTGATTACAGCCAAGTTGCACCTCGCCTTTAAAAGATGCAGGCTGCCTTTTAATAGTGTCAAGGATGACCGGTATTCTCATACCTCATTGTATGAGCTGCCAATTAAGAGTGCGAATAGTACTGGCAGTCTGCCTATTCTAAGCAAATGAGGCCCAAGTGATCGGGTGAGCGCGCTGGACACGCCACCCATTCTGTGACCAAAACAGGCCTACACCAATTTCTAGTGGCAAGATGAATAATGGGGATTGTATCTTGTTCTTTTAAATGAGAAGAATATTGTCTAAGGAACACTAGATGAAAATCTCAAAGTATTGGCTGCTGCCAAAGCACAACATGTTATTACCAAAATGTTGAAATGACATTTTTTATGTTTCAAATGTATTTTTCTAAACCGCTGTGCCAATAGAAATGTTGCCAATAAACCAGTAAGTCAACTTCAAATCGATGCTCTCTGTGATTGCCCTGAAAACCTGATCTGAGATGATTTCATCACTTCTAAATTTCCACACAGCTTTTGAAATTCAGTTTTGATGTCTATTATATCTACTTCACTTTAAGTGATTATGATCTGTATTAGGCTTTTGTCATTCAAGCTAGCATCCTTCACAGTTTCATAAAGCTTCCTTGTAAAAGAAAGCCAGCTGTGATGTTCACATATTGAACAAGAGCCAGCAATTTCATTTGCAATTGCATTTGAGCTCCATTTTAACTCTGGGCGAATGACAAGTGTGGAACATGTACATAAGAAATACGAGCAGGAGTGGGCCCTATGGCCCATTGAGCCTGCTCCAGCATTCAACAACATTATGGCTGATCATCGACCTCAACTCTACTTTCCCACCTGATCTCTATAACACTTGATTCCCCTGGGCGGCAAAAATCTATCTATCTCAGCCTTGAATATATTCATAGATTTAGCATTCGCAGCCCTCTGGGGCAGAGAATTCTAAAGATTCACAACCCTCTGAGTGAAGAAATTCCTCCTCATCTCTGTCTTAAATGGCCTATCCCTTATCCTGAGTCTGCGAGCCCTAGTTCAAGACACCCCAGCCAGGGGAATAACCTCTCAGCATCTTGTATGTTTGAATGAGATCACCTCATTCTTCTAAACCCCAGTGAATATAGGTACATTCTACACAATCTCTCATCATAAGAGAGCCCTCTCATCCCAAGAATCAGTCGAGTGAACCTCTGTTGTACCGCCTCCAAGGCAAGTATATCCTTCCTCAGATAAGGAGACCAAAACTGTGCACAGTACTCCAGGTGTGGTCCATCAAGGCTCTGTACAATTGTAACAAGACTTCCTTACTCTTATACTCCTACCCCCTTGCAATAAAGGACACTATGCCAATTGCCTTCCTTATTGCTTGATGTACCTGCATGCTAGCTTTCTGTGTTTCTTGCACAAGGACCAAGGACACCCAAATCTCTCTGAACACCAACATTTAAAAGTTTCTCATCACTTAAAAAATATTCTGTTTTTCTATTGTTTCTACCAAAGTGAATAACCTCACATTTCCCTACATTATACTCCATCTTCCAGCTTACTGCCCACTCACTTAGTCTATCTATATCACTTTGCAGAAGCTTTGTGTTCTCCTCACAGCTTACTGTCCCACCTAGCTTTGTATTGTAGCAAACTTCATCTAGGTCATTAACATAGATTGTAAATAGCCAAGGCCCCAGCACTGATCCTTTCGGCACCCCACTAGTTACAGCCTGCCAACCTGAAAAAGGTCTGTTTATCCCTGCTCTGTTTTCTATCCATTAACCAATCATCTATCCATGTTAACACATTACCTCCAATCCTATGAGCCATTATCTTGTGTAATAACCTTTTATGTGGCACCTTATTGAATGCCTTTTGGAAATCCAAATCTACTACATCCACTGGTTCCCCTTTATCTACCCTGTTAGTTACATCCTCAAAACACTCTGATAGATTTGACAAACACGATTTTCCTTGCATAAAACCATGTTAACTCTGCCTAATCATATTATTATTAGTTAAAAGTGTCCTGATCCAACTTCCTTAACAGTGGCTTCAGGCATTTTCCCAATGACTGATATCAGGCTAAGTGGCCTATAGTTCTCTGTTTTCCTGAGTGTCCCTGAGTTCCCACATGGTATCACATCTCCGATCTCTCCTGCCATGACTTAACCCTTAGATTAACTTAAATTGGCAACAACAATGCTAAAAGTTACTTACTGATCTCGAAGAGAAAAAAGTAAAAAGAAAAACTACTTACCAGTCACCAGCCAATCAATTACCCCCTTGGCTGTGACATCACCTTTCTATTTCTAACGAGAAGGAGGAAACTGTTCAACCACCACCTGTGGTGTCGGTGACTATACCGGTTCAGCAGCAGGAGGGGTGGACAGGTGGCGGGGCAGATAGGGATAGCAGACCACCACCACCTGTGGTGCTGAGGTTCAGCTCGGTTTGGCAGCAGGGAGCGGTGGGCGAGTCAGAGCAGGAAGAGCCAGAGCCGGGGCCGATGTGCCCGGTCCGGCAAGAGAAGTTTGGCCCGCCCAATGGCGCTGCGGGTCAGGGGACCCTGGAAAGTCAATTTGTGGTTCCCCACACTACCCAACAGCTTAGGGCTATGATATATCACCTGAGAAAGCTCACTCCAAAGGGAGACCCCTCGGTCCAATTTATGGAAGTGGAACAGGCAGGGGATATTAACGGGTGCGATGATGCTGAGATAGCAAAAATGCTCCTCCTCTCACTGGACAGCAAGCTGTACCAGTCCCTCTCTGCCGAGAGCAAAAGGGGGCAGAGCACCTGTGCCACCGTCCAGGAAGATATACTAGAAACCATGGGCTGTAATGACGGGAGTCCCTTCTCCAGAGTGGAGAAGACAGTGCAGCTCACAGGGGAATCCCCGCAGGCTTTCGCAGACAGATGTGGCCTGTGTACCAGAGCATCTGTGATGGGGACCTCGATCGGGGTCACCTAACCTGGGACGAGAGAGCCCGCTGGCTCCAAAGCCAGGTGGTAAACAGTTTACTACGGATTAGAACAAAGACTGAGGCCCGGTTTGACCCAAGAGATCCCCAAGCCACCGAGCAAAGGAGTGGTCAGGCAACTGAAATGGTAGGAGGACGGAAGTGCACCCACCCAAGGGAAGGGTCCACGAGATCAGACCTAGTCAGGCTAAGAGGGAATGGCGCCAGGAGGAGGGGGGCAACCCCTCCGATACAAAACGTACCTGCTTCGGGTGCGGAAAGAGTGGGCACTGGAGAAAAGATTGTAGAAATCCATGAAAGAGTAGCGCAGGGAAGAATTCTCCAGCCTCTGCCCAAAAGACCAAGACTGAAAAACCAGTCACTCCCCACACGTTTGACACATTCATGACTGGCCCAGGGAGGATAGACATGCATAAGAACATAAGAACATAAGAATTAGGAACAGGAGTAGGCCATCTAGCCCCTCGAGCCTGCTCCGCCATTCAATAAGATCATGGCTGATCTGGCCGTGGACTCAGCTCCACTTACCCGGCCTCTCCCCGTAACCCTTAATTCCCTTATTGGTTAAAAATCTATCTATCTGTGACTTGAATACATTCAATGAGCTAGCCTCAACTGCTTCCTTGGGCAGAGAATTCCACAGATTCACAACCCTCTGGGAGAAGAAATTCCTTCTCAACTCGTTTTTAAATTGGCTCCGCCGTATTTTGAGGCTGTGTCCCCTAGTTCTAGTCTCCCCGACCAGTGTAAACAACTTCTCTGTCTCTATCTTGTCTATCCCTTTCATTATTTTAAATGTTTCTATAAGATCACCTCTCATCCTTCTGAACTCCAACGAGTAAAGACCTAGTCTACTCAATCTATCATCATAAGTTAACCCTCTCATCTCCGGAATCAGCCTAGTGAATCGTCTCTGTACCCCCTCCAAAGCTAGTATATCCTTCCTCAAGTAAGGTGACCAAAACTGCACGCAGTACTCCAGGTGCAGCCTCACCAATACCCTATACAGTTGCAGCAGGACCTCCCTGCTTTTGTACTCCAACCCTCTCGCAATGAAGGCCAACATTCCATTCGCCTTCCTGATTACCTGCTGCACCTGCAAACTCACTTTTTGGGATTCATGCACAAGGACCCCCAGGTCCCTCTGCACCTCAGCATGTTGTAATTTCTCCCCATTCAAATAATATTCCTTTTTACTGTTTTTTTTCCCAAGGTGGATGACCTCACACTTTCCGACATTGTCCGACGCCACCATCGGTACCGAAATCCCATCTGTCCCATCCCATCCAAAACAGTGACTAGGACAGGCGCAGTCTGTTCACATGTGTTCCCTCGAGTACGATGCGTGGGGGAGACCGACCGTTCAGATGGAGATGGAAAAGATGAAGGGGACTTATCTGCTGGATACCAGTGCACCAAGCACCCTCGTCCATGCAGCTAACCCCGCTGCCTCACCTCTGACTAGTGGGGTCCTCTACAGCTTGGTGGGTTTCACAGGCGCCAAGCAGGCTGGCTCATTATCCGTTCCGCTCTCCATTAATTTAGGTACACTCCACACTAAGTGGACTTGTATCCTGATGAAGTGGGAACAGGAAAGGAGGGGGATCTTTGGGGCTGACTTCATTCTAGGCCACGGGATCCGAGTGGATTTTAGAAATCACTGTCTTTGAGGGGCAGTATGTACGGGACAGGAGAGTGAGTTGATGGTTATCCCAGAAAAACGGGGAAAAGGGACGGTGTGCACCATGAAGCCAAAGGATTGTTACAACCTTGAATCACTGGTCAGTAACACTCCGAGGGATTACCAAGAGTATATGAGGACACACCTTGCACCTTTTACCACTCACAAACACGACTGTGGGAGGATAAACGGGGTCGAGGTTAGCATAGAGGGGGACCCCATGACCCGACCGCAGAAACAGTACAACTTCCCCAGGGAGGCGGAGGCAGACATGGAAACAGCCTTGGGTTCTCTGGTTAAACAGGGGGTATTGAGACCAATAGCTACCCATTTGAACTCTCCCTTGTGGCCGGTTAAGAAACCGGACAACTCCTGGAGAGCCACGGTGGACTATCGAGTACTCAACCGTAACATCCCCGCCTGTGCACCCACGGTTGCCACCGTCGCCGATCTCATTGGAAATATCCCAGCCTCCACGACCACCTTCACGGTGCTGGATATTTCCAACGGGTTTTGGTCCATCCCTGTATGAAGAGAAGACCAGTACAAGTTTGCTTTTACCTTTAAAGGCCAGCAATACACTTGAAACTGTCTCCCTCAGGGCTTGCACAACAGCCCTATTATTTTCCATCAATGTATGGCCAACTGTTTAAAGAACTTCAGTAGACCCCAGCAGTTGGTACAGTATGTGGATGACCTGCTCCTATTCACCGATGAGGGGGAGGAGCATGGCCCACTGCTGGCTGAGCTGCTGGAGCTACTGAAGGGAGAGGGGTTTAAAGTAAACTCCAAGAAGGCACAGATCGGCCTGAAAGAAGTAAAATTCCTGGGACTGGCTGTGCACGCTGGGGAAAGAGCCATTGACAAAGCCAGAAAGGAAGCAGTGCAGAAGTTACCAGCCCCCAACACAGTAACAGGAATAAGATCTTTTCTAGGGCTAACCGGGTACTGCAGAGACTTCATTGAGGATTATGCAGCCCTGGCAGTCCCTCTGCTCCGACTCCTACACAAGGGAGTGGAGTGGGAATGGGACAGAGGTTGCGAGGCAGCATTTATCCAACTCAAGAAAGACCTGCAGACCGCGCCAGCTCTAGGGGCTATTGATGGGGGTAAAGAGTTCTTCCTGGAGGTAGCAGCCAGCGGAGACAGTCTGAGCACAGTACTGTTCCAGGAGCGGCACGGCCGGCTGAGGCCAGTGGTCTACTCCTCCAGGATACTCACAGATGTGGAGAAGGGATACTACAACTGTGAGAGGCACCTCCTAGCTACTCACTGGGCTGTGAATAGATCACTGATCTTCACAGGGGAGTCCCCTATCACACTCCTTACCCAACATACGCCCACCCAAATACTCCTGGACGGGAGAATCAAGGACGATACAGTGAGCAGTGCCCGCATTGCTTGCTGGACCCTACTCCACTCACAAATGGACCAAAGGGTCTATGCTGTAAAGATGCCCTGCCGTGCAATGTGGTTCCACATAAACCAGTGCAAACTTTTCAACCCCAGAATAGCAGCCAAGCGTAAGGGACAGCCATGGAAAGTGAACTGTGCTAAAGGCAGGGACCCTCAGCCAGCAGTCCCGACAGGGGACATGGCAGACTCACAGACCTTACCTAGAGGGGTGGTGAACTGTGTTGCTGGAGGAGCTATCCCCCAATCATTTGGGACTCAGATGCACCCGCAGTAGTCAGAACCCTGAGAAGGACTCTCCGCATGCACGGCCTAAGACAGTGGTCACCAGCACCCCAATTTAAGTGATTCAGCCTCGGGAGAGGGACCAGCTGCAAAAGGGTACCTAAGATCAGGGACCAGCCTGTGAGCAGGGACCCCCAGCCGGTAGCCTTGGGCGACGAGGGACCCCCGGAACAGATAGTGGTGGACCAGCCACCAATTGGGAGTCCCCAACCCACAACCCTCGAATATGTCGAACCCTCGGGTAATGAAATGAACCTCGCTACCACCCCCAAAGGGGCGGTGTGCTGTAGCACTGGAGGGGCCGTTCCCCCGATAATGTGGGACTCAGACCCACCTCCAGTCAGGACACTCCAGGTCCTGCGGTACAGGCCGAAGCACTACTGGCCCCGCTGGAAACCCAGAGACCAGAGAAGAAAGGAGAAGAATAGGAATTAACTGGGCCAACCGGAGACGGGTGGCAGATGTATAGAAAGGATGATAAGAATCGAGCGTAGCGTAGGATTATGAGTGTAAGATTTTTTTTGTTAGGGTCACCATGACCCAATGAAGAGTGATTTCAGGTCACCATGACCGAAAGAAGCTACGCGTAATGAAGTAGTGAAACCAATACAAGAACTGGGATAAGAATGGTTCAAAATGAATATGAAAGAGTTTCGGACAACAGCCGGTGCCCAATTAGCGACATAGGCCTGGTAGTATTTGGAGGAGGACGTGTAAGCGCCCAATTGGGGGTAGGAAAAGAACCCACCTGTGCAGCGATTAGAAGAGGCACAGAACAGGTAGCATCCGGGAGTATGAAGAATCCACCAGTGCAGCTATTAAAGGAAGCACCGGTGATAGTTCTTGGGGAAAGGAGGCCAATTCACTAAATATATTCAAAAAGGAGTTAGATGTAGTCCTTACTCCTAGGGGGATCAAGGGGTATGGCGAGAAAGCAGGAATGGGGTACTGAAGTTGCATGTTCAGCCATGAACTCATTGAATGGCGGTGCAGGCTCGAAGGGCCGAATGGCCTACTCCTGCACCTATTTTCTATGTTTTCTATGTTTTCTATCTTGTAGGCAGTAAAAGAGGCACTAGAAGAACGATAAGAATAAGATGAGACAAAAGTTGAATACAGACATCAGTTCCTACGGGAACTGAAAAAGACAGCCAGCTGATTAAAGACTTTATTGTGTTTTCTGAGAATAAATGCGCCCAAACTGGAACTCGATCACCTTTTGTCAAGCCAGAGAGCTTTTCTCAGGGCTGGACAATCTGTTTTATGTGCCCCTACAGGACGGGGAACAACATGGGAAGGGTCCTGTTCCTGCTCGCCTTGATAACGATGAGCAGCGGTGGCCGAGGAGACGTGGAAGAATCCCTCATCTATGGGTGCTCGGGAGAGAGAGCACCGATCGTGACTGCAGGGGGGGGCACTACGGGTGTGGAAGAGCTCGCGGTTTATGCCCACAAGGGGAGGTGGCCAGGGTGGCTGGGGTCTAATTCCACCCGCTACTCCTGCCAGGAAGGGTTTACCTATGGGGAGGCTTCCGTTCCATGCCCCAGGATATGGGTCGTTGCTGTGCGGGTCAGTGTTACGGAGGGAAAATGTGTGCGTTTGACTTGTAAAGGGCAGGTTCCCCTGGGTAGATGGTGGTGGCTCAGGAAGCTGAGCAAGGACGCGGGGGACCAGGAATCTGACTGGGAACGACTTGGTAACGATATGTATCGTACCATCATGGGGACCCGATGTGTTGGAACAAGTGGTGGGAGCCTGAACAGGGAATTTAAGTCTGCATGTGGGGGTCAGAGGAGATCTGTCACGCAGGCATATCAATTGCCTTTGCCAGGCAATGGAAAAATGACGGGAAAGGGATGGGGTGGGATTACAGCCTACACGGGTGTGTGGTCCCACACTCCACACTCCCAATTAACGCCCCGAACTCATAGCACGCATTAAGAAACCCCTGCCCACGAACCCGCCGATGCAAACAATAATAGAGGTGTCCTACCACCACCAAGGGACCAGGGAACAGATTAGTATTGGTACCAACCTAAAAGGTGTTATACCAGGGGATACACTATGCAATAGCTTCAGTTATTTTAAACCTTACCGAGGTGCACTTACCTGCATGGTGCTCGAAGGAAAGAGAGCAGCTATACCAGGCCCTACTCAGAGAGATGTTCAAGAAATTTTACGAGTTAGACTTTAGCAATATAGACAAAGCAGATCTATACATCCTATACGCTCGGGACACCATGGGCATGGGGAGACCTAGAAGGAGAACCTTGAATGACATTTTTACTGCATATTATACAGGATCCTCTGTGATAAATAGCCTAGACGATATAGAACTGCAAACGCAGATAGATGGTCTAAAGAACCAACTGAGAAAGATCCTAAAAAAGGAAAACACAGCAGCAGGCTCAGAGCTACACGAGGGCCGGGCTATGACAGTCCATTTAAAAGAAATCGTGGCTGAGCTGGAAAAACATGCACAAACAGTGAATGCACTCATACGGGAGAATAGGAATGTTTCAGACCAGGCTGCACAGAATGAGGTGTGTGTGCTGTAAGGGGCATGGTTGTTGAGCGAGGGCCAAAACAACCTGGAGGATTTAAAACAAGGTCCTGGATCAGCAACAAGCACCTCGCAGCCCTCCACCCGTATAGTAATTCACTAAGCCCGTGCCAGCTCCATCTAGCTTCTGAAGTCTACCGTGTCCCAGTAGATTGCGGGCGTTCTAATCACACCATCATGGGGATAGTACTAAGGATGCCAGTCATGGATGGGACAGCCCGACCTGCACTGGTGTACAGGGTGGAGAACATTGGAGTCATTCAAGGAGGTGCACAGGTTTGTTTCACAGCGGTCCCACCATATGTCATAAAATGGGAGCACGCTATGACAGGTATTGACCTCTCCGTGTGCCGGAGCCGGGGTGCACACATAATATTGTGTCCCCAGCACTTGAACGCCTATTCTAAACCACAGTGCGGGTTTAAAGCTGCTGGCACACAGCCTATCAACTGTACCATGGAGATAATGGCACAAGGCCATGTCCCTCCACAGGTAGCATACATAGGGGATGGGACACATTGTGTCACCACCAGTGCGCCCCACTACCAGCATGGACAACACTTCTGGTGTCTGGTCAGTGACAGCAGTTTTTGTTTTAAACCTGAGGCAGAAGTTCAAGTGGCCCAGGAACGGATTGTCCCCGTTCCTGAACCCTCCACTGTTCACCTCGCTGTGAGTGAAAACATCACAAACCTGCAAGATTATGTTGTAATTTTAGCTATGAAATTCCCCCTTTACCCGAACATTTTACTGCTCTGCTCGAAGCTGTAGTAATCTCACAAAAACATTTCTATACTCTCAAATCGAAGACAATTGAGATAGGGAGACATTTCTAGAGATCACAATTCCACCTTGGTGGGACATTTTCAGGAATATAGGGCCCAAGTTTCGGCCTCAGTTGCTCCTGATTTTTTGGAGCAACTGGTGGAGAATGGACTATCTTAGAAATTCAAATTCTCAGCATTTAGTTTGCTCCAGTTCTAGTCAGATAGAACAGTTTCACTTTGGAAGAGAATTTTTTTTTCAAAAGAGGGTGTGTCCGGCCACTTACGCCTGTTTTCAAAGTTTCGGCAGTGAAAATTTACTCCAAACTAACTTAGAATGGAGTGAGTGAAGATTTTTGTACGCTCGAAAAAAACTTGTCTACACTTTAGAAAATCAGGCGTAGGTTATAAATTTGACGTAGGGAACGAGGTGGGGGGGGAGGGGGGGGGAAAGGGAAGGCATTAAATTCTACAATCAATCCTTAGTTATACTTATACAAATATTATACAAATAAATCCAACCTGAATAAAAATTTATAAGCAAAAAAAATATTAAATAAACCATGTTCCTACCTGTGTGAAACATCAGCAGCCTTCGAGCTGCTGTGCTTCAGGCAGGCCTTTCATGTTGGAGACAGGCAGGGGTGTGGCGTCAGTGTCTCGACGGCAGCCCCAACAGTGGCAGCAAGCAGCCTTCGAGCTGAGCTGCTGTGCTGCAGGCAGGCCTTCATTCTGTTAGTGGCTGGCCGGCAGCCGAAGGATCAACACCGGAGGCACGCAGTTTTTCAAGGGGGTTGAGGCCATTCGGCCATGGGATAGGAGAGGCGTCAGTGGCTGGCCGGCAGCCGAAGGATCAACACCAGACGCACGCAGCTTTTCAAGGGGGCTGAGGCCATTCGGCCATGGGATAGGAGCGACGTCAGTGGCTGGCCGGCAGCCGAAGGATTAACACCAGACGCACGCAGCTTTTCAAGGGGGTTGAGGTCATTCGGCCACGCTTAAGGGGCGGCGTCAGTGGCTCGACAGCAGCCGAGTCCTTTTAAAAATGGCCGAGTGCCAATGTTTGTTTGACACGGCGCGTGCGCGCATGCTCCAACGCGCACGCGCAGGGTTGCCGGCACCACGTTGGCTCATTTAAATTGGACCCGCCCCCCCACTACTTACAGAATCGGCGCGAGTGTTTGGCTCCGCCCCCCGCTATTAAGAACGCGCCGCGCCAAGCTGAGATCGAGTGCCGAGGAGCCGGAGAATATCAAAGTTTTTTTCTAGCGCACTTTTAGGCGCGAAGAACAGGCGTCCAGCTCGGAGGTGCGCCGTTTTAGGTGTGGGCCGAAATTTGGGGCCATAGAAGTTCCTGCCGGGATCAGAATAGCTTCCCACGTTTTGGTTGTCTGTCAACTCGTGATTATTATTTACTTATGGTGTCTCACTTGTCAAGTGAAACGCAGAGGCCGTCAGGTCAGGCACCAAAGGGTGCTGTACGCTCCCTGGCAAAACTTGGGGATCGCACAGGGAGGGGTAACACCATATTACCACGTTTAATTTGTTTTAATTTTCACCTGCTGTAAAAACACAGAGGTAGAGTGTTGTAAGAATGTTACTTAAAATGTGTTTGACTATTTACTTTTATTTTCTGTAAATCGGAGTAATGGAGGGGCGGGGACTCCCTCTATGCTGTAACATGACAGTGTTCGCCTATAAACTGCATTGCATTTCAAAGGGGGTATGCACGTTTAAGTTCAGTCAGGTAAATGGAGGGGAAGGTTGACTCTCGGGAATCAGGAATGTTGCTCACCTAAAATGACACTCTAGCATGTAGAGTATCACAGGGGGGACTGCAGGATTGCAAAATTCACAGGAAACCCCCCCCAGTGTTTGGACTCATTGGAAAGGGAATTTAACGTGCAACTGTCAACCAGAAAGTTTGGGATCCTAAAGTGCACATGGAAGAAACTACGAGTTTTTATCAAATTTAACGCCGATTGGATCCGTGCAAAGGGCTGAAAACTAAAGGATAACTATCCTTCAAAGAAACCAGCTTTGGGTATTGAAGTTGTCTGGGGTATTGAAGCTAAACAAATTGTCTGGGGAACTGTGTAAACTCAAAAACCCTTCTCCCCGGGAGACATTAACATAGCAACAATCAACCCAGAAATAGCCAGTCATCCAGCGCATACATAATAATAATGGCCCATCCAACCCGAATGGAAACGCAGGCCTAGGCAGACATTTCAAATACCAAAGCTAATTTTTCCCGATCTAGAAACAAATTCGAAATGATCAGCACATCCGAGACAGGTTACCCTTAATGGGCCCGCCAAAATATGACAAAGAGATATCGAGCCCGCCAAAATTAAAACAAAGAATCGGGGCTGATTTGGTGCATAGATTAGAACGGATCCAAAAATATAACTGGGGCCCATTTTTTAGTGAAAGTGAGTGAGCAGGCATTCATCTATTCGAAGAGGGGAGGACAAAGAAAGACCACCGCAACAGTTTATGCAGCTCTTCTGAGCACCAACATCTCTAACCTCGACGACATTTCTGCGCCACACTGCCCTCCTACCGAAAGAAGAAGGAAGAACATCATCATGGTAGAAAGCAGCTCCCAGTAACTTTGGACATCGCCATCGCAGTAACAAATGACCACAGCCAACGTGGTAACATCGAAAGCACCACGATCGACCAACTCCAAAACCAAAACTCCTCAAGAAGAAACCGAAAATTCAAACGTTTCCACTCTACAATCTAGTCCTAACTACCAACAGGTGAAACATTACCTAAAAAGACTTTAAAACCTATTTCTTATGGAAGAAAGTGGGTACTCACCCCATATGTCCAACATGCGCCCTACCGCATTAGTGGACACCACCCAACTAAAGACTACGCAGTCAAAAGTCCTCTACGACGTTCGGGGTATGGAAAGCAAAACCTACAGACTCCAGTGAACCCCGAAATCGTGAACCACCGCCAACTGATAATAAAGGATTAGTGAGCATAATCCCTGTTTGCCCTGGAGTTTAACCTAATCAGAGTTAGGAATTGGGAGATGGGAGGTGTAGTATTTTCTGTAACCCCTTTTGAATGTGTGGTGATGTGTTTTTATTCTATTTATTTCAAGCTTGACATTGTACTTTTCTTGTCTATAATAAAATCAAAGTTCTTTGCACCAACAGTTGTTTCTTGTACTTTGTCACCTCCCCAAAATAAATCCAAAGTCTAGAACCCAGGGAGTGGGAGCGATTCGAACCGCTCAGAAGATCAGAGGTGAACCTAATTCCACACACCAGCCCCTACAGCCATCTTCTGGACCTGCTGCTCCTTGGTGACAGCAGGCACCGGCCTAACTGAAAATGTGTTAAAATGAAGTTGGGCTCTGAATGACATCATCATATCCGACTTTTGCTTTCCAATAAGCCCCTCACCTGTTAAACTGAGTGCGAGTGTGTCATGGTCAAGGTGTGTACCACGTGGCTGATATTTTAGCCCCTCGAATATCCCATTTTCATCGGGACCGGTAGATTAAAATCAGAGCTTTTCTTTTTTAATGCCGTCTTCAATTTGATTTGTTGGTTAGCTAATTGCATTCTTCAAATACTTTTTGTGGATAGTTAGTTTGGCTCTTCATTCCATAAATAGATGCAGCGACTGATAGGAAATGCTTACTTTTGTAAGGGGTGGTTTGCAGGGGGTCAGCTTTCCCTTCTGACCTTATATTAGCGGTTCTGAATCACTCCCACACCCTTGGTTCTAGACACTGGAATTATGAAGGGACTGTGACAGACTTGGACAGACAACGGTTTCAAGGTAGGAAGCAGGTATGGCTTTATTGTGTTTAAAAAGAAGTAAAAGGCACACCTTTAATAACACACACAGACCAATACACACTGAGGAGTACAACACATTGAATAAAATGTCAAATTACAGCCTGTGGGGAAAAGAATACAGCTTAAACGCTAAATGGGGTAAAGAGGAGAATGCAGATACATTTACACAAGTTATCCCAGCCTCCCCCCTCCCAATTCCCCTGACTAACTAAGTTATAGCTCTGGGGGTTCAGGGGTTATGCTCACCAATCCCTTTAGACAGTTGCCGGTGAATCACGGTTTCGGGGTTCGCTGCACTTGGCCGTCTAGGAGAGCCGTACCCCGGACGGAGGAGAGGACTTCGGACTGCATAGTCTTCGGTTGGGGTGCGTCCATTGATGCGCTAAGTTGTGTTTTGGATGTATGGGGTAAGTACCCACTTTCTTTGGTTAGGAATAGTTTTAGTTAGTCCCTTTTGGTAATTTCTCCCCCGTTGGGTCGTTCAGAAGTAGATTGTAGAGTGGTTGTCAATTTGGTTGCTGACAGCCTTCCGTTTCGTGGGCCTCGTGCTCGGTCAGTTTCTGATGAGTTCTGGTAGTTTCCTTCACTATTCCATTTCTTCACTGTAGAGGAAGCAGGCTGCTTGTGTCTGTATCTGTGTTCCAGTCTGTGTCCTTGTTCGAGTCTGTGCGAGTTCCAGTCTGTGTTCTGCTCGAGTCTGTGCGAGTTCCAATCTGTATTCTGCTCGTTTTTCCTTGTAAAACTGGGGGATAGATATATCCCAAAAAAAGGCTCTGTTATCTCCCATCAAATCTCTTGGGCTCTGTTTAAACTGTTCTGTCCATTTTCAAATGTCTCCTTTGTCAGCAGTAACTCGATTATGGTGTGAGAATGTGCTATCACTGGTTTTGCATTGTTTTAGGATTGTCCAGTTTCCTAACCATGATTTCCATTGTGCTTGTTTGGGTAATTCGATTATCTCTTAGGGGGTGAATTGCTTCAGAGGTTAGCCCCACCTCCTGTATTTGGTAACTCTTTTTCGGCAGCCAAAATGTTGCAGAATCTTAAAATTGATATGCTCATTCCCATAGATGTTTAGGGGATCTCAAGCTTCTTTAATTTAGGTCCATTTTGAATTCCCTTTCCTATGAGTCCAAACACTAGGGGGGGGGGGGTTCCTCCATGAATGCATCCCCTTTTATCCCCTGCAGGCTTCGTCTGCCCCTTTAAACTCATTTTAAAAGCCCAGAAAGGGATTCTTCTCCTCTGCAGAGGAAAGGTACCTGGAATCTTTGCGAGATATTGGTAAATTCTATACTTTGACAAGAGTTTGCTTGAAGAACTTACAACTCTATTCACAGACATTTAAGATGACAGAAATATATGAATTTACATATTCAGCACTGTGCTGGATGAGCACATCAGGAATTTGGGCGTGGAATTCAGCAGGCCCTGCAGGACATTGTAAAATCTATCCCATAGATTCACTAGAGAATGGCAAACTATTAAAGTAGCACTATACTGTGAGACATATGAGCACGGCAGCCCTGTAATCATGCTTTCATGTGAAAAGTCTCATCAAATGTGTGTTCTTTATTGTTGGGGCCTTCAAGGGGCCCAAAGCAGAACCCATGTCTGCTCTGAGCAAGTGCTGGGCCTATCAAGCATGAGCTGGGCAGAATTTCTGAAGTAGCTCTGGAATGTTTCTTGACATACCGCTAAAACTGCAGATTTAACGAGGTGAATCGAATAAATGCCCTCCTTTCCTAGACTACAATGTATTTGGAGCACAAAGTCAGCAGATCCAGATGCTGCCCCAATTTACACCCCCTGCCATAATCATGTTGGAGTTCCGAGCTCCCTCCATCTGGAGTTTCTAGCCTTATATCTTACCAGATGATTTGTTTTCTTTATAAATATATATTAATAACCACACTGAGTTGTAAAATTACAACTGTTTTGAATATTTAAAAATTACCTGGTCAATAATCTAAATAATCCGCTCGAATATATATATTGATCTTGAAAGTACGTGGGATGGAAACATTTGAAAAAAAACAAAATGGTGTTCATACTTCTATGTGAGAAATAAGGTCCAAACAAATTCGATAATAAATTATCCATTGGGATCATTGGACACCAATAAGACAGGAAATAACAAAACCAACACTTCAGTAAAGCAATAAAATAGAGTGAAACTGTTCTGTGTGAAGACGATCACAATACTTTATATAGTTTGCAGTCATGTGTCTGAAAAACCTTTATGATTGCAGACCTAGGCTTTTGCTCAGATGGAACATTACTTTTAAAATTATAATGACAATTAACTGGAGGAAGTGGTGTGGAGGTTGACAATTGCCACAGGGGAAACTGCACACACAAGTAGGAAAATGGCATGTTACAGTGCTCCTTTCATTTTCTTCAAATGTAACAATAAGGTCACAATGAGACTGTGAATTCTGTGCTAAATATAGGGATAATGCATCTGCAATTAGGTGAGGAAAGAATGGTTGATAGTTTACCTATCTTGTTCTAGACTGACTGATAATTAGCATTTAGACAAGGTAACTCAGATAGATGAGGAGTTGAATATCAGTTAGTACTGGGCTAAAACCTTGGAAAAATCTGACGCAGGTTGCTTAAATAATAACTGACAAGAATCCAGAATGTTAAATTGACTTGTCATTCTACATTCGCATTTATATAGACAGGACAATTACATTTTGTAAATGACTTCTGAATTGTGTTTAGCAGCATAAATAAGTATGTAAAAAAAAAGTCTCCTTCCATAATCAGTGTAATGCAAGTGTTTGACATCAACATGCACTTGAAGGAAATATGCAGAGTCTTGTGTAACTCCTGGGGTAGGAAATTTTATAATTAATTATGATTACTTTAAAATTTATGTCTCAGGTGTCGACCTCTACTGCCAAATGACTTTCTTTTCTTATGGTTCAATGTGAAATGTACTTGGCACTGCAGATTTTGCAGAGCTGAGCAGTTGAACAGAAACTGCAGTATAGTTACAAGCTTGGGTTCTAATAACATGCTGCAGCTGATAAATACCTTTTCATAATTGTGCCTACCACAATATAGTCAAGTGGCTAGAAATTCATCACCATTTCCGCCCGGCCAAGTTTCGTCATGGTATTACACCGACGGTTTTGAAATACCGCTGGGGAGCGGACTGCCGGTGTGGAAGACTGAACAAACCGCCACTGCCCGAATTTGATGGTAGTGGTGTTCCGTAGCTGAGAGAAAAAAATACCACCCATGATAAAGCAGCTGGAGCAGCCCTTTATTCAGCGGTAGGTAAGAAATCCTGCAAAAGAAGGTAAGTGATAGTTTTTTTTTATTCTTTTGAAGTGATTCAGTACAGAAGGGTCCTGTAAATGTTTTCCATTTTTTGTTTTATTGTTTTTTGGAAAAATCATTTTTGTGTTTTCCCCCCTCCCTATTATGGTGATAATGCCCAACTCGCAGCCTCGGACTAAATTTTGAGTAACTACCACTCAATTTGACCAGGATCGCGTTTTCCACCGAGAATCCATGTGTAAGACCCATTTTTCCCGCCAGGAGGAATTTTTTCCTTTTTTTGATCAATTTTTCGCCAGAGTTAATTTAATAATCTTAGCAGTTTTTTGGGCAGCAATCAGGCAGTGGTGGATTTTGATGAAATTCTAGCCTAAGGTGATTGTAAGTATTCTGGCTGTGGAATTTTAATGAGTTATCAGTGTTATTAATGGTAATAACTATAGCGAATGGTGCTGTGAAATATTTGAAACGGGTTGAAGGGAAAATGTATAATCATCTTGAGTGAGTTGCTTTCCTCTTTACAATAAAATACAATTAAAGCACACACACACACATATACATATATTAAAAAAATTTGCTAAATTAATTGAATTTTTCTGGATAATGCAACCTGAATTACAATTTGTTTAAAAAATGAATCTGCAGTTGTCAAGAAGTTTGATGACTTAACAGGAGAATAAAAATGTTTTTTCCTTCTACTGACTGATAGCAGCAACCATACCTAGGTGGAACAGAGCACAAGATAGTATACTTGCAGAGTAAGCTCCCCATTATATTTATCTAAATATGCCTACATCCCTAAATACTGCAGCCTATACCTGAATGGCAATTCCACCTCTCACACTGATTACCCTTTAGCATTTTGCAGTGAGGTTGGTCACTTAGTGCTAATAAGTAGTGAGTTATTGGCTTATTTGTGCTGCAGACTGATATTACAGCCTAAACCAATTTCATTTTGAAGAAAAGGAAACTGCAAGTGGGTGTACTCTCACCTGGGTCCTGCTGTGTAATTGGCTGGTGCTAAATTATCTTGACTTCAGCACATCTTGATGAACATCCAAAGCCTGTAAGTATGTCAGTCTGCAGCTTTGCCTAAATTGCCATTTGTTAACTCTTAAACATCTTAACTTTTTTTGATTACACAATCATAGAATCATAGAAATTTACTGTACAGAAGGTGGCCATTCGGCCCATCGTGTCCATGCCAGCTGAAAAAGAGCTATCCAGCCTAATCCCACTTTCCAGCTCTTGGTCCATAGCACTGTAGGTTGCAGCACTTCAAGTGTGTTAGGGTTAACGTCAAATCACCACGCGGAGTCCATTAGCCTTAAAGTAAATGCAGTTTTTATTAATAAAAGATACAAGCCGGCAGGGGAGCTATCCTTGAAGGAATGCTCAAAGAAACTGCCAGAGCCATTTTATTTTATACGCTGTAGTGTCTCTGCACCTTGTTACAAACTCACACGAGGCATGTATATATCAGACACAGTCACTCTGTGACCTTCACTTTATTCCCAGGACCAAGGAGTGCTGACCCTGGGTGGGACATCCCCTTTTATACCTGGAAACCCAGGTGAGGAGTGTCTCCCGCAAGCTCACCCCTGTGGTCAGGGTGTGCATTTCAAGGGTACAGGTACAGTGTGCATGAGTTACAGTTACAAAACTATTGTCATTGCAAGATGGTGAAATATATGACATCACCTCCCCCCTTGAGTCTTTTAGTTTCAGAGGTTAAGTCTATCGGGTGGTCGACGCTCTCTCGAGGAGCACCGCAGTTGTGGCTCTGGTGGCTGAGCCTCAGCATGCATCTCTGCCACTTGAGGTGATTCCGGCCTGTCCGGGCTGGCCGCAGGGACTGTGCATGCTGAGGGCTGTCTTTGTTGCTCGTATGCTGGCAATGGTGTGGGTGCTATCTCATCATGCTCTTCTTCCGGTTCCTCCGTGTCTATGCTGAAACTTCTTTACTTGGTCCAAGTGTTTGCGGTATATCTGCCCATTGTTTAGTCTGACCACCATGATCCTGTTTCCTTCTTTGCCAATTATGGTGCCCTCAAGCCATTTGGGTCCCAAAGCATGGTTAAGAACAAATACCAGGTCATCTATTTCTATACACCTCCCCCTTGAGCCTCGATCATGGAGCTCGGTTTGGGAACGGCGCTTGCCCTCAACAATGTCTGCCAGGGCTGGGTGAATGAGGGACAGCCACGTCTTGAGTGTGCGTTTCATGAGGAGTTCCGCTGGCGGGACTCCCATGAGCGAGTGCGGCCGGGACCTGTCGGCCAGCAGGAGGCGCGATAGGTGGTACTGAAGGGAGGGTCCTTCGATGCGTAGCATGCCCTGCTTTATGACTTGGACCGCCCGTTCCGCCTGGCCATTGGAAGCCAGCTTGAACGGCGCTGTCCAGACATGCTTGATCCCATTGCCCGACATAAACTCCTGGAATTCATGGCTGATAAAACACGGGCCATTGTCGCTGACCAGGATGTCTGACAAGCCGTGGGTCACAAAAACCGTACGCAGACTCTCCACTGTGATGGATGTCGTGCACGAGTTCAATATGATGTACTCGATCCACTTCAAGTATGCATCGACTACGAACAGGAACATTTTCCCCATGAACGGGCCCGCATAGTCTACGTGAATACGTGACCATGGCCTGGTGGGCCAGGAACACGGGTTGAGTGGAGCCTCCCTGCGGGCATTGCCCAGCTGGGCACACGTCGTGCACCTGCGAACCCAGTGTCCCAGGTCTGAGTCAATCCCCGGCCACCATACATGTGACCGTGCAATGGCCTTCATTAACACGATGCCAGGGTGCTCGCTGTGGAGTTCCCTGATGAACGCTTCCCTGCCTTTCTAGGCATCACTACCCGGCTGCCCCATAACAGGCAGTCAGCTTGGATGGAGAGCTCATCCATCCGTCTCTGAAACGGCCTGACTTCCTCGGGGCACGCCCTGTGTGCGGGCACCCAATTCCCAGTCAGGACATATTTCTTTATCATGGATAGGAGAGGGTCCCTGTTGGTCCAGAGTTTGATCTGTCGGGCTGTGAAAGGGGAGCCCGCAGTATCAAAAGCCTCAGCGGCCATGACCATCTCAGCACTCTGCTCCGACGCCCCCTCGGTGGTGGCCAGTGGGAGCCTGCTAAGTGCGTCAGTACAATTTTCAGTGCCTGGCCAGTGCCGTATGGTGCAGTCATACGCAGCCAGCGTGAGGGCCCATCGATGTATGCGAGCTGACACGTTAGCGTTGACAGCCTTGCTGTCGGACAACAGGGATGTTAACGGCTTGTGGTCCGTCTCTAGCTCGAACTGTCTACCAAAAAGGTACTGGTGCATCTTTTTCATACCGTACACAAACGCGAGTGCCTCCTTCTCGACCATGCCATATCCACGCTCTGCCTGGGAGAGCGACCTGGAGGCGTAAGCCACCGGTTGGAGTCGGTCATCATCATTACCCTGCTGCAATACACACCCAACCCCGTAGGATGAAGCATCGCATGTTAAAACCAATTTTTTACAGGGGTCATACAAAGTCAACAGTTTGTTGGAACACAGCAGGTTCTTCGCCTTATTGAAAGCTCGTTCTTGACAATCCCTCCAAAACCATTCACAAACTTTACGGAGGAGCATGTGTAACGGCTCCAACAATGTGCTTAAGTTTGGCAGAAAGTTCCCAAAATAGTTCAAAAGTCCCAGGAATGATCGCAACTCTGACCTGTTGCCGGGCCTGGGCGCCCGGCGAATCACCTCAGTTTTTAATTCAGTGGGCCGGATCCCATCTGCAGCACCCCTCCTGCCCAGGAACTCAATCTCTGTGGCCAAAAACAAGCACTTGGCCTTTTCCAGCCGCAAGCCTACCCGATCCAATCGGCGTAGCACCTCCTCCAGGTTGCGGAGGTGTTCCTCAGTGTCCCGACCTGTTATAAGGATGTTGTTTTTGAATACAACCGTTGCAGGGACCATCTTGTGCAAGCTTTCCATGTTTCGCTGAAAGATAGCCGCTGCCGAACGAATGCCAAACGGGCACCTGTTGTAGACAAATAATCCTTTGTGCGTCGTGATGGTGGTCAGAAGCATAGAATCTTCCACCAGTTCCTGAGTCATGTAGGCCGAAGTGAGGTCCAGCTTCGTGAACAGCTTTCCACCTGCCAGCATGGCAAAGAGATCCTCCGCTCTCGGAAGCGGGTATTTGTCTTGCAGCAACATTCGGTTGATGGTGGCTTTGTAGTCACCATAAATCCTAACCGGGCCATCTGCTTTGAGGATGGGAACGATGGGACTTGCCCAGTCGCTGAATTCAGTGGCCGAAATTATGCCCTCTCTGAGCAGCCTGTCCAGTTCACTTTCATTTTTCTCATGCATCACGTAAGGCACTGCTCTGGCTTTGTGGTGCACTGGTCTGGCATCCAGAGTGATGCGTATCACTACTTTAGTGCCATTGAACGTTCCGATACCGGGTTGAAAGAGTGATTCGAATTTTTGCAATACCTGCGAGCATGAACTTCGCTCCACAGATGAAATGGCGTGCACATCCCCCCATTTCCAATTCATCTCAGCTAGCCAACTCCTCCCCAAAAGCGTGGGGCCATTTCCCGGAACAATCCAGAGTGGCAGCCGGTTCTGTAATCCATTATGCATTACCACCAAGTTTGCACTGCCCAGCACTGGGATGATCTCTTTTGTGTACGTACATAGCTGCGTCTCAATGTGTTCCGGTTTGGGCCTGTGAGCTCTGTGTGGCCATAGTCTCCCAAATTGTTGGGAGCTCATGAGTGACTGGCTAGCTCCCGTATCCAGCTCCATGTGCACTGGGATGCCAGTAAGACTTTCATCATCATGGGTGGCGTTTTAGTGTATAAGCTGTGGATGTCAGCCACATTAACTCTGAACTTCAGCCTCCATGGTTGTTCCCCAGGCCTCATCCTGCATTACAGATCCCTCTGTCTCGCAGACTAGCCTTGCTACTGCCTTTTTGCACATCCTGGCCAAGTGTCCACTGACATTACAAATCCTACAGGTATAAAGCTGGAACCTGCAGCTTTTGGCAGTGTGTCTACCCCCACACCTCCAGCATGAGTTGAGAGTGCTGTTAACAAAAGGTCTATTCCTAGGCATTCCTCTCTGATGGCACATTTGGCTGTTTCTAAGCACTCTGATGGAGGGTATTAATGGTCCCATCACAGGATGCATTGTTCCTCATGATGGCGTGAATTGCCGATCCCCTTTCCATTGCCCTTGCCTGCCTGCCTGGATGGTGTCAAATTGCCCTTGCCTGCCTGCGGGATTCTGTATCACTTTTATAACATTAACTCCCTGGTTCATCGCAACATTAAAACCAGGGCTGTGTGCATAAATTAGCTTAGTCTCCTCTTCCCCTGCCATAAATGTCTGAGCTATCAACGCGCCACTTCTAAAGTCAGGTCCTTGGTCTTTATGAGCTTCCTGAAAATGCCGCCATGATTAATGCCCTCAATGAAAAAGCCCCTTAACATCTCCCCGCTGCAGGCATTGGAGAACTTACAGAGACTGGCCAAATGCCGCAGTTCCGCCACGAAGTCCGAGATGTTTTGACCCTCCCGGCGCCGGTGAGAGTAGAACCAGTGCCGGGCCATGTGTACACCACTTGCCGGCTTGAGATGCTCACTGATCAGCTGGCTTAGCTCTTTGAAGGACTTGTCCGCTGGCTTTTGGGGTGCGAGCAGGTTGTTCATCAGCTGGTCAGTAGATGCGCCCTCTGCTTGTCAGCCACTGTCTCTTCCAGCCACTCCTTTTTGACAAAGCTCTGCTGGAGTCTTTCCACAAAGTCGTCCCAGTCCTCACCCACACAGTAACGTTCCTTTGTGCCACCGGTGGCCATCCTCGTGATTCGGTGATTCCCGTTTCTCGTCGCCAAATGTAGTGTCTCTGCACCTTGTTACAATCTCACACGAGGCATGTATATATCAGACACGGTCACTCTGTGACTTTCACTTTATTCCCAGGACCAAGGAGTGCTGACCCTGGGTGGGACCTCCCCTTTTACACCTGGAAACCCAGGTGAGGAGTGCCTCCCGCAAGCTCACCCCCTGTGGTCAGGGTGTGCATTTCAAGCATACAGGTACAGTGTGCATGAGTTACAATTACATAACTATTGTCATTGCAAGACGGTGAAATACATGACATATACGTGCTGATTGATTAATACATGATTGATTCGAAGGGTGCTTCCTCCAATCTGGCTTCTATATGCCTTAGTTGGTAATTCCGGATACATGTTGTTATGATTCTTTTTATTTAACTCTTATCTTGTTACACAATCCCAAATTCTATGTTATCTGTGTCTGTGCCCGACTCCCAGGGCCTTTGGTCTATGAATTGCAACATCTGCTCCTCTGTGGAAGGCATCCCACACATGCTTCCCACAGTCTGAAAAACAGGCTGTGGGATCTATTTTAAAAACCTGTTAACTGCATTTTAAAACATCCCTATTATTATTAATTTTAATTACAATTTGTAATCTGCCCTTTCAGTCCCTTCTGTTGGTCCCTGATTATTTCTAAATAATCAGCTGACCACATATTTGTTCTAAGCCATCTGCTGGAAATGGTGATACCATGTCCATATCCTTGGGACCACTCGTAGTTCCGTCTTTTGCAGAGTCTTTACATACTACCCCTGAACATTTCCCTTGGATTTTGGCATGCCAATTATATTTGTTTTTGTACATACAGAGCATAAGCTCGGGCGTCTTAGTTGTTTCCCTAATGCGTTACAAATTCATTCACCTCCCTATCATGCCTCCATTTCATAGTTAGCAAGGCTGTTTGCTATTCGACTAGAACCACGCGGTTGTATATCCCTCCGATCTTTCGCATCAGATATAGTTGGATCGCGATACATATCCCTATCACTCCATTATTACCACAATTGGATGCCACATCAATTTGAGGACCGCATAGGCTTTAAGTGACCAACCCTTAAAAATGTCCCACCATGATCAACACTTTTCCTTTCCCTGCCTTATCCTGTCTTGATTCGTGTGTCTCCCGCCTCGATTTCATTGATCAGGCGATAGGATTGGGACACTCACAACTCATATCAGGTATTCATGCCATCTTTGTGTTTTATTACCACTCTTTGGATCTAGCTCTGGGAGTAAAGCAAAAGTTAGCTATTGTAGTGTTACAAGTCAAGCCTCTGTAATTGTAAGTTCTTGGTTACGGGCCTTGGCCACCTTCTTCGTTCTGTGTCTCTTGTATCCACCTGCACATTCTCTCAGGAGCATCAGCACCACTATCAGCTGTACTAGGACTAACACATGGGATATAATTCTAATCCCTATGTTGTAACTTTACTCGGGTATGCCTCGCCTGTCTTTGCACTTGTTACATAATATCACCAATTAACTCAAGGCTATTACTATCTATACTGCCACTGGGATATGTGAAAGGATCCTTATCCACAGATGCATAATCTCAAGTACCAAGGCGGGTTTTTCAGGTTATCCTTTATTTCACTGTCCAGTTCTTTTGCTTTATCCTTTAGCTCATAATATATTTTAATGTTATTTCTTAATGGTCAGTTAAATCTTCAAGTAACAGGGGAATTGGTGGTGCTTGCTCTTCCATGTAAGCATCAATATCTGGCATAATCTCATCGCTTATATTTAATGTCATTGTCTTCTGGGCGTGTATATACACATCATCTGTGCTCTTCCCACTGTCACTGACACTATGGGAGTAAAGCAAAAGTTAGGCATTGTAATGTTACAAATCAAGCCTCTGTAATCATAAGTTCCCAGGCTAGTTACCACACAATATTCTCCTCGCCCTTGATAGGCGTAATGTGTGGGTTCGTTTTGGGCAGGGCTTATTCCAATGACACATCCTTCCATAGTATTATCAAATCCGCAGCTAATCTTGCTCCCGCCTCCCACTGTGTGAGGGCATATAGTTAGGCTTCCTTCTCTCCGGCACCCAGATAAAGATATTCCCCTTGTATTTCCATTCTTTTTGATCTCACACTGGTCCATCGTGGATGTACTCTTCCCCTCGTATTATGTTTGTTCCCCCTCACATCCTCCTGTAACCGCATACACCCTAGTCACTCCTTTCATGGTGTAGGCATCTAATGGCCCAGTGTGCTGTGCCATTTATTTCAACTGGGTGCTATTTATTCAATCTGGAACTCACCCGGTTTGTATCTGATCCATATTGTGTCTCACCTGACCGATCATCCAACTCCCATAGGCATGATATGTGTCGCTTTTCCTGTCCTCGGTATTGTCCTCTCATTCCTGCTTATTTAGCTTGTTAATTGTTCGTGCATGGCCTTCCAAAACAGATATACCCTCTCGCAGTTTTTTTGGATGTTTTAGATCCTAACTCTGAAGATTCTATCCCTATCCTGGCCTGATTCTTCATTAGTACCTCCATCGGTCCCCTCAAACTATCTACACCTGCCTGGATCGCCTGTATATCTAGTGCATTTACTAGAGAGGTCCCTGTACAGTTAATACGTCATTCCCTATAGAGCTCCTCTGTCTTCCTCCTTTGTGTCTCAGCTGCTTGTGTTACTCCCTTGCTCCTGATGTGTCACTAGCTATTCTCAGGATTGTGTCCAGCAATCGTGTGTACAATGCTTTAGTCATGGGGCTAAATTTTTCTGGCAGGTATAGTGCTGATAAATTTATACTCACCAGTAACATTTCATGCTGCACATTGTCAAATACCAACATTATTTCTGTTCCAGGTTTAACTATCACGCACTTTCCCAAGGTTAATTCCCCTGGTTTACAATATTCAGGTAACATTTTGTTACTCACTTATCTTGTGGCTTCAAGATAAACGCTCCTGACACCCAGATGCCGCCCCCTAGGGGCTGCCTTACATAGTTATTGTACCCTCCGGTGTGGGTAAATGATTCTGGGCTTTGTAGCTTGTCCTTGTAGAATTGGAAGGGTGGTGGTGGATCACGTATATATTCTGTTGATAAAACACATCCTGGATATTCCAGGTTTTTAGTTAGAGTCTTACCATTTCTATTTCAACCAGATTATTTGCACCATTTCTCTGGGCACGTGCCCTTTCCCAGATCCATTTTATTATAGCCAGTACCCCTAATATTGCAAATATCTATCCTAATCCTCTAAAAAGTTCATCTGTCATACCTTTATATTCTTTCAGCTGGAACCAGTGCTTCCACCGGCCCCTTCCTTTCATATTTATGCAAGCACACGTATCTCTACTAATTAATACCCCATATGGTCCGCTCCACCTAGGTGCGAACCCTGGTTTCTCTGCCACCTCCTTAACCATTACCTTTTCCCCCACTTCGAGGATTATAGCCGAGGCGGTTATCACACCACCTTCGTCCTCCTCCTTCTGCCTTTCCCAGACCTCCTGTCACATACCTTTCAACTGCTCACTCAATTTCCTCACATACTTTCTGATTCTGTCTCATAGGGGGCTAAGTCGGCTCCTCCTGTCACTATTCCTTCTGGCAACCTCATTGCCTCACTCAAGGCGGTTTTAAGGGTCCGATTCATTCTCTCTACCATCCTTGAACTCTAGGGGTGATATGGGATGTGAAACTTCTGCTTAATGTTTCTTTTATCACTTGACCCGTGAAATGAGTCCTTTGATCCGAGTCAACCATATGGTAATAGGACTACCTCCCACTTAGCATTTCCACCAGTGTGTATTTGGTGTGCAGTATTATTTCTCCTGTAATTATGACAGGCTTGCTGATTTTGACTGCCCAAGTGGCACAATCCAGTGCGGCCACGCATCTGGACAGACCGGCAGCCTCTGGTGATTGCTGTGTCGAGTCGTAAGCTATGGGTCTCATCCTATCCCCATGCATTTGTGTTACCACGGCTCCATAGAAGCCTCCCTGGTTCTCACAATATATATGGAACGGGAGATCCATGTTCGGGAGTCCCAGCCCTGGAGCTGACATGGGGCTTCCTTCAGATTACGGTATGCTGCTTCTTGTTCGGAGCCCCACTCTATAGTTTTGAAGGATGGTCTTCCCCCTTTCACTAACCGCTGTATTGTATCTTACACACCCCCTCGGACTGTTTTTGGTTGGGGTATAATCCTAATGTCATTGGACATGGTCCTAATTCCTTGGGATATTTCGTGGCCCAGGTACTGTATCACAGCTTGTCCGATTTGTGCCTTTTTGGGATTTACTTTAAATCCTGCTTTCCGTTATCTCAAATGTCTTTTCCATAACTAGAACAGAGTCTAGCATGTAGGCTTTGAAAGCTGCTTTCCGTTATCTTAAATGTTCCAGTTTCAAGGCCATTACATCTCATTTTCTGTGGTTCTTCAACCACCATATCTGAAGTAACAAGTTCAACTTATATTGTCCTTTGTTCTAAACTGCTAAAGCCTGCTGTTTTAACATTTTAATTTTTCCAAAGTCCCTTTTACATTTTCGCAGATACTTCCCCACTTGCCCAGGAGTTTGACTTGATCCCTGAAGGTATTTCTAGATTGTTTTCAAACCTTTTAGTTTTATTTATTTTTTTTTTTAAGGGATCAGATTTAACTTTTTATTTTAAATGTATCTCATTTTGTTGTGCCTTTTCTTAACCAGTGGTACTTGAAACCTTCACAACAAAATTAACTCTTCACTGTTCCCATTCTAATTTCTGCTCCCCTTTTGTAATATTTGTATTTATTGTTGGATTACAAAATGTCAAATATGGTAATACTGTTTTTTTAATCGGATTCTCATTTATGCTTATAGTGATTCACAGATCACAGAATGCAAAGTACTTGCTTTATAATTGTGTACCCAACTTCTGTTTTAGAAGCTGAACATCAAAAACTCTAATCTTTTGCTCTGTAACTTCAATTTTATGATACAGTATCTCATAAATTAAATTTTTTTAAGCTTTAGCTTCTGATGCAGTAGTTGTGTAATTTTATTAAAAACCCAAGATTTTCCAATACAACCAAAATGTTTATCAAGGAGAACCACCTGAAATATCTCAAAACCCCAATTCAAATATTGTACTGTCAATCTTTTATTTAAAACTCTTTTTACTGAGCTAGAAGCTTTAATGTCAAGGTTTTACACAAAGGAAAATGGGGGCGTACTTCCCCAGCCCGCAGTCTCGAGACACCCTCGCAGGCTTTTTTTTTTGAGGCATTACAATGACCCTTCTCCATTCTTTAGCTCATTCCTAGACTAAATTTATTGTCTTTCAACCCAAAGTCATCAATGATTATGTGTTTTCTTTTGACAAGTAAGCATGTCAAAATTTTTTAAGAAACCAACGGGACCACGCAATTTTTATCTTTTGCTCAATAAACCTATCCTTTGTGCATTTCCTAGCTCTGTAACTTATCATCCGAATAAATCCACACCTGTGTTTCTAACTTAAAATGTAATTCAATTCTAGGTTCATACTTCCTTAAAATTTCCCACATACAGAACAACACTGCAAAGGGTTAAAAAAAAACTTTCACTCTGTCTGAAAAAGTGGGTGGAGCCAAAACAAACAGAGAGCTCCACCACTTTTTCAAACAAGCTTTCAGACACATGAAAAATTCATTAATTCCCACCTCAAATATTCCGCAGTCAAAAATCACACAAGCACTTTCATTCAAAGACAGACATTCACAAAAGTCTCTCTTCATTCAACAAAGTTTATTGTTTGGCTGGCTCTGTTTTTGGATCCATACTTCACTTAAGATAGTCACTATCAGGTTTTTTTATGGTCGTCCGAAAAATCTCTACTAAGCGAGCCGTCCGGCCCCCAATTAATTCTTGAGTTTCCTCCGATCCTAATCCTAACCCTGTTAGTGGGGGATATAAATTTGGGCCAACTTCCTCTGTCCATTCCGTTTTGTCATCTATATCTATTTTTATACTTACATCCTCTTGCCTTTTGTCACTTTCTCTGTCCATCTCACCTTCGGGTATCTTTCTATTCATCTGTACAGCTGCTAAAATTATCTTTTTCCCTTCATCATATCCTGCCTTAACCATCTTCTTAACCTTTTCAAATTTATCTCTTAGAACCTCTTCTGGTAGTTTATACCTCATCACTCCAAGGGCCTTGTCAGTTTCCTTTGCCATTTCTTACAACAGGGCCTTTTTCCCCAGTTCCCGTTTTTCCGCCTTTATTTATGCGGAACTTTTTACACTGAGACTTTTTCCCCAGTACTGTTTTTCTGCCTTTACTTATGCGGAACCTTTCTTACACCGAGGCTTTTTCTCCGATATCCTGTATACGTACTTATTCTCCCGACACACGTATTTACTTACAATTTCCCGATGCGCCCCTCAACTGGATTTACCGACTGCATGGACTCCACTTCAGATTCGTTGGATCTCTGGCCGGGAATTTGGGAGGAGAATTTCTCAAGGTCATTCTCTACTCACTCAGTTTTAGGTTGATTCGGCTTTTTGAGTTGAATTCAGCCATCCAGTAGATCCTGCCAACCATGCCAAGTTGTTAGGGTTAATTTCAAACCACCACTCGGAATCCGTTAGCCTTAAAGTAAATGCAGTTTTTATTAATAAAAGATACAAGCCGGCAGGAGAGCTATTCTTGAAGGATTGCTCAAAGAAACTACCAGAGATATCTTATTTTATATACGTGCTGATTGATTAATACATGATTGATTGGGAGGGTGCTTCCTCCAATTTGGCTTCGATAAGCCTTAATTGGTAATTCCAGATACATGTTGTTATGATTCTTTTTATTTAACTCTTATCTTGTTGTACAATTCGATGTGTTTGTGCCTGGCTCCCGAGGCCTTTGGTCTATGAATTAGAACATCTGCTCCTCTGTGGAAGGCATCCCACAGTCTGAAAAACAGGCAGTGGGATCCATTTTAAAAACCTGTTAACTCCATTTTAAAACATCTCAATTATTATTATTAATTGTAATTACGATTTGTAATCTGCCCTTTCAAAGTATTTTTTAAATGTGATTATGGTTTTTGTCTCTACCATGCTTTCAGACAGTGAGTTCCAGACCCACACCATCCTCTGAGTGAAAAGAATTCTCCTCAACTCCCCTCTAATCCTTCTACCAATTACTTTAAACCTATGGCCCCTGGGTATTGACCTCTCAGCTAAGATAAATAGGTCTTTCATATCCACTCTATCCAGGCCCCTGATTATTTTATACACCTCAATCAAGTCTCCCCTCAGCCTCCTCTGGTCCAAAGAAATTTCTTCTCTCAGAGGGTTGTAAATCTGTGGAATTTGTTGCCTCAGAGAGCTGTGGAAGCTGGAACATTGAATAAATTTAAGACATAAATAAACTGTTTTTTAAACGATAAGGGAATAAGGGGTTATAGGGAGCGATAGGGAAGTGAACCTGAGTCCATGATCGGATCAGCCATGATCATATTAAATGGTGGAGCAGGCTCGAGGGGCCATATGGCCTTCTCCTGCTCCTATTTCTTATGTTCTTATGTTCTTATGTAAAACAATCTCTCCTCATAGCTAAAATTCTCCAGTCCTGGCAACATCCTCATAAATCTCCCCTGTACTTTCTCGAATGCAATCAAATCTTTCCTGTAATGTGGTGACCAGAACTATATACAATACTCTAGCTATGGGCTAACTAATGTTTTATGCAGTTCAAACATAATCTCCCTGCTCTTATATTCTATGCCTAGGTTAATAAAGGTAAATATCCCGTATCCCTGCTGAACCTCTCACACTGATTACCTGTCCTGGTACCTTCAGAGATCTGTGGACATGCACTCTAAGGTCCCTCTGTTCGTAAACACTTCTCAATATCCTTTTATTGTGTATTCTGTTGCCTTGTTAGCCTTCCCCCAATGCATTCCCTCATACTTCTCCGATTGAATTCCATTTGCTACTTTTCTGCCCACCTGATGAGTCCATTGATATTTTTCTGCAGCCGACAGCTATCTTCCTCACTCTTAATCACATGGCTATTTTTTGTATCATCTGCAAACTTCTTTATTATGATCTCTACACTGAAGTCTAAATCATTGCTATATACCACAAAAACAAGAGACGTAGTACTGAGCCATGCAGAATCTCACTGGAAACAGCATTCCAGCCATAAAAATACTCAACAATAATTACCCTTTGCTTCTTGCCACTGAGCCAATTTTGGATTCAACTTGCCACTTCTCCTTGAATCCCATGAGTTTTTACTTTTCTGATCAGTCTGCCATGTTGGACCCCGACAAAAGATTTGCAAAAATCCATGTAGACTACATCAAATACGCTACCTTCATCGACCTTCCTTGTTGCCACCTCAAAAAATTCAATCAAGTTAGTCAGACATGAATTTTCCTTAACAAATCCATCCTGACTGTCCTTGATTAATCCGTGCCTTTCTAAAGGATTAATACTGTTCCTCAGAATTTTTCCAATAATTTGCCCACCATCGAGTTTAGGCTGAATGGCCTGTATTTAATCAGGTGATCCCTTTTTCCCTTTTTAAGCAACGGTATAATGTTAGCAGTCCTCCAGTCTGGCACCACACCTGTAACAAGAGAAGATTGGAAAATGATGGTCAGAGATTGCTATTTCCTCTTTTGCTTCTCTTAACAGCCTGGGCCTGGCGATTTATCTACTTTCAAAGATGCTAAACCCATTAATGTATCTTCTCTCTCTATGTTTATCTCATCTAATAATTCACATTCCTCCTCAACTACAATGTCTGCACATCCCTCTCTTTTGTGAAGCTAGATGCAAAGTATTCATTAAGAACTGTACCCTCACCTTCTGCCTCCACACACAGTTTACATTTTTGGTCTTTAATAGGGTCTAATCTTTCCTTAATTATTCTATTGCTCTTTATGTATTTATAAAACATCTTTGGGTTTTCCTTGATTTTACTTGTCAATATTTTTTCATGCCTTCTCTTGCTTTCCTAATTTCCTTTTTATTTTCACCCCTGCACTTTCTATACTCCTCTAGGGTTTCTGCAGTATTGAGCCCTCGGTATCTGTCATAAGCTTCCCTACTTTTCTTTATCCTACCCTGTATGCTGCTTGACATCAAGGGGGTTCTAGATTTGGGAGTCCCACCCTTTTATTTGTTGGAATATATTTGCTCCGAACCCTCACTATCTCCTTCTCGAATGCCTTCCACTGCACTGACATTGATTTACCTTCAAGTAGTTGTTTCTAGTCTACTTTTGCTAAATCACATCACAGCTTAGTAAAATTGGCCTTTCCTCAATTGAGAACTTTTACTCCTGAGGGCCGAAAATTGCCCACCGCCTGAAATGAGGCGCACCTACTGCTTTTGCTGTTCATTACCGCCGCAATGGATGCGGCAGCCATGAGATGGAAATTCAGCATTTTTGTTGCAAAAAAGGAGCGGAGCAGTATTGGTGGCATGAACGGGCTCTTTGCAGCGGTGCAGAGTGGCCAATTGAGCCGCAAAATTCAGCTGGTGCCAATTTACGGCTAACGAGCCAGCTACTCCCTGGCTTTCTTAAAGGACAGTGTTGGCAGCTTGGGCCTGAGCAGGGAGTGCCTGGCGAATCCAGGAGGAGCAAGTAGGACCACCAGATTTTCTGATGTGGGACTCGAGAACCACATCGAGGCTGTGGAGGGAAGGAGGTATGTTCGTTACCCCAACAGAGGCAGACTGACTCGCGCTGTGTTCGGTAATGCCTGGAGATCATTAATGCCTGGAGAGAGAATGCTGTGGTGGTCTCGGGGACCTCCGTTCATGACCGTAATGCCACCCAATGCCGCAAAAGCCTCAACGACATTCTTCGACTGATGAAAGTGAGTATATGTTCCCCCAACTCCTCACCTTCCATCTGCGAGCCCCTCCTTCACCTTCTCTTATTTCCAACCTTCACTATATAGTCACTGAAGCAACATTTGATTGCTGAGGCCTGTATATATATTCGCTCAGATTGCATGCTTCGCAGTGTGAGACAAACTCCTCAATGCGAATGTCAATCTCAGCATTCTCCGAAAGAAAGGTCCCTTTCATGTGAGTGTTTGACCTGCATGTATTGGACCCACACTTGAACAGCCCACTCATCTGGAAGAAAGTGTTCAGAGGCTAGTGGGCCCACATGTTGCCTTCCCTGTGGCTGCCGGTCTTGTGGATCGTGCTGGGGGGCTGCAGCGGTAAGTTAATGCCGTCTCTCCCTGAAAGTGCCAGCACCTACCACACATTTGCTTCTGAATGTGTGCATGTTGTAGGCTGCATGGTGCAATGCCCCAGCTCAACCTCACGGGAGCCCTTGTGCCATTTTTCAGATGAGACCCCGAGTGTGAGCCAAAGCCAGGATGACAGCCTTGAGAGCACTGCAAGCACAAGCCAGGGAGAGACCGATGAGGCCACTGGCAGCCAAAGCCAGGATGAGAGTGTTGTGTATGCATGAATAACTGACAAACTGAGCCAAGGGAGGAACATGGAGATCACAGAAACTCTGAATAAATATCTTGTATCAGTCTTTACAGTAGAGGACACTAACAATATCCCAACAGTGGACAGTCTAGGGGCTATAGGGGGGGAGGAACTTAAACACAATCATGATCACTACGGAGGTGGTACTCAGTAAGATAATGGGACTAAAGGCAAATATATCTGCTGGACCTGATGGCTTACATCCTAGGGTCTTAAGGAAGTAATGGCAGGGATAGTGGATGCATTGGTTGTAATTTACCAAAATTCCCTGGATTCTGGGGAGGTCCCAGCAGATTGGAAAACTGCAAATGTAACGGCCCTATTTAAAAAAGGAAGCAGGCAAAAAGCAGGAAACCATAGACCAGTTAGCTTAACATCTGTGGTTGGGAAAATGTTGGAATCCATTATTAAAGGAGCAGTAGCAGGACATTTGGAAAAGCATAATTCGGTCAGGCGGAGTCAGCATGGATTTATGAAGGGGAGGTCATATTTGACAAATTTGCTGGACTTCTTTGAGGATGTAACAAACAGGTTGGATAAAGGGGAACCAGTGGATGTGGTTAATTTGGTCTTCCAGAAGGCATTTGACAAGGTGCCTCATAAAAGGTTACATCAAGATAAAAGTTCACGGGGTTGGGGGTAAATTATTAGCATGGATAGAGGATTGGCTAACTAAGAGAAAACAGAGAGTTGGGATAAATGGTTTATTCTCTAGTTGGCAATCAGTAACTAGTGGGGTGCCGCAGGGATCAGTGCTGGGACCCCAACTATTTGCAATCTATATTAATGACTTGGAAGAAAGGAACGAGTGTAACGTAGTCAAGTTTGCTGACAATGCAAAGATGGAAGGAAAAGCAATGTGTGAGGAGGACACAAAAATTGTGCAAAAGGACATAGACAGGCTAAGTGAGTGGCAAAAATTTGGCAGATGGAGTATAATGTTGGAAAGTGTGAGATTATGCACTTTGGCAGAAAAAAATCAAAGAGCAAGTTATTATTTAATTGGAAAAAATTGCAAAGTGCTGCAGTACAGCGGGACCTGGGGGTACTTGTGCATGAAACATAAAAGGTTAATACGCAGGTACAGCAAGTGATCAGGAAGGCCAATGGAATCTTTGCTTTATTGCCAAGGGGATGGAGTATAAAAGCAGGGCAGTCTTGCTACAGTTATACAGGGTATTGGTGAGGCCACACCTGGAATACTGCGTGCAGTTTTGGTTTCCATATTTGAGAAAGAATATATTTGCTGTGGAGGCAGTTCAGAGAAGGTTCATTAGGTTGATTCCGGGGATGAGGGGGTTGACTTATGAGGAAAGGTTGAGTAGGTTGGGCCTTTACTCATTGGAATTCAGAAAAATGAGAGGTGATTTTATCGAAATGTATAAGATTATGAGGGGGCTTGACAAGGTGGATGCAGAGAGGATGTTTCCACTGATAGGGGAGACTAGAACTAGGGGGCATAATCTTAGAATAAGGGGCCACCCATTTAAAACTGAGATGAGGATGAATTTCTTCTCTCAGAGGGTTGTAAATCTGTGGAATTTGCTGCCTCAGAGAGCTGTGGAAGCTGGGACATTGAATAAGTTTAACACAGAGATAGACAGTTTCTTAACTGATAAGGTAATAAGGGGTTATGGGGAGCGGGCAGGGAATGGACTTGACCGGATCAGCCATGATCATATTAAATGGTGGAGCAGGCTCGAGGGACCGTATGGCCTACTCCTGCTCCTATTTCTTATGTTATTATATTCTTATAGGAGAAAAGTAACTCAAACCATGTGCTTTATATAACCCAAAATGCAGTCTCAAACCGGCATGAACCAGCATGAGTACAGCAACTGTGAATAGCTCCCATAGGGTACTAATGCCCATTCAGTGAACTGCAACAAATAAATAGAGTATGAACACAACATATTTCCCCACTTTTTAAAACCACAGTATATGTACAGACAAAGTCCTTGAAATAGCCAAGTCATGTTCTGATACACTGAGGCCGGCGTGGAGCCTGTGGTGTTTGCTCTAGGTTTTGGTTGGAAAACAGAATAGTGCCTCTCTTCCATCCTGCTAGTCTCTTCACGCTAGGTTTGGCTGGGGGTTTGAGATTGTCCAGCAGCCAGTGAAGATTCCGCCCAATCATGAGTTCAGCGGCTGTCTTCCCCGTTAGCGAGTGCTTTGTCGAACGGTATGTGCAGAGAATGGTTTGAACTGCTTCGTCGAATGTTTGGCCTGCTGCGAGGTTGGATTTCAAACCCTCTTTGATGACATGGTTAAATCGCTCAACATCTCCGTTGCTTTGGGAATTGTACCGAGCAGTAAGTCGATGCTCGATAGCATGACGAGTGAATAAATCGACAAACTGGTCGGACACAAACTTATCAGTGATTGTGACCTCTGGGAGACCCCACTTCATGAACATATGCTGCAGAATAGTGACGATCGTTGATGAAGTCACTGAACTTGTTGTAGCGATTTCTGGCCATTTGGAATGCAGGTCATGTACTACAACAAGAAAACGCTGGTGCTGTGGAGCTGCTTCAACTGGACTGAAGATATTCAACTGAAGTTGTTGCCATAGTCTTTGTGGCCATGAAATGGGCTTCATTGGCACCGTTCGGATGTTTGTTGCCTTTTCGCCCAGACTGCATACTTCACAGTATGAGACAAACTCCTCAATGTGAGTGTCAATCCCAGGCCACCATACTGAATCGCGACATCTCTGCTTCATGTGGAAAAAGTCAGGGTGTCCATTGTGTGCCAATGAGAGAACCCGCTGTTGAAGCGACTTGGGAATTACTGCTCTTTCACCACAAGCTAGGCAACATCGTTCCAAATGGGAAATTCATCGTGAAGTCTGTGGAATGTTTTCAACTCTTCCGGAATTTGCTTTGGTCAATCAGTCTGGAGGAAGTGGCACACATGCTGGAGCGTAGCATCACTCTGTGATTCGGTTCTGAGTTCGTCGCAGGAGACAAGTTTCTGATGGACTGAGTGATGATTGACGTGACATATGTGTCGTCATCTGTGAACAAGTTAGCACCAGAGTCCGAAGCAGGTGTCGAGCAGCTGAGCATGTCAGCTACGTGGTTCTGACTGCCAGTGATGTATTGTACTGCAAAGATATACTGATGAAAGCGATCTGACCGTCGATTGATTTGTAGTGGCCTGCGCCCGGATCCAGTTGGAGCGAGTAGCGTAGTTAGCGCTTGATGATCCGTACAGTGGGTAAATTTCCTGCCATTGAAGTAGATGTGCCAGCTTTCACATGCGTAGATGCAAGCGAGTGCTTCGTGTTCCCCTGTAGTATATTGCGAGAGCACAAGGCGGTGCCTGATGCATCCGTGGTGACGTATGTAGTGGCATTCGGATCAAAGTGAATGAGTATAGGAGGGGATGTGATTTTCTCCTTAAGCATGTTGAATGCCTGAGCCTGGGAATCTGTCCATTCCCAAGGGACATCCTTGCGCAGTAACTTGCAAAGTGGTTCGGCAATGTGCGCGTAGTGCGGGACGAACTTCAGATAGAAGTTGCAAGTGCTAATAAATGATGAAAGTTCTTTGACGTTGGTCGCCTCCTGCATTTGCTGGATCACATCACTGTTGTCAACCTTGTGCTGTAACTCTGTAGCCCAGAAAGTCTATTCTCCAGCAGCGAATGTACACTTATCAGCATTAAGTGTAATGTTATGTGTAATAAATCTAGCCATAACTGCGTGAAGTCGCTGGTCATATTCTTCCATTGTCCATCCATGGATGACGATATCATCAAGCATAGTAGTGACATTCTTCTGAAATGCACTTGGTACAGAAGATAGGCCGTAGGGCATGCATCGATACTGATACAGACCATCATGCGTCGTGAATGCCGTGAGCGGTTTGCTGTCCTCCGCCAGGAGTATTTGCAGGTAACTGCAGCACATGTCGAGTTTCGTAAAAACTGTTGAATTGTGGAATTCTGAAGACAGTTCGTCGATGGTAGGAAGAAGGTACTTGTCAGGGATGATAGCCTTGTTGACCTCTTTCAGGTCGATGCATAGGTGGATCTCCCCATTTTTACGCCAAGCAAAGACCACGTTTGAGATCCAGAGTGAGGAGTCGATGTTCTCAACGATTCCCTGAGATTCGAGTCACATTAATTCTGAGGATACTTGGTCTCGAAACGCGAATGGGGGATGGCAAATCACTGCATAACCAGTTTGACAGAAGGGTCAACACGGGGATGATGGCCGAATTTTGTTGTTCCTCTAAACCCTGTGAAGATTGAGGGATACTGTGAAGATTGAGGGATACTGCTTGTCAAAATCCACCGTGTACACAGGTGTGCCACTTGGGTCATAAACTTTGAATCCAAGCTTGTCAAAATGTTCAACACCCATGAGGCTTCGTCCATTCGTGACATAAAAGGAAAAGTTCTCAAATGTTATGTCCTTGTGGTATATCAGGACAGATATGACCCCAAGTACTTCAATTTTGGAGTCGGAGTACGCATGTAGAGTGGAAGTTGCGGCTGCAGTTGATAGTGTGTGAAGTGGGTTTTGTACATAGCCTCGCTCAATATGGAGACTTTGGCTCCAAGGTCAATGAGGAGGCAGATGGTCATGCCCTCAATGTTTATATCACAGTCCTTGAATTTGCCCGAACCGACGTGCAAAATGTCACTAACAGTATAAACCATACTGAGTTCATCGCTATCGGGGTTGTCCACATGTTGAATATGCTGCGATGAGCAACAGACATAAGCAAAATGATTAATTTTACCACAGGCAGAGCATTTCTTCCCATGTGCAGGGCAGTTAGGACTCTTTGCTGAGTGTGATTTGTCCCCACAGTTAAAGCAGTGGAAATTAATCCCGCGATCTGTAGTGGGTGGCTTATTACTAGCTCTAGGTATCTGCTGTGATTTCCACTTGGATGTACGCCTTGCACATGGGCTGTAGCTGCAGTCTGCTGCACAGGGGGAGCAGGGGTTCTGATCACTTTTTAGTCGGAAAGCAATGATTCGATTTGAATGGCCAAATTAGTTGCTTTGTCTAATGTTAATTTATTATCCTCCATTAGCAAGCATTCTCGAATGCAGGGGATCGTTGTTTTCTCAATAATTTGATCCCTGATCATTTCCTCTGTAATTGCTCCAAAGTTATACATAGCGGCCAGTTCAGTTCATGTAATGATGTACTGTATGATTGGTTCACCATTTCTTTGCCCCCTTTGAGGAAATTGGTATCTCTCCATCATGATACTTTTCTTTGGCCCCAAATAGTTCTCTAGGGTGCTTACCATTTTGATGTAGGACTCCGTGTCTCCGATTTGTCCAAAGATGCATTGGCCTTCGGTGCTGAGGCAGTGGATAAGTATTGCACAGCGGTGAGCTGGTGTTACGTTGTTGCCATCTAACCCACTCACCGTGATGTAGATAGAAAAACTTTTTATCCAACTCAGCCATGGAATTGGAGGGTCCCCGGGTGTGGAGAGGAAAGGCGGGGGTGGGGGGGGGCGGTGCTGGTTAAGCAGGTTAATTTTAATCGTCCTCGTCGTCAAATTATGTTGTGTACGTAAATAAACAGACTACCTGAAACCGTGTGCTTTATCAACCAAAAATGGAGTCTCAAACCGGCATGAGCCTGCATGCTTACAGCAACAGTGAATAGCTCCCGCAGGTCCTAATGTCCGTCCAGTGAGCTGTAACAAATAAATAGTGTACGAACACAACAGACAGCATAGAGGGCATTGTGAGCCAAAGCCAGGACGACACCCTAGAGGCCATTCCCATCTATTGGCACCATGTCCGGTGAGGTCGAGGAAGAGGGGCACACTGCTGACAGCACCATGTCATTGCTTCCTACACTCGCACGTGCCAGCTCAGGTACTGGGAGTATGCCGTCGAGAATTTTAAATTTAGCAGAGGAGTCTGCACTGGGTGATGCACCGCGGTCCAGAGGGCTGCAACATATTCAAGGGAAAAGGCAACCTCGGGTCCCATCTCTCCGGGGTGCGAGTTCGCACACGAGTTCTGCTGTAGAGGACTCAGATGAGCCCATCGATGTTGGTGCTGATGAAAGCAGGGTGGAGGCCATGCATTCGCAGATGTTGGGGGCAATGACAAGGGTTCCCAAGAGGCTATCACAAGTGGTCAGGAGCGTGGTGGAGTCCAGCTTCTGCACTGTGGACAGCTCTGCGCACATCATGGAGCCCATCATTGCCAGTATGCAGATAATGGTGGACTCCCAGAGTGACCGTATGGATCCAGCTGTGATGCTGCATATTGTGGGAGATGTGGCAGCTGTCATTAGAGCACAGGCACAAAGGAACGAACATCAGACTGCTGCTTTGGATAGGATAACCGCTGCCCTGGAAGCTCAGAAAGCTCTCATGCACTCTGGGCAACAGGTCACGGAGCATCTTACTGTTGTCGTCTGTGGTGGCATCGAGACTTTGTCTGCTCTCATGCAGTCTCAGCTGGATACCACGCAAAATCTGACTGTTGCCATCATGGCTGGGCCTACCACAGTCCATGAGGGACCCTCCGGTTTCGCGCCACATCACCGACCTATGCTGCAGCAGATTGGTGGGGATGGTGCGGTGCTGCCCCGGGGGAGTAGCACAGGCTCCTTGTACCAGGATCCTGATGTGGGTTCTCAGGATCACAGCAGTCCTGAGCCCAGACCTGTCACTCCGCCATTGCTGCCAAGCATGGAATCGCCCTAACCAATCCCGACTGAACACACGGAGGAGGATGCTGCACAGTCTGCAGCTGACCCTTCGAGGTCCAGAGCTGGTTGAGGGCATCCGAGAAGGATAACTCTAGCTTCTACACCTGAAACACAGCAGCCGTCCCAGACCCATGAATCAGCCACAGGGGAGACACTGTAGCATAGTTCGAGAATAGGTTTGTGGAAGAGGGGTTATAAGGATACGCACAAGGGTGATAAATGATTATGTGTATGTTTTTTTGCATCCTACTTTTGTGTGTAATAAATCTTCACTTTGTGTTTCAATATCTGTACAGGTCTCTCATTTCACTGTAGCCAATGATGTGTGAAGGGGCTCATTGGGTTGACCATGGAGATGCAAAGACGAAGGGTGAAGTGCGCATGAACTCATCAGAAATGAGCAGCAATGAGATGGTTCTGCACCTCCCTTGAAGGGTTTGGATAGCGACGCTGCCTCTTGCATAGCCAGCGACCCACATCCTGGTCCTCCTCCTCCTCTGTGTCGTGTTCCAGCGCCACTTCCGCCTAGTCCTCCTCCTCAGGTGGTACTGCTGGCTCGTCCTTCAATGGTTGTGCCCTCATGATTGCCAGGTTATGAAGCGTGCAGCGGGTGACCACAAATAGGGAGACCTGCTCAGGCGAGTACTGCAACACTCTTCCAGAGCGATCCAGGCAATGGAACCTTTATTTAAGGATTCCGATGCACTGCTAAATTAAGCATATTGTGGCTGAATGAGCATCATTGTAGGCTTGCTGCGCAGCAGTCCCGGGATTGTGAAGGGGAGTCAGCTGCCAAGTGCACAGTCTCCAAGGAGCCAGCCACAATCTTGGTTTGGGCCAGAAAACACGCCAGACACGTCTGGCGCAGGATGAAAGCATCGTAGCTGAAAGTATCGCTTCAGTTCAACCCATATGGACTCATTTGATGAGACTTCTAACAGATCATCCCTCCTCCCAGCTGTAATTGTTTCTTTAACCAATATTGCGCCCACCCCCTCCTTTTTTATACCCTGCTCTATCGGCTCTGGAAAACGATGTAACCAGGAATGTTGAGCTGCCGCTCCTGGCCTTCTTTATCTCTCATATATTATTTTCTATCTCTTTACAATTTCTTGCACCTCGTTTGCTGATTAAAGGCTGGATTTTAACAAGGAAGGTGGGTTGGGGGATGGTGGAGGTATCCGAAGTGCTCAGAATTTAATGGCAGGACTTTGGTGTCCTGCCCTCAGCCAGCCAGATGGAGAGGCTAACTAGCTGCGGCAGGTAGGTCTGTGGCACTAGACCGCACAGAGGAGGGTGGGATCAGTTGGGGGCTGGTGCTGGACAATGGAGTATGGAGAGGCGGGGGGGGGAGGAGTCAAGAGAAGATCATCAACATCGTGGGACTAGTTTGAGGGCAGAAGTTCACCGACATTGAGGGACTGGGGAGAAGATCGCCGCCATCGTGGGAATGGGGGCGAGCGAGGTAGAAGATCGGGAACATTGAAAGTCAGGGTGGTGGGAAGATCGCTTCGAGGCCAGCCATTAGAGGATCATGGCCAGCCTCAGGATGACCATGGCAGAGGGAGGGGGGGTGCTGGAAAATAAATTGGAGGCCTCATGGGGGGGGCCTTTGATTGGTGGGGGAGGGGGGTGGGCTAGGCAGGGACCTTGGATCCAGGAGATAGGTATAAAGGCACTTACCGACTGGAAGTGCTGCAGTACAGAGGGACCTGGGGGTCCTTGTGCATGAAACACAAAAGAACAGTATGCAGGTACAGCAACTAATCAGGAAGGCAAATGGAATGTTGGCCTTTATTGCAAGGGGGAAATAGTATAAAAACAAAGAAGCCTTGCTACAACTGTACAGGGTATTGGTGAGGGCACACCTAGAGTACTGCATGCAGTTTTGGTCACCGTATTTAAGGAAGGATATACTTGCATTGGAGGCTGTTCAGAGAAGGTTCACTAGGTTGATTCCGGAGATGAGGGGGTTGACTTATGAAGATAGATTGAGTAGGTTGGGCCTATACACATGGCGTTCAGAAGAATGAGAGGTGATCTTATCTAATGGATATGATGTAAATGGGATGACGGAGACATGGCTCCAGGGTGACCAAGGCTGGGAACTCAACATTCAGGGGTATTCAATATTCAGGAAGGATAAACAGAAAGGAAAAGGAGGTGGGGTAGCGTTGCTGGTTAAAGAGGAGATTAACACAATAGTAAGGAAGGATATTAGCTTAGGTGATGTGAAATCTGTATGGGTAGAGCTGCGGAACACCAAAGGGCAGAAAACGCTAGTGGGAGTTGTTTACAGGCCACCAGTAGTAGTGAGGTTGGGGATGGCATCAAACAGGAAAGTAGGGATGTGTGCAATAAAGGTACAGCAGTTATCATGGGTGACTTTAATCTACATATAGATTGGGCTAACCAAACTGGTAGCAATACGGTGGAGCAGGATTTCCTGGTGTGTATAAGGGATGGGTTTCAAGACCAATATGTCGAGGAACCAACTAGACAGCTGGTCATCCTAGACTGGGTGTTGTGTAATGAGAGAGGATTAATTAGCAATATTGTTGTACGAGGACCCTTGGGGAAGAGGGACCATAATATGGTAGAATTCTTCATTAAGATGGAGAGTGACTCAGTTAATTCAGAGACTAGGGTCCTGAACTTAATGAAAGGTAACTTCGATGGTATGAGAGGTGAATTGGCTAGTATAGACTGGCGAATGATACTTAAAGGGTTGATGGTAGACATTTAAAGATCACATGGATGAACTTCAGCAATTGTACACCCCTCTCTGGCGTAAAATTAAACGAGGAAGGTGGCTCAACCATGGCTAATAAGGGAAATTAGGGATAGTGTTAAATCCAAGGAAGAGGCATATAAATTGGTCAGAAAAAGTAGTAAACCTGAGGACTGGGAGAAATTTAGAATTCAGCAGAAAAGGACAAAGGGTTTAATTAGGAGGGGGAAAATAAAGTTTGAGAGTAAGCTTGCAGGGACCATAAAAACTGACTGCAAAAGCTTCTATAGATATGTAAAGATAAAAAAGATTAGTGAAGACAAATGTAGGTCCCTTGCAGTCAGAATCAAGTGAATTTATAATGGGGAACAAAGAAATGGCAGACCAGTTGAACAAATATTTTGGTTCTCTCTTCACGAAGGAAGACACAAATAACCTTCCAGAAATACTAGGGGACCGAGGGTCTAGCAAGAAGGAAGAACTGAAGAGAATCCTTATTATTCAGGAAATTGTATTCGGGAAATCGATGGGATTGAAGGCCGATAAATCCCCAGGGTCTGATAGTCTGCATCCCAGAATATTTAAGGAAGTGGCCCTAGAAATAATGAATGCATTGGTGATTATTTTCCAACATTCTATAGTCTCTGGATCAGTTCCTATGGATTGTAGGATAGCTAATGTAACGCCACTTTTTAAAAAAGGAGGGAGAGAAAAAACAGAATTATAGAGAGGTTAGCCTGACATCGATAGTGGGGAAAATGTTGGAATCAATTATTAAAGATGTAATAGCAGCGCATTTGGAAAGCAGTGACAGGATCGGTCCAAGTCAGCATGGATTTATGAAAGGGAAATCATGCTTGACAAATCTTCTGGAATTTTTTGAGGATATAACTAGTAGAGTGGATAAGGGAGAACCAGTGGATGTGGTGTATTTAAACTTTCAAAAGGCTTTTGAGAAGGTCTCACACAAGAGATTGGTGTGCAAAATCAAAGCACATGGTATTGGGGGTAATGTACTGACATGGATAGAGAACTGGTTGGCAGACAGGAAGCAGAGAGTCGGGATAAATGGGTCCTTTTCAGAATGGCAGGCAGTGACTAGTGGGGTGCCGCAGGGCTCAGTGCTGGGACCCCAGCTATTTACAATATACATTAATGATTTAGTTGAAGGAATTGAGTGTAATATCTCCAAGTTTGCAGATGACACTAAGTTGGGTGGAGGTGTGAGCAGTGAGGAGGATGCTAAGAGACTGCAGGGTGACTTGGACAGGTTAGGTGAGTGGGCAAATACATGGCAGATGCAGTATAATGTGGATAAATTTGTGGTTATCCACTTTGGTGGCAAAAGCACGAAGACAGAATAGTATCTGAATGGCGGCAGATTAGGAAAAGGGGAAGTGCAACGAGACCTGGGTGTCATGGTACATCAGTCATTGAAAGTTGGCATGCAGATACAGCAGGCGGTGAAGAAGGCAAATGGTATGTTGGCCTTCATAGCTAGGGAATTTGAGTAGAGGAGCAGGGAGGACTTACTGCAGTTGTACAGGGCCTTGGTAAGGCCTCACCTGAAATATTGTGTTCAGTTTTGGTCTCATAATCTGAGGAAGAACGTTCTTGCTCTTGAGGGAGTGCAGCGAAGGTTTACCAAGCTGACTGCCGGGATGACAGGACTGACATATGAGGAGAGACTGGATCGACTGGGCCTGTATTCACTGGAGTTTAGAAGGATGAGAGGGGATCTCATAGAAGCGTATAAAATTCTGATGGGACTGGACAGGTTAGATGCAGGAAGAATGTTCCTGATATTGGAGAAGACCAGAACCAGGGGACATAGTCTAAGGCTAAGGGGTAAACCATTTAGGACTGAGATGATGAGAAACTTATTCACTCAGAGAGTTGTTAACCTGTGAAATTCCCTACCGCAGAGAGTTGTTGATGCCAGTTTATTGGATATATTCAAGAGGGAGTTTGATATGGCCCTTACAGCTAAAGGGATCAAGGGGTATGGAGAGAAAGCAGGAAAGGGGTACTGAGGTGAATGATCAGCCTTGATCTTATTGAATGGTGGTGCAGGCTCGAAGGGCCGAATGGCCTACTCTTGTACCTATTTTCTATATTTCTATGTTTCGATGTTTTACTTAGCTTGTCAGATATCTAGGTCGTTGAGCTTGGCCGACCAATATTCCCAAGAATTTCATGCTTATTTCAGTCATCAGACAACCGAGGTGAATCACCTGCAAGTTCAAAGTAAAAGGCGGTGGGGCCCCAAACTGGAAATGAGAACAGAGCATTGACGTCCTGCTATCGGTGCCTGGGACAACACAGTGCTCAAAGTTGTCCATATGTGAAGGCAGAATGTTTCGTCTGCAGGAAAACTCGGCATCTTGCGAAGGCATGCCGACTGAAGGATAAACCAGCTTTCAAAGCTATGAGTAGAAATCCCCATAGACTGCATAGCATGGAAGTACAATAACAGAATTGGGGAGATGTTAGAGTTAAAAGTCATCAGGAGCACGAGGTTAACGGACGGCGATTCGAAAAGTATCACAATCCACATAGATGTTGCAGGATTCAAGATACCCATGGAAATCAACACTGCTGCATCCGTGAGTATAGTACTGGAGTCACTATACTGCAACAAATTGTGGGATGTCCCATTGGAGAAAGCCAAGGTAGAGCTGCGAGGCTACTCGCGAGAGAACATTCAGATGGTAGGTCATATCACTGTACTGGTGAAATACAAGGATCAAGTTCAGAGCTTGCCTCTAATAGTAGTGGCAGGAGACAAGCTTGCCTTACTAGGAAGAAATTGGTTGGGATCACTGAAGCTGGATTGGAGTGAGATTTTTTCTGTCGAAACGAGATTTGCGTCAAAGGATGATGTCATCAAGAATTATCCGAAGGTGTTCTGTGAAATGGGCAGTCCGATCCAAGGCTTCAAGGCGAGTGTCGAGGTACAGAGAGATGCTGGATCAGTTTACTGTAAGCCGCTTTCCGTACCATATGCACTCAAGGAGAAAGTTGAACAAGAACTCAAAAGACTAGAGACTTAGAACATTATTTCTAAGAAAGAGCGATATAATTGGGCAACACCCATTGTTGTTATACCTAAGTCCGATGGCAGGTAAGATTGTGTGGTGATTATAAAGTGACCGTAAACCAGGTAATGTCCCTAATACATTGCCGAATATAAAAGATTTGTTCACAACACAGATAGGGGCTCAGATTTTCTCAAAGTTGGATCTGACGAATGCCTACTTACTGCTGGAATGAGATGAGGAGTCCAAGTCATGCTTGACTATAAATAGTCATCTAGGCCTATATCAATTTACTAGGCTACCATTTGGAGTGTCTTCCGCCCCTGTAGGGGGTGGTGTGTGGGTCAGGTTCACCTCTGACCTCCTGAGCGGTTCGAATCACTCCCACTCCCTGGGTTCTAGACTTTGCATTTATTTGGGGATGTGACAAAGTGCAAGAGACAACTGGTTTTGGCGCAAAGAACTTCGATTTTATTGCAGACAAGAAAAGTACAATGTCAAGCTTGAAATGATTAGAATAAAGAACACTTCAGCACACATTCAAAAGGGGTTACAGAAAATAATACACCTCCCACCTCCCATTGCTTAACTCTGACGAGGTTAAACTCCAGGGCAAACAGGGATCATGCTCACCAATCCTTTATTATCAGTTGGCGGTGGTTCACGATTTCGGGGTTCACTGGACTCTGTAGGTTCAGCTTGCCATACCCCAAACGTCGAGGAGGAATTCTGACTGCGTAGTCTTTAGTTGGGTGGTGTCCGCTGATGTGTTAGGGCGCGTATTGGACTTATGGGGTGAGTACGCACTTTCTTCCATCAGCAATAGGTTTTAAAGTTTCTTTAGGTAATGTTTCACCTGTTGGTAGTTAGGACTAGATAGTAGAGTGGAAACTTTCGAATCTTCGGTTTCTTCTTGAGGAATTTTGGTTTTGGAATTGGTCGATTGTGGTCCTTTTGATGTTACCACATTGGCTGTGGTCAATTGTTGCCATGATGGTGATGTCCGAAGTTACTGGGAGCTGCTTTCTGCCGTGATGAAGTTCTTTCTTCTTCTTTCGGCAGCAGGGCACTGTGGCCCAGGAGTGTCATCGAGGTTGGAGAAGTTGGTGCTCAGAAGAGCTGCCTAAACTGTTGCGGTGGCCTTTTTCTGTCCTCCCCTCTTCGAATAGATGAATGCCTGCTCATTCACTTTCATTAAAAAACGGGCCCCAGTTATATTTTTGGAGCCGTTCTAATCTATGCGCCAAATCAGTCCCGATTCTTTGTTTTAATTTTGGCGGGCTCAATATCTCTTTGTCATATTTTGGCGGGCCCATTAATGGTAACCTGTCTCGGATGTGTTGATCTTTTGAATTTGTTTCTTGATCAGAAAAAATTAGCTTTGGTATTTGCAATGTCTGCCTAGACCTGGGTTTCCATGTGGGCTGGATGGCTTTCCTGCTCAGAGTGGTGGCTGGCTATTTCTGGGTTGATTGTTGCTATGTTACTGTCTCCCTGGGAGAAGGGTTTTCGAGTTTACACAATTCACCAGACAATTTGTTTATCTTCGATACCCCAGACAACTTCAATACCCAAACTGGTTTCTTTTGAAGGATAGTTATCCTTTAGTTTTCAGCCCTTCCCACACGGGCCCAATCTGCCTTGTAAAAATCCCAAATTCGATAGAAGCTTGTAGTTTCTTCCATGTGCACTTTAGGATCCCAAACTTTCTGGTTGACAGTTCCAAATTAAATTCCCTTTCCAATAAATCCAAACACTGGTGGGGTTTTCCCACGAATTTTGCCATCCTACAGTCCCCACTGTGATACTCTACATGCTAGAGTGTCATGTTAGGTGAGCAAAATTCCTGATTCCCGAGAGTCAACCTTCCCCTGTATTCACCTAACTGAATTTAAACGTGCACACCCCATTTGAAATGCAATGCAGTTTACAGGCAAAAACAGTCATTCCAATTATGTTACAGCATAGAGGGGGTCCAACGGCACTCCATTACTCCAATTTTACAGAAAATAAAGGTACATAGTCAAACACATTTTTAAGTAACATTCTTACAACACTCGACCTCTGCGTTTTTACAGCAGGTGAAAATTAAAACAAATCAAACATGGTAATATGGTGTTACCCCTCCCTGTGCGATCCTCAAGTTTGGCCAGGGAGTGTACAGCACCCTTTGGTACCTGACCTGACGGCCTCTGCGTTTCACTCGACAAGTGAGACACCATAAGTAAAGAATAATCGCGAGTTGACAGACAACTAAAACATGGGAAGCTATTCTGATCCCGGCAGAATCTTCTATATTCCTGAATATGTCTCACCAAAGTGGAATTGTGATCTCTAGAATTTTTCTCCCTATCTCAATTGTTTTCTGTTCAAGAGTATAGAAATGTTTTTGTGAGATTACTACAGCTTCTAGCAGAGCGGTAAGATGTTCGGGTAGAGGGGGAATTTCATAGCCAAAATGTACAACATAATCTTGCAGGTTTGTGATGTTTTCTCTCACAGCGAGGTGAACAGTGGAGGTTTCAGGAATGGGGACAATCCGTTCCTGGGCCACTTGAACTTCTGCCTCGGGTTTAAAGCAAAAACTGCTGTCACTCACTGGACACCAGGAGTGTTGTCCATGTTGGTAGTGGGGTGCACTAGCACTACCTATGTATGCTACCTGTGGGGAACATGGTCTTATGCCATTATCTCCATGGTATAGTTGATGGGCTGTGTGCCAGCAGCTTTAAACCCGCACTGTGGTTTAGAATAGGCGTTCAAGTGCTGGGGACACAGTATTATATGTGCACCCCGGCTCCGGCACCCGGAGAGGTCAGTACCTGTCATAGCGTACTCCCATTTTATGAAATACGGTGGGACCACTGTGAAACGAATGTGTGCACCTCCTTGAATGACTCCAATGTTCTCCACCCTGTATACCGGTGCGGGTCGGGCTGTCCCACCCATGACCGGCATCCTTAGTACTATCCCCATGATGGTGTGATTAGAACACCTGCAATCTACTGGGACAGGGTAGATTCAGAAGCTAGACGGAGCTGGCACGTGCTTAGTGAATTACTATATGGGTGGAGGGCTGCGAGGTGCGTGTTGCTGATCTAGGAGGGAACTAGATCTTGTTTTAAGTCCTCCAGGTTGTTGTGGCCCTAACCCAACAGCCACGCCCCATACAGCACACACACCTCATTCTGTGCAACTTGGTCTGAAACATTCCTATCCTCCTGTATGAGTGCATTCACTGTTTGTGTATGTTTTTCCAGCTCAGCCACGATTTGTTTTAAATGGACTGACATAGCCTGGTCGTTGTGTAGCTCTGAGCCTGCGACTGTGTTTTCCTCTTTTAGGATCTTTCTCAGTTGGTTTTTTAGACCATTTATCTGTGTTTGCAGTTCTATATTGTCTACGCTATTTATCACAGAGGATCCTGTATTATATGCAGTAGAAACGTCGTTCAAAGTTCCCCTTCTAGGTCTCCCCGTACCCATGGTGTCCCGAGCGTAAAGGGTGTATAGATCTGCTTTGTCTATGTTGCCAAAGTCTAACTCGTAAAATTTCTTGAACATTTCTTTGAGTAGGGCCTGGTATAGCTGTTCTGTTTCCTTCGGTACGTGCACCTCGGTAAGGTTTAAAACAATAGAAGCTACTGCATAGTGTACCCCTTGGTATAACATCTTTTCGGTCGGCATCAATACTAATCCATTCCCTGGTCTCTTGGTGGTGGGAGGACACCTCTCCATTATTGTTTGCATTGGCGGGTTCGTGGGCAGGGGTTTCTTAATGTGTGCTCTAAGTTCAGTGGCGTTAATTGGGTTTGGGGAGTGTGGGACTGAACACCCGTGTAGGATGGAATCACACCCCATCACCTCCCCGTCATCTTGCCATTGCCTGGCGAAGGCGATTGATATGCCTGTGGGACAGATCTCCTCTGTACCCCACATGCAGACATAAATTCCCTGTTCAGACTCCCACCACTTGTTCCAACACACCTTTACTCTTCCCCGTGTCCCCGTGATGATACCGTACGTGTCATTACCGAGGCTTTCCCAGTCAGATTCCTGGTCCCCCGCGTCCTTGCTCAGCTTCCTGAGCCACCAGCATCTACCCAGGGGAACCTGCCCTTTACAAGTCAAACACACATGTTTTCCCTCCGTGACACTGACACACACAGCAACGACCCGTATCCTGGGGCATGGAACGGAAGCCTCCCCATAGGTAAACCCTTCCTGGCTGGAGTAGCGAGTGGAATTAGACCCCAGCCAACCTGGCCACCTCCCTTTGTGGGCATAAACGGCAAGCTCTTCCACACCCACTGCAGTTACGATCGGTGCTCTCTCTCCCGAGCACGCATAAATGAGGGATTCTTCCACATCTCCTCAGCCGCTGCTGCTCATCCTTATCAAGGCGAGCAGGAACAGGACCCTTTTCATGTTGTTCTCCTTCAAGTAGGATTGTCCAGCCCTGCGAAAAGCTGTGGCTTGACAAAAGGTGATCGAGTTCCAATTTGGACTCATTTCTTCTCGGAAAACACAATAAAGTCTTCAATCAACTGGCTGTCTTTTTCAGTTCCCGTAGGAACTGATGTCTGTATTCAACTTTTGTCTCATCTTATTCTTATCATTCTTGTAGTGCCTCTTTTACTGCCTACAAGATGGAGTCTTTTCCTTTCCCCAAGAACTATTACCAGTGTTTCCTTTAATAGCTGCACTGGTGGATTCTTCATACTCCTGGATGCTACCCGGTCAGTGCCTCTTCTAATAGCTGCACAGGTGGGTTCTTTTCCTACCCCCCAATTGGGCTCTTACACGTCCTCATCCAAATACTACCAGGCCTATGTCACTAATTGGGCACTTGCTGTCGTCCGGAGCTCTCCATTATATATTTGTAAAAACGCTTTTATCCTATTTTACTCATTTCACGACTTCCATACAAGTGGTTTCTTTCACTCATGGTGACCTGAAATCACTCTTCATTAGGTCGTGGTGACCCTAACAAAAAAAACCTTACACTCATAATCCTACGCTCCGCTCGATTCTTATCATCCTATTTATGGACATCTGCCACCCGTCTCCAGGTGGCCAGGTTAACTCCTATTCTTCTCCTTTCTTCTCTGGCCTCTGGATTTCCAGCGGGGCCGGTAGTAGGTCAGCCTGTACCGTAGGACCCGGAGTGTCCTGACCGGAGGTGGGTCTGAGTCCCACACTATTGGGGGAGTGTCCCCTCCGGTGCTGCAACACACCGCCCCTTTGGGGGTGGTGGCAAGGTTCATTTCGTTACCCAGTGGTTCGACGTAGTCGAGGGCTGTGGGTTGGGGTCTCCCAATTGGTGGCTGGTCCACCACTATCTCTTCCGGGGGTCCCTCGTCACCCAAGGCTACCGGCTGGGGGTCCCTGTTCGCAGGCTGGTCCCTGATCTTAGGTACCGCTTTGCAGCTGGTCCCTCTCCTGGGGCTGAACCACTTTAATTGGGGTGCTGGTGACCACGGTGTCTTAGGCTGTAGTGTGCGGAGAGTCCTTCTCAGGGTTCTGACTACTGGGGGTGTGTCCGAGTCCCAAATGATTGGGGGGATAGCTCCGTCAGTAACACAGTCCAGCGCCCCTCTAGGTACGGTCTGTGAGTCTGCCATGTCCCCTGTGGGATTTCCACAGTCGGAGGCTGCTGGCTGACGGTCCCTGCCTTTAGTATGGTTAACTGTTCCTGGATGTCTCTTACGCTAAGCTGCTATTCTGGGGTTGAAAAATTTGCACTGGTTTATGTGGAACCACTTTGTACGGCGGCGCATTTTTACTGCATAGACCATGGGGCTTGCCTTGCCAACAATGTGATACGGCCCCATGTACAGTGCCTCCAAGACCCCTACTCGACCGTAGTTCCTTACCATTACCTGGTCCCCTACCTCCCAGTTGTGGTGTTTGCAGGGTTCTAGCAGTATTCGGTTGCTCCGATGCTGTTTTCACATGTTGTTAGCAGCCTGCCAGTGAATCTGTTGAAGGTGTTCAAACAGATTCCTGACAAAACTGTCCCGGTTCGCTTACCTGAGCTGACCTTCCGTGAGTACCGGGGCTAGTACATGGGTAGAGGTGCACATGGCTCTGCCGGTCATGAGCTCGTACAGGCAGTACCCCGTGCTGTTTGACTGGCTGGCCCGAATCCCCATGAGGACCAGTGGTAGGACGTCTACCCACTTCTTGGGTGAGTCCCTTGTCTCCTTAAGTAACCTTTCTTTAATAGTGCGGTTCAAGCGCTGCACAGGCCTGGATGACTGTGGGTTGTGGGCGACATGCCATTTCCCCTCACTGCCAAGCATCTTAAGGGTCTCCTGCATCACCTGCCCAGTGAAAGATTCCCTTGGTCGGACTTCACGTACTGGGGTAGTCCCCATCGGGAGAACACGTCCCTGACCAGGATCCTAGCTGTCCCCAATGCAGTGGCTGTACGACATGGGAAGGATTCCATTTGCTGAACACGTCTACCAACACTAGACAGTACTTGTAGCCTCCCTGGGCAGTGGTTAGGGGGCCAATGTAATTGACCTGGATCGACTGCCAGGGTCCCTCTACCCTCCTAATATGTCCCATAGACACCTTCCTTTTCTGGGGGGTCAGGTTTGTTGGCAGCACACACCAGACAGCTGGCGCAGAACTCGCAGACATCTTCTCTGAGTCCCGGCCACCACCCTGCCTGTTCCATCCGTTGCCAAGTGGTCTCAGGTCTGGGGTAACCTGCTCCTGGTCCCCCGTGGGTCAGCTGGAGGTATTCTCTCCGGTGTTCTTGCGGTACCACCCATTGCTGCCCCTGAACAGCATGCCTTCTCTATGACAATCACTGCGGTGTCGTATGGGCCGTCTACCTTTTCCTCTTTAGCTAGCATGTTCAGGACAGTTTTGAGGACGGGGTCTTGGGTCGGAACCATTTTCAGGTCCGGAGACCATGTTACCCCTGCCCTCCCTGCCATCCCAATCCTGCCTCCGACTGCTGCGATGGGGCCTGGGTTGTACAGATCCAAGAGCTTGCCCGTGTGGGCACCTTGCTTCGCCAACATGCCAGCCTGCTGGTTTCCCTCGCTACGGGGTTCAGTCGTGGAATGTGCCGTCACTTTGTATATATAGACCTTCCCTTCCTTCCCCATGGCTGCCATGATCTTTTCCAGTAGAGGCTTGATTGCCAGGGGTCTCCCGTCAGCAGATATGTATCCGCGACAGGACCAGATAGCCAGGTATTCTGTACATGAATTGCAAATTAAAATACTGTCCGAGCAAATCATGTATGGGGTCGGGAATTCTTCGGGGTGTGTGACCACATAAACCACCGCTGACAGTTCAGCGTGCTGGGTGCTCATAGTACTGTGGAGTTTAATCGCCAGGGCAATGCGTGCCTCTGGGTCATACACTCCGCAGCCTGTGAGTCGTTCACCTGCAGATACCGTACTTGAACCATCTATGTAGATTTCCCGACCAGCGGGGTGTAACCCGGCCCGAAAGCCTATGTTAACTTCCCATTCCCCTTCTACGGAACACTGGTGGGCTGTCCCTGGATAGATCATGTTGGATGCGAGCCTTGGCACACAGAGACCCTTTACCATTAGGTCCATCTGAGGGAGGAGTAGGGTCCAGCGAGCAATGCGGGCACTGCTCACCGTCCCGTCCTTGATTCTCCCATCCAGGAGCATTTGGATGGGTGTATGGTGTGTAAGGAGTGTGAGAGGCTACCCCCCTGTGAAGATCAGTGATCTTTTCACAGCCCAGTGAGTGGCTAGGAGGTGCCTCTCACAGTTGGAGTATCCCTTCTCCACATCTGTGAGTATCCTGAGGAGTAGACCACTGGCCTCAGCCGGCCGTGCTGCTCCTGGAGCAGTACTGCGCTCAGACTGTCCCTGCTGGCTGCTACCTCCAGGAAGAACTCTTTAACCTCAACAATAGCCCCTAGAGCTGGCGCGGTCTGCAGGTCTTTCTCGAGTCGGATAAATGCTGCCTCGCAACCTTCGTCCCAATCCCACTCCACTCCCTTGTGTAGGAGTCGGAGCAGAGGGGCTGCTGTGGCTGCATAATCCTCAATGAAATCTCAGCAGTACCCGGTTAGCCCTAGAAAATATCTTATTCCTGTTATTGTGTTGGGGGCTGGTAGCTTCTGAACTGCTTCCCTTCTGGCTCTTTTCAATGGCTCTTTCCCCAGCGTGCACAGCCAGTCCCAGGAATTTTACTTCCTTCTGGCCGATCTGCGACTTCTTGGGGTTCACTTTAAACCCCTCTCCCTTCAGTAGCTCCAGCAGCTCAGCCAGCAGTGGGCCATGCTTCTCCCCCTTATCGGTGAATAGGAGCGGTTCGTCCACATACTGTACCAACTGCTGGGGTCTACTGAAGTTCTTTAAACAGTTGGCCATACATTGATGGAAAATACTCGGGCTGTTGTGGAAGCCCTGAGGGAGACAGTTCCAAGTGTATTGCTGGCCTCTAAAGGTAAAAGCAAACTTGTACTGGTCTTCTCTTTGTACAGGGATGGAACAAAACCTGTTGGAAATATCCAGCTCCGTGAAAGTGGTCGCGGAGGCTGGAATACTTCCAATGAGGTCGGCGACGGCAGTAAACGGTGGGTGCACAGGCGGGGAAGTTACGGTTGAGTACTCGATAGTGCACTGTGGCTCTCCAGGAGTTGTCCGGTTTCTTAAGTGGCCACAATGGAGAGTTCACATGGGTGGCTATCGGTCTCAATACCCCCTGTTTAACCAAGGAACCCAAGGCTGTTTCCATGTCCGCCTCCGCCTCCCTGGGAAAGTTGTACTGTTTCTGTGGTCGGATGATGGGGCCCCCCTCTATGCTAACCTCGACCCCGTTTATCCTCCCACAATCGTGTTTGTGAGTGGCAACAGCTGCAAGGTTTGCCCTCACATACTCTTGGTATTCCACCAGAGTGTTACTGACCAGTGATTCAAGGTCGTAACCCTCCTTTGGCTTCATGTTGCACACCGACCCTTTTCCCCGTTTTTCTGGGATAACCATCACTTCACTCTACTGTTCTGTACATACTGTGCCCCAAAGACAGTGATTTGTTAAATCCACTAGGATCCCGTGGCCCAGAATGAAGTCAGCCCCCCGGATCCCCCTCCCTTCCTGTTCCCACTTCATCAGGACACAAGTCCACTTGGTGTGGAGTGTACCTAAATGAATGGAGAGCGGAACGGAGAATGAGCTAGCCTGCTCGGCCCCTGTGAAACCCACCAAGCTATAGGGGACCCCCCTGGACAGAGGTGAGGTGGCGGGGTTAGCTGCATTGACAAGGGTGCTTGATGCACCGGTATCCAGCCGATAAGTCCCTTTCACCTTTTCCACTTCCATCTGAACAGTCGGTCTCCCCCACGCATCGTACTCGAGGGAACAAAGGTATTCAGGCTGCGCCTGTCCTCGTCACTGTTTTGGATGGAATGGGGCGGATGGGATTTCAGTACCGGTGGCAGCGTCTATACTCCCAGGGCCATCTAACATTGTTCAGAGCGCAGTCATGAATGTGTCAAATGTGTGGAGAGTGACTGGTTTCTCGGTTCAGTCCTTTGGGCAGGGGCTGGAGAATTTTTCCCTGCGTTACTCTTCCATGGATTCCTACAATCTTTTCTCCAGTGCCCACTTTTCCGCACCCGAAACAGGTACGTTTTGTATCGGACGGGTTGCACCCCTCCTGGCATCATTCCTTCTTATCCTGACTAGGTCTGATTTTGTGGACCCTTCCCTTGGGTGGGTGCTCTTCCGTCCCCCTGCCGTTCTGTTAGGCTAAGGTCAGTTGCCTGACCACTCCATTGCTCGGTGGCCTGGGGATCTCTTGGGTCAAACCAGGCCACATCCTTTGTTCTAATCCATGGTGAACTGTTTGCCATCAGGCTTCAGAGCCAGTGGGCTCTCTCGTCCCGGCTTAGGCGATCCCGTTTGCGGTCCCCACCACAGGCGCTCTGGTACACAGACCATTGTCTGTCTGCGAAAGCCTGCGGGGTTTCCCCTGTGTGCTGCACTGTCTTCTCCACTCTGGAGAAGGGACTCCCGTCATTACAGCCCATGGCTTCTAGAATGTCTTCCTGGAAGGTGGCACAGGTGCTCTTCCCCATTTTGCTCTCGGCAGAGAGAGACTGGTACAGCTTGCCGTCCAGTGAGAGGAGGAGCATCTTTGCTATCTCAGCATCATCGCACCCGTTGATATCCCCTGCCTGTTCCACTTCCATAAAGTGGACCGAGGGGTCTCCCTTTGGAATGAGCTTTCACAGGTGACTTATAATAGCCCTAAGCTGTTGGGTAGTGTGGGGAACCACAAATTGGCTTTCCAGGGACCCCTGACCCCCAGTGCCGTTGGTTGGGCCAAACTTCTGTTGCCGGACCGGGCACATTGGCCCCGGCTCTGGCTCTTCCTGCTCTGGCTCGCCCACCTCTCCCTGCTGCCAAACCGAGCTAAACGTCGGCGCCACAGGTGGTGGTGGTCTGCTATCCCTATCTGCCCCGCCACACGTCCACCCCTCCTGCTGTCGAACCGGTATAGTCACCGGCGCCACAGGTGATGGTTGAACAGTCCCGTCCTTCTGTTCCAGGTTTACCCGGGCCATACCCGGGTTTATTAGGCATACCATGCCTTTGGCCTTGGACAGAGGATTAAACTCTTGATTTGTTGCTGGCAGGGACCGTGGTCTCCCCATTCAAACCCATTAGTGCTGGCTACTTTATAAGCTGCCCGTACGTCTCTTAACTTCTCCTACATCTCTTTTACTTGAAGAGTAAGGTGAGTGTTTTCCTCCCGCAGTATCTTTTTATTATTCTTAGCCTTGGTAACCTAACACTGAAAATAGTCCTGGCTGTTCTTGAACCTCTCCATTAGCTGCACCTTTCCATGCTTCAGCTTACGGAGTTCTCCTCATAACCTTTCTCCTGCCATAGCCCTTTCATGTGATGTCTCTGCACATTCCCACAGTTCTGCCTGCAGTAACTCGATGTTCTTCTCTAGGAATTGGACCTGTCGCTGTAGACAGACCAACAAAATTGCCTTTTCTACCGATTCTTAATGATCCTTGCTTGCTGTCCACTGGGCTGCAGCGTCTCCCCGATGTTCGGCAACAGACCAAGCACTCATTCTTTAATGACATTCACTTTCTTGTACACATAGGAGCAAATCCTCTCTTCCATCTTAATTCTTTCCTCTAACACGGCACTCTCTGCATCACATCCCTTATACCAAAGTCTTGCTGCGGTCGCCATTCTGTAGGGGGTTGTGTATGGGGTCAGGTTCAACTCTGACCTTCTGAGCAGTTCGAATTGCTCCCACACCCTAGGGTTCTAGACTTTGCATTTATTTGGGGATGTGTCAAAGTGCAAGAGACAACTGGTTTTGCTGCAAAGAACTTTAATTTTATTACAGACAAGAAAAGTACAATGTCAAGCTTGAAATGATTAGAATAAAGAAAACTTCAGCACACATTCAAAAGGGGTTACAGAAAATAATACACCTCCCACCTCCCAAAGCCTAACTCTGACTAGGTTAAACTCCAGGGCAAACAGGGATCATGCTCACCAATCCTTTATTATCAGTTGGTGGTGGTTCGCGATTTCAGGGTTCGCTGGACTCTGTAGGTTCTGCTTGCCATACCCTGAACATCGTAGAGGACTTCTGACTGCGTAGTCTTTAGTTAGGTGGTGTGTGCTGATGCAGTAGGGCCCACATTGGACTTATGGGGTGAGTACCCACTTTCTTCCATCAGCAATATGTTTTAAAGTCTCTTTAGGTAATATTTCACCTTTGGTAGCTCGGACTAGATTTTAGAGTGTCACCGAAGTTGGAAATGTTGGTGCTCCGAAGAGCTGCATTGATTGTTGTGGTGGTCTTTCTCCATCTTTCCCCTCTTCAAATAGATGAATGCCTGCTCACTCGCTTTCTTTAAAAACCAGGCACCAGTTTTACTTTTCGAGCAGTTCTAATCTACGCGCCAAATCAGCCCCAATTCTTTGTTTTAATTTTGGCGGGCTGCATATCTCTTTGTCATATTTTGGCGGGCACATTAATGGTAACCTTTCACGGATGTGTTGATCTTTTGAATTTGTTTCGCGATCGGAAAAAATTAGCTTTGGTATTTGCAATGTCCGCCTAGGCCTGGGTTTCCGTGTGGGCTGGATGGGCCATTAACGTTATGCTTGTGCTGGATGGGTTTCTACTCAGAGTGGCTTGCTATTTCTGGGTTGATTGTTGCTATGTGAATGTCTCCCTGGGAGAAGAATTTTCGAGTTTACACAATTCCCCATACAATTTGTTTAGCTTCGATTCCCCAGACAACTTCAATACCCAAACTGGTTTCTTTTGAAGGATTGTTATCCTTTAGTTTTCAGCCCTTCCCACATGGACCCAATCTGCCTTGTAAAAATCCCAAATTCGATAGAAGCTCGTAATTTCTTCCATGTGCACTTTAGGATCCCAAACTTTCTAGTTGACAGTTCCAATTTAAATTCCCTTTCCAATGAGTCCAAACACTGGGGGTTTTTTCCACGAATTTAGCAATCGTACAGCCTGCTATATTCCAGGGGGTAATTAACCAGATTTTGCAATCTATTGAAGGAGTAGTATGTTATTTAGATGACATACTAATTTCAGCATCAAATAGGCAAATTCATAATAACATATTGAATGAAGTCCTCAAACTGCTAGCGAAGCACAGAGTACGAGTGTCTGTTCATAAGTGAGAGTTATTTCAAAACTCATTGGAGTACTTAGGGTACATAGTCGACAAAGATGGTTTACATCCAACCAAGGAAAAACTGGATGCAATCAGAAATGCACCCACTCCCAAGAATGTCACTGAACTGCGATCATTTTTGTGTCTTTTGAGCTATTCTGGGAAGTTCCTACCAAATTTGGCTACAGTATTACATCTACTGAATGACCTATTGAAAAAACAGGTGCATTGGAAGTGGTCAAAAGAATGCGATACAGCATTGAAGGAGTGTAAAAGTAACTTGGTAGAGAGCACCATGTTAGTTCACTATGACGTATCTCAGGAGATCAAGCTAGCATGCGATGCCTCTCCGTCTGGAGATGGGGCAGTAATCTCTCATGTATTACATAGTGGGGAGGAAAGACCAATTGTTTTTGCTTCATGCACTCTCAGTGCCAGTGAGCATAATTATGTGCAAATCGAAAGGGAAGCTTTGGCATTAATTTTGGGGGTCAAGAAGTTCCACAAATATTTGTATGGTCATAAGTTTACTCTCATTATGGACCATATCATATGGACCTGACAGCAATCCTCCATCCAAAGTCCCCAGTTCCAACATTAGCTGCAGCCCGAATGCAGAGATGGGCTTTGATTTTGTCAGCATATACATATGATATTGAATACAGATGATCAGCTGATCACAATAATGCTGATGCTACATCTAGATTGCCTTCCCCATTACAAGCTACACTCAATAGGGGTGTTCTATTTTTCAGATATCGATGAACTGCCAGAGATTGGGAGGGCAACCAAACATGACCCAGTTATGTCAAAGATGTATGATTATATTGCAAACGGATGGCCAAACCAGGTAACAAACAAAGATATTCATCCATTCTTGTATCGTAGGAATGAATTATCAATCGATAAAGATTGTATCATTTAGGATGCAATATTGGTAATACCAAATAAATTATTTGGAGACCTCTATGACCAGCACCTGGAAATGTGCTTGACCAAGAGTTTTGCACGCAGTTACTTATAGTGGCCAGGTCTTGATAAAGATATAGAGTATATCGTCAGTCAGTGTACGACATGTCAATTGGTATGCAAGCAGCCACCATCAGTACCATTACAGCCATGGAAATGGCCTGCCAGGGTGTGGCAAAGGCTACATATCGCTTATACTGAGCTAGAAGAGCAACAATTGTTCATTGTGATTGATAGCCATTCGAAGTGGGTCGAGGTGTTTCCAATGTGGAAAATAACAACACGTAAAACATGTGACATTTTTATAAGATTATTTTCTTCATTTGACCTCCTCGAAGAAATTGTTTTAGATAATGGTCCACAATTTCATTCAGAAGAATTTGCACAGTTCACGAGCAAAAATGGTTTGAAACATACCAAGATTCCACCATACCACCCTGTTTCGAATGGTGCAGCAGAGCACACTGTACAAATTGTAAAATGTGCCCTCATCAAACAAATGTTAGATCCAAATCCAAAGAAACGACAGTTGTCATTGGACCACAAATTGGCTAATTTTCTAATAAACTATCATAATACTCCTCATACAACCACTGGTAGAACACCAGCAGAGTTGTTTCTCAAACGACAGCCACAAACCAGATTCTCGTTGTTAAAACCAAATTTGGCACAGTTCGTAGAAGGGACACAATTAAGACAGAAAGAGAATCATGATAGAGGTAGAGTAAAAGAGAGGTGTGAAATTAAATCAGAAGGAGAGAGTGAATAACCATCACCATAAATGGGTAAAGTGTTACCAGGAAGAGTGGTGAAGATATGTGGTCCTCGCACATATTTGTTCAAATTGTTTGATAATGGACAAGTTAGGTTTGTTCACATTGATCATATTTTACCCACAGACATGGAAGTAGTTGAAGGTGGGAGTGATTCCATTATTTCTGACATTATTTCAGATAATTTTGATGCACCAGTAGCATATCCTACATCCAATGTACTGGAAACAAATCCAAGAGAAAGTCAGAATTTACGTTTGAGTCCAAGTCAAGAAAACATACTGTTTAAAGTTAGAGAGAGTTCAAATGGAAATCAAGGGAATCCCTTGGAGGAAAACTTCCCCAGGATCAGTCTCGAATGAGTTTAAATTCAACACCATGTTTGGAAGGTTCTGTTCAAGAGTGAAGGTATCCTCTTCAAAACAGAAAACAAGTGGTTAAGCTTGATTTGTAAATATGGCAAAATAAGTCCATATCCTTTGTTATGTATAACCATGCAAGTTATGTATGATGATTGTTTGTTATAATAACTCTTCATTAAGGAGGGAGAAGTGTAATATCTGTAGCTTCACACTGTGGACGCCTGTGTTACTGCAGCCAGTGCTGTTAATAAAGAGCAGGTCACCTGACCAGTAGGTCAGAAGTCACCGGAACCTGCAGCCATTTTACAGGCTGTGTGATGTGTGTGCTCTCTAAGATATGACATCCGTAAGCTCTGTGGGTGGAGCTTAAGGTCTCCCCCAAAAACTAAGGTTGCCAGGGTAACGAGGGACACACTGAAGGGCTGAGGCTGCAAAGTGAAACATACAAGACGCAGCAAGACATAAGCAATTGTAGAGCCCGGTGCCACTGCTATTCCGGGCCGAAAGGAACCCCTGGTGCCACTGCTATAAGAACATAAGAAATAGGAGCAGGAATAGACCACCAGGCCCCTCGAGTCTGCTCCGCCATTTAATATGGTCATGGCTGATCTGATCATGGACTCAGCTCCACTTCCCTGCCCGCTCCCCATAACCCTTTATTCCCTTATCGCTTAAAAATCTGTCGATCTCCGCCTTACATATATTCAATGACCTAGCCTCCACAGCTCTCTGGGGCAGAGAATTCCACAGATTTACAACCCTCAGAGAGCAGTAATTCCTCCTCATCTCAGTTTTAAATGGGCAGCCCCTTATTCTGAGACTATTTCCCCAAGTTTTAGTTTCTCCTATGTGGAAATATCCTCTCTGCATCACTTTGTCGAGCCCCTCATTATCTTATATGTTCAGGCCAAAATTAACTCCCAGTGCTGCTTGTATCCCGAGCTGAAAGACCCCCTCCCCTGCCCAAGATGCTATCCCGGGCCGAAAGCCCCCCCCCGCCCCAGATGCCGGTATTATTCTGGGCTGAAACCACCCCCCCCTACCGTCGCTTCTATCCTGGGCCGAATGGCACCAAATAAATAAATTCCCAGTTTCCACATGATGGGTGTGCCCGTGCATTTTTTGAGCTGCTTGCAATATGGATCATGGGACAAAGGCCAGGAATTTTCTATCAGATGAAACTGAGGCCCCAGTTTCTATCATTGAGAGCAGATGGCACGAGCTTCAGAACAAAGGTCTAGTTAAACTAAAGCCAAAAGAAATGAACAAACGTTGGGTCAAAGTTGGAGATGATGTCTCTGCAATGGTGACTACCCTGAGGACTGGCAGGCATGCAAAAAGAATGGCAGGACCTTGGCCAAATAGTTTGTGTAAGTAATATTTTCATTTATACACTGGAATTACAATTGTAAATGTGACCATCTGTGTGTGCCACCACAGCAGACCCCTTCTCTTACAAAGTTCTATTTTCATCTTTACAGAGGATGTGCACAACAAAGAGCGAACACGAACTGGAGGAGGTTCGGCAAATGTGCAGCGACTGACACACCTGGGACCGAGGATCATTGGTCTGATTGGTGCGGGCCCAGCTTATAGAGAGAGGGAAGTCCTCATTCATTGTGATCCTTCAAATGCGCCTGAGCTGTGTCACCCTGCCCCTTTCCCTGCTGCTAACTGATTGTCTGCTCAGTTATATTTTGCAGAAGTTGCGCCCATCCCTGAGGAAGCACAAGCCCCACAGAAGAACAATCATTCACGGAGGAGCCTGACCAGGATGAAATCATTAATGCAGAACTTCCACAGGAAGATCAGGACAAGGATGAGCAGGAGGATCAGGGGGATCGGCAATGCCCCAATGTTGAGACTGTGATACTACATCTGCAGGAAGTGGTGCCGCACGTGGACTGCTACGAACGAGGGAACATTTCATGGTGTCCCACAATCAGAGATTGTGGGTCCAAGTGGGTTGCAGCAAGACACAGCCAGGGTGAGGAGGGGGAAGGAGAGCTCGAGAGGGCTCTCCTGAAGTGCAGGATCCAACAGACTTGATTCAGCTCATGGCAATGAGTGGGAGAGCATTGAGCTTACCCAATCACTCCTGGACACCATGGGTGGGGTGGCTCATGAGATAGCAGGATTGTCGTCAGAAGTAACAACACTCTCGGGAGAAGTAGGAACACTGTTGGGAAAGATTAGAGAGGGAATATTGGAGGTAGCTGATACATTTGTCGGGGCAAATTAAGGAGGGAATGTCAGAGGTAGCTGCTGCAATAAGGAAACACACCCAGTCTCTCATTGCCCAGCCACGAATGACGGAATCATCTGCTGCCACTCACACTCTAATCCCCAGACCAACCTCAGGTGGTGTGCCGGTTCGTCCACAGGCTGAGGAAGAGGCGGAAGAGGCCCAAGCCGGGCCTTCCACAATGCGGTCTCTTAGGGCCCACACCCGCCAACAAGAAATGCGCTGTCTCAGAGATGCTCGAAAAACGCAGCTTGGTTCCAGCGGGAGGAGGCCTGCGCCACCGGCCAAGGGGAGAGGCAGCAAAGGCAAGCATGGTCGGCGGTCTTAGAATAAGGGGGAGGGATGGCTGCAGCTAAAGTTTGTTTGCTGCTGTTGTTGTTCTTATGTTATTGTTCTTTATCTGATATTAATTGAGAAGTTTAAAGTTTGTAAGTAATTTAACTTGAAAAGCTTAAAGTTTGTAACAAAAATATTTTAATTAAAATTAAGTTAAATACAATTGTAAAAATGTTAATAAATGTAATTCTTTTTTCAATTAAACCTGAATCATGAACATTATTTTTTAAATTAATGCAACAAAGTCAACATGGTGAATGATCAAACACGTCACTCAGCCTGCATGCAGCAAAGCATTCAAGGATTAGCCGCTGAAGCAAGGCTCTTGCAATGGCTATAGGTGCACGAGAGCCCCCCCATCTCTGCCGTCGTCCTGTGGGTTGAGGTGGTGGTATGGCTTCCTCCTGCTGCTGCTCCTCCTCATCAGCCCACTCATCAGCCAACTCATCCCCTCCCCTCTCGCCTGAGGTTGCTCTTCAACTTGCTGTGCTGTTGCCTCATGATCGCTCAGTTGTGCAGCATGCAGCACACGACAGTGAACTGATCGAGCATCTCAGGGGCATATTGCAGGTAGACTCCAGAGTGGTCCAAGCATCGGAAATGCTGCTTTAGTATTCCAATTGTCCTCTCAATGATATTGCATGTGGTTGTGGGACATGTTGTACCGACGCTCGGCTTCTGTCCGGGTATTGTGTAGGAGGGTCATGAGCTAGGGGGCGAGCACATAACCTTTATTCCCCAGCAGCCAGCTTTGCCCGCTGCTGAAAAATGGCAGATATAGCGCTCTTGCGTAAGATGAAAGCATCATGGATGCTTCTTGGGTATCTGGCATCAACTGCCATGATCCGATGCATGTCGTCACAGACCAGCTGGACATTTAATGAGTGGAATCCTTTCCTGTAAACCTCTGAATCATTCAAAGTTGCTTGCAAGGTGATGTGGGTGCAGTCAATCACACCCTGTACCTTGGGGAAGCCAGCAATCCTCGTGAAGCCCACAGCCCTGTCACGCATTGCCTGGGCGGTCATGGGGAACTTGGTATAGTTGTCCCTGTGGGCACACAGTGCAGTAGTCACCTAGAGAATGTAGCTATGTGTCATCTACTGCGAGAAGCAGCATACGTCCCCAGTTGATGCCTGAAAGGAGCCGGAGGCATAGAAGGCAAGTGCTGCAGTCACCTTGACCTCTATGGGTAATTGATGTGGAGATTAAAATAATTAACCTCGACACAGTCTGTTAGTATTCAAACACAAGTAGTTTATTTTACTTGCAAGGGAGAGTCGAGTCTGTAGTTAGCCTCCTGCTGAGCTGTCCGCACTCGCTCTCTCTGAACAAAGAATACACACGATTTTTATACAGTTACTCAGCCCATCACGGCTGGACATTTCAATACATGTGACATACATCGGTTCGAATGGTCAAAAGCCCTTGTCATTCAAAGCAAAGCTACGATTTCTAGCCTGCCTATCCCTGGTACTTTTTCACAACTGTGTCTCAGGATTTTTTCTATCCCTTGGAATGTTATCTTATCACTCATGTGCCTGGCTCCAATATGGTCTCATATTTAATCAGTTCTCAGTGTTTTTCGCTATTTGACCTTTGCTCATGCTGGGTACTGTTTTCACTGATGTGTCGGTTTGAGTCATACCATCCCCCATTTATCTCTCTTGTTAGGACAGGAGAAACTGAAAGGCAACCTTGAGACAAAATACAGATATACAGTTCTCAACCTAATCCTTGTCTTTACGTGTTTAGTTTATAATGGTGATGGCTGCGCTGGTTTCTGCACATACACACTTTACCCATGTCTGATCAAATTGTCCCACTTCAGCAATGCAGTCCTCCTCCTGCTTCTAGGCTGTAGGTCTGCCCTGATAAGTTGGCAGATCTCTGATCACTTCTTTCCGAAAGCGCAGCCTGCGAATCCAGTCTGCCTCACTCGGGTGCAGGTAGGGAGCGCCTCTCCCTATACACCTGACCTGGGTAAGGTCTGCTTGCCATCATTCTGCAAGCTCTCTGGTTCCTGACATATTGTGATCTAATTAATCTTCTCTTTTGCATAGCCATGATGCAAAACGCTCTTACTAAATTAGGCATTGTTAGGATCGCCCCCATTGTTTTTTCTTAGTCACAGATAGCACTCACACCTTCCCTCTCCTTGCAAAAGGTTGACGCCCTAGTCCATTGACCACACCCTGGTCTGAGCATGCCCCTGGTACTGCTATTATCCTGGGCCGAAAGGCCCCCCCCACCCGCCCCCCCGTCCCGCGCCAGTGCCGCTGAATTTATCCTGTAATGTCATTGCTAATTTTTCTCTCCCCAAGGACTTCTATTTTCATAACAGGTGTAAGCATTCCAAGAGCCTAATTAAATAAATGGGTTTTCTCTTTGTAAACTCAACCATGACCCTGTGATGTGAATATATGGAGGATGTAACGGGCCAGAAAGATATGGCAGAAAGACTGGTTGTGACATCTCAAAAGCATCTGAGGTTCTCTTAATTACACCTGTAGTGCACCGATGTACCCAATAGTTTTCCTCAGTGGCTTATGTGAATTTACAGTCAGAGCCATCGGTGCCACTGCTATCCCGGGCTGAATGGGCCCCTGCCCCCGGTGTACTGGGCCGAAAGACCCCGCCCGCCCCCAGTGCCTTGTCTTCAGCTCGGGTAAAACAATGGCGTCTTCTCTGCACCGATTTTCTTAAGTGTAGGTAAGGTTTTTCAGAACGGTGCAGTGAACCAGTGCGCTGTTTTTGAAAAAAATCATACTTGGCCAAACTCACTTAAATGGCCAGAAATGGCGCATTCGGCAGGTTCCGCTCCCAGTGACATCAAAAAATTGGGAACTAAAAAAATCTGATGCAAGTACGTTAGGATGGTGCAGATGGCGGAACTTGCAAATTTTAGTCTGCTCAAAAAAAATGCCTACTCCAAAAAAACGGCACAGAATGGTGGTGAAAACTCAGCCCTAGTTATGTTGCCAAAGAGAATAGAAAACCTGAGGATTGATTGAGAGGATTTTAGAATTCTGTAAAGGAGGACTAAAAAATTAATTGATAAAGTGACTAGAATACGAGAGTAAAACTGCAAGAGACTTTAAGACAGATTTTAAAAGCTTATATGGTTATGTAAAAAGGAGATTAGCAAAAGTAAACCTTAGTCTCTTATAGGCAGAAACAGGAGAAATTATAATGGGGAATAAGGAAATAGCAGAGACATTAAACAAATACTTTGAATCTGTCTTCAGAGAAGACACATAATACATTAAGGAAATAGTAGGCAACAAGGGTCTACTGAGAATGTGGAACTTAAAAGAAATTAGTATTAGTAAAGAAATATTACTGGAGAAATTCATGGGACAAAAATCAATAAATCCCCTGTGTCTGATGATCTACATCTTCCGGTTTTAAAAGAGTAGGCCACAAAGATAGTGGATGCATTGGTTTTGCTCTTCCAGAATTCCTTAGATTCTATAAAGGTCCCAGCAGATTAGAAGGTAACAATGTTACCCTGCTTTTCAAGAAAAAAAAAGGAGAAAAAAAAAACAGGGAACTATAGAACAATTAGCCTGATATCAGTAGAAGGGTAAATGCTAGAATCTATTATTATAGACATGGTAACAGGGCACTTAGAAAATCAGGATTGGGCAAAGTCAACACGGATTTATGAAAGGAAAATCATGTTTGACAAATCCTGAGGTTTGAGGTTGTAACTAAGTGTAGATAAGGAGGAACCAGTAGATGTAGTGTATTTGGGTTTTCAGAAAGCATGTTGCCACACAAGAGCTTATTACACAAAATTAGGGCTTATGGGATTGGGGACAATATATTAGCATGGATGAGGAGAGATTGAGGAAAACAGGTTTATGTTCGCTAGAAACTAGAATAATGAGCAGTTATCTCATTGAAACATATAAAATTCTTACAGGGCTTGACAGGGTAGATACTGGGAGGATGTTTCCCCTGGTTAGGGATTCTAGAACTAGCCGTCACAGTTTCAGAATAATGGGTCATCCATTTAGGAGTGAGCTGAGGAGGAATTTCTTTACTCAAAGCGTTATGAATCTTTGGAATTCTCTACCCGAGAGGGCTGTGGATGCTCATTCATTGAATATATTCAAGGCATTGATGTAGATTTTTGGATATTAAGGGTGTCATGTATGTACATTCTGTTTTTAGCCACTAGATGGCGTCATTGTTGAAGGCCACTGAGCAGCAGGCACATGGTGCTGCTCAGGTATAAAAGGCCAGCCATTTTGAGAGTCAGGTACTTTGGGCCTAAATAAAGCAGAGCCAAGGTTGTACCTTGCTTAGTTAAACAGTAGTCAGTTTGAACCTTTATTGCATACATAAAATTTGGCGGCGAGAATACAAGAACCTTTGTTTGCAAAATGAGCACGATTGGATTTTTAGAGTGATTTATGGAGGGAGAAGATTGGGCAGACTTTGTGAGCCATTTAAACCAGTACTTCGTGGCCAACAAAATGAAGGGAGTCGACGATGCAGATCAGTGCCGGGCTGTGTTCCTCACTGTGTGCGGTTCAAAGATCTACGGTCTGATAAAGAATCTACTCATGCTTAGTGATCCAACAGAGAAAACGTACAAGGAGTTGTGTACATTGGTATGGGAGCACCTCAAGCCAGATGATAGCATCATCATCATATGTGGTTTTATACATACGTTCGATCGGAGGGTCAGAGCGCGGCGGAATTCGTTACCGGCCTGAGACGTCTAGCGGGACTGTGCAAGTTCAGACTTGCTGCGGGACTTCTTTGTTATCGGTATCAACTACGAGGTGATCCTGTGCAAACTTCTGTGGGTGGACGAGTTGGATTTAAAAAGGGCCATCCAGATCGCTCAATCATGTATGACGACAGACAGGAGTCTAAAGCAAATAGCGGTGAAGAACTGAACCTCGGCAAGTATTGTAAATGCGACTGATTCGGCATTCGGCAGAGCGGCACTTGGCAGGGCCTTTGCGAAACCTGTGGCTGCCCAAAGTCCACCTTCGGGAATGTAACCGATTTCTCCATGTTGGCATTGTGGGGGAAATCATCGGCCCACCAGCAGTGCCAATTTAAGCAATATAGTTGCAAAGGCTGTCTGAGAGTGGGGCATCTCCAGTGCAAGTGTCCGCAGATGATCAAGCTAGCTGCGACACACCACGTGGAGGATGAGCATGGATCAGGATACACAGTACGAGATGCCAGAGGAGGAAGTGTATGGACTGTACTCCTTCATAACCAAGAACTAACCAATTTTGATTAAAGTGAAGTTTAACGGGATAACGGTATCGATGGAACTGGACATGGGGGCGAGTCAATCGATCATGAATGAGAGGGCATTTAATAAGTTGTGGGATAATAAGACTGTGAGGCCTATGCTGAGCCCTGTTAACGCCAAACTGTGCACGTACACCAAAGAACTGATAAAGGTGACTGGCAAGCACAAATTAACGTGTCATATAAGTTATAATACGAGTTACCACTGTGTATTGTTCCAGGCAATGGCCCAACGCTGCTTGGCAGGAGCTGGTTGGAGAAAATAAGATGCAACTGGAATGACAAAAAGGCATTGTCATTGGAGGAAGATACATGTGCCCAAGTATTGAGCAAGTTCCCTTTGCTGTTCGAACCGGATATCGGCAACTTCATGGGAACCAAGGTGCAGATCCATGTGGACTCAGATGCAAGACCCATCCATCATAAAGCTCGGGCAGTGCCGTATATGATGAGGGAGAAGGTCGAAATTGCACTGGACAGACTCCAGCATGAAGGAATCATATCACATGACGAATTTAATGAATGGGTCAGCCCCATTGTTCCTCTGCTGAAAAGTGATAGCACAGTCAGGATCTGTGGAGACTACAAGGCCACAATCAACAAGGTTTCGAAACAAGATCAGTACCCATTACCAAAGGCTGATGACTTGTTTGTGAAGCTAGCCGGAGGGAAGTCATTCACAAAATTGGACTTGACGTCGGCCTATATGATACAGGAGCTGGTCGAGATGTTGAAGAGACTTACATACATTAACACGCACAAAGGACTGTTTATTTACCACAGATATCCTTTCGGAATTCGCTCGGCTGCAGCAATATTCCAGAGGAATATGGAAAGTCTATTGAAGTCCGTTCCCGGAACCATCATGTTCCAAGATGACATCCTGATCACTGGTCGTGACTCCAACCTGGAACCTGAACAACCTGGAAGAGGTTCTACTGCGTTTGGAGAGAGTGGGACTCAGACTGAAACGTTCGGAGTGCGTCTTTATGGCACCGGAGGTCAAATTCCTCGGGAGGAAAATTGCCGCTGATGGCATCAGACCTACTGACGTGAAAACCAATGCCATCAAGAATGTACCCAAGCCGCAGAACATGATGGAGCTGCGTTCGTTCCTGGGTCTACTCAACTACTTTGGTAACTTCCTACCTAAATTGAGCACCTTACTAGAACCACTGCACATGCGACTGAGAAAAGGCAACAACTGGGTGTGGGGCGCATCGCAAGACAGAGCTTTCAAGAAAGCCATCAATCTGCTTTGCTCGAACAAGCTGCTGGTACATTATGACCCATGCAAACATTTAGTTTTGTCCTGTGACGCATCGTTATATGGAATTGGTTGCGTACTCCAATGAGTCGGGGAAACTTCAACCTATTGCATATGCATCCAAAAGTTTGTCTAAAGCAGAAAGAGCCTACAGCATGGTAGAAAAAGAAGCTTTAGCGTGTGTGTACGGTTTTAAAAAGATGCATCAATACCTGTTCGATCTGAGGTTCGAATTAGAGACTGATCACAAGCCGCTCATTTCATTGTTTTCCGAAAGCAAAGGTATCAATACCAACGCTTCATCCCGCATCCAAAGGTGGGCGCTGACATTATCTGCCTATGATTATGTCATTCACTACAGATCTGGCACAGAGAATTGTGCCGATGCTTTGAGCCGGGTGCCGTTGCCACACCGGAGATGGAAACGCAGATCTAATGTTAATCATGGATGCTTTTGAAAGTGAAGGAACCCCTGTCACGGCTCAACAAGTTAAGACCTGGACCAGTCAGGACCCGATTTTATCAGTGGTAAAGGGTTGCATCCTCAAAGGGGAATGGTCTTTGTAAGCAAATGTGCAAGGAGACCAAACCGTACATTTGTCGTAAGGACGAACCGTCTATTCAAGCAGATTGTATATTGTGGGGCAATCACGTTGTAATGCCAAGAAAGGGAGAGAGAAGTTCGTGCGTGACTTACACAACACACATCCTGGTATCGTGATGATGAAGACCATCACCAGGTCCCATGTATGGTGGCCAAGAATTGATTCGGAGCTGGAAGCATGAATGCATCAGTGCAACACTTGCATGCAGCTCAGCAAAGCACCAGTGGAATCACCGCTGAGTCTGTGGTCATGGCCATCCAAACTTTGGTCCAGCATCCATGTAGATTTTGCAGGTCCCTTCCTAGGCAAGATGTTTTTATTGGTGTTAGATGCTTATTCGAAGTGGATAGAATGCATAATCATGTCATCCAGCACGTCTATGGCAACCATTGAGAATCTCAATGTCATGTTCGCGACACATGATCTGCCTGACATAGTGGTGAGCAAAAATGGGTCGTGCTTCACCTGTCGGGAGTTTCAGGAGTTTGTAAAACTTAACGGCATAAAACCTGTAAGGTCAGCACTGTTCAAGCCTATGTCCAACGGGCAAGCAGAATGTGCAGTTCAAATTATTAGGCAAAGCATGAGGAGAGTAACCCAAAGTTCACTACAGACCCACTTGTCCTGCATACTGCTGAATTACAGGACATGACCCCACACACTCACAGAGGTCTCGCCTGCTGAACTCATGATGAAATGAGTTCTTAAGATCAAGCTATCTCTGGTACACCCAGATTTAAATAATCATGTTGAATACAGAAGACAAAGTCAACAAGGGTACCATGATCGCACAACTGTGTCACGCGAGATTTCTGTTAATGATTCGGTATAGGTGTTGAACTATGGTCAGGGTCCCAAATGTATCTCTGGTACGGCCATGGCCAAGGAGGGCAACAGAGTATTTGTTATTAAGCTCAAGAATGGGCAGACTTGCAGGAAACACATGGATCAGACAAAGCTGAGGCACACAGACGAGCCAGAACAGTCGGACGAAGAAACCATCGGCGACCAACCAACCTACCAGCAGTCATCAGAGGACTCAAGGGTCATCAGTGAAATTTCCATCACGGACCTGTTCAATAAAAATGGACTTGCAATTCCTGACATGGCCACTGCAACCCCCAACAAGTCAGCCATCCAGCCATCAGCCACAACAGCCACACTCACCCAAGGCTGGAATCGAACTGAGACGGTCAACCCGGGAGCGCAAAGCACTGGACCATCTCAACCTGTGAAAGACTGTGATAAGGTCTCAGAGGGGTGGGGTATCATCATGCATGTAGATTCTGTTTGTAGCCACCAGATGATGTCATTGTTTGAGGCCACTGAGCAGCACGCACATGTTGCTGCTCAGGTATAAAAGGCCGGCCATTTTGAGAGTCAAGCACCTAAATAAAGCAGAGCCAAGATTGTACCTTGCTTAATTAAACAGTACTCAGTTGGAACCTTTATTTCATACATAACAAAGGGAATCAAGGGACATTGGGATACTGTGGGAAGGTGCAGTTGAGGTAGAAGATTGTGGGAGCGAAAGCCTGTCTTTCTGAAATGCTTCGGTGCCAAAAGGGTTAAAAGTTGAAGCAGCTTTCTGATCGAAGTTTGGATAAAAACAGATGATGTCTCACAAAACAGGTTGCTAGGCAATATGAAGCCATTTAGCCATTCAAATGTGTCTATCTGATCACTTGTGTGTTTACAGTTCTTCATGGTGGGGGTCGATTTATGGCAGTGAGATTTGATTTCAGGATAATGGGTAGCTGGTCATTTAAGTCTACATCGCATGTATGTTAATTATTTTTTATGTACCATTGACTGTCAACCGCGAGAGTCGATGGAGCGTCCTCCTCCGTTTCAGCTGCCCCCAAAAGTTCGTCATCATCCTCCGCCTGCTCTACGACGACATGCAGGCCGTGATCCTTACCAACGGATCCATTACAGACCCAATCTGCATCCGGACCAGGGTCAAGCAGGGCTGTCATCACGCCAACCCTCTTCTTAAATCTTCCTCGCTGTCATACTCCACCTCACACTCAACAAGCTCCCTGCTGGAATGGAACTAAACTACAGAACCAGTGGGAACCTGTTCAACCTTTGTCATCTCCAGGCCAGATCCAAGACCACCCCAACCTCTGTCATCGAGCTACAGTAAGCGGACGATGCCTGCGTACATACAGAGACTGAACTCCAAGTCATAGTCAACATATTCACTGATGCATACAAAAGAATGGACCTTACACTCAACATCTGTAAGACAAAGGTCCTCCATCAGCCTGTCCCCGCTGCACTGCCCCCCAGTCATTAAAATCCATGGCACGGCCCTGGAAAACGTGGACCATTTCCCATACCTCGGGAGCCTCTTATCAACAAGGGCAGACATTTACAGCGAGATTCAACACCGCCTCCAGTGCGCCAGTGCAGTGTTCGGCCGCCTGAGCTAAAGAGTGTTTGAAGATCAGGCCCTCAAATCTGCCACCGAGCTCATGGTCTACAGGGCTGTAGTAATACCCGCCCTCCTGTATCGCTCAGCGACATGGACCATATACAGTAAACACCTCAAGGTTGCTAGAGAAATACCACCAATGATATCTCTGCAAGATCCTGCAAATCCCCTGGGAGGACAGACGCACCAACATTAGCGTCCTTGACCAGGTCAACATCCCCAGCATTGAACCAATGACCACACTTGATCAGCTCCGCTGGGCAGGCCACATTCTTTGCATGCCTGACACGAGACTCCCAAAGCAAGCGCACTATTCGGAACTCCTTCACGGCAAACGAGCCAAAGGTGGGCAGAGGAAATGTTTGAAGGACACCCTCAAAGCCTCCCTGATTAAAGTGCAACATCCTCACTGACACCTGCGACTCCCTGGCCAAAGACTGCCTTAAGTGGAGGAAGTGCATCTGGGAGGACACTGAGCACCTCCTCATCGCTGAGAGCATGCAGAAATCAAGCGCAGACAGCGGAAAGAGCATGCAGCAAACCAGTCCCACCCACCCTTTCCCTCAACGACTGTCTGTCCCACCTGTGACAGGGACTGTGGTTCTCCTAAGAACTCATGTTTTGAGTGAAAACGAGTCTTCCTCGATTCCAAGGGACTGCCCATGATGATGATGATGCACCATTGATATTATGCAAGAAAAGAAGAGTTCAAAGGCCTTATTTGGTATAAGAGATGTGAGAGAAGGCTGTTTTATAAACACTGGAAATCGGAACAAGCAGAGAGCTGTCTTTGTGTAGTGTCTCAGTAACTTTCATACTGGTTGGTGTAGTATGAAGGTTTAAATAAAAGACCTGATCCTGCCATTACTACAGCTGAGTGTGTGTGTAATTTTGACGTTTAAAGCAACAAAGCGAAAAGAGCAAGAAAGCTGTCCAACAAAGGTTAGCCATGATCATATTAAATGGCAGAACCGACTCAAGGTTTAAATGGCCTACTCCTGCTTCTATTTATTATGTTCTTCTGTCGAAGTCACAGTGGGAGTTTGGGGGAACCCTGCAAAAATTCAGGACCGATGAATTCTTGGCGAGCGGGGAGACCTGCAAGGAATCTTTTCAACTGTTATAATAAAACTTAAGAAACTTATCAACTATTTTGTCAGAATACTTAGTGGTGGGTACTTCCTACGAGAAGTGCCACTCCCTATAATTTTCTTCTCTGTTAAGTTTCTTAAAAGGATGAATCTAGGTTTGAAACATTTGCAGTTGGATTTTCTTGCCTGAAACCATTCATTTTTCGACAGTTTTGCAGTGTATAAAGGGTAAAATAGGGTGGCATGATTTACTGCTCCAATCCCACCCCAAAAATGCTTACCAGATTTCTCCCAAGTAAAAACCATTTCAGTTTTCCCCAAATCCACCGCGCCACATGTAAATGAAGTGATGTAGCTAAAGTCTCCTCACAATTCCCTCCAATTAGCATCCCTATACTGATGTTAGGAAATGCCGCTGCTATATAAATGGCAGTAGGGGCAGGACAGCGGTATCCTTGAGGCAGATACAGCAAAAGCAGACATCTTTTCAGATATACATAATTTTTGTGTCATTGATTTTTGCTGTTTGGTGTTCTGGGGCTTTTCTGAAGATGTCTCCTGCTATTCTCCCACAGAGATTATATCATGTTAGGGTGGGAATGACTCGATGGACCAACTAGTCTTTCCATGTACTTTTTTGTATATTCCCTCAGTAATAGACATCTCACATTTTATCAACTCAGTCCACTTTGTTTCATTACATCCTGCAAAATGAACACTGATGTCTAAGTTGTCATAATTTTAATTTACAGTATTCTTTCCAAATTCTCCCAATCAGTTTGAAGACTAACAACTACTATTACTTACCATCATGTCTACCTCTGGTGCATAAATTCTTGGTAACTTGTGTTCCTAAAGTCTTATTTTCATATGCTGATCCCTGAGTGACAGAAGGTTGAGAGGTGGGTGGCTGGGACATTTCATCTAAAACTAAAAAGAACTGAAGTGACTTTTGCCTCAATTAAGCTGCTGTCTCTGGGTGGGTGGGTTCACTTCTGGTATCTCTTGCTATATCGGAGGATGCAGGGATCAGGTCTGGAGCTCTGTCATGCACAAGTATTGGAAGGAGCCTTAAGGAAATGGGCTCATTGTCACTTTTGAGAGACGGTGACATCTCTTGTCACTATTTAAAGCCCACTGGTGCTGGGCATATGCTTAGAAATGCTGTTGGTTGGTGTGAGCACGGTTAGGACCAATCCCAATTAAGTCTTGGAGGCCCTGTGAAGGTGTTGAGTTAAGGCTGAAGTTCAATGCATCCAATGAAGCAGTGGTAGCTGCCATACTTTGATATACCAAATGAAGCTGAAACTACATGTGCTCTCCCTTGCACTGCCATCACCAGTCTGTTTTTGTTATTTTGGGGGAGCAATTTGTTTGGACACAGCAGCCAGAGGCCTGTGATTTGTCCAAAATTGGGCTTCGGTACTCATCTGAATAATTCTGGCAAGCAGCAACCCCCTACTGGGCTTCCTGAAGCAGCTCGCCAATTTCCTCTTGACTAATTTGGACTGGCTGCTATGCTGAACAGCAGCCCTCAGCTCCCGGGAGGTGAGCAAGCATGGGTCATCAGTAGCACGGAGTAGTGCTATGGAGCCAGGAACTTAAAACAAAAAAACTCACATTTCTATTGTGCTCTCAAGCGTTTCCTTTAAGGACCGCTGGTTAGATTGCTGAAGGAACCGTAAAAATGAAGCGGAGCATGTTTAGGCCCAAATGGCCAGTTTCTGGCTATTCCAGAGAGGTGTCCTTAAATAGGCATTAGGCCCTTCATTAGTATATGCAAGGGGTTTAATGCCTGAGTTCGGCAGCCACCAGGGATCTATTGCAATCAATGGGGGAAAAATCGGGAGAAGTGTAAAACGGGCGGCTGATTCACTGCCATCAAATTTTTGAACAGTGATAACAGTTAAAATGACCCCCTCTGATTCTGCTACCTATCATAAGGTCGGAACCATCCTTATTGTGACATTAAGATCTAAACTGTAATGATTTTATCGCTGTGTTGTCACCCTTACCCAATAGATTCTTATACAGGTGAGGGAAACTTAACCCCGTCTGTTCTCTTTCAGCAGCATTTCGGTAATGTTATGCGTACTGGTGATGACTCTAAATCCTTATTCAAATCCCCTTGAACAGAGGTCAAGGAGCAGCAACAAGTTGGAAGGCAATGATGAAAAGGAATGAGTTAAATTGATGCAGATGAGTGAAACTAATGCTCCTTGTCAAACTGTGCGCAAGTGATTCCAATCCACAGAAACATCATTAGCACCAGAATACATTATACAATTACCGAGGGCTGTCAATGCTCAGTAGCTGATACTAAACAGGTTTAGAGAATTAGCAGCATGCGGCAAGAGTCAATTTCGACAGATGAACTTGATGGATTGAGCATTCCAGAAATGAGCATTTAAATCAATTAGGAAAATAGCAATGTCCAGGAAAGTGATTAAAATCGGCTGGAGACCAGATGCAGAACTAAAAAAACAATGCAAGTGGAGCAGAATACTACAGGATAAGCTGAAAAGTAAGCTGCTGGTGAGAAAGGGACAAAAACCGGAGAGAGGGGGCATAGATAAGGATTGCGGGGGCACTTGGGAATGGTTAGAATTCAGCAAAAAATAGATAAAATGCATGTTACATTAAATTAGATATTTGAGAAAAAAATGATGAAGTGGTTGAGAAAAAAGTTATTCAGGAATTTTCAAGTTTGACAGTCAAAACATTTTAAGATTAGATCAAGCAGCGTAGAGTGATCTCTCATAGCAAAAACGAGTAAAACAATATCAAACATAAAGATAAGAAAATATATTAAGATTTAGGGGGCGAAATTCGGGATGTTTGCGCCTCCCTTTAGTTCCCCCAGCAGGCGATAACAGGCTGCAAATGACTTTTCAACCGTGTGTGGTGCCGCTATCGACTCCCATGAAATTAAGCGGGAGTTTAGCAGCGGCGGTAACCGGTAGTGTCCCACTGCTCTGCGCGGCAATGATGATGTCATCACTGTGCACAGCAACCCGTTTTCGCCCCGGAGCGAAAAATCAAAAGTGCCCCCTGAATTTGCGCCGGGCAATGCCAGTGACAGCTTCAGGGGACACGTAGCGGGCTGTAGGCCGCTCGTGGGGGGAAATTTAAAGGGGAGGTGGTGATTTGAAAAATAAAATGGCTGACTTACCGGTTGTGGACTTCTTCATGTTTGATCGTGTGGTGTGTAGGGTCAGGTTCACCTCTGACCTTCTAAGCGGTTCGAATCGCTCCCACTCCCTGGGTTCTAGACTTTGGATTTATTTGGGGATGTGACAAAATGCAAGAGACAACTGGTTTGATGCAAAGAACTTCAATTTTATTAAGGACAAGAAAATACAATGTCAAACTTATAATCACTTGAATACAGGACACTATATCACCCATTCAAAGGGGTTACAGAAATAATACACCTCCCACCTCCCAATGTCTAACTCTGACTAGGTTAAACTCTAGGACAAACAGGGACTATGCTCACCAATCCTTTACTGGTAGTTGGTGGTGGTTCGCGATTTCGGGGTTCGCTGGATTCTGTAGGTTCTGCTTGCTGTACCCTGAACGTCGTAGAAGACTTCTTACTGCGCAATCTTCAGTTGGTTGGTGTCCGCTGAGGGGGGAGCGGATGCGGTAAGGTGCGTTTTGGACATGGGATAAGTACCCATTTTCTTTCATTAGAAATAAGTTTCAAAGTCTCTTTTGGTAATGTTTTCACGTGCTGGTAGTCAGGCCTAGATTGTAGATTGAAAACTTTCGAATCTTCGTTTTCTTCTTTGTTGAGTTTTGTTTCAGAGTTGTTCGATCGTGGTGTTTTCGATGGTACCACGTTGGCTGTGGTCGGTTGCTGCTGCAATGGTGATGTTCTTCCTTCCCTTTTGGTAGCAGGGCAATGTGGCCCCGGTAGTGTCGTTGAGGCTGGAGAGGCTTGTAAGGGGAATAGATAGGCGTTTCTGCGGCCGCAACCGAAACTCCAGGATGGTATGTTACCTCCCTGATGCAAGGGTCAAGGATCGGGTGCAGGACATTCTGAAAAGGGAGGGTGACCATCCAGTTGTCGTGGTGCACATTGGTACCGACGATATAGATTAAAAAAAGGGATGAGGTCCTACGAGACGAATTTAAGGAGCTAGGAGCTAAATTAAAATGTAGGACCTCAAAAGTAGTAATCTCGGGATTGCTACCAGTGCCACGTGCTAGTCAGAGTAGGAATCGCAGGAAAGCTCAGATGAATACGTGGCTTGATCAGTGGTGCAGCAGGGAGGGATTCAAATTCCTGGGGCATTGGAACCGGTTCTGGGGGAGGTGGGACCAGTACCAACCGGATGGTCTGCACCTGGGCAGGAACGGAACCAATGTCCTAGGGGGAGGGTTTGCTAGTGCTGTTGGGGAGGAGTTAAACTAATATGGCAGGGGGATGGGAACCAATGCAGGGAGAGAGAGGGAAACAAAATGGAGACAAAAGCAAAAGACAGAAAGGAGATGAGTAAAAGTGGAGGGCAGAGAAACCCAAGGCAAAAAACAAAAAGGGCCACTGTACAGCAAAATTCTAAAGGGTCAAAGTGTAATAAAAAGGCAAGCATGAAAGCTCGGTGCCTCAATGCAAGGAGTATTCGGAACCCAGGAGAGGGCTCTGAGCAAGTTAGAGTGGGGTCAGATGAACAGGACCCCAAGAAAGAATGCAAAAGGCAGGAGGCAACAGAGCAGAGTAGCACTGGGGTAAGTGTAAACCACAAGGAGATAGGAAGAGACAATATGTATGAATATAAAGGGGCTGCAGGAGGGGTCAAAACTAAAAATCATGATTTAAAAACTAGTATTAAAACACTCTACATAAATGCACGCAGCATTCGAAATAAAGTAAATGAGTTGACGGCACAAATCATTACAAATGGGCATGATTTGGTGGCCATTACAGAAACGTGGTTGCAGGTTGGCCAAGATTGGGAATTAAACATACAGGGGTATCTGACAATTCGGAAAGATAGACAAGAAGGGAAAGGAGGTGGGGTAGCTCTGTTAATAAAGGATGATATCAGGGCAGTTGTGAGAGAAGATATTGGCTCTAATGAACAAAATGTTGAATCATTGTGGGTGGAGATTAGAGATAGTAAGGGGAAAAAGTCATTGGTAAGCGTAATTTATAGGCCCCCAAATAATAACTTCACGGTGGGGCGGGCAATAATTAAGGGAATAATGGAGGCATGTGAAAAAGGAACGGCAGTAATCATGGGGGATTTTAACCTACATATCAATTGGTCAAACCAAATCGCACGGGGTAGCCTGGAGGAGGAATTCATAGAATGCATACGGGATTGTTTCTTAGAACAGTATGGTACAGAACTTACAAGGGAGCAAGCTATCTTAGATCTGGTCCTGTGTAATGAGACAGGAATAATAAACGATCTCCTAGTAAAAGATCCTCTCGGAATGAGTGATTACAGTATGGTTGAATTTGTAATACAGATTGAGGATGGGGAAGTAGTGTCTCAAACGAGCATACTATGCTTAAACAAAGGGGACTACAGTGGGATGAGGGCAGAGTTGGCTAAAGTAGACTGGAAACACAGATTAAACGGTGGCACAACTGAAGAACAGTGGAGGACTTTTAAGGAGCTTTTTCAAAGTGCTCAACAAAAATATCTTCCAGTGAAAAAGAAGGGCGGTAAGAGAAGGGATAACCAGCCGTGGATAACCAAGGAAATAAAGGAGAGTATCAAATTAAAAACCAATGCGTATAAGGTGGCCAAGGTTAATGGGAAACTAGCAGATTGGGAAATTTTAAAACGACAGCAAAGAATGACTAAGAAAGCAATAAAGAAAGGAAAGATAGATTATGAAAGTAAACTTGCGCAAAACATAAAAACAGATAGTAAAAGCTTTGACCGATATATAAAACGGAAAAGAGTGACTGAAGTAAATGTTGGTCCCTTAGAAGATGAGAAGGGGGATTTAATAATGGGAAATGTGGAAATGGCTGAGACCTTAAACAATTATTTTGCTTCGGTCTTCACAGTGGAAGACACAAAAACCATGCCAGAAATTGCTGGTCACGGGAATGTGGGAAGGGAGGATCTTGAGATAATCATTATCACTAGCGGGGTAGTGCTGGACAGACTAATGGGACTCAAGGTAGACAAGTCCCCTGGTCCTGATGAAATGCATCCTAGGGTAATAAAAAAGATGGCGGAAGTTATAGCAGATGCATTCGTTATAATCTACCAAAATTCTCTGGACTCTGGGGAGGTACCAGCGGATTGGAAAGCAGCTAATGTAACACCTCTGTTTAAAAAAGGGGGCAGACAAAAGGCAGGTAACTATAGGCCAATTAGTTTAACATCTGTAGTGGGGAAAATGCTTGAAGCTATCATTAAGGAAGAAATAGCGGGACATCTAGATAGGAATAGTGCAATCAAGCAGACGCAACATGGATTCATGAAGGGGAAATCATGTTTAACTAATTTACTGGAATTCTTTGAGGATATAACGAGCATGGTGGATAGAGGTGTACCGATGGATGTGGTGTATTTAGATTTCCAAAAGGCATTCGATAAGGTGCCACACAAAAGGTTACTGCAGAAGATAAAGGTACGCGGAGTCCGAGGAAATGTATTCGCATGGATAGAGAATTGGCTAGCTAACAGAAAGCAGAGAGTTGGGATAAATGGGTCCTTTTCGGATTGGAAATCAGTGGTTAGTGGTGTGCCACAGGGCTTGGTGCTGGGACCACAACTGTTTACAATATACATAGATGACCTGGAAGAGGGGACAGAGTGTAGTGCAACAAAATTTGCACATGACACAAAGATTAGTGGGAAAGCGGGTTGTGTAGAGGACACAGAGAGGCTGCAAAGAGATTTAGATAGGTTAAGCGAATGGGCTAAGGTTTGGCAGATGGAATACAATGTCGGAAAATGTGATGTCATCCACCTTGGGGGGAAAAAAACAGTGAAAGGGAATATTATTTGAATGGGGAGAAATTACAACATGCTGCGGTGCAGAGGGACCTGGGGGTCCTTGTGCATGAATCCCAAAAAGTTAGTTTGCATGTGCAGCAGGTAATCAGGAAGGCGAATGGAATGTTGGCCTTCATTGCGAGAGGGATGGAGTACAAAAGCAGGGAGGTCCTTCTGCAACTGTATCGGGTATTGGTGAGGCTGCACCTGGAGTACTGCGTGCGGTTTTGGTCACCTTTCTTAAGGAAGGATATACTAGCTTTGGAGCGGGTACAGAGACGGTTCACTAGGCTGATTCCGGAGATGAGGGGGTTACCTTATGATGATAGATTGAGTAGACTGGGTCTTTACTCGTTGGAGTTCAGAAGGATGAGGGGTGATCTTATAGAAACATTTAAAATAATGAAAGGGATAGACAAGATAGAGGCAGAGAGGTTGTTTCCACTGGTCGGAGAGACTAGAACTAGGGGGCATAGTCTCAAAATACGGGGGAGCCAATTTAAACCGAGTTGAGAAGGAATTTCTTCTCCCAGAGGGTTGTGAATCTGTGGAATTCTCTGCCCAAGGAAGCAGTTGAGGCTAGCTCATTGAATGTATTCAAATCACAGATAGAGAGATTTTTAACCAATAAGGGAATTAAAGGTTACGGGGAGCGGGCGGGTAAGTGGAGCTGAGTCCACGGCCAGATCAGCCATGATCTTGTTGAATGGCGGAGCAGGCTCGAGGGGCTAGATGGCCTACTCCTGTTCCTAATTCTTATGTTCTTATGTTCTTATGTGTAACTGCTGCGGTGGTCTCTCTCTCCTCCCTTCTTGATGCTCTCTGATGCTATGCGCCCGATGCTCATATTCTCATTTAAAACAGGGCCCCAGTTATACTTTTGGAGCCGTTGTAATCTTTGTGGCAAATGAGCCCCGATTCTTTTTAAAATTTTTGGCGGGCTTGATATCTCTTTGTCATATTTTGGCGGGCTCATTAAATGTCTCGGATGTGTCGATCTTCTGAATCTGTTTCTTGATGGAAAATTTAGCTTTGGTATTTGCAATGTCTGCCTAGGTTTTGGTTTCCCATGTGGGCTGGATGTGCCATTGTCATTATGCGTGTGCTGGAATGGGTTTGCTGCTCACGGTGATGGCTGGCTATCTCTGTGTTAATGGTTGCTATGTTAATATCTCCTGGGGAGAAGGGTTTTTGAGTTTACACAATTTCCCCAGACAGTTTGTTTTAGCTTCAATACCCCAGACAGTTTCAATACTCAAACTGGTTTCTTTGAAGGATCGTTCTCCTTTAGTTCTTAGCCCTTCCCACACAGACCCAATCTGCCTTGTAAAATCCCAAATTCGAGTAAAACTTGTAATTTCTTCCATGTGCACTTTAGGATCTCAAACTTTCTGGTCGATAGTTCCAATTTAAATTTCCTTTCCAATGAGTCAAACACTGGGGGGGGTTTTCCCACGAATTTTGCAACTCTACAGGTCTGTACTTCGATCTTGCAGCCTGGCACTCCGCTTGTGTGCTGGGCTGATGCCATGGAACCCCGCCCCCTGGTGGTCCAGGTAGGGACCCATTTCTCCCCGCAGAATCGGCAGCTTGGCCCTCCTCTTTAATGAAGGGGAGGACTCTGTCTATGCAGCAGCACTACGCATACTACCACGTAGTGCTGCGTCCCTCACAGAGTCCTTCCACCCCGTTCGTGCCCCATAGAGCAAGTGGAGCGTGATATTTTGTGTGGTAACACGAATATAGGTCACAGGGTGGTACTTCCACGTCTGGCGCAGGAACTCCCGCTCGCAGCTGTTACTGCCCCCAAATGGGGCGCTACAATATTTCCCCCCTTAAAGTCTGAACATTTTCAAATACAGAAAGCTAACAGCTACTTTCCTTGCCCGTGAACTATACTGGCAGCTGAAACATGGTTTCATTTCTGCCTCCATACAAAGTATATTCAGCTTCTTGAGAGCACGTTTGAACACCAATGTTATAAGATGTGATGATGCACAGAACTTTAAACTTTAATTTTATGGAATTCAAGCAGAATTGTTATTAAATTATCGCTATCCAATATTCATTTTTCTCATAATTCCAATGTTCTGCCCCTTACTAAGCATGCCAGAAAATCCCACAAATGGTAGAGACTTGATGCAACCGGGTCTTTGTACTTTTTCTCGGGGTTCTACTGGTCTCTTGCCAGAGTGATGGATATTCGGGGTCATGTTTTCTGATAAATACCTTCACAGGTACATTTGATTGTTGGTTTATATAATACTGTTGTGGTCCCAGTCCTCTAGGATATATACCACAACGTTTTAAGACACAGGGGCCCGGAAATGCCTGTAGGTCTGCTCCACTGGCACAAATACGGTGAAGTGGAACCTTTCCCAACTTAACCCCAGGTCAGCGACTCAGTCCTAAATCCAGATATCGGGTCATTTGCAAGGTCAGGGCAGGCCACCACTTCAAGCAAGGAGTCCTCATTTGTGCTGTCCCCAAACTCATCATAGGCAGGCCCTCGGAATCGTGGAAGATTTGCTTCCACTCTTAACATGAGTTCTTAGGTGGCTGTACAGTCCAATATGAGAACTACAGTCTCTGTCACAGGTGGGACACATAGTCGTTGAGGGAAGGGATGGGTGGGACTAGTTTGCTGCATGCTCTTTTCGCTGCCTGCGCTTGATTTCTGCATGCTCTCGGCGATGAAACTCAGCGCCCTCCCGGATGCACTTCCTCCACTTAGGGCAGTCTTTGGTTAGGGACTCCCAGGTGTCAGTGGGGATGTTGCACTTTATCAGGGAGGCTTTGAGGATGTTCTTCTAACTTTTCCGCTGCCCACCTTTGGCTCGTTTGCCATGAAGGAGTTTCGAGTAGAGCGCTTGCTTTGAGAGTCTCATGTCTGGCATGCGAACTATGTGGCCTGCCCAGCGGGGCTGATCAAATGCTTCATGCTGGGGATGTTGGCCTGGTCGATGATGCTAACGTTGGTGCGTCTGTCCTCCCAACGGATTTGCAGGATCTTGCGGAGACATCATTGGTGGTATTTCTCCGGCGACTTGAGGTGTCTACTGTACATGGTCCAGTTTTCTGAGCCAAACAGGAGGGCGGGTATTACTACAGTCCTGTAAACAGTGAGCTTGGTGGCAGTTTTGAGGGCCTGGTCTTCAAACACTCTTTTCCTCAGACGGCCAAAGGTTTCACTGGCGCACTGGATGTGGTGTTGGATCTTGTCGTCAATGCCTGCTCTTGTTGATAGGAGGCTCCCGAGATAATGTCCACATTTTCCAGGGCCACGCCTTGGATCTTGATGACTGGGGGGCACAACGGACATGATTTTTGCAGTGCAACAGCTGCAGGAAAAATGCAGGGAACAGCACCAGCCCTTGTACATGGGCTTCTTCGAACTTACAAAGGCCTTTGACACTGTCAACCACAAGGATCTATGGAGCATCCTCTGCCGTTTTGGATGCCCCCAAAATTAAGTCACCATCCTTCGCCTGCTCCATGACTACCCTTGTAAGGCAGAGCAGCCTACAATCACTAGCCCCAATGGGACTAAAAAAAAAGTAACATTTTTACAGTCTTTGGTTCATTTGGGAGCAGTTCACCCTCCAGACTTGGTTGTCGATTTCCTCTGGGCTCAATTGTCTTCGTCTAGGTGAGATTTCATGGGGTCTCAAAGGGTTTTCATACCAGATTCCACCAAGGGTTTAGTAAACAGGGAAGAGGATTGTAAAAGACTTAAGGAGGGCATACATTGGTTAGTAGAATCAGCAGAAGGATGTAAGATGTAATTTAATGAGGAGAAATGTAAGCTAATGCATTTTGGGAAGCAAAACAAGGAATTCGAATATAAGCTCAATCAAAATATTATGATAGTTGTGGAGAAATAAGAGTGGTTAAATTCGATAATCCCTAAAACAGGCACCGGTTTGCGATACTCGATTAACCTGCGCCTGTTAAATGTAATGCAGGCTGCATGGGATCTTCATGCTACCTGCTCATATACATGAGTTCTGCATGCAGTCAGTGCTAAGCGCTGTTGATTGGCTGCATGCATCAGCAGGGGGCCCAACATTGTGAGAGGCTCATACCAATTAAAGCTAAGCTGTATTGCTTAAATCCAGCCTCTTAAAGGGAGGTGCATTGTGGCTGGAGCAAGTGGTGGATGTCTTTCAACAAATGATTCTGACCTGACAAACACTCAATAATGGCATAATATGCCAGAGAGTGGGCTCCAAGGTTTTCTGACACTGCACTGGAGGACTTGGTGGTGGAGGAAGTGGAAAGGAGGACAGAAGTGCTGTATCCATAGAAGACCAGGTACACTTTCAGAAGGCAGTGGGAACAGATAGTCGCGGCGGTCAATGTCAGGAGTCAAGCATGAAGACCTGAATGCAGTGCTGCAAGAAGTGCAATGACCTCACAAGAGTGGTTAAGGTCAGTGAATGCATCTTCAAATGTCATATCCTACCAACTGCATTACTAGCCTCAGCTACTGCTATCTCACCTACTAACAACTCTATCAATCAGGACTCATACCTAACGTTCATAGCTTCACCTTACCCTCACACACTTAGCACTGCTGCAAGCCCCACACCCACATCTCACAACTTGCACGCATTGACAGCTAATCAACCAGGACAGCCACATCACCCAAACTGATTGCATCACACTCATTGATACATTTCCCTCGCCTTGCAGGAAAAGAGGTCGCATAACCAGTGGCAGCAGGAGCTAACTGGTGTGGGACAGGCATGCTTGCTGAGGCCATGGTCGGCGGCGGGGCTGAAACCATAGAAGATGACAGTGTCCTCATACATAATCCTCCTTCTCACATCCCAGTTCCCCCTCTTCCCACATTCTCTTCTGATTTACAAGCTGCAGGTGGTGTAAGCATGCACCTCTTGTTCCCGACCACCCTCCCCTCACCACACATTGTGTCTGTCTCCTTTCAGATACCCAATAACTGCAACCTGCCCAGGCAGTGGTGGAAAAGCCAGAAGACCGTGAAGATGAAGACATACTATCACTTGATTTCACACTTGCAGCCACCAGCTCACATACTGACGCTGCGTGAAATTTAGAGGATAGCATAGAGGCAGGATCTGTACATGGGAGACACCAAGCACAAGTGGGCTGTAGCCAGGGTAGCGGGCAAAGATAGTGCAGGGTCCAGCTCGTCGGAGGGCGAGGTCGCACATGAGTTCTGCTGCAGAGGACCCAGATGAGCACTTGGATGGGGCAGGTTATAGAAGAAGGATGTTGGGTATGCACAATGAAATGCTTGGTGCATTGGGAAGCCTGCCAGAAAGCCAGCATGCAATGTCAAGGAGCATGGAGGAGCCCGGCAGCAACTTAACACAGGCCTTTGCGCAGAGCTTTGCCAACTCCCTTAGCACACTTGTGGATGCAACTATGCTGCAGCGTCTGATGGCCAATGTCTCAGCTTACATTGTAGCACAAACAGAAACCACACAATGCCAGGGTGCTGCAGTGGAAGCTCAGCCTTCTGTCATGTAAGGTCAGGTTGCTCTCATGCAAGCTCAACTTGCTGCCACGCAAGCTCAGACTGCTGCTGCCATCATGGCTGTAGAATCCTCAACCATCTTATCCCTATGGTTGATGAGCTCCTCCCAGAGTCACAGTGCAGATTTCTTACCCTACGGGGCACAATGGACATGATTTTTATAGCGCGACAACCTACATGGCTGCCTTCTACCTTACAAAGGCCTTTGACACTGTCAACCGTGAGGGTCTATGCAGCGTCCTCCTCCATTTCGGTTGCCCCCAAAAGTTCGTCACCATCCTCCACCTGCTCCACAATGACATGCAGGCTGTGATCCTTACCAAAGGATCCATCATAGACCCAATCCACGTTTGGACCGGGGACAAACAGGGCTGCGTCATCGCCCCAACCCTATTTTCAATCTTCCTTGCTGTCATGCTCCATCTCACAGTCAACAAGCTCCCCGCTGAAGTGAAACTAAACTAAAGAACGAGTGGGAACCTGTTCAACCTTCGTCGTCTCCAAGCCAGGTCCAAGACCACCCAACCTCTGTCGTCGAGCTACAGTAAGCGGAAGACACCTGCGTCTGCGCACATAGAGGCTGAACTCCAAGTCATAGTCAACTTATTTACTAAGGCGTATGGAAGCATAGGCCTTATTTAAACATCCGTAAGACAAAGGTCCTTCACCAATCTGTCCCCGCCGCACAGCACTGCACCCCAGTCATCAAGATCCACGGCGCGGCCCTGGACAATGTGGACCACTTCCCACAGCTCGGGAGCCTCCTATCAACAAGAGCAGACATTGATGCGGAGATTCAACCCCGCCTCTAGTGCGCCAGTGCAGCCTTCGGTCACCTGAGGAAAAGAGTGTTTGAAGACCATGCCCTCAAATCTGCCATGGTCTACTGGGCTGTAGTAATACCCGCCCTCCTGTATGGCTCAGAGACAAGGACCATGTACAGTTGACACCTCAAGTCACTGGAGAAATACCAGCATCGATGCCTTCTCAAGATCCTACAAATCCCCTGGGAGGACAAATGCACCGTTAGCGTCCTCGACCAGGCAAACATCCCCAGCATTGAAGCACTGACCACACTTAATCAATTCCACTGGACAGGCCACATTGTCCGCATGCCAGACATGAGACTCCCAAAGCAAACGCTCTACTCGGAACTCCTTCATGGCAAACGAACCATAGGTGGGCAGAGGAAATGTTACAAGGTCACCCCCAAAGCCTCCCTGATAAAGTGAGCTTCCCCACTGACACCTGGGAGTCCCTGGCCAAAGATCGCCCTAAGTGGCGGAATTGCATCCAGGAGGGCGTCAAGCACCTCGAGTCCCATTGCCAAGAGCATGCAGAAATCAAGCGCAGGCAACGGAAAGAGCATGCAGCAAACTAGTCCCACCCCCGCTATCCCTCACCGACTATCTGTCCCACGTGTGACAGGGACTGTGGTTCTCGTATTGGACAGTACAGCCACCTAAGAACTCATTTTTAGAGTGGAGGCAAGTCTTCCTCGATTCCGAGGGACTGCCTATGATGATGATGATGTAGACTCCAGTGTTTAAATCAGTTTGCTGGGTATCACATCAGCCCAGCAATCAGTTTTCCAACAGATTACAACGCTTTCTGAGGTACCGCCAAGGGGGAGAGGCAGTGGCTCTGTTGGGCATGAACCTGCTGTCCTCTCAGGAAGACAGCATTAATCCTCCCACCCCTGCTACTCCACCAGGGAGCGGGCAGGGAAGTGGAGTTAAGGGCAGGATCAGTTCAGCCATGAGCTTATTGAATGGTGGATGAGGCTCGAGGGGCCAAATGGCCTACTCCTCCTCCTATTTCTTATGTTCTTATGTTCAAGCGGGAGGACAGGTAATTAACATCATTAAAAGATACTTAAATGCTAGTTAAGAGGCTTAAAAGCAATCACTTAAAATTTTACCAACCTTTTGATGGCTTTGCGGCCCCTCAAGATTCACACCAGGTAAGTGGAGTCGGAAACAGCACGGACCCGGCCTGCAAAACCATTAGCAGGCCGGGGCCATTGGAGGGAGCAGCATGCGGATGCATACCACTGCAGGGAGCAGCGCGTGTTGCTGCAGGAGGGCGACGGCTACGAAGCCAGGTCACTGATTGCAGTGTGGGCAGGCACAGCGAAGGAGCAGCAAGAGTCCATAGAGGGAAGTGAGCGGGGCCCAGGATAGTCATGAATCTGGGGCCCAGAAGAGGCGAGGGCCCAGGTGCAGCATGGGCCAGTCCACACTGCGATATGTGTGCGCGCTCGGTCTGAGCAGCAGAGCTGGTCTCCAGTTAGTCTTGGGTAATCCTTGCCACTGGACCAAGATCTAGCCTGTGTGGTGGCTGGTGTGCAACGGCCATCACACGTTAAAAAAATCCACGCAAGGCAACTTCCATCCTTCAAGCTCTAGTTCTGGATCTGGAATATTAAGTCCTTCATTGAAACACCTGTGAACTCATCCCTTTTCGGCGTGGAAGCAAGTCATCCTCGCTTTGAGGGACTGCCTATGATGATGATGATGGAGTTGGGTTCTCAGTGACTCTCGATTGCTTTGGCTTGTTGACAGTTGCAGAAGTGGTATTAAAAACTACCATTTCACAGCTGTTCACAAAAATCTGCAAAAGGATGTAGGCAGGCTAAGTGGGAAAAAATTTGGCAGATGGAGTATAATGTTGGAAAGTGTGAGGTCATGCTCTTCGACATAAAAAATCAAAGAGCAAGTTATTATTTAACTGGAGGAAGATTGCAAAGTGCTGCAGAACATCGGGACCTGAGGGTACTTGTGCATGAAACACAAAAGGATAGTATGCAGGTACAGCAAGTGATCAGGAAGGCCAATGGAATCTTGGCCTTTATTGCAAAGGCGATGGAGTAGAAAAGCAGGGAATTTTTGCTACAGTTGTACAGGGTGTTGCTGAGGCCACAACTGGAATACTACGTGCAGTTTTGGTTTCCATATTTAAGAAAGGATATACTTGCTTTGGAGGCAGTTCAGAGAAGGTTCATGAAGTTGATTCCAGAGATGAGGGGGTTGACTTATGAGGAAAGGTTGAGTATGTTGGGCCTCTACTCATTGGAATTCATAAGATTGAGAGTTGATCTTATCGAAACGTATAAGATTATGAAGGGGCTTGACAAGGTGAATGCAGAGAGGTTGTTTCTGCTGATAGAGGAGATTAGAACTAGGGGGCATAATCTTAGAATAAGGGGCCGCCCATTTAAAACTGAGATGAGGAGGGATTTCTTCTCTGAGTTGTAAATCTGTGGAATTTGCTGCTTCAGAGAGCTGTGGAAGCTGTGAAATTGAATAAATTTAAGACCGAGATCGACAGTTTCTTAACTGATAAGGGAATAAAGGGTTATGGGGAGCAGGCAGGGAAGTGAACCTGAATCCATGATCAGATCAGTCATGATTGTATTAAATTATGGAGCAGGCTCGAGAGGCCGTATGGCCTACTACTGCTCCTAGTTCTTTGTTCTTATGTTCTTATTTACTTCACTTCACACTGTGCACCCTGACTGCCACATGATGTGCCAGGTTGGCACCACCCCACACCAGCACCATAAAGCATCCCTGCAATGTCCAACCCATTCCTTTCACACTCATCACCATTGTGGGGTACCGTTGTATCCATTCACTACAACTAATGAAGCCACTTCCAAAGGTGCCCAAAAATCTGTCCAAGTACGCCAAATCCTGAAAATAAAGATTTCAATGTTTGACAACACATCAACATTAACTATACATGAACATTGGCTAAAGGACTCAAGTGCCTACCCGTGTGTGTTGTTAATTAGTATGATTGGACAAGGATGAGGGTGAGTGTGAGGAGAGGCTAGTGAAATGGGGAACTGCTAATGTAGATAGACAGAGAGATGAAGGGATGGAGGCGCAAGGTAAGTTGGTGTGAGAAAGGAAGTGCAGGGGTAGAGTAGGGAAGGCAGAGTCATGGGGATGTGATGAGTGACACAACAGAATGAGGTTGAGTGTGGCTTTGCAGTAACATGTTGTGATCAAATGAGGTCATTGAAAGTTTGTGCCACTGCAGCCAGGTCCTCCTGACAACATCCCTGCTTGTGCCCTCCTGTGCAATGTGCAACCAGGCTGTGTTGATCTCCTGGGGAGGTCTCTTCCGTCCATTGGAATGGAAGAGAGCCTCCCTGCATGCTGTGACGTGCTCCATAAGCATCTGGAGGTAGTCATGGGAGAAGCTGGGTGCAGCCGTGCACCTTTGTGCATGTTTGTCAGTGCTTGCAGCAGCTCAATGCTGCAAAAGACTGACAGAAGAACTGTAATAAAAAAAAAGTTGGGAATGGTCCCTTTAAGGAAACAGGCTGATGATGTGTCATCAGATGACGTCACCAGACCTGCTTCCAGTGAATTGGTCGGGAAATCCACAGGGCAGGCTTAACAAGCCCCAGCCACGGAAGATTGAAGGGAAAGGGCAGGCTGCACTTCGGAACAGGTTTCCCGGGCTGCACTGAACACGCCTTCTGTTAGCGAAATTCCGGCCATTGCTCCTTGCTGAAGTTCAGAAAGGAAAATTGCTTCCTGAACATCCTGGGTGGATATGGTCTCCTGTTGAGAGCCCTTCTCCCCTTCCTTCTCCCTCTTCCAGCAGGTTGTTCTGCTCTGCATGGCCTCTGTTCATTCCCCAATCATGCTGAATTCCTATGAGTGCACCCATGTCTGTCATCAAGTTAGGTTTCTGCAGAGGACTTGAAGACTGGAAAAACTCCTTCATGTAAGTCACCTGCCACACCACTCCCTGTAGACTTTTGCAACTTGAATTAACTATAGAAAGCACTAAATACTTGTAGAATTGTACCAACATCCAGAAAAAATAAAGCAAACTAACCTGTAAGTAGTTGAGGATCCCTTCAAATGGCGCTGGTGGGGATTGCTTCCTGCTGCTGAACGAGTATTCAGTTATACGAAATTAAGAGAGGGCATGAGCTAGATTGCTGATCTTAAAAATTGCTGGCATGAAATCAGTGTTGCACGTTGATTGCACATCATGGTCTACCTACTCTGCATACTTTCGGCGGACGCTCACTGTATGTGTGCTAAAGCCCTCACCAATATGGTGTCCAGTGCGATTCAAGCCACAAGTATGCAATGCACACCACTGACGCCATTTTGGACCTGTAAGGGCACTTGTAGCACCCAAAAAATGGGTGCGACAGATCTGAATTTTGCACATAAAGAGACATAAATGTTCAAATACATCGAGGGAGAAATTGGGCAGCACCATGTTTGGGGCGTTAACTTTTTAAATTTTGAAAGTTTAGCACCACGTGCAAAGGAGTCTGAACTTCTGAATTGGGCTTTGTCGCCCAGGAGGGAAGGGATGGTGAATCAAGCACTAATGACCTCAGTGGGGCACTACCACAACTCTTTTGATTGGAGAAAATAAACATTAACTCAAGTGCCCCCTGATTTGGGGGACACTCCAAACACTTTCAAACAAGTGCCCTTTTCTGGGGTTTTTTTGTGGTTTTTTTTGGGGCACTAAAAGCATAAATTTACAAGTGCCCCCTATAAAAGGGGAGGGGGACACTAAAACCGGCAATTAAAACAAATTAAACTTTAAAACATATAAAATCAAATTAAAATTTGGTTGCTGGGGGTGATAATGCACTCCAGTCCCTCCGGCTCCCACCTCTCGCGGAATGCCGCGAGCGTACCGGTGGACACCACGTGCTCCATCTCTAGGGACACCCTGGCCCGGATATAAGCACGGAAGAGAGACAGGCAGTCAGGCTGAACGACCCCCTCGACCGCCCGCTGCCTGGACCGGCTGATGGCACCCTTGGCCGTGCCCAGCAGCATGTCCTACGAGGAGGCCCTCGGACCTACCCGCTCCCCTCCGCACAGGTGGGGCACTACCACAAGAGCACTATCGAATTTCAGGTGATTTGTATTCAGCAATCATCCTTCAATCCTTCACACTGGCTCATTCCTGCTCTTAAAGAGGAGGTTCTATCAAGATGTAGCTTCTCATTTTCATCATTCATGCAACTGAAGTCGGTTTGAGACCAACTGAAAGACCTAATGGCTATGGCTGGTCCCAATCCAGATTGAAGGGAGAGAAATCATTGGTTTAATGACACACATTGGAGGCATTGATGGGGGAGGAGGAATAAAGGAGGGAAGCCCTGTTCCCAGCAAGTGGAAGGAGATCATTGCCCCAGGTCTTCAGGACAATGTGGAGGGAAGTGGCACAGGCGGTCACTGCAGTAGTGTCCTGGAATGCAGCCTCACACAGTGCCATAAGAAGTTCAACAACCTTAGCCGGGTGGTCAAGGTGAGTACATGCTTCAACAGATCCTACATACCAGCATCTGAACCTCTGACTGTGCACACTATGCAAACCACCACTCACCCTGCAAGTTCTCAAACTCACATCCTCATCTCGCACCTTGCCTACATTCACAGCTATTCAATGATGGCAGGCATATCTCACAGACACATAGCTGGACTCTGACTCACACACATTCCTTTTTTTTGCAGGCCAAGATAGAGGAAGCAGCAGAGGACAAGTGGGAGTGAGCCTCAGATCCAGCAGCTCTCAGATCACGAGGAGTGAATGCTGCAGCTCATTAGGCAGGCTATCGACCCCATTAGGGGCAACAACGGTATCTTCATTCCCCTCACACCAGAAGTCTTTATCACTTTCCAGTTCCTGATACTGTCTGCATTCCTCTCTCCATTCCTGCCCCCCTGCCCTCACCTTAATGCAAGTATTGTGCCTTTCTGCTTTCAGGTAATCAGCCAGCAGATAGCCAGCCTGTCCCTGAGCCCTACAATGTGAATGATGAAGTAGAAGAGGAGGAGAACCCAAGCACCGTGTCATTGCATCTCTCACCTGCAGGCACCACCTCAGCGACTGGCACTACGCATTCGTTCGAGGTTAGCTTAGTAGATGGGTCTGCACTGGATGATACACCGGGGACGAGCAGGCTGTAGCAAGACCAAGGGGAAAGGGTAGCTTGGGGGTCAGCTTTCCGCAGGGGGAGTTTGCGTGTGAGTTCTGCTGCACAGAACTCAGATGAGGACCTCGATGGGGAGGCGTCACCACAAGGGTTATGGCCATGCACTCCAAGATGATAGGTGTTATGGCAATGGTGCCCGAGAGCCTCTCGGCAATGGTAAGGAGCATGGAGGAGTCCGCCTCCAATATTGCACAGTGCTCTGCATATACCATGGGGCCCATCACATCCAGTCTGCAGACGATGGTGGACTCCCAGAGAGACCGTAGGGACTCTTTCTCATGACATGTGTCATGGGTGATGTGGTAGCCTCCATTGCAGTACAGATGGAAGCAATGTAATATCTTAGTGCTGTAATGCAGAGAATGGTTGCTGGTATCAAAGCTCAGATTGCGCTCATCTAGTCTCAGCTGAATGGCACGTGAGCTCTGAATGCTGCTATCATCTCTGGGTCCACCACAGTCAACCGGAGATCTCATGTTGTCGCAGCAGGCCACCAATCTGTGCACCAGCAGATTGGTGGGGATGCTGTGGTGCTGGCCCAGGGGAGTGGCAGTGAGTCAGTGGAGCAGAAGCCTGCTGTCCTCCCTCAGGATGACAGCATTCCGTATCTCACCACTGCTATTCTGCCATTGCACTTGTCGCTGCCTGTCAACGAGCCAGCCCAGACTGCCGCCGCCCAGTCTAAGATGGTGCAGTCTACAGCCGGGCTTTCAAGGCCAGGAGCTGGTCAAGGGCGTCCTGCAAGGTCATCTGTTGTCTCTGGCCCTGACACTCAGCAGCCTTCCACAAGCCATGCTGTGGCCAGTGGAGAAGCACTACGTAGGAGCAGTAGAATAGGTGTTGAGAGAGGATAAAAGGTTTTGCACAAGAGTGAATCGTAAATTTAATTGTTAATGTTTTATGATAAAAATGTAATTGAATGTTGCATATTTGGTGTTGTCTCTCATTTTAGTTTTGGGGCTCTGTTATCGAATGAGAAATTGATGTAATGATGGGGATGTGCAAATCAATTGGGATTTAGCGTGGAATTCATTAGAACTAAAGTCTGATAAGGCGCTCGTGATCCGCACTTGCTGAAGGCCGATTGAGTGCCTAACTCCTCCGTCGCTGCTGCTGCTCCTGTTTCTCCTCCTCCTAGTCCTCATTCTTCTCCTCCTCCTCCTCCTCCTGAGGTGATGTATCTATGCCTGGTGGCAGTGGCTGTGCCCTCATGATGCAGCAGATGATGATAAAAAGGGACACCCACTCGGCCGAGTACTGGAAGTCTATATGAGTGCTGGGCAGAAGTATCGGTGTTGTGGAAGGGAGTCATGAGCCAGGTAGAGAGCGGATAACCCTTGTTTCTGAGCAACCAGCCGCAAGCTTGACGTGCTGGCTGGAAGGGAGCTGGCAGACCGGTCTGGTACAGAATGAATGTATTGTGGCTGCTGCCAGAATAGCGGGCATTGATAGTAAGGATTCCCTGTGTGTGGTTGCACACCAAATGCACATTAATTGAGTGGTAACTGTGGTATATTTTCTATGACATCACAACACACAGACTTTACAAGATGGCTCTTAACATAGGAATTGCCAGGTGACCTGTCACCTAATGCCTTTATTGTATTTACAGCAATGGCTGCATTACCACAGTAGTCCACTAGATGGAGCAGTAGTTCACTAGGTGAAGCTATATATTACACTTCTCCCTCCTTAATTAAGAAGTAATTATAACAAACAATTATCATACATAATTTGCATGGTTATACATACCAAAAGATATGGACTTTTGCAATTTTTACAAATCAAACTTAACACTTATTTTCTGTTTCGAAGAGGATAGCTTTGCTCTCAAACAGAACTTTGCAAACATAGTGTCAACATTAGATTCGTTCCAGGCTGGTCCTGAGGAAAATTTGTCTCCAGGGATGCCCTTGATCTACATTTGAACTCTCTTCAACTTCAGGCTGTTTGTCTGCCTGACTCAGACTCAGACTCAAATTGTTACTTTCTTTTGGACTTGTTTCATGTACATTTGATGTAGGATATGCTATTGTTACTGTACTTGATGAGTCATAAATAATTGAATCATTCCAACTTTCAACTCCTTCCACATCTCTAGGTAAAATATGATCATTTTGAACAAGCCTAACCTGTCCACGATCAAACATATTGACCAAATATGTGTGAGGACCACATATCTTCACCACTCTTCCTGGTAGCGACTTTAACCATTTATAGTGATAGTTCTTCACTCTCATCTTCTGATTTAATTTCACACTTCTCTCTCTTACTCTATCTCTCGTGATTTTCTTTCTGTCTTAATTGTTTCTCTTCTACTGACTGTGCCAAATTTGGCGTTAAGAACAAGAACCTGGTTCATGGCTGTCATATGAGGAATAACTCTGCTGGTGTTCTACCATTAGTTGTATGAGGAGTATTACGAGAAGTAATTAGAAAATTAGCCAACTTGTAGTTCAACGACAACTATTGTTTCTTTGGATTTGGATCCAACATTTGTTTGTTGAGAGCACGTTTTACAATTTGTACTCTACATTCTGCTGCACCATTTGAAGCAGGGTGGTACGGTGGAACTTTGGTATGTTTCACACCATTTCTGCTCGTGAACTGTGCAAAGTCTTCTGACAACATTGCGGCCCATTATCAGAAACAATCTATTCTGGGAGGCCATATGAAGAAAATAATCTTCGCAAATTGTCTGTTTTACTTGTTGTTTTCCGCATCGGAAACACCTCTACCCACTTCGAATGGTTGTCAATCGCAATTCACAATTGTTGTCCTAGCTAATGAAAATCTTTGCTCTATCCTGGGAGCCGATTTCCATGGCTGGAATGGTACTGATGGTGGTTTCTTGTTTACCGATTGACAGGTTGTACATTGATTAATGAGGTACTCTATGGCCCAGAAATCGCGGCCTCCCCAGGTCTGTACAAAGTTTCTACGGACACGAGAAGGCATCAGAAAAGCCGGTTTTCAGCGCGCAATGCGTATGCGCTGAAAAATGGCTTTTCCGATCTGTCAAGTTTCTGCTTGACAGGTCCTCCGTATCCCAGGAGCGAGGACATTTGTCAGGGCAAAATTGCGGGATGTACGCATATCTTGCCCAGCAAATGTCCTCAAAACTCTTGCGCCTGATAAAAGCAGGCACATAGCCTACTTTTACAGGCATGAGTTTAAAAACATACAAAAATATAATTAAATTAAATTAAAAAAACACAGCTTATTTTTAAAAACCCTACCACTACATTACATTTATTTTTAAACATAATTAAAACTTTTTTTAAAAAAGCGGCCATATTCTTTTCTTTAAAAAAAAACATTTCTATCAACTTTAATTTCTATAGTGTATTTATGTGGTGTTTTTTTAATTGTTTTATGTAGTGCCTAGGTGTTTGGAGGGGTTTCTCATTGATAGTAATAGAAGTTTCAGATTTACAATACCCTATTACTATGAATGAGAAAATACTTAGCCGGGATTGGGTGTCCAGGCCCACGTGACTCCCGCAGACGTCCCAACATGAATGCGGTCCGTTGTGCAAGAAGAGAAGGACTCAAGTCCAGGATCTCTGGTGGGCATTCGACCAAAAGGTAAGTGTGCAGCTTTTCTCTTACTTTTAGTCGAACGCCCGTGGGAAGAAGAAACAGGGATTTCTGGGTCTATATCTTTATCTAGATCTGGCCACCATAAGTAACTGCATACAGTACTCTTGGTCAAGCACATTTCTAGGTGCTGGTGATGAAGATCTTATAATAGTTTGGACCTAAATATATTTGGGATAACCACTCTTGCATCCAACATGAAACAATCTTTATCCACGGACAATGAATGAAGAACGGATGAATGTCTTTCTCTGATACTGGTTTTGCCAGCCATTTGCGATGTAATCATATACCTTTGATATAACTGGGTTACTTTTGGTAGCTCTACCAATCTCTTCAGCTGTGACTGGCAGTTTATCAACGTATGAAAAATGGAACATTCTTCCCTATCAGGTGTAACTTTTAATGAGGATGGCAATCTGGACATAACATCAGCATTACTGTGATCAGCTGATCATCTGTATTCAATATCATATGTATAGGCTGACAAAATCAAAGCCCATCTCTGCATTCGGGCTGCAGCTAATGTTGGAACTGAGGACTTTGGATGGAGGATTGCTGTCAGGGGCTTATGATCCATAATGATGGTAAACTTATAACCATACAAGTATTTGTGGAACTTCTTGACTCCAAAAATGAATGCCAAAGCTTTCCATTTTGATTTGCGCAAAATTACCCTCACTGGCACTGACAGTGCGTGAAGCAAAATCAATTGGTCTCCCCTCCCGACTACGTAGAACATGAGATCACTGCCCCAACTCAGTAAGGAGAGGCATCACATGCTAGATTGTTCTACTTAGATACGTCATAGTGAACTAACATGGTGCTCTCTACCAATTGGCTTTTACACTCCTTGAATGCAGCATCGCATTCTTCTGAACACTTCCACTGGACCTGTTTTTTCCACAGCTCATTCAGTGGATGTAATACTGTAGCCAAGTTTTGTAGGAACTTCCCATAATAGTTCAAAAGACCTAAAAATAATCGAAGTTCAGTGACATTCTTTTGAGTGGGTGCATCTCTGATTGCATCCAGCTTTCCCTTGGTTGAATGTAAACCATCTTTGTCTACTTTTTGCCCGAAGTACTCCACTGAGTTTTGAAATAACTCATGCTTGTGAGCAGACACTTGTACTCTGTGCTTCTCTAGCTGTTTGAACACTTTGTTCAATGTTATTATGGATTTCCCTGTTTGTTGCTGAAATGAGTACGTCATCTAAATAACATACTACTCCTTCAATGCCTTACAAAATCTGGTTCATCACCCCTTGGAATATGGCGGGGGCAGAAGACACTCCAAAGCCTATTAAATTGATATAGGCCTAGCTGAGTATTTATAGTCAAGCATGACTTGGACTCCTCATCTAGTTTAAGTTGTAAGTATGCATTTGTTAGATCTAACTTTGAGAAGATCTACCACCTGTCAGCATTGTGAACAAATCTTCTACATTTAGCAATGTATTGGGTAGATTACTCACTAGAAACTGGTTTGCGGTTACTTTATAATCACCACACAACCTTACCTTACCATCACACTTAGTACAACAATGGGTATAGCCCAATTACATAGATCTATCTTAGAGATAATATTCTCAGTTTCCAGTCTTTTGAATTCTTGCTCAACTTTCTTCTTGAGTGCGTATGGTACTGGATGTGGCTTGCAGTAAACTGGCCCAGCGCCCTTTTCTACACTTGCACTCACCTTGAAGCCTTGGATCGGGTTGCCTGTTTCGCAGAACACATTTGGATACTTCTTGATGACATCATCCTTTGATGCAAATCTCGTTTCAACACACAAAATCTCATTTCAATCCAGCTTCAGTGATCCCAACCAATTTCTATCTAGTAAGGCAGGCTTGTCTCCTGTCATTACTAATAGAGGCAAGCTCTGAAATTGATCCTTGTATATCACCGGTACAGTGATATGACCTACCACAGGAATTTGCTCTCCTGAGTAGCCTCGCAGCACTACCTTGGATTTCTCCAATGGGAAATCATGCAATTTGTCGAGATATAGCAATTCCGGTACTAAGCTCACAGATGCAACAGTGTTGAGTTCCATGGGTATCCTGGTTCCTACAACATCGACTTGGATGATATTTTTGATTTGCTGTTAGATTCCCTCCTGATGACATTATCCTCTTGCTTTTCTTCTATGCTATGTAGTCTCTGGGGATTTCTACTTATAGCCTTGAAAGTTGGTTTACTCTTCAGGCGGCATGTCTTTGCAAGATGCCCAGTTTTCCTGAAGAAGTTTAAAGTTGTCCATATATGAAGGCACTGTGTTGTCCCAGGCATTGATAGCATGACTTCAATGCTCTGTTACATTGGCCAGTTGCTGAGGCCTTGGGGCCCAACTGCCTTTTTCTTTTGACCTGCAGGCAATTAACCTCGGTTGTCTGAAGGCTGGAAATGGCCCAAAATTCTCACGAGTATTGGTCGGCCATATCCATTGAATTAGCTGTCTGACAAGCTAAATCAAAAGTCAACTTAGGGGTTGTCAACAACTTTCTTGTGATCACTTCATTTTTCATCCCACACACAAATCGGTCACGCAAAGCTCGGTCCTGAAAGTTTCCGAAATAACAGTAAGGTGTATTGACTGACACTCTCGTCATGTAACTGATCTCTTATTCCAAAACAATAACTTTCAGCAATTGCTAGGGACTCAGGACTGTAGTGCTGTTCTATCATAGTTAGAATGTCCATCGGTGGCTTGTCCTTCGGCTTGACGGGAAAAAGCACATTTTTCACGGTTTCATACACCTCGGGGCCTGCTTCAGTCAGGAAAATTTTCGTTTCCTTTCTAAATATACTGGATTACTGTTTTTTTATCAGTGGGGACTTCGATGATACTATTTGCGGTGAAACACTTTCTAGCTGCTCCACATAAGCTCTGAAAGTCTCTCGGTTATGATGGAATTCACTGAAGGGCCATATTATTCCCATAGGCTCAGCCATCTGGAGTCTGGCAGTTCAGCCAAGTGTGCTTGTAATTTACCTTTGATAATTTTAGCTGTTCTGCAACACAAAGGACCTCTCTATCGCTCTGTCGTTTGGCTGGAATCATCCCCCAACAAGATTTCAGCTAGGATATCCAGGAATCCGATCCTACATTGCCAATGTTGTATATTCTCTATGACATCACAGCACACAGATTTTACAAGATGGTTCTTAACACAACAACTTGTCAGGTGACCTGTCAGTGAGCTAACAGATATGATATAATTGGGATTACGGAGACATGGCTCCAGGGTGACCAAGGCTGGGAACTCAACATCCAGGGGTATTCAATATTCAGGAAGGATAGACAGAAAGGAAAAGGAGGTGGGGTAGCATTGCTGGTTAAGGAGGAGATTAATGCAATAGTAAGGAAAGACATTAGCTTGGATGATGAGGAATCTGTATGGGTAGAGCTGCGGAACACCAAAGGGCAAAAGTGGGAGTTGTGTGCAGACCAGCAAACAGTAGCAGTGAGGTTGGGGATGGCATCAAACAGGAAATTAGGGATACGTGCAATAAAGGTAGAGCAGTTACCATTGGGTGACTTTAATCTGCATATAGATTAGGCTAACCAAACTGGTAGCAATAGGGTGGAGGAAGATTTCCTGGAGTGTATAAGGGATCTTCCTTATAGACCAATACGTCGAGGAACCAACTAGAGAGCTGGCCATCCTAGACTGGGTGTTGTGTAATGAGAGAGGATTAATTAGCAATCTTCTTGTGCGAGGCCCCTTGAGGAAGAGTGAACATAATATGGTAGAATTCTTCATTAAGATGGAGAGTGACACAGTTGATTCAAAGACTAGTGTCCTGAACTTAAAGGTAACTTCGATGGTATGAGATGGTGAATTGGCTAGGATGAACTGGCGAATAATACTTAAAGGGTTGATGGTGGATAGGCAATGGCAGACATTTAAAGATCACATGGATGAACTTCACCAATTGTACATCCCTGTCTGGAGTAAAAATAAAATGGGGAAGGTGGCTCAACCGTGGCTAACAAGGGAAATTAGTAATAGTGTTAAATCCAAGGAAGAGGCATATAAATTGGCCAGAAAAAGCAGTAAACCTGAGGACGGGGAGAAATTTAGAATTCATCAGAGGAGGACAAAGGGTTTAACTAGGAGGGGAAAAATAGAGTATGAGAGTAAGCTTCCAGGGAATATAAAAACTGACTGCAAAAGCTTCATTGATATGTGAAGAGAAAAAGATTAGTGAAGACAAATGTAGGTCCCTTGCAGTCAGAATTAGGTGAATTTATAATGGGGAACAAAGAAATGGCAGACCAATTGAACAAATACTTCAGTTCTGTCTTCACTAAGGAAGACACAAATAACCTTCCGGAAATACTAGGGGACCGACGGTCTAGCGAGAAGGAGGAACTGAAGGAAATCCTTATTAATCAGGAAATTGTGTTAGGGAAATTGATGGGACTGAAGTCCAATAAATCCCCAGGGCCTGATAGTCTGCATCCCAGAGTACTTAAGGAAGTGGCCCTAGAAATCATGGATGCATTGGTCATTTTCCAACATTCTATAGACTCTGGATCAGTTCCTATGGATTGGAGGGTAGCTAATGTAACACCACTTTTTAAAAAAGGAGGGAGAGAGAAAACAGGGAATTATAGACCGATTAGCCTGACATCTGTAGTGGGGAAAATGTTGGAATCAATTAATAAAGATGTAATAGCAGCGCATTTGGAAAGCAGTGACAGGATCGGTCCAAGTCAGCATGGATTTATGAAAGGGAAATCATGCTTGACAAGACTTCTAGAATTTTTTGAGGATATAACTAGTGCAGTGGATGTGGTGTCGAGTAGACAAGGGAGAACCAGTGGAAGTGGTGTATTTCGACTTTCAAAAGGCTTTTGACAAGGTCCCACACAAGAGATTATTGTGCAAAATTAAAGTACATGGTATCGGGGATAATGTATTAATGTGGATAGAGAACTGGTTGGCAAACAGGAAGAAAAGAGTGGAATAAACGGGACCTTTTCAGAATGGCAGGCAGCGACTAGTGGGGTACCGCAAGATTCAGTGCTAGGACCCCATCTATTTACAATAAATATTAATGATTTAGATGAAGGCATTGAATGCAATATCTCCCAATTTGCAGATGACACTAAGCTGGGTGGCAGTGTGAGCTGTGAGGAGGATGCTAAGAGGCTGCAGGGTGACTTGGACAGGTTAGGTGAGTGGGCAAATGCATGGCAGATGCAGTATAATGTGGATAAATGTGAGGTTATCCACTTCGGTGGCAAAAACATGAAGGCAGAATATTATCTGAATGGTGACAGATTAGGAAAAGGGGAGGTGCAACAAGACCTGGGTGTCATGGTACATCAATCATTGAAATTTGGCATGCAGGTACAGCAGGCGGTGAAGAAGGCAAATGGTATGTTGGCCTTCATTGCAAGAGGATTTGAGTATCGGAGCAGGGAGGTCTTACTGCAGTTGTACAGGGTCTTGGTAAGGCCACACCTTGAATATTTTGTGCAGTTTTGGTGGTCTAATCGAAGAAGGACATTCTTGCTATTGAGGGAGTGCAGCGAAGGTTCACCAGACTAATTCCTGGGATGGCAGGACTGACATGAGGAGAGACTGGATTGACTGGGCTTATATTCACTGGAATTTAGAAGAATGAGAGGGGATCTCATAGAAACATATAAAATTCTGACAGGATTGGACAGGTTAGATGCAGGAAGAATGTTCCCAATGTTGGAGAAGTCCAGAACCAGGGGTCACAGTCTAAATGTAAAGGGTAAGCCATTTAGGACCGAGATGAGGAGAATCTTCTTCAATCAGAATTGTGAATCTGTGGAATTCTCTACCACAGAAAGTTGGTGAGGCCAGTTGGTTAGATATATTCAAAAGGGAGTTAAATCTGGCCCTTACGGCTAAAGGGATCAAGGGGTATGGAGAGAAAGCAGGAATGGTTTACTAAAGTTGCAAAAATGATCAGCCATGATCATATTGAATGGTGGTGCAGGCTCGAAGGGCCGAGTGGCCTACTCCTGCATCTATTTTTTATGTTTCTATGTTTCTGTCACCTGATGCCTTTATTGTATTTTCAGCAATGGCTGCATTACCACAGTAGTCCACTAGGTGATGCTGTAGTCCACTAGGTGGAGCTATATATTACAATAACCTTTGCGGTTACAGAATACCTCAGCATTTTTACACGATGCCTATAAAGCGACGTGGGTGCAATCAATGGCACCCTACACCATGGGGAAGCCCGCTATCTTTGCAAAGCCACATGCATGCTCATGCTACTTCTGTCTGGGAAGGAATTGTAGTTCCTCATCCTTCTGTACAGAGCGACTGTGACCTCTCAGATGCAGCAATGGATGGCAAAATGGGAGACGATGGAGATGTCTCCTGTTGCACACTGGAAGGATCCACTGGTGTAGAAATTGAGCGCATTAGTGACCTTGACTGCTGCCAGAATATCCTGGGAGAGTAAGGCTTCCTGTTGAGAGCCCTGTGGGACTTTGGCTGGCTGGCTACATTTTTCAGTTTTTCTCTGTGCCTCAGTTGCCTCCAACGGTGATGCTAGAGCACGAGATCCAGTGCCAGCACAGTCCCCATGAAACTAGATAAATGTTGGAGTTTTAAATCTTTCCTCAATGAAAGTCATGAATAGTTAGGGGCCACAACACTCCTTCAACTGCAAATCGCTCAAATCGGTCGAAACGCCTGTCTGCCTATTTGAAACTAAGAAGGAAATATTATTGGCTGACTAAAACTTGACTGGTTGCTGGTGCCTTTAAATAATGCTCCTCCAGCCAACGCCCAACTGAACCTTGACTGCTGAAACTGTCGTTGTCAGCGGCAGGCACTAAACGAGGGAACGTGGGCCAATTTATTTTCCAGGGCTCTACCAGGGCGCTCGCATGGTGATGACATCAGCATCGATGGGCACAGCAGATTTGGTACGTGTTGCCGCTGCTGTAAAACCCTCCTCGAATTTAGCACGAGGCGCTGTTCTTGCCGTGCTCAGTCTCAAACTCAATTGCACATTGCAACGGGAGGCGCAAATTGGCCCAATTTCTCCCCTGTAATTCCCTGAAAATGCAAGTGTATGTCGCTGAACCATAAAAAAGGCTTGGAGCATAAAAATGATGCCATAGTGTATAAGACCAAAGTTTACTCAAGACAATGGTTACATCACATTAAGAGTGCGATGTACAGAAAGACATTAAAGCCATAGATTCACCAGGATAGCATCAAGGATGATAAAGTGTAGTTATGAAGAGAGACTTGAGATACTGGGACTATTTCCACTGGACCAGAAAAATCTAAGAGGAGACATTAAGTACCTCTATTGTGAACAGTTTTGATAATGAATAGGAAAAAGGTTGTTTCCTCTGGTTACGGAGACAATGTCGAAGGGTCATCAATGTTGAATTGTCACTACAAGAGTGAGGAAAGATTAGGATACATTTCTTTACACAGTGAGTTGTTAGTTTATGGCATGCTCGGCCACAAGGAATAGTTAATGCAAAGACTATTCTATATTTTACGGGAAGAGTAAATAAAAATTTGAAGCAGAGTTACAGGGCCGTGGGCAGAAAACAGAACAGTGTAATTAGTTTTGTGCTCCAGCAAAGGTCTCACAAAATGAGCCAATGGCCATTTACACCATTTCTCTCAGGATTCTGCAGTAGATTGGAAATTTCAGGAATTTTTCGAAGAAAAAAAGAGCTTTAAAAAGTCCATTTAGTCCCTACAGGTTACATCACTGTAAGAAAGTACACACAAACAGATTGAAAATGTATCTATCTGTATTGCACACCAGTACTTTTCATATCATGCCATTAGGTTCCTGTTAACATGCCATCATAGAATTTGTCTATAAATCTGAACATTGGCATGGTTTATACCATTTAGATTAATCTATCTCTGTTGGCTTAAAATCGAGCGAAGTGGCAGGTGGTATATGAGTGCCTACCATCTGTAGCTGGAACTATACCACAAAAATAACTTACTACTACCGTTGGTCTAGTAAAAGTAATTTGTTGCCAATCTCTTTTTTAACTTCTAAGGAACTCAGGACAGAATATAAATCTAATCATTTTTCTTAAACTATAATTATATATATATATAAATATATATATATGTGCATAAAATTTTTTTTTATATATATAAAAAAATATATATATATAATATATATATCATATCTATTCAGTTCGAGTCTGAAAACAAAATAATTCCTCTAAATTTTAGGACTCTTCTGCCTCCTTTAAGTGGGTTCCGTCCTCTTCTGTGGTCTCCTTGCTCCTGTGAGAGGGGGGAATTCCAGGCTCTATTTTTGAATTGGCAATGAGTTGGCATAGAAATATTAACAATTATCATCATATCACTCCCCTCCAATTATTGTAGTTTAATTGCCTAACAAGGTGATTTACAAGAATAATACCAGAAATGCAAAGTTATACCCATCTCTTTTCTCTTGAAAAGAGAAGGCTGAGAGGTGACCAAATAGAGGTCTTTAAATGTATAGAATAGACACAGAATGTTCCCAATTGCAGGCTGGAGCAAAATTAGAGGCCATCAGTGTAAGATAGTCACCAAGATAATCAATAGGGAATTCAGAAGAAACATCTTTACCAAGAGAGTGGTGAGAATGTGGAACTCACTACCACAGGGAGTGGTTGAAGCGAATAGTATAGATGCATTTGTGGAAGCAAGATAAGCATATGAGGGAGAAAGGAATACAGGGTTATGCTGATAGAGTTAGATGAGGAAAGACGGGAGGAGGCTCGAGTGGAGCACAAACGCCAGCATTGTCTGGTTGAGCCGAATGGCCTTTTTTTGTGCCGTACATCCTATGTAATTCTATGTGATATGGTTCCAGATGAGTTCACATTTCAGGTCTCCCTGCAATATGGTTTTCTACAGTTACTGCTAGGATTGGTTCAGGTGGTTTTAGCTAGACTGCTAGATGTTGTGTTCAGCCTTTGGGAAACTATATGCTAACCCTAGGGTTATAGGTATTTGTTTGTTGAAATGGATTATCTTCCTCACCCAGCTAAATGTTTGTTTCTCTAAAAAGTGGGTGCAGCTGATGTGTATTGTGGTGGCTTTTAGTTCAGCATCATGGCCAAGAAGACATTGTGATGGTCAGCAACAGAGGGAAGTCAATGTGTGGGACGAATAAGAACATAAGAACATAAGAAATAGGAACAGGAGCAGGCCATACGCCCCTCGAGCCTGCTTCACCATTCAATAAGATCATAGCTGATCTGATCATGGACTCAGGTCCACGTCCCCGCCAGCTTCCCATAACCCCTTATCATTTAAGAAACTGTCTATTTCTGTCTTAAATTTATTCAATGTCCCTGCTTCCACAGCTCTGAGGCAGCAAATTCCACAGATTTTCAACCTTCTGAGAGAAGAAATTTCTCCTCACCTCTGTGTTAAATGGGCGGCCCCTTATTCTAAGATTATGCCCTCTAGTTCTAGTCTCCCCCATCAGTGTAAACATCCTCTTTGCATCCGCCTTGTTAAGCCCCCTCATAATCTTATATGTTTCAATAAGATCACCTCTTATTCTTCTGAATTCCAATGAGTAGAGGCCCTACCTACTCAACCTTTCCTCATAAGTCAACCCCCCTCATCCCCAGAATCAACCTAGTGAATCTTCTCTGAACTGCCTCCAAAGCAAGTATACCCTTTCATAAATATGGAAACCAAAACTGCATGCAGTATTCGAGGTGCAGCCTCACCAATATCTTATATAGCTGTAGCAAGACTTCCCTGCTTTTAAACTCCATCCCCTTTGCAATAAAGGCCAAGATACAATTGGCCTTCCTGATCACTTGTTGTACCTGAATACTATCCTTTTGTGTTTAATGTTGAAAGGGGAATTGGGGTTGTGGTCACTGGCACTGTAGGTGGATGGTTCTATCCCACATATCCCAGCCAAAAAGGGCTGTCTGGGATGCATACTCCTGTCTCCTTCTTGCTCTTCTGTGTCTTCCTCTTCCCTCTGTGAGCGGATGCTGTAAATCTGAAATGCCAGCATAAAATGCTGGAAATACTCAGCTGGTCAGGCAGCATCTTGACCTGAGACGTCAACTTTGTTTTTTTTCTCCATGGCTGTTGCTTGACATGCTGAATATTTCCAGCATTTTCTGTTTGCTGAAAGGCCTTCCTTTATAATCTGAACTCTTGCAAACATCCAGCAGCACTCGCTATACACTTACAAAACTTGTAACATCTATTTCAATAAGTCACTAATTCAATAAAGTCAAAAAAAGCCAATCCAAAAACTTAAATCCAACTTACCTGAAAGATGTGTGTGTTCCTTTAAGCGGATCTGACAGTGCCTCTGTGAGTCTGCTTGCACAGCAGGTTAACCTGGGGTGCTTAGGACCCAGTGCAGAAAGGGTCAAAGTTCACATTTGTGAAGGTAAGTCGGCATTGCATGGCGATTAACATGACAACACCATCATTCTGTCCAACATTGCACTGCCAGTTACAGGCAGTGCAAAGGTAAGGACGAAAACAGCGGCCGCCACAGGACCTGTCATGTTTTAGCACCATTTAATGACACTACAGAGTGGCGCTCAGGCCAGGAATGTCTAGCCTGAGAAATGCTAAAATATGGTCAATCACACAATCTCTGCTGTTTGACAATTAGGTGGTCAAACAGATATTTGACTTGTGATAAATGCATTTGGCTCTTGGTTGCAGAAATAAAAAATTAAGTATCCCGACAGCTAACCAAACAACTAAGGGTAAGTTATCAGGTAAATCTACATTTAATTTATGTCTGGTTTGAATGATCTGAAATTCAGGCTACCTGAATCTAAATTTGAATCTTCAGATCATATTTCAAATATGCACGAATACACATGCAATGTCTTCTACAAGGACTTGTATTCCTGCTAGGTATGCTGGTCTGAATTCCAGTGATATACCCATTCTTTTTAACATAGGTATCTCACACTTAAGGTCACATATACTTTGACCTGAAAGCGGCATGGATATCAATATCTGCACTTTGAGATGTCGGCACAATGCTTCATATCATAGCTCAACAACAACTTGTATTTATATAGTGCCTTTAACATAGTAAAACATCCCAAAGCATTTCATCGGAGGATTGTAAGACAAAGATTTGACATCGAGCCACATAAGGAGAAATTAGAGTAGATGGTCTAAGAGGAGCATCTTAAAGGAGGAAAGAGATATAGAGAGGCGGAGAGATATAGGGAATTCGAGAGCTTAGGGTCGAGCCAGCTTAAGACATGGTCACCAATGGTTGAGCAATTATAATTAGGAATGTTAAAGAGGGTAGAATTAGAGGAGCTCAACTTTCTCGGGGGGTTGTCGGGCTGGAGTAGATTAGAAAGATAGGGTGGGGTGAGGCGATTGAATGATTTGAAAACAAGGATGAAAATTTTGAAATCGAGGCGTTGCTTAACCGCGAGCACAGAGGTGATGGGTGGCACGGGTCAGTTCACACTGCAATATGTGTGCGCACTAGGTACGTGCAGCAGAGCTGGTCTCCAGTCATCTTGGTTAATCCTTGCCACTGGACCAAGACTAAGCTCTGTCAAGCCCGTGTATTGGCTGGTGTGCAACGGCCACCACACGATAAAAATAAATCCACGCATCGGCATTTTCCACCCTTCAAGATGTAGTTCTGGACCTGGAATATCAGGTCCTTCATTGAAACACCTGTGAACTCATCCCTTTTTGGTGTGGAAGCAAGTCATCCTCATTATAAGGGACCGCCAAAGAAGAAGATGGGTGAGCGGGAGTTGATACGAGTTAGGACATGGGCAGCCGAGTTTTGGATCACCTCAAGTTTACATAGGATAGAATGTGGGAGGCCAGCCTGGAGTACATTGCAATAGTCAAGTCTAGAGGTAATAAAGGCATGGATGAAGGTTTCAGCAGCGGATGAGCTGAGGCAAGGGCAGAGATGGGCGATGTTATGGATGTGGAAATAGGCAGTCTTTGTTATGCTGCGGATATGTGGTTGATAGATCATTTCAGTGGCAAATAGGACAACAAGGTTACGAACAGTCTGGTTCAGCCTCAGACAGAAATTAGTTTGTGGCGGGGACCGAAAACAATGGCTTTGGTCTTCCCAATATTTAATTGAAGAAAATTTATGCTCATCCAGAACAGGATGTCGGACAAGCAGTCTGACATTTAGAGACAGTGAGTGTTTGATAGATGTGGTAGTGAGGTAGAGCTGGGTGTCATCAGTGTACATGTGGAAACTGAAACTGTGTTTTCAGATGATTTTGTCAAGGGACAACATGTATTTGTTTGTTGAAATGAATTATCTTCCTCACCCAGCTAAATTTTTGTTTCTCTAAATAGTGGGTGCAGCTGATGTGCTCCTGCAGGTCACGCAGTCATGCAAATGAGCATATCACTGGTATTTGGGATGATGGTGGGTGGGATTATGCTTTGCCTCACTTGCACCAGAACCAGTGTCTTTTAGCAACAGACATTGGGCCCGATTTTCCTCATGAATTGCTCCAATTTTTTTGGAGTAAGTTGTTTTTTCTGGCGTAAATTTAAAAAATGCCATTTTCCCCAACAAAAGTTACTCCAGAATAAGTCAGTTAGGTACAATTTTTTTTACTTCAGTTTTTTTTTACAAAAGGGGGCATTCCCAGATACTTACTCCACTTTTGGCCATTTATGCCATTTTGGCCAGCTAAAAGTTACTCGAAATCCACTTTGGTCAGTGTATATGGCCAGCTCTGAAAAACCTTGTGGGCAGTTAACAAATCGGTGTAGGTAGGACCTGCACCAAGCAGCAAACATTCAATATAAAAGTTCAAATAACGACATAAAAACAGGGTAAACAATTGAATAACAATTTTAAAAATTGCATTAAATCCTACCTTTAGTTGAAATCGGCCGGGAAAGGCAACAGGCCGGGTCGGGAGGGGAGCGGGGAGAGGAAAGGCTGAAAAGTGCTTCACAACATGCTGCTCGAAATCAAAGTCCTCCAGGTTAAGCGGGAAGATGATCTCACACACTGGCCACTTTTGGCTGTCAATGCTCTCCTCTCCGGTGGCCTGTGAATTCTCCTTGCCATCCTGGCTCTGCACCAAATCAATACTCCGTCAAGCCCGTGCCGGCTCTCTGCAAGAGCACTTCAGCTAGTCCAGCTCCCCCGCCCTTGTCAAAAGGGCCACAGCCCATCTGCCACTAAAACTCTCATGTCCCTTCATCACCTCCAGACTCCATTACTCCAATGCGATCCTTCGATATCAGAGTGTATGGCAGGCCACTCGGCCTGGGATAGGGACGGCGTGTTTTGGCCCCTCCCACACAGCGTCAGGCTGCAATGAGCTACTGCACGTGCGTGCACACTCTAGTGCGCAAGTGCAGAGGTACTGGCAGTGCTTGCTGCGCAGGACTGTAGCTCCGCCCCCCCACCCCACGAGAAACGCCATGCCAGGACCAGGGACACACAGCAGAGCGGCCAGAATGGGGCCACATTTTTTCAGCGCCGTTTCCAGTGCACAAAGTCAACGCATTTACGGGAAGTGCGCCGTAAAAACTGCTTGGGGAAAATCTAGCCCATTGAGAGGACACTGCGAAAGGCAAAGGAACTAAGGGACCTTGGAGTGCATGTCCACAGATCCCTGAAGGTAGTAGGACAGGTAGATAAGTTGGTTAAGAAGACATATGGAATACTTGCCTTTATTAGCCGAGACATAGAATACAAGAGCAGGGAGGTTATGCTTGAACTGTATAAAGCACTAATTAGGCCACAGCTTGAGTATTGCATGCAGTTCTGGTCACCATATTACAGAAAGATGAGATTCCATTAGAGAGGGTACAGAGGAGATTTACGAGGATGTTGCCTGGACTGGAAAATTTTAGCCATGAGGAAAGATTGGATAGGCTGGGGTTTTCTTTGGAACAGAGGTAGCTGAGGGGAGACCTTTTTGAAGCGTATAACATTAAGAGGGACCTAGATAGAGTGGATAGGAAGGACCTATTTCCCTTAGCAGTTGGGTAACAACCAGGGGGCATAGATTTAAAGTGATTGGTAGGATGTTTAGAGGGGATTTGAAGGGAAATGTTTTCACCCAGAGGTGGTGGGGGACTGGAACTCACTGCCTGAAAGGGTGGTAGAGGCAGAAACTCTCACCACATTTAAAAAGTACCTCTTGTTGTAGGCATTAGGCACCTGCTGAATAAATCAAAACACTGGGCATTAGGCACGTGCTGAATATATCTAAACTCATATAGGTTTAAAGTGGCCACATATAAAATGGCTGCCCAAGCATGATGGGAACTCCGTTAGTCAAGTAATGAACTGGGGCTGATAGAGCAATGACCCTGTGAGGCCCACGACCGGCAATGCCTTAGCTCACTCACTTGAGACAAGATAACTCTAAACGAACCATTATAGTACCTGATGTGGAATGTCCTTTGACTAAGGACTTCACACAGCAGAGCCCGAGGAACAGAGATAAGGGGGGGGGGGCACCTCACATAACGAGGTCATTAATCAGCCCGAGTTGACAAAAAACGAACATAGAGCCCCTGAGGTATCAGGGGAATTCTATTGGGTTAAAGAAACCTATATGTAATCTATAATCGTTATGATTGGATTGTGTCCAGCCGAAGTGGGCTGAGTAACTGTAAAGAACTATTGTAAAACATATAAATATCGATGAATTTCTTTGTTCGTTGGAGTAGAGTGCCTGGAGTTAATCAGAGGCTCTCTCCCCGCCGGTGAAAATAAAGGCCGCTTTGGCGTTGGAACCGACTCTGAGTGTTGAGTGATTCTTCCGAGAAAACATTCACGCTAACACTCTTTATGCACTGAAATGTCATAACCTACAGAGCTACGGAAAAAGAACTAGAAAGTGGGATTAGGCTGGATAGCTCATGGTCAATCAGCGCGCACATGATGGGCTGAAATGGCGTCCTTCCGTGCTGTAGATTTCTATGATTCTATGAGAGAGCAATGTTCTAGGTATGGAACTGACATTAATAATCAACTGCTGGCATGTGACACCAAAAAGTTTGATTGATGCCCGGGGCTGGGAAATAATTCTAAATGAAAATAAAATAGTAGCTGCAGCTGGTTCAATAAAGAACTATGCAAGCCAACATTTAATCCTTTTAAAATCGTTAAATATTTTCTGTCTCACCACATGGTTAATTTTTAATAATTCCTTAAAAAACAATGAAAGCTGAAGCATTGTCAGCATTTTCCTGGTACTTAAAAATAACTAAAAGAAATAACAGGAATATAAAACTCAATGGTTTATTCCTTAGAAATGAGGGAGGAGAAATTTGTATTCTCCAGGAAAGTTGCTGATGTCATTGGCAACTGGAGTTAACGGCAGCTGGAAATGGCCGGAATGCTAATGGGACAAAATTTGTCTGGGGGGCTGGAGATTGTAGGCGCAGCACTTACCTTCCGCGCTATGTCGTCCAGGTGGAGGCATCCAAGGTGAAGCCCCTGTGCAGGTGTGGCGTTCGAGCTTCACACAGCCTCTGGAATCAAAGCTTGCAAGGAATTGTGAGCAATGAAAAGGCCTGTGAATTAAAGGAGCCATGCACGCAGAAGCAATACAAATTGAAATCCAGTGAAACAATGCAGTTTTCAGCCCTTACTGCCTTTCGAAAAAAATGTTTTTAAATAGTCCCAAATGAGAATAAACAGCTCTTAAAGGTGAATTCCCTTCCTCGCCTCAAAAATTGGGAAATGTGCTTCAGCACTAACACTCAAAACAGCAGGGAAGGGGCACTTTGGGTCTTGCTCGCGGCACTTCAGCTTTTGCAGGGGGTCAACACTGCATGGGAGGTCCTGTACCCACAGGGGCCAAGAGCTTCTCTAGAAAGAAGGATGTGGCACCACATCACTTAGGCCATCACTGTCAGCAGTGTCACCCCCAAAACTGGCTCCAGTGCCCAAAGAAGCTTCATGACCTCAGAGCACTGGTATCTTCAAAAGCTGTCCCTTACCAACTACACCACATTGTTCATGACCCCCAAACGCTCACCTACCAACAATCTGCACCAATCACGAGGCACATCTTTCATTCCTAGCCTCATCTCATTCCCTTGGAGGAGATGGTGCAGGTCATTCTTGGCAGGGACACGGCTGAGCCCTTGGCCAATGGCAGGACTGAAAGGATACAAGATGCTGGTATCCTCAAACGTTTTCCTCCTTCTGGCACGCAGCTCTTGCTTTCCCGCCCTCCCCTCACCACAACTCCACCCTTGTGTCTTCCTCCTTTCATACACCCAAGAAATGCAGCCCGCTCAGCCAGTGGTTGACCAAGAAGAGGGAGAGGAGAGTGAAGAAGAACAAAAAGATTGAAGTGACACTCCCAGCCACCAGCTCCTCAAGGTCAATCAGTAAGGCTATTTGCAGTGTCCCCCACTGAAATTCAGCAGCCTTCCACAAGCCATGCTGCAGCCACTGCGTAACATCAGTAGGATAGGTATAGGCACAAACAAGACAATCACTAAGAGAATGCATATGGGTGATGAGTTGATTTATTGATGTCACATTGGATGAATAGATGGATGTGGTTGGATTGAAAAGTTTGCATTGTGGTGGCTTTTAGTTCAGCATCATGGCCAAAAAGACATTGTAATGGTCAGCAACAGAGGGAAGTCAATGTGTGGGACTAATAAGAACATAAAAACATAAGAAATAGGAGCAGGATATACTTGCAGGTATAGCAAGGGATCAGGCAGGCCAATGGTATCTTGGCCTTTATTGCAAAGGGGATGGAGTATAAAAACAGGGAAGTCTTGATACAGATATACAAGGTATTGGCGAGGCCACACCTGGAATACTGTGTGCAGTTTTGGTTTCCATATTTATGAAAGGATCAACTTGCTTTGGAGGAAGTTCAGAGAAGGTTCACTTGGTTGATTCTGGGGATGAGGAGGGTTGACTTATGAGGAAAGGTTGAGTAAGTTGGGCCTCTACTCATTGGAACTCAGAAGGATAAGAGGTGATATTATCGAAACATATAAGATTATGAGGGGGCTTAACAAGGTGGATGCAAAGAGGATGTTTGCACTGATGGGGGAGACTAGAACTAGAGGGCATACGGACCCTCGAGCCTGCTCCGCCATTCAATAAGATCATGGCTGATCTGATCATGGACTCAGGTCCACGTCCCCGCCAGCTCCCCATAACCCCTTATCTCCTTATCGTTTAAGAAACTGTCTATTTCTTAAATTTATTCAATATTCTTGCTTCCACAGCTCTGAGGCAGCAAATTCCACAGATTTTCAACCCTCTGAGAAAAGAAATTTCTCCTCATCTCTGTGTTAAATGGGCGGCCCCTTATTCTAAGATTATGCCCTCTAGTTCTAGTCTCCCCCATCAGTGTAAACATCCTCTTTGCATCCACGTTGTTAAGCCCCCTCATAATCTTATATGTTTCGATAAGATCACCTCTTATTCTTCTGAGTTCCAATGAGTAGAGGCCCAACTTACTCAACCTTTCCTCATAAGTCAACCCCCCTCATCCCCAGAATCAACCTAGTGAACCTTCTCTGAACTGCCTCCAAAGCAAGTTTATCCTTTCATAAACATGGAAACCAAATCTGCATGCACTATTCCAGGTGTGGCCTCACCAATACCTTATATAGCTGTAGCAAGACTTCCCTGCTTTTATACTCCATCCCCTTTGCAATAAAGGCCAAGATACCATTGGCCTTCCTGATCACTTGCTGTACCTGAATACTATCCTTTTGTGTTTAATGTTGAAAGGGGAATTGGGGTTGTGGTCACTGGCACTGTAGGTGGATGGTTCTATCCCACATATCCCAGCCAAAAAGGGCTGTCTGGGATGCATACTCCTGTCTCCTTCTTGCTCTTCTGTGTCTTCCTCTTCCCTCTGCGAGCGGATGCTGTAAATCTGAAATGCCAGCATAAAATGCTGGAAATACTCAGCTGGTCAGGCAGCATCTTGACCTGAGACGTCAACTTTGTTTTTTTTCTCCATGGCTGTTGCCTGACATGCTGAATATTTCCAGCATTTTCTGTTTGCTGAAAGGCCTTCCTTTATAATCTGAACCCTTGCAAACATCCAGCAGCACTCGCTATACACTTACAAAACTTGTAACATCTATTTCAATAAGTCACTAATTCAATAAAGTCAAAAAAAGCCAATCCAAAAACTTAAATCCAACTTACATGAAAGATGTGTGTGTTCCTTTAAGCGGATCTGACAGTGCCTCTGTGAGTCTGCTTGCACAGCAGGTTAACCTGGGGTGCTTAGGACCCAGTGCAGAAAGGGTCAAAGTTCACATTTGTGAAGGTAAGTCGGCATTGCATGGCGATTAACATGACAACACCATCATTTTGTCCAACATTGCACTGCCAGTTACAGGCAGTGCAAAGGTAAGGACGAAAACAGCGGCCGCCGCAGGACCTGTCATGTTTTAGCACCATTTAATGACACTACGGAGTGGCGCTCAGGCCAGGAATGTCTAGCCCGAGAAATGCTAAAATATGGTCAATCACACAATCTCTGCTGTTTGACAATTAGGTGGTCAAACAGATATTTGACTTGTGATAAATGCATTTGGCTCTTGGTTGCAGAAGTAAAAAATTAAGTATCCCGACAGCTAACCAAACAACTAAGGGTAAGTTATCAGGTAAATCTACATTTCAGTTTATGTCTGGTTTGAATGATCTGAAATTCAGGCTACCTGAATCTAAATTTGAATCTTCAGATCATATTTCAAATTTGCACGAATACACATGCAATGTCTTCTACAAGGGCTTGTATTCCTGCTAGGTATGCTGGTCTGAATTCCAGTGATATACCCATTCTTTTTAACATAGGTATCTCACATTTAAGGTCACATATAATTTGACCTGAAAGCGGCATGGATATCAATATCTGCACTTTGAGATGTCGGCACAATGCTTCATATCATAGCTCAACAACAACTTGTATTTATATAGTGCCTTTAACATAGTAAATCATCCCAAAGCACTTCATCGGAGGATTGTAAGAAAAAATTTGACATCGAGTCACATAAGGACAAATTAGAGTTCATGGTCTAAGAGGAGCATCTTAAAGGAGGAAAGGGAGATCGAGAGGCGGAGAGATTTAGGAAATTTGAGAGCTTAGGGTCTAGCCAGCTTAAGACATGGCCATCAATGGTTGAGCAATTCTAATTCGGAATTATAAAGAGGGTAGAATTGGAGGAGTGCAACTATCTCGGGGGGGTTGTGGGGCTGGAAGAGATTACAAAGATAGGGCGGGGTGAGGCAATTAAATGGTTTGAAAACAAGGATGAAAATTTTGAAATCGAGGCGTTGCTTAACCACGAGCACAGAGGTGATAGGTGGCACAGGTCAGTTCACATTGCAATATGAGTGCGCACTAGGTATGTGCAGCAGAGCTGATCTCCAGTCGTCTTGGTTAATCCTTGCCACTGGACCAAGACCTAGCTCTGTCAAGCCCGTGTGTTGGCTGGTGTGCAACGGCCACCACACGATAAAAAAAAAATCCACGCATCGGCATTTTCCACCCTTCAAGATGTAGTTCGGGACCTGGAATATCAAGTCCTTCATCGAAACACCAGTGAACTCATCCCTTTTTGGTGTGGAAGCAAGTCATCCTCATTATAAGGGACCACCTAAGAAGAAGATGGGCGAGCGGAAGTTGATACGAGTTAGGACATGGGCAGCCGATCACCTCAAATTTACGTAAGGCAGAATGTGGGAGGCCAGCCAGGAGTGCACCGCAATAGTCAAGTCTAGAGGTAATAAAGCATGGATGAGGGTTTCAGCAGCGGTTGAGCTGAGGCAAGGGCAGAGATGGGCGATGTTACGGAGGTGGAAATAGGCGGTCTTTTTTATGCTGCAGATATGTGGTTGATAGACCATTTCAGTGGCAAATAGGACAACAAGGTTACGAACAGTCTGGTTCAGCCTCAGGCAGAAATTAGGGAAAGGAGTTTGTGGCGGGGACCGAAAACAATGGCTTCGGTCTTCTCAATATTTAATTGAAGAAAATTTCTGCTCATCCAGAACTGGATGTCGGACAAGCAGCCTGATAATTTAGAGACAGTGAGTGGTTGAGAGATGTGGAAGTGAGATCGAGCTGAGTGTCATCAGTGTACACGTGGAAATTGAAACTGTGTTTTCAGATGATTTTGCCAAGGAACAACATGTAGGTAAGAAATAGGAAGGGGGGCGTCAGGGCTAGATGTTGGAGGAGGATGGAGTGGCCAATCGTGTCAAAGGCTGCAGACAAGTCGAGAAAAATGAGGAGGGATCAACTGGATCAAGTTTAGATTTTCCAAATCAATCTGAAGAGGCTTAATTTGAGTCTGCTTCAAACTCAATGCTCAACCCTATGAGATAAGGAAGTACTGAACCCTTAGATTCCTCACGTCAGTCAGTGGCTGGGTGCGAGCCCGACCACCGCCTGTCCGCTGCTGCTCCGGGCGGTTCTGTGACTTCTATCTGGTAATCTCCAGCTTTTCTGCATAACCATTTGTATGAAAGACTAGTATTAGAGATTCATATATACATTCAATTTGTAGTCATTGACCAAACTAATCTTAACCATGATTCTCTGTGGGCATGGAAATGTTAGAAGCTCCTCAAATGTACACAGAACTCAGTTTTGACTAGGTTCAAATAACAAACTAACAAAAAGTTCCACATAAGAGGTTAGTGTGCAAAATTAAAGCACATAGGATTGGGGGTAATGTATTGGTATGGATTGAAAATTGGTTAACTGACAGGAAACAGAATAGGAATAAACGGGTCTTTTTTGGGGTGGCGGGCAGTGACTAGTGGGGTACCATAGGGATCAGTGCTTGGGCCCCAGCTATTCACAATATATATAAATGATTTGGATGAGGGAACCAAATGTAATATTTCCAAGTTTGCTGACGACACAAAACTAGGTGGGATTGTGAGTTGTGAGGAGGATGCAAAGACGCTGCAAGGTGATTTAGATAGGTTGAGTGAGTGGGCAAACACATGGCAGATGCAATATAACGTGGATAAATGTGAAGTTATCCACTTTGGTAGGAGAAACATAAGGACAAAGTATTATTTAAATGATGATGGCTTGGGAAGTGTCGATGTACAGAGGGACCTGGGTGTCCTTGTACAGCAGTCATTGAATGCGAACATGCAGGTTCAGCAAGCAGTTAGGAAGGCAAATGATATGTTGGCCTTCATTGCAAGAGGATTTGAGTACAGGAGCAAGGATGTCTTACTACAGTTATACATGGCCTTGGTGAGACCGCATCTGGAGTATTGTGTGCAGTTTTGGCCTCCTTACCGAAGAAAGGATATACTTGCCATAGAGGGAGTGCAGCAAAGGTTCACTAGACTGATTCCTAGGATGGCAGGACTGTCATATGAGGAGAGATTGGGTCAACTAGGCCTGTATTCACTAGAGTTTAGAAGAATGAGAGAGGATCTCATTGAAATGTATAAAATTCTGACTTGGCTGGATAGACTGGATGTGGGGAGGATATTTCCCCTGGCTGGGAAATCTAGAACAAGGGGTCACAGTCTCAGCATACAGGGTAGGAAATTTCGGACCGAGATGAGGAGAAACGTTTTCACTCAGAGGGTGGTGAACCTGTGAAATTCTCTACCACAGAAGGTTGTGGAGGCCAAGTCACTGAATATATTTAAGAGGGAGAAAGATAGATTTCTAGAAACAAAAGACATCAAGGGGTATGGGGAAAAAGCGGCAATATGGTGTTGAGCTAGAGGATCAGCCATGATCATATTGAATGGTGGTGCAGACTCGAAGGGCCAAATGGCCTACTACTGCTCCTATTTTCTATGTTTCTATGAGCTGCTAGCCAAGGTCACATTATTATAATAACAAAGTAGAAATTGGAGTCGGTTTAATCAAAACTGATAGTTTGAGTACAATAGCCTTAATGAAGGAATCTGTAAACAAGATAACATGGACAAAATAGGCTTGATGGAAAATTACTGGAGACAGGAATGGCCAGGATACCAGCTCATGGGTTAAATTTTCCCCAGTATTTGCGCCGTTTTTTTTGAGTAGGCTGCTTTTTCTGGCCTAACTTAAAAATCCCCAGTTTCCCCAATCAATTTGCACCAGCATAACTCATTTAGTAACGTCTTCCTTAGGTAAGCTTTTTTTCCTCAAAAGGGGGCGTTACCAGCCGCCTACACCAATTCTGGCCAATTAGGCAACTTTGGCCAGCTGATAGTTACTCCATTGATACTTAGGTCAGCGTATGTGGCCTCTCGAGAAAACCCTTGTGGAGGGTTAAAAAATCGGCGCAGGTAAGTACATCGGAGGCCATTGGGCCTGGGCTAGGGGTGGGGAGCGGAGCGGACCAGGACCGGCACTCACTTGGGACTGGAGAAGCTCGGGGCAGGGATGAAGGGAGCAAACTGACCGGCAGGCACTCGGGGGCCACAAACCAAACCAGGAAGTTGCTCACCACAGTGGACTAGGAAGGCACCTCACTCAGGGACCGGAGAGGGCCACAGACAGCCAATCTGAAGGTTGGTGCCCGGTGAGGGGGAGGGGGAAGGGAGAGCTGGTCACAAGACTCATGGGGGTGGGTGGGGGGAGGGAGGGGAGAGGATAAAAGACCTTTGGGGGGCTCTACTGCGCATGCGCAGCCATTTCAGCGACTTCAAGAACGTCAGTTCTTTCCCTTGTGTATGTGCAGAAGTCCCGGCTCCTTTTTCCAGCGCAGACCGCAGGCTCCATCCCCCGAGGCGAACTAGCCATGGTGCCCGGCTGCAGATTACAACCCAAACATTGGGAAAACTTCGGAGATTATTTTCTGGCGCATTTATTTCCCTAATTAAGCAGCACAACTCTGGCAATATGCCAGAAAATGGGCTCGGGGAAAATTGAGTCCCATATACGGACACTGGCCAAACGAACCGTTGATAAGAAATTGGTTAAAACATCGATATTCAAATAATACTTTTGCACAGAAACTGCTGGAATAGCAACTTACCGATTTAAGATGACATCGGCTATGTCTGGAAGTTTCCAGGGACCTGGGCCGACGAGCTTTCGTTCAATTATCGCTTTTTGTTAAGTATACTATTGTTGTAAGCTTAATAAATTTGATCCATTGCACAAACCATACTGCTGTCTTGTCCAAGAACCCTTAAAATTTCTACACATTTTTGTAAAAATTTTCAGCTGACACTAAAATAAACACTAAAGTCAGGAATTGCTTTCTTACTGTAATATTAACCTTATACTGCTAAGATAAACAGTTAAAGAACAACTTGAATTAAAAATGTTAAACATTTTACTTCTGTTTGCAGTGCTTCACTTTTCCTCCTATTCACTCTTGTTTCCTTTTCTTCTGTTACTTCATTTTTGTTATTTTAACTTCATTGTACCTTACAAGAATACTCATCCTAAGTATTATAAGAACATAAGAACATAAGAAATAGGAGCAGGAGTAGGCCATACGGCCCCTCGAGCCTGCTCCGCCATTTAATACGATCTTGGCTGATCCGACCATGGACTCACTTCCCTGCCCGCTCCCCATAACCCCTTATCTCCTTATCATTCAAGAAACTGTCTATTTCTCTCTCAAATTTATTCACTGTCCCAGCTTCCACAGCTCTCTGAGACAGCGAATTCCACAGATCCACAACCCTCAGAGAAGAAATGTCTCCTCATCTCAGTTTTAAATGGGCAGCCCCTTATTCTAAGATCATGCCCTCTAGTTCTAGTCTCCCCCATCAGTGGAACCACCCTCTCTGCATCCACCCTCTCAAGCTCCCTCATAATCTTATATGTTTCGATAAGATCACCTCTCATTCTTCTGAATTCCAATGAGTAGAGGCCCAAACTACTCAACCTTTCCTCATAAGTCCACCCCCTCATCTCTGGAATCAACCTTGTGAAAGTTCTCTGAACTGCCTCCAAAGCAAGTAGATCCTGTTGGTAATATGGAAATCAAAACTGCACGCAGTATTCCAGGTGTGGCCTCACCAATACCCTGTACAACTGTAGCAAGGTACAGCAGATGGTGAAGAAGGCAAATGGCATGTTGGCCTTCATAGCTAGAGGATTTGAGTATAGGAGCAGGGAGGTCTTACTGCAGTTGTACAGATCCTTGGTGAGGCCACACCTGGAATATTGTGTTCAGTTTTGGTCTCCTAATCTGAGGAAGGACGTTCTTGCTATTGAGGGAGTACAGCGAAGGTTCACTTGATTGATTCCCGGGATGGCAAGACTGACATATGAGGAGAGACTGGATCAACTGGGCTTGTATCCACTGGAGTTTAGAAGAATGAGAGGGGATCTCATAGAAACATATAAAATTCTGATGGGATTGGACAGGTTAGAGGCAGGAAGCATGTTCCTGTTGCTGGAGAGTTCCAGAACCAGGGGTCACAGTCTAACAATAAGGGATAAGCCATTCTGGACTGAGATGAGAAGAAACCTTTTTACTCAGAGTGGTTAACCTTTGGAATTCTCGACCGCAGAAAGTTGTTGAGGCCAGTTCATTAGATATATTCAAAAGGAAGTTAGATATGGCCCTTACAGCCAAAGGGATCAAGGGGTATGAAGAGAAAGCAGGAAAGGGATACTGAGGTTGAAAGATCAGCCATGATCTTATTGAATGGTGGTGCAGGCGCGAGGGGCCGAGTGGCCTGCTCCTGCACCTAATTTCTTTGTTTCTATGTTTCTAAGACTTCCCTGCTTTTATACTCCATCCCCTTTGCAATAAAGGCCAAGATTCCATTGGCCTTCCTGATCACTTGCTGTACCTGCTTACTAATCTTTTATGTTTCATGCACAAGTAGCCCCAGGTCCCGCTGTACTGCAGCACTTTGCAATCGTTCTCCATTTAAATAATAACTTGCTCTTTGATTTTTTTTCTGCCAAAGTGCATGACCTCACACTTTCCAACATTATACTCCATCTGCCAAATTTCTGCACACTCACTTAACCTGTCTATGTCCTTTTGCAGATTTTGTGTGTCTTCCTCAATCATTGCTTTTCCTCCCATCTTTGTATCGTCGGCAAACTTGGCTACGTTACACTCAGTCCCTTCCTCCAAGTCGCTAATATAAATTGTAAATAGTTGGGGTCCCAGCACTGATCCTTGCGGCACCCCACTGCTTACTGATGCTAATATAATATATATATATTTTGAAAAACTCTAACTTTCTTAAGATCTTGAGATCTGCTGTCCATTTTGGAGCAGGGAGGAATTTATGAGGCTAATTTTTCAATGCAATACATAGCATCAGTCTAAAGCTTGACATATTTATGTCAAAGGTGTGATTGGGTAATTTAATATTTGATGGATTTTTATACATCAAACCAGGACTGCAAAATGAGTTCTCTTATTGCCTGCTCAATGACCCTGATCATGGTGATAGGTTGAATCTGAATACTACTTCTTGTGAGATCATTTATGTATTGTCACCACAGTTGCTCTGATCAGCAACTTCTCAGTCACACTCACCAGCCTGAAGAGCTCCTTCTAATGTTATTTTGCTGGTTTGTTATTTGCAGACATTCAGGTATATATGTAGCACCATCCAGCAACTACATTATACAAACCTATATCAATGATTGTACTTGTGGAAAGATTAAGGAAAAACTATAGCCTAGAGCTTCATCTGTGCTGTGCCTGTTTTTTTGAGTGCTACTACACTGACTGAGCCCCTAGAATGACGGACAGGAAACACGCGCACATTTCTGGACTGAACTGTGCCGCCTGCTATATTGGGCAAGAACAAAAACAATCGCAGTGCAGTACCCACGCCTGAAACAGACAGTAAGCCCTTTGCATATGCAAATAAAGGGCTGAACATCTACCTGAGGCCACCACTGCAATATTGGTTTGCCCTACGCACACTCAAGAAAACCAGATTTGGGACCATTTGTTAGACCGCAACTAACAGGTTGGTTTTTAAAATATACTTACCTGAATGTGGTTCTCGGACTGCTCCTCCTGACCTTACATGTAAAGAACATGGGCCGCCACCACTGGTCTCCCCATGATGGGCAGCACTACCCTACCCAGGCCTCCGAATCGCTCCCCCCATTCCCCTGCCACTCAACCCCTCCCCCCCATCCTATGGTATAATTCCCAGGAAAATCCACCCAGAGGTCTCTTGATAGGAGCAGTAGAAGCTATTTCTGCTGAGATCAGGTGTAGGTCTAGTCCTGGGTTAAGAAGGCTCCAAAAAAGAGGGATTTTTATGGTTGAATAGCTGCCTGCATATCAAGAGCAATGATTAAAAATATTTTTACTGCATTTCTTTGGGCCTTGAATTCCCCCTTTTGAAGTAGTATGGTGCCACTCCAAGATCAGCCTCCTCCATGGGTCAGGCACCCTGATCCACGGCATGGGTACCTGCCCAGAATATTTAAATGACCCCATCTCGAAGATTTAGAGCAGTCATGAGTTGGTCATAGTGGTGACCAGAAGTGCTGCCCATCGCACTTCTGCCCATCCCAAATAGATTACAAGATTTTGACCTGATTATGTTTTGTTCGTCCATTTTGCCACACCTTTCAAAGCTATCACATCTAAAAGTTCGGCTTCAGAAATGATTTATTTCAGGGCACACTCAACTAGAGGACAAAAAATGTGATCCAATAGACTGAATAACAGGCATAAATCAAAAATAACAAGAAGTATAATGAAAATGATTAACTACCACAAAACCAAGCATGCCCGAATTCACAATGTTTTAAAAAGTTATGATTCATCAACCAGCAAATACTAGAAAGCCAACTGTTCAAATACTATTTCCTTCTTCACCCAGGTCAGTATGAACAGGTAACAGTGACATTTATAATATAACAAAAAATAGAATTACTCGGTGTTGGAAACAAATCGCCGAATGTACTTATAAAATAACTTTCTCCTTCTATCTGGGACCTGGAACTTGTTTTGTATTTTTTCTTTAGATCTTGGATATTGGAGATTTCCATCTGCTGCAAACAAATTGCGTGAGAGAGAAAATGTATCATGCGAGTTGCAGGTGTAATTGTTTGCCTTTTAATGGATAGAACATTGTGGGATGCACATGCCTGAATTCCCAATATGATGATGTAAATTTTCTCTGAAGTTTTCACCATGTTTCCCTGCTACTACAATGCCTAATGTCTACTTTAACAATTACGCAGCAAACATATAAACAACCCAGAGGCATAACTGTTTGGAAAAAAACACATACCAAATAAAAAATGTCAGCATTTTTCAAAGAATTCAAAAGTTAACACCATTGTTTCGGATGAGATTGCTTTTGTACATCTAAATCCAACAGGAACAAAAAAGACTTGTGAGGAACATTGAAGTAGCAATCAAAAATCATTCAAATTAGACACATGGGGTTTGTAGGGAGCTAACTGGATCCCAGTTGGGCTGATCATAGAACAGAGAAGAAAGTCAACAGATGAATTTGGACACCTAAACCCAAAGAGATATAGATGTATCAGACGCCAGGAAAAATCAGACATTCGGAGACATGAAATAGAGGTTAGATGTTTCTACATGAATGCTAGAAGCAATAAAAATATGCCAGAATTGTAAGCTTTTATGGGAACTTGTGGGAATATCAGAAATATGGCTAAAACCAGAGGATAAAATCATAGAATCATAGAATCATAAACATTTACAGCGCAGAAGGAGGCCATTTCAGCCCATCGTGTTCATGCCAGTCAACAAGAGGCTATCCAGCCTAATCCCACTTTCCAGCTCTAGATCTGTAGCCCTGCAGGTTACGGATCTTCATCAGTCGGCATCGGCTCCCCAAGGATTGTTGGAAATTATCTGGACATTGCGCTTTAATATTTTCTCACTGCGGAAAAAAATGGAAGTCTGTTTTTGGGAGGGGCCCACGTACTTTTCCATGTTGTACTTCAAATCCATACCTGATGGGCGGGGGTGGTCTGGGAAGTTACAATGACCAGGATAAGACAACTCACCACAGGTAATAGAAACATAGAAACATGGAAAATAGGAGCAGGACTAGTCTATTCAGCCCTTCGAGCCTGCACCACCATTCAATATGATCATGGCTGATCATTCCCTCAGTACCCCTTTCCTGCTTTCTCTCCATACCCCTTGATCCCCTCAGCTGTAAGGGCCATATCTAACACCTAACTCCCTCTTGAATATATCCAATGAACTGGCATCAACAACTCTCTGCGGCAGGGAATTCCACAGGTTAACAACTCTCTGACTGAAGAAGTTTCTCCTTATCTCAGTCCTAAATGGCCTACCCCTTATCCTAAGACTATGTCCCCTGGTTCTGGACCTCCCCAACATCAGGTACATTCTTCCCGCATCTAACCTGTCCAGTCCCGTCAGAATCTTACACATTTCTATGAGATCCCCTCTCATCCTTCTAAAGGCCCAGTTGATCCAGTCTCTCCTCATATGACAATCCAGCCATCCCTGGAATTAGTCTGGTGAACCTTCGCTGCACTCCCTCAATAGCAAGAGCGTTCCTCCTCAGATTAGGAGACCAAAACTGAACATAATATTCCAGGTGAGGCCTCACTAAGGCCCTGTACAACTGCAGTAAGACCTCCCTGCTCCTATACTCAAATCCTCTAGCTGTGAAGGCCAACATACCATTTGCCGCCTTCACCGCCTGTTGTCCCTGCATGCCAAACTTCAATGACTGATGAACCATGACACCCAGGTCTCGTTGCACCTCCCCTTTTCCTTATCTGCCGCCATTCAGATAATATTCTGCCTTTGTGTTTTTGCCCCCAACATGGATAACCTCACATTTATCCACATTATACTGCATCTGCCATGCATTTGCCCACTTACCTAACCTGTCCAAGTCACCCTGCAGCCTCTTAGCATCCCCCTCACAGCTCACACCGCCACCCAGTTTAGTGTCATCTGCAAACTTGGAGATATTACACTCAATTCCTTCATCCAAATCGTTAATGTATATTGTAAATAGCTGGGGTCGCAGCACTGAGCCCTGCGGCACTCTACTAGTCACTGCCTGCCATTCAGAAAAGGACCCGTTTATCCCGACTCTTTGCTTCCTGTCTGCCAGCCAGTTCTCTATCCACATCAGTACATTACCCCCAAAACCATGCGCTTTGACTTTGCACACCAATCTCTTGTGCGGGACCTTGTCAAAAGCCTTTTGAAAGTCCAAATACACCACATCCACTGGTTCTCCCTTGTCCACTCTGCTCGTTACATCCTCAAAGATTCGTCAAGCATGATTTCCCTTTCATAAATCCATGCTGACTTGGACCCAATCTTGTCACTGCTTTCCAAATGCACTGCTATTTCATCCTTAATGATTGATTCCAACATTTTCCCCACTACTGATGTCAGGCTAACGGGTCTATAATTACCTGTTTTCTCTCTCCCTCCTTTTTAAAAAAGTGGTGTTACATTAGCTACCCTCCAGTCCATATGAACTGATCCAGAATCGATAGACTGTTGGAAAATAATCACCAATGCATCCACTATTTCTCGGGCCACTTCCTTAAGTACTCTGGGATGCAGACTATCAGGCCCCGGGGATCTATCAGCCTTTACTCCCATCAATTTCCCTAACACAATTTCCCGCCTAATAAGGATATCCCTCAGTTCCTCTTTCTCACTGGTCCCACTGTCCCCTAGTACATTTGGAAGGTTATTCGTGTCTTCCTTCGTGAAGACAGAACCGGAGTATTTGTTCAATTGGTCTGCCATTTCTTTGTTCCCCATTATAAATTCACCTGAATCCAACTGCAAGGGACCTATATTTGTCTTCACCAATCTTTTTCTCTTCACATATTTATCGATGCTTTTACAGTCAGTTTTTGTGTTCCCTGCAAGCTTCCTCTCGTAGTCTATTTTCCCCCTCTTAATCAAACCCTCAGTCTTCCTCTGTTGAATTCTAAATTTCTCCCAGTCCTCAGGTTTCTTACTTTTTCTAGCCAATTTATATGCCTCTTCCTTGGTTTTAACACTATCCTTAATTTTTCTTGTTAGCCACGGTTGAGCAACCTTCCCCATTTTAATTTTACTCCAGACAGGGATGTATCATCTCTGAAGTTCATCCATGTGATCTTTAAATGTTTGCCATTGCTTATCCACTGTCAACCCCTTAAGTTTCCTTTGCCAGTCTATTCTAGCCAATTCATGCCTCATACCATCGAAGTTACCTTTCCTTAAGCTCAGGACCCTAGTTTCCGAATTAACTGTGTCGCTCTCCATATTAATAAAGAATTCTACCATATTATGTTCACTCTTCCCCAAGGGGCCTCGCACAGCAAGATTGCTAATTCGTCCCTTCTTATTACACATCACCCAGTCTAGGATAGCCAGCTTTCCAGTTGGCTCCTCAATATTGGTCGAGAAAACCATCCCTAATATACTCCAGGAAATCCTCCTCCACCGCATTACTACCAGTTTGGTTAGCCCAATCAATATGTAGATTAAAGTCACCCATGATAACTGCTGTACCTTTATTGCACGCATCACTTATTTCTTGTTTGATGCTTTCTTTCCCCATCCTCACTCCTACTGTTTGGTGGTCTGTACACAACTCCCATAAGTGTTTCCTGCCCTTTGGTATTTCGCAGCTTCACCCATACCGATTCCACATCATCCAGGCTAATGTTCCTCCTTACTATTGCATTAATTTCTTCTTTAATCAGCAACGCTACCCCACCTCCTTTTCCTCTCTGCCTATCCTTCCTAAATGTTGAATACCCCTGGATGTTGAGTTCCCAGCCTTGATCACCCTGATCACCAATTACATCATATCTGTTAACTGCTATCTGCGCAGTGAATTCGTCCACCTTATTCCGAATACTCCTCGCATTGAGGCACAGAGCCTTCAGGCTTGTCTTTTTAACACCCTTTGCCCCTTTAGAATTTTGCTGTAATGTGGCCCTTTTTGTTTTTTGCCTTGGGTTTCTCTGCCCTCCACTTTTACTATTCTCCTTTGTATCTTTTGCTTCTGCCTCCATTTTATTTCTCTCTGTCTCCCTGCATAGGTTCCCATCCCCCTGCCATGTTAGTTTAACTCCTCCCCAACAGCACTAGCAAACACTCCCCCAGGACATTGGTTCCGGTCCTGCCCAGGTGCAGACCGTCCGGTTTGTACTGGTCCCACCTCCCACAGAACCGTTTTCAATGTTCCAGGAATTTGAATCCCTCCCTTTTGCACCATTCCTCAAGCCACGTATTCATCTGAGCTATCCTGCGATTCCTATTCCGACCAGCATGTCACACTGGTAGCAATCCTGAGATTACTACTTTTGAGGTCCTACCTTTTAAGTTAGCTCCTAGCTCCCTAATTTCATCGCGTTGGACCTCATTCCGTTTTTTACCTATATCGTTGGTACCTATGTGCACCACGACAACTGGCTGTTCTCCCTCCCTTTTCAGAATGTCCTGAACCTGCTCCGAGACATCCTTGACCCTTGTACCAGGGAGGCAACATACCATCCTGGAGTCCCGGTTGCGGCCGCAGAAACGCCTATCTATTCCCGTTACAATCGAATCACCTATCACTATAGCTTTCCCACTCTTTTTCCTGCCCTCCTGTGCAGCAGGGCTACCCATGGTGCCATGAACTTGGCTGCTGCTGCCCTCCCCTGATGAGTCATCCCCCTCAACAGTTCCCAAAGCGGTGTATCTTTTTTGCAGGGGGATGACCGCAGAGGACCCCTGCACTACCTTCCTTCTACTGCTTTTCCTGTTGGTCACCCATTTACTATCTGGCTGGGTACCCTTTACCTGCGGTGAGACCAACTCGCTAAACGTGCTATTCACGTCATTCTCAGTATCGTGGATGCTCCAGAGTGAATCCACCCGCAGCTCCAGTTCCACAATGCGGTCCATCAGGAGCTGGAGGCAGATACACTTCCCGCACACTTAGTTGTCAGGGACACCGGAAGCGTCCCTGACTTCCCACATAGTACAGGAGGAGCATAACACATGTCCGAGCTCTCCTCCAATGTCTTAACCCTTAGATTAACTTAATTTGGCAACAACAGTGATAAAGGTTACTTACTAATAAAGAAAAAGAAAAAGAAAAACTACTTACAGTCACCAGCCAATCACTTACCCCCTTGGCTGTGACGTCACCTTTCGATTTCTTTCTATTTCTTTTTTGCCTCCCTGATGCCGCTGCACTGGCTGGGCCTCTCCGATGTCCCGCTCCGCCTCTCCGACGCTGCCACTGCTCCCTGCAACTGCTGGGCCTCTTGTAGGTCTCACCAACATCCCGCTCCGCCTTCTCGATGCTGCCGCTGCTCCCTGCAACTGTTGGGCCTCTTGTAGGCCTCACCAACGTCCCGCTCTACCTCCTCGATGCTGCCGCTGCTCCCTGCAACTGGGCAAAGAGGGTCCATTGTTAAGCAATGTTAACTCGTCAGAGTTAGATCAGATGAACTGATCAGTGATCAAGCCATTACCTGGATGAGATAACTCCGAGAGGTGGGAAACCAGAAAAATAGAAAGCCATTAAGCCCCAATCGGAAGTGAAAACCCATCACTGGACTCAAAACAGGAAGCCTCAAAACAAAGAAAACTTTATTGGGCCAGAAGAGGCAAACAAACAGGATCCTCAAAACAAGGAAAAACTTTATTGGCCAGAAGAGGCAAACAAACAGGATCCTCAAAACAAGGAAAAACTTTATTGGGCCAGAAAAGGCAAACAGTTTTTGCATATAAAAGGGTCCGTGTGGCCATATCTCTTTCTCTCTTTGCTCTTGCTTGCTTTGCCGCTACAAGAACCGAGCACTCTGTGTGGGATGGAGAGAAGAAACCAGTATGGAACCAAAGGAGATATGTTTTCACCAAGAGAAGCAGTGAGTAAGCCAACAAATCGGTGAGCATCATCCCTGCCCATGCATCTTTAAGATCAAAGCCACTGTGTGAGGAGGTGTAGTGGTTCTCCCAACCAAGCCTTAGTAAGGGTTTTTGTGGGGAGGTTTTGCTACAAGGACCATAGGGGCGTATACTGTGGATCCGAGCAGAGGGTTTAGACATTGGGTACTTCACGATAGGGGCAGTTTAGACATGCCAGGATATTGTATTGTATTACATCATCATTGCTTTTACTTGTTTTGCTCTGTTGGGTTAGCTTTAATAAAAGCATTGCCGGTTGAGACCGAGGTATTTGTCCATGACTCATTTGTTTGTTCAGTACAGTAATCACTCCCAGGTCTAGAACTATTGTAACGTGGGGGTGCATCGAAAATATCTCAGGGAAACCACTTACACATCTAAGTACTATTTAAATCTGATGAGGGTTTCTGCCTCTACCACCCTTTCAGGCAGTGAGTTCCAGACCACCACAACCCTCTGGGTGAAGAAATTCCCCCTCAAATCCCCTCTATACCTTCTACCAAATACTTGAAATTTATGCCCCCTGGTTGTTGACCCCTCTGCTAAGGGAAATATGCCCTTTCTATCCATTATATCTAGGCCCCTCATAATTTTATCAGGTCTCCCTTCAGCCTCCTCTGTTCCAAGGAAAACAAACCCAGCCTATCCAATCTGTCCTCATAGCTAAGATTTTCCACTCCTGGCAACATCCTTGTAAATTTCCTCTGTACCCTCTCCAGTGCAATCACGTCCTTCTTGTAATGCAGTGACCAGAACTGCATGCAGTACTCCAGCTGTGGCCTAACCAGTGTTTTATAAAGTTCAAGCATAACCCACCTGCTCTTATATTCTATGCCTCGGCTAATAAAGGCAAGCATTTCGTATGCCTTCTTAACCACCTTATCCACCTGGCCTGCTACCTTCAGGGATCTGTGGACATGCACTCCAAGGTTCCTTTGTTCCTCTACACTTCTCAATGTACTACCATTTTGGGCCAGACTTTCCACTTAGATCGCTAGGGCTCAAAAAATGGGCGATGTTCCAGCCTTCGTGATGTTTCAGCTTTCAGGATCGCTGGAACTACGCCCATTTTTCGGATCGCTACTTTTGGCTTTTTTTTCCCGGCGATAGCCCAGCGATGTGCATGGGGCCTTCGCGATGTGAAATGGGCCTCAGCGATGTGGAAGGCAAGGTTTCCTTCACAATTGCCTTCTGCGCATGTGTTTTTTTTTGGCAAACAGGTTTTCTTGCGATTCGGGAGGTCAGGGGTCATCCACGCATGCGCAGAAGGCAAAGGGTAGGGGAGAGAGAGCGAAGAGAGAAGAGCAGAGCCAGAGAGGAGAGAGAAAAAGAAAGAGAGAGAGAGAGAAAGAAAATATTATTGTCATAAAAATGTCTGATTCTAATCACAGTTACAAGATGTGGAGGTGGCGGGGGGGAGGAGGAGAGCCAAACCCTTCTCCGATGAAGCCAACGAGGCCCTCGTCGTGGAAGTGCACTTGTGGTGGGCCCAATTAACCTGGGGTATGTGTGGGAAACCTCCACCCCGGGCCTAGAGAAAGATTTGGGGCAAGATCGCCGACGTGGTGTCATCAGCGTCCCACGAGGCGAGGGGGTCCGAACAGTGCTGTAAGCACTGGAATAGTTTGGTTGCTTCGGCAAGAGTAAGTATGAAATAGATTTTAAATTGTAATGATCCACATAATAAGGGGTACTGAGGTGAATGATCAGCCATGATCATATTGAAAGGTGGTGCAGGCTCAAAGGGCCGAATGGCCTACTCCTGCACCTATTTTCTATGTTTCTATGTTTCTACGTAAATGTCCCGGATTGAAAGTAAGCTGGTTATTTTTGCATATATTCCCTGCTAAGATCTGGACAGGGCTCGGAATCTGCGGCCTTTTTAAGTCTAATTTTGGCACAGCCTCCTTTTGGGTTACATTGGTGGATGGAGCACAACTGAGCACTGAGACTGGGGGAGAGCTGCCCTGGCTCACTATTTGCCCTGGGAGACTTTGGGACATTAGCTCCTGTAATTGCTGAGTTCACAGCTGTCCTGATTCTGCAACCCCCACCCCACCACCGACCCTTCCGGGAGCCTTTCAATGGAGATTGTAGTCGAGATGTTTGTGTCAAGCATTAGATCCTAAACACGATCTTTGTTATAACCATGCATCAATTGTGGATACAAACCCTATTGGTATATAAAGTTGGAAACTGTTGTCTTTCCATGATATTACCAAGTCAATTAGCTTATGCCATGCTCTTGTCACGTATGCAGAGGAAGATATCTAAGAATCACTCAGAGCGTAGTCGCACCAGAGGAGGGCCCGCACAGCTTGTACCATTGACCGACCTAGAGGAGCACACTGCAGCACTGGCCGGCAGCCACAGTCATTCGGCCACCACCCGTGGTGAGGCAGAGCCCTTGAGGCATGTGAGTAATGTGTAAAGCAGTGTTAATTCAAAGTAATGTAACAGCACTACATATATGAATGATGTCTCTTGGTCACATTTATTAAGTAGTACTGCTCCTCCTATGTATGCCAGCGCAGTGCAAGAATCCCTTCTCTTCTAATAAGCTCAATAAGCTCAATTGTGTTCTGCAGGTCCAACAACTCCGATGATGCAGAGGCTGTACCTGCAGCTCTGCATTTAATAATCACCATGGGTGCCGAGGATGCCGACACTTCATCAACATCGAATCTAGAACCAGATGAGGAGGAGAATGTTATGGAAAGGGTGGAAGTAGTACCTGCAGCCACTTCTTTGTTGTCACCTTCGACAGGAGAAGTAGTGGGACCAAGCAGCTTGCAGCCGGCGACGCCAAAGCGTTTAGTGCTTACGCCGAACCCACGGAGGTCGAGTCAGCGAGGTCAGCACGAGTCCACTGACAGATCGCAGTGAGGGCTTGATCAGACTGTGCATGGAGAGTGTCGCAATAAGTCGCAACCTCCTCCAATCTTTTGGTGTGTGCACGGGGAACATGTCCCGGATGCCGCTCGCATATCGGAGGATATGCAGCAGATGATCCGGGAGATGCGTGAGCAGACTGCCGCCATCCATGCCTTGTGGCATGCGAGACTGGTGGGAGACGGCACTGCACCCCAAGGAGCCATCCCACCAACCGCCAGCACAGATGCAAGTCAGGAGAAAGAACTCCCTTCTGGCTCGGAAGTCATTTCCGCAGGAACGTCTTTCCCTCCACCAACTCCTGAGCTGATCATGCCACCATCACCGCGCTCCCCGCCCCCCCCCCCCCCCCCACTCCACAACAGGAAGTCTTGACATCACCCGTCTGCTTCGTCTCACTACCCGGCGACACAAACAAGGGGTTAAGACACTGGGGGGGGCGGAGGTGGGGGTAGAGGACCTGGAGGGAAACATGGTCGCAGGTAGGGAGGGGGTTGTTTTATTGTTGTTAAATATTGTTGTATTTTCTTATTGTTTTTGCTTTTAAAAAAAAAATATATTACTGGGTGATTGTTGGGGGTGGGGTGGGGATTTGTTTCAATTGAAAAATCTAGTTAAATTGTTAAATTATTCAAAAAATGTATTGAATTTTACAATTGTGCAGTGTCATCTAATAATGTAAGGTAAGGTAAAACATGATTACAATTGTTGGAAAACAATGCCCAGGCCAGGCCACGTAAGGATGAAACGTTATGCAACTGCAAGTGTTGTCTTTCCATAACTGTAACTGTAACTGTCAGCAATGTAAGTTCGTGCCAAGCGTTCATTTATGAGCTGCTGACGCAAGAGTTTTGCAGCTGCATAACTCCCACGGAGTTTTTCCAGTCTTGCGTGAAGGGGGGCATGGGCACATGGGTTCATCACCAGGCTGATTGTCCTCCCCGAGTTCCTAATCATCATTCACCTCCTCCTCTTCTGCCTCTTCTGCCTCCGCTCTCTCCTGAGGTGGACCAGCAGCCCCATCTGGAAATTGTTGTCCTCTCCTTATAGCTAGATTATGCAACATCCAGCACACCACAATAAACTCAGTGACCTGGTCAGGGTGGCATTGCAGTCTGCCTCCAGAGTGGTCCAGGCATCTGAAGCGCTGCTTCAGCACTCCTGTTGTCTTTTTGACGATATTGCGTGTAGCTATATGGCTTCTCGGCTTCCATCTGGGGATTACGCAGGGCGGGGTTCATGAGCCAGCTGGAAAAGCCATATCCTTTATCCACCAGCATCCAACCGTGACCTTGTGGTTGACTGTTAAGCAGGTCAGAGACAGTGCTCTCACGCAAGATGTGTGCATCACAGATGCTGTCTGGAAAATTAGCATTTACTGCCATGATGATTTGGTTGTGGTCGGCAATGAGCTGCACATTCAGGGAGTGGAATCCCTTTTGGTTACGGAACACCTCTGTATCCTATAATGTGTGTACAGTCTATTGCTCCCTGCACCTTGGGGAAGCTTGCTATTCTTGAGAAACCCAAAGACCTCCCGGTCTGTGCCTCCCTGACCAAAGGGAAGTTAATAAAGTTCATCCTGTGAGCGTAAAGGGCTTTAGTCACATGTCAAATGGAGCAATATGTGTCATGCTGAGAGATACCGCAGATGTCACCAGCTGAAGCCTGAAAGGAGCCAGATGCGTAGAAGGAAAGTGCCGTAGTAACCTTTACCTCAATGGGCAGTGCGGTCCTGATGGTGCTGGTAGGCTGCAGATCTCCCTTAATTAGTTAGCATATCTCAGCAATGACCTCCTTTTGGAATCACAGCCTCCTAAGGCATGTGTTATCTGAGAAGTTCAGGTATGATTGCTTTTTCCTGTAAGTTCGCCGGTGTAAGATCTCCTCCGCATCAATCTGCCAGCTCTTTGATTGAGCTCTTCACTAAACCCAACTTCAGTATCCAGCATGGGAGCATTTACAAATAATGGTAGAGAAGTTACAGACCCCATCACTAATGCTATCAATGCCATTTATGGTCCTCAATAAATATAAATGTGAGCAGATCAGTCAGTAAGGCCCTTAAATATCTCACAAATTAAAATTATCCTGATAAGCCCCTTCTTCAAGCAGCCTCTCATTTCTTCTGACTTTCAAAATGGCGTCCATAGTGCCGAATATAGTGAACAGTGCCAGGTAGGAGCAGTTTTTCTCCAGCGATCTCCAGCAATCTTCTCAGCAAGCGATCAGCCTGGCAATGTGTGGACGATGTGTTGAAAGTTGCTGTGGGTGATCACCTCGGCAATGTGAAATTCTTGTGCGCCGAAAATTGGGCTGGTGATCTTTGGGCACTGTTCTGGCCCAACTTTCGATTTTTTAAGTAAATTGGGTAATAGCCTGCCTATTTGGGCGATAGATGGACGATAGCCCAGCGATCATCAGTGAAAAGTCTAACCCTTAATGTGTATTCCTTTTCCTTGTTAGCCCTTCCCAAATGCATTACCTCACACTTCTCTGGATTAAATTCCATTTGCCACTATTCTGCCCACCTGACCAGTTGATTGATATCTTCCTGCAGTCCGCAGATTTCTTCTTCATTATCAACCACACAGCCTATTTTTGTATCATCTGCAAACGTCTTAATCATACCCCCGATATTCAAGTCTAGATCATTGATGTATACCACAAAAAGCAAGCAACCTGGTACTGAGCCCTGTGGAACCACACTGGAAACAACCTTCCAGTCACAAAAACATCCAGCAACCATCACCTGCTTCCTGCCTTTGAGCCAATTTTGGATCCAACTTGCCACTTTACCCTGGATCCCATGGGCTTTTACTTTTGTGACCAGTCTACCATGTGTGACCTTATCAAAAGCCTTGCTGAAATCCATATACACTACATCAAATGCACTAACCTCATCAACCCTCTATGTTACCTCCTCAAAAAATTCAATCAAGTTAGTCAGACACGACCTTCCCTTAACAATTCCATGCTGACTGTCCTTGATTAATCCGTGTCTTTCTAAATTAAGATTTATCCTGTCTTTTAGAATTGTTTCCAATAATTTTCCCGAGGTTAAGCTGACTGGCCTGTAATTAATTGGCCTATTCCTTTCTCCCATCTTAAACAAAGGTACCACATTAGCAGTCCTCCAGTTCTCAGGCACCAGACCTGAAGACAGAGCGGATTGGAAAATGATGGTCAAAGTCTCTGCTATTTCCTCTTTTGCTTTGCTTAACAGCCTGGAATACATTTCATCCAGGCCTGGGGACTTATCTACTTTCAAAGCTACTAAACCCCTTAATACCTCCTCTCTCACTATGTTTATTTCATCTGATATTTCACACTCCTCCTCCCTGATGGCAGTGTCTGCATCACCCCTCTCTTTTTTGAAAACAGATGCAAAGTATTCATTGAGAACCATAGCCACATCTCTTGCCTCCACACACAGATTACCCTCGTGATCTCTCATCAGCCTTATCCTTTCTTTATTTATCCTCTTGCTCTTAATATATTTATTAACCCATCTTTGGGTTTTCCTTCATTTTACTTGCTAAGAATTTTTCATGCTCTCTCTTTGCTTTCCTAATATCCTTTGTAATTTCACCACTGCACTTTCTATACTCCTCCAGAGATTCTGCAGTATTTAGCCCTCGGTATCTGCCATAAGCCTCCCTTTTTTTTTCTTTATCCTACCCTATATGTCCCTAGACATCCAGGCTCTCGATTTGTTAGTTCCACCCTTTTTCTTTAAGGGCACATATTTGGTCTGAACCCTTTGGATCACCTCCTTGAATGCCTCCCACTGCTCTGCCACTGATTTACCTTCAAGTGGCTGTTTCCAGTCCGCTATGGCTAAATCACCTCTCAGCTTAGCAAAGTTGGCTTTTCTCCAATTTAGAACTTTTATTCCTGGTCTATCCTTGTCCTTTTCTATAACTACCTTAAATCTAACTGAATTATGGTCACGAGCACCAATATACTCTCCCACTGATACCCATTCCCTAAAACTAAATCCAAAACTGTCCCTTCCCATGTTGTGCTTGCTACATTGTGGTTAAAAAAGTTCTCCTGAATACATTTTAGGAATTCTGCACCCCCTATACCCTTCAAACTCATTTTATCCCAGTTAATATTAGGATAGTTGAAATCCCCTACTATTACTGCCCTATTGTTTTTGCGCTTCTCAAAACTTTGCCAACATATTTGCTCTTCTATCTCCCTCTGACTGTTTGGGGGTCAATAGATCACCCCTCTTTTGTTTTTCAGTTCAACCCATATAGCCTCATTTGATGATCCCTCTAACATATCATCCCTCCTCACAGCAGTAATAGTTTCTTTAATCAATACTGCGACACCCTCCCTCTCCCTTTTTACCTCCCTCTCTATCCCATCTGAAAATCCTGTAACCAGGAATGGTGAGCTGCCATACCTGCCCCTCTTTTAGCCATGTAGAAACATAGAAACATAGAAAATAGGTGCAGGAGCAGGCCATTCAGCCCTTCTAGCCTGCACCGCCATTCAATGAGTTCATGGCTGAACATGAAACTTCAGTACCCCCTTCCTGCTTTCTCGCCATAACCCTTGATCCCCCGAGTAGTAAGGACTTCATCTAACTCCCTTTTGAATATATTTAGTGAATTGGCCTCAACTACTTTCTGTGGTAGAGAATTCCACAGGTTCACCACTCTCTGGGTGAAGAAGTTTCTCCTCATCTCGGTCCTAAATGGCTTACCCCTTATCCTCAGACTGTGACCCCTGGTTCTGGACTTCCCCAACATTGGGAACATTCTTTCTGCATCTAACCTGTCCAAACCCGTCAGAATTTTAAACGTTTCTATGAGGTCCCCTCTCATTCTTCTGAACTCCAGTGAATACAATCCCAATTGATCCAATCTTTCTTGATAGGTCAGTCCCGCCATCCCGGGAATCAGTCTGGTGAACCTTCGCTGCACTCCCTCAATAGCAAGAATGTCCTTCCTCAAGTTAGGAGACCAAAACTGTACACAATACTCCAGGTGTGGCCTCACCAAGGCCCTGTACAACTGTAGCAACACCTCCCTGCCCCTGTATTCAAATCCCCTCGCTATGAAGGCCAACATGCCATTTGCTTTCTTAACCGCCTGCTGTACCTGCATGCCAACCTTCAATGACTGATGTACCATGACACCCAGGTCTCGTTGCACCTTCCCTTTTCCTAATCTGTCACCATTCAGATAATAGTCTGTCTCTCTGTTTTTACCACCAAAGTGGATAACCTCACATTTATCCACATTATACTTCATCTGCCATGCATTTGCCCACTCACCTAACCTATCCAAGTCACTCTGCAGCCTAATAGCATCCTCCTCGCAGCTCACACTGCCACCCAACTTAGTATCATCCGCAAATTTGGAGATACTGCATTTAATCCCCTCGTCTAAATCATTAATGTACAATGTAAACAGCTGGGGCCCCAGCACAGAACCTTGCGGCACTCCACTAGTCACTGCCTGCCATTCTGAAAAGTACCCGTTTACTCCTACTCTTTGCTTCCTGTCTGACAACCAGTTCTCAATCCACGTCAGCACACTACCCCCAATCCCATGTGCTTTAACTTTGCACATTAATCTCTTGTGTGGGACCTTGTCGAAAGCCTTCTGAAAGTCCAAATATACCACATCAACTGGTTCTCCCTTGTCCACTTTACTGGAAACATCCTCAAAAAATTCCAGAAGATTTGTCAAGCATGATTTCCCTTTCACAAATCCATGCTGACTTGGACCTATCATGTCACCATTTTCCAGATGCACTGCTATGACATCCTTAATAATTGATTCCATCACTTTACCCACTACTGAGGTCAGGCTGACCGGTCTATAATTCCCTGTTTTCTCTCTCCCTCCTTTTTTAAAAAGTGGGGTTACATTGGCTACCCTCCACTCCATAGGAACTGATCCAGAGTCGATGGAATGTTGGAAAATGACTGTCAATGCATCCGCTATTTCCAAGGCCACCTCCTTAAGTACTCTAGGATGCAGTCCATCAGGCCCTGGGGATTTATCGGCCTTCAATCCCATCAATTTCCCCAACACAATTTCCCGACTAATAAAGATTTCCCTCAGTTCCTCTTCCTTACTAGACCCTCTGACCCCTTTTATATCCGGAAGGTTGTTTGTATCCTCCTTAGTGAATACCGAACCAAAGTACTTATTCAATTGATCCGTAATACCTATAATACATACTCCCAAATATCTATCTGTGCTCTCAGCTTATCTGCCTTATTCGCTATACTCCTTGCATTGAAGTATATACCATTTAGTACAGACAAACCTCTTTGTTGACTACTATCTTGCCCTTGTTTCCTCTTTCCTTCGAATTTACTTTCTACATTTTTATTTTCCAATTCCAGTTTTTCTTCCCTCCTTACTGATTCTATTCTCAAGTTCCCATCCCCCAGCCAAGCTAGTTTAAACCCTCCCCAACAGCACCAGCAACCCCCTCATGAGTATATTGGTCCCAGCTCTGTTGAGGTGCAACCCGTCCATCTTGTACAGGTCCCACCTCCCCCAGAAACAGACCCAATGCCTCAGGAATCTAAAGCCTTCCCTCCTGCACCAACTTTCCAGCCATGCATTCATCTGCTCTATACTCCTATTTCTGTACTCACTAGCTCGAGGCACCAGGAGTAATCCAGAGATTACTACCTTTGAGGTCCTGCTTTTTAATCTGTCTCCTAGCTCCCTAAACTCTGCCTACAGGACCTCATCCATCTTTCTACTTATCTCATTGGTACCGATATAGACCATGACCTCTCCCCCCAGAATGCCCTGCAGCAAGGTGACATCCTTGACCCTGGCACCAGGGAGGCAACATACGATCCTGGAGTCACTTCTGCGGGCGCAGAAATTCCTTTTGTTTCCCTCACTATTGAATCCCCTATCACTATTGCTCTTCCAATATTTTTCCTCCCCCCCGCCCACCCCCGCCCCTGTGCAGCTGAGCCATGGGTGCATGGTGCTGTGGTCTTGGCTCTGACTGTACTCCTCAGAGGGACCATCATTCCCACCAGAACTCAGGATAGAATACTGGTTGGAGAGCAAGATGCCCTCTGGGGCCTCCTGCATTACCTGCCTGGTCTTCTTCTGTCTGGTGGTCACTCACTTGCTCTCTGCCCACTCTCTTTTAGGTTGCGGGGTGACCACCTTTCTAAACATGCTATACATGTAATTCTCAGCCTCGTGGATGCACCACTGTGACTCTAGCCGCCGCTCAAGCTCTGTAAACCGTCGCTCGAGGTTTTGCAGCTGGGTACATTTACTGCACATGTAGTCCTCCAGGCTACACAAAGTGTCCATGACTTTCCACATGTCACAGGATGTGTACTCCATTAGATTGATCTGCACTGCCATTCCTGCCATCCCTTTATTTAAAAAGATAAGAACTAACCTTTATTTAAAAGATTAAGAACTAACCTTTAATTAAAGACTAAGAACTAACTTAACAAAAAAATAAACATTCACCCTCTACTCACTAATTAGCTACTTCCCTTGTGTCGATGTCACTTTTAAACTCTGTCATCCCTTTCGAATGTTGCCTGTTGAGCCTTGCTTTTATCTGCTCCGCCTTGCCTCAGCTCCTGCTGCTGTTCCCATGCAAGTCCGCTGCCTCTGCATCATAGAATCATAGAATGATATAGCATAGAAGGAGGAAATTTGGCCTATCGGGCCTATGCCGGCTCTTTGTTAGAGATATCCAATTAATCCCATTCCTTGCTCTTTCCCCATAGCCCTGTTATTATTTTTCGTTCAAGTATTTATCTAATTCTCTTTTGAATGATACTATTGAATCTGCTTCCAACATCCTTTCAGCCAGTGCGTTCCAGATCACAATAACTCACTGTGTAAAAAATGTTACCTCATGTTGCCTCAGGTTCTTTTGCCAATCACCTTAAATTGGTGTTGTCTGGATCCCACCCCTTCTGTTATTGGAAACAGCTTCTCTTTATTTAGTCTATCAAAACCATTCATGATTTTGAACACCTCTATCAAATCCTATCTTATCCTTCTCTGCTCAAGGAAGAACAACACTAGCTTCACTCTCTCCATATAACTGAAGTCCCTTAGCTCTGGTGCCATTCAAGTAAATCTCTTCTGCACCCTCTCTAAAGCCTTGACATCCTTCCTATATTTTTTGCCCAGAATTGAATGCTGCAGCTGAGGCCTACCCAGTGTTTTATAAATGTTTTATACTCTATACCTCTATTAATAAGGCCAAGGATCCCATATGCTTTTTTATTAACAGCCTTCTCAACTTGTTCTGCCACCTTCAAAGATTTGTGTACATACATCCCCAGGAATCTCTGTTCCTGCACTCTTTAAAACTGTACCATTTAATTCATATGGCCTCTTCTCTTTCATCCTACCAAAAAGTATTACTTCACACTTCTCTATATTAAATTTCATCTACCCATTTCACCAGTCTGTCTATGTCCTCCTAAAGTCTGTTACTATCTGCCTCATTGTTTACTATATTTCCGAGTTTTGTTTCATTTGCAAACTTTGAAATTATGCTCTGTATACCCATGTCCACGTTATTTATATCAAAAAGAGCAGTGGTCCCAACACCGATCCCTGGGGAACACCACTGTAGGCTTCTCTCCACTCAAGTACAGTTCGCCACTACTCTCCGCTTTCTGTTCCTTAGTCAATTTTGTATCCATGCAGCCACATTCCCTTTAATCCCATGGGCTTTAATTTTGCTAACAAATCTATTGTGTGATACTTTGTCAAACGCCATTTGAAAGCCCATATACATAACATCAACCACACTACCCTCATCAGCCCTCACCATTACTTCATCAAATAACTCAATCAAGTTAGTCAAACATGATGTTCCTTTAACAAATGCATGCTGACTTTCATTTATTAGCCCATACTTTGCTAAATGACAATTAATTTTGTGCCGGATTATTATCTCTAAACATTTCCCCATCATCAACGTTAGGCTGATTGGCCTGTAGTTGCTGGGTTTATCTCTTTTTTAAACAGGGGGTGTAACATTTGCAATCCTCAAGCCTCTGGAACCACCCCCATATCCAAGGAGAATTGGAACATTGTAACCAGAGTCTCTGCAATGTCCACCCTTACTTCCCTCAGTAACCAGGATGCATCCCAACCTGACAGCGTTATTTTTCTACTTTGAATGCTGCCAACTTTTTAAGTACCTCCTCTTTATTTTTATCCTATCCAATATCACTACAGGCTAATCCTTCACTGCTACATTGGCCGCATTCTCTTCTCTGGTGAAGATAGATGCAAAGTTCTCATTTACTTCCTCAGCTATGCCCCCTGCCTCCACAAGATTTCCCTGTCTGTCCCTAATCAGCCCTACCCTTTGACTACATTTTTATTATGTATGTGTTTATAAAAGACTTTTGGGTTCCTTTTTATTCTAGCTGCTAATTCATTCTCATAATCTCTCTGCCCCTCTTATTCCCATTCTTTCGAACTCATCTGTATTTTCTATATTTAGCATGGTTCTCTACTGTATCCTTACGATTGTTATAAGCGTCCTTCTTCTGTCTCATTTTTTCTCTATCTTTAGACATCCAGGGACCTCTAGCTTTGAATGCCCTTCCTTTCCTACTCATAGGAATGTGTCTACTCTGTACCAAACTATCTCCTCCTTGGAAATGAACTTAACATTCAGGAGTACAGAGTGTTCAGAAGGGAAGGAAAAGGAAGCCATATATATTAGGTACAGCTAGGAGGTAAATGAAGATGATCTGTGGGACAGGGTAAATGACATAATGAACTACTCTGGATAGACATCTCTAGAGAAAAACAAATGCAAGCTAACACTGGCTTTGCGACACATCAGCAGGTCAGTGCAATAACTCGGGCAGTTTTCTCTAAGAAGCAATAATAAAGTTATGTAGAATTGAAGGCCAGGAAATTGGCCTCATAAGTGTCTCCTGTTATTGCCTCTGGGGTGCTAACGATTTACCGATTGGGCGTGGCGAGAAGTTCGACTCCCGCCATATTCGGCGGGAAGTTTGTGGCGGCGGTTCGGCGTTGCGCCTTGATCTCCTTCACCCGGAGATGGTGATGCCATCACCGTGCGCATTGCCCCAGTAGTGCCCTGAATCCGAACTTGCATTCCGCCCCCTGCAGCATCGCTGGGTGAAAACAAGGGCAGCTGCAGGAGGCATCCATCGGGAGGCCGGGCGCTTCAGGGGCAATGCATAAAGGTGGGGTGGCCGAGGTAAGTAAAAACATTTTGCATCCTCTGTTTGATTTTTTCTTCTCTGTTTGCTGCCCGCTATCGATCAGCCTGGCACTCTGCTGCAGTGCATTGGGCTGATTGGGCCAGACCGGGGCTACCATCCAGTAGAAGGTAAGTCTTTTGCAGAACTTGCAGCAATGGCTCCTCCCTTTAAGGGAGGGAAGGAGCCTTCCAAAGCAGCAGCGCTGCTCGGCCCAGTGTGCAGATAAGTAGCGCACTGTCTGCTGCCTCTTGATGTAGCACTCCACTCACTTCCTGGACTGCAAACGCCGAATTACTGATCAAGAAAGTCCTCATGAAAACATTTCAGAAATTCTACCTCCTCTCTGCCCTAATCGGCCCTAAGATTGCAGATGCAGTATAATGTGGATGAGTGTGAGGTTATCCACTTTGGAGGCAAAAACAAGAAGGCAGATTATTATCTGAATGGTGACAGATTAGTAAAAGGCGAGCTGCAACAAGACCTGGGTGTCATGGTACATCAGTCATTGAAAGTTGGCATGCAGATACAGCAGGCAGTAAAGAAAGCAAATGGCATGTTGGCCTTCATAGCGAGAGGATTTGAATATAGGAGCAGGGAGGTCTTGCTGCAGTTGTACAGGGCCTTGGTGAGACCACACCTTGAGTATTGTGTGCAGTTTTGGTCTCCTAATCTGAGGAAGGACATTCTTGCTATTGAGGGAGTACAGCGAAGGTTCACCAGACTGATTCCTGGGATGGCAGAATTGACAGATAAAGAAAGACTGGATCGACTAGGCTTATATTCACTGGAATTTAGAAGAATGAGAGGGGATCTCATAGAAGCATATAAAATTCTGACGGAATTGAACAGGTTAGATGCAGGAAGAATATTCCTGATGTTACGAAAGTCCAGAACCAGGGGTCACAGTCTAAGGATAAGGGGTAAGCCATCTAGAACCGAGATGAGGAGAAACTTTTTCACCCAGAGAATTGTGAACCTATGGAATTCCCTATCACAGAAAGTTGTTGAGTCCAGTTCGTTGGATATATTCAAAAGGGAGTTAGATGTGGCCCTTATGGTTAAAGGGAACAGGGGGTATGGAGAGAAGGCAAGAGTGGGGTACTGAAGTTGCATGATCAGCCATGATCATATTGAATAGCGGTGCAGGCTCGAAGGGCCGAAAGGCCTGCTCCCACATCTATTTTCTATGTTTCTATATTTACGCTATTACTGTCCCAATCTACATTAGGATAGTTGAAGTCCCCCATTATCACTACTCTATAGTTCTTGCACCTCTCTATAATTTCCCTGCAAATTTGCTCCGCTATATCATTCCCACTAGTTGGCGACCTATAGAATACACCTATTAGTGTAATGGCACCTCTATTATTTCTCAACTCTTACCAAATATATTCTGTCCTTGGCCCCTCCAGGACATCCTCTCTCTCCAGCACTATATTAGAAACATAGAAAATAGGTGCAGGAGTAAGCCATTCGGCCCTTCGAGCCTGCACCACCATTCAATAAGATCATGGTTGATCATTCACCTCAGTACCCCTTTCCTGCTTTCTCTCCATACCCCTTGATCCCTTTAGCCATAAGGGCCATATCGAATTCCCTCTTGAATATATCCAATGAACTGGCATCAACAACTCTCTGCGGTAGGGAATTCCACAGGTTAACAACTCTCTGAGTGAAGAAGTTTCTCCTCATCTCAGTCCTAAATGTTTTACCCCTTATCCTTAGACTGTGTCCCCTGGTTCTGGACTTCCCCAACATCGAGAACATTCTTCCTGCATCTAACCTGTCCAGTCCCTTCAGAATTTTATATGTTTCTATGAGATCCCCTCTCATCCTTCGATAAGCTCCAGTGAATACAGGCCCAGTCGATCCAGTCTCTCCTCATATGTCAGTCCTGCAATCCCGGGAATCAGTCTGGTGAACCTTCGCTGCACTCCCTCAATAGCAAGAACGCCTTCCTCAGATTAGGAGACCAAAACTGAACACAATATTTCAGGTGAGGCCTCACCAAGGCCCTGTACAACTGCAGTGAGACCTCCCTGCTACTATACTCAAATTCCCTAGCTATGAAGGCCAACATGCCAGTTACCTTCTTCACCACCTGCTGTACCTGTATGCCAACTTTCAATGACTGATGTACCATGACACCCAGGTCTCGTTGCACCTCCACTTTTCCTTATCTGCCGCCATTCAGATAATATTCTGCCTTCATGTTTTTGCCACCAAAGTGGATAACCTCACATTTATCCACATTATACTGCATCTGCTATGCATTTGCCCACTCACCTAACCTGTCCAAGTCACCCTGCAGCCTCTTAGCGTCCTCCCCATAGCTCACACCGCCACCCAGCTTAGTGTCATCTGCAAACTTGGCGATATTAGACTCAATTCCTTCATCTAAATCATTAATGTATATTGTAAATAGCTGAGGTCCCAGCACTGAGCCCTGCGACACCCCACTAGTCACTGCCTGCCATTCTGAAAAGGACCCGTTTATCCCGACTCTCTGCTTCCTGTCTGCCAACCAGTTCTCTATCCCCTTAATCAGTCATGCCACTCCACCTGCTTTCTTTCCTTCCCTATCTTACCTGAACACCTTATATCCAGGAATATTTGGGACCGAATTCTGCCTTTTTTTGAGCCAGGTCTCTGTTATCGCCATGACATCATACTCCCATGTGTCTATTTGCGACTGCAGCTCACCAACCTTATTACCACACTTTGTGCATTCACACACACGCAGTGTAAACCTATCTTAGACATTCTTGTCCTCTCTTTTAATCCTACACCACCTAATATCATACTATTTCTTACTCTAGCACCTTGTTTCTCCATTCTAATTCTACATCTTGGTGCCTATACACCTGACAAATTAGTTTAAACCCTCTCCAACAGCACTAACATGAAGATAAAGAGGAAAAATGCTTCCACAAATCTTGCAGGGAGCTAGGAGAAGGATTTCACAAGAACAAAGATAGGAACATGCAAGTAAATATTTATTTTCACCATGTGGCTGAGCATATCACCCACCCATTATAGAACTTATCCAATTTTCATTCCGTTGATTTCTTTCCCAATATATACAAAATTAATACTCTCGAAATAGTACTAAGCTAAAATGTATGACTTTGATATAAATTAAATCAATGTCCTAAACATGTTGATAGGGCTTGAAATACATAAATCCACTGGCTTAAGTGATATATATTCCAGTGCGCTGAGAGACGAGGGAGAAGATTTGTGAAATATTGTGAGTCACTGGATACTGGAAATGCATCAGTGGATTTGAAACTAACAAATACAGTGACATTATTCAAAAAGGGTGATGGAACAGTCACCAGCAATTACAGACCTTATTAAATAAGGGAAGCAAATATCAAGAGTAAATTTCAGGATTATCTGTACAGCAGTAACCTTGTAAACTGGAGTCAACAAAGCTTTAAAAGAGGAACAACCTGCCGGACTAATTTCTTTGATTTCTTTGAGGAAGTGGCAATCCAAGTGGATCGTGAAAAACATTACGGCATTGTGTACTTAGACTTCCAAATGCCAGCAGCAGCTTCTCCTGGTCACTCATTCTGTGAGGATCACCTAGTGCAAACCTCTGGCTCATGCTATATTTCTCCCCGAATGTATATCTCTGGGCTAATGTTTCTGAAAGAGTGAATGACATTCTGTGCTCTGAAGTGCTAGCAAGGCTGACTTACTGCTGACTGGTTCTGATTCCTCTGGCATATCCGAAGTTGGAAATAAAAGAGAGGTTAGAATGGGTTGCTGAGGAGAAAAGTTCACTTGTCACTTTCAATGAGAGTGACATGAGAGTTTCATGATATAACTTGCAGACAGATAGTGTAGAATTCAGTAAGCAAGATGCTTACTGCAACTGGCACTCGCTGGCCTACCATCACCTCCTTCCTAGGATCTGATGAGCTTATTCCTCATAGGGAGTAAGAATGTATAGACTTGGGGGCCTGTTGCATTTCTCACTCTAGTATTATAGATCTTCTCCTTGAAAAGCATGATATCCAATAAAATCTAAGGGCCAGCATACGTGTCCTAACGTATGTAAGAATAGGTGCATGCATCAAGCAATTACATTGAATGTGAGGTTTTTAGTAGAGTTAAGTAAGAGGCTTTAAAATACACTATACTGCCTTCTGGACATTGATGATAAGCATTTCAAGCAGTTTAACATAGTTTGAGGTAAGGTCATTTGTACGCTGGAGACTTGTTCAGTCTAGTGCATTATTAGAAGATGCAGCTTTTTCCTTTTACCTTGCTTGACCTGGTAAGGTAATTACATTTTGTCTGGTACTGAGTTGCATGGAGTGTTGTTACTGGCATGGACTATCATCGCCACGACTTTCTATTGCCCCTGAGCAGCTCTTCTTAACACCATGTCATGCTCTGTGTTACTTTATCTAGCAGCACATCAACAGCTCCAATTCAAAATCTGGAGCTTTCCTGCAGTTCTCCAAGATGTCTTTTGCAAAGAAACATTTATGCTTTCCTTCTGATTCACTTTGGTTGATAACTGTGCCATTAAACAGTTGCAGGCCTTTAAGTCCTGCAGGAGCATATTGGGCCAAAAATCACGGTCTCTATGGGCACGTACGGTGTGCGCTCGCACCCGTAGAGACTCCACAAGTGCCGGTTCTCGCCGCGCGATGTGCATGCACCTATATCCGGCACTTGCGAACTCTCAAAATTTATTTTGACAGTTCCAATACATCCCCGGAGAAGGGCATTCATGGGTGGAGATTTTGGCTATTTGCCCAACTCTTGCCCAGTGAATGACCTTCAAACTCTCAACCCTGGGGTTTTCATCACTCAGGTCCCTCGAAGGTCGGTGGGCAGCAAATTTGCGACGTACGTTGCCAATCTGGGCGGCAGCCGGTTTGAGCCGTCATTCTCAGCGGCAGAGGCACTTGCCGCCCAAGTGCCACCGAGGATGGAGTCAGGCCCATGGAGGGTCGAAGAGGTAAAAATAAAAAACATTTAAAAAAAAATCTGATGACCTTCAGGGGACCCCATCCAGGTAAGTACCTGTAAATAAATAATTTAAGTAAACTTTACTAACCTTTTTTACCATATCTTCACACTTACCATTGAGGACAAAGCTGCCTGCACTCAGCGGTCCACTGCCGTCCTGCCACCAAATCCCACCTGCATGAATATGGCATCTCGACGGGCGGGAGTGTAATTACGTGCATCGGCCGTCTGCTGACGTCGGCGGGCGCATCCGGGTGGCTCTCCCCTCCCGCCCGCTCCATGTCACGACGAAAGTGGCACGGTCTGGTTTGACCAGAGGAATGTTGGCAGCAGTGGGCGGCAGTCAGCGGCAGTGGGTGGTAAGGCCATCAATTTTGGCCCACCAACTATGAAAGTAAGTTAATTTTTACACATTTTTAACATTTTTAACAAAGAACCGTCAGGGACCTCGGCGGCCGGCGGCGGTCCTTTGGGCGGCACTTGGGCGGGCGAAGGCCTTCATCAAATTTTTAATGCAAAAAAATTAATTATTTCTCTCAAACATTTAATTTAATGCAATTTCTATTAATTTTAAAAAAGTGAATTTTTTTTTTAATTTATGTTTGTGTTTTATATGATTTTAGGGGTATTCTTATTGATAGTAATGGGTGCTCAGAGCTCCCATTACTATGAATGAGAGGACTAAATTGTGATTGGCGTTGCAGGCCCACATGATCCCAAGATATGCATATGCTCTTGCCCCTGCGCTGGATTGCGCAGCTAGAACTCGGAGCGCAAGTGTACGTTTCTCCGGAACCACCAAGTATTTTCGTTCAAAAAATGTTGGTCGGAGGCATCTGCCCATTGGAAGCCTCCGACCGCAATTTTTGGCCCATTGCGTCCTATCTCCTCCACTCAGTCATATTCCTGATGCCTGAGCTCACTCTGGAAGCTAACACTGAGCCAGCTCACATCACATAAAGTGGGTGTGAACTGTCCTACATCCATTCTCAATTCTGTAATAGCGGAAAATCTAAACTTTAGTGTGTTCATTCCGCCTGTCCAAATCTGCACTGTAGCTATGCCAACCGTGGAAAATTGGGTACAGGCAACACACTTTTATTTGAGATTGTCTGAAACATGCTTTGAACTGCCAACTCATTGGAAAATCATAGCTATTGTTTCCAGCAAATTTGCTGTATTTCAATACAGTTGAACACTCATCATATTTAGGATGGAGTGAGACTGCATTAACATCAGAAACCAAGCTCCAGGTTTATTTAAAGCTCTACTGCTCCTGACGATATGTCATTGTGACATTTAAGTCAATGGATCCAAAAAATCGATGACCCTTTCAGTGCACTCGCAGCATACTTATGAAAGGTTGAAAAATTAGACCAAGACCTACATTTACAATATCACAGTCTTCCCAAAGACTTTCTTCAAAGCTTGATGAGGGGCAGAATCTCCAGCCAGCCTAGACAGGGCCAACAGTGTAGAAGGGGGCATGGACGGGGATGGGGGATGGGGAACAGGGACGGGGGGTGGCAGTGCAGGGATGGAGATTCACAGGCTAGAAGATCCAACCTTTCCAACTTGCCAGAAGAATGGTGGAATGGAACTCTGAGTGGTAGCAAGCATACCAGCATGTTCAAAATGGTTTTGGGTCTCACCTTGAGTCCAGCCTTGGGACAAAGCCTGGTTCCCCAAAGATAATTAAGGGGGCCCAATGGGCAAAACACTGAAATGTTTCCAGTGCGGCAGAACCCCATTCTAGACCCAGCACACTCCACCAGGAATCACGTCCTCCTGGGATAGTCAGGTACCTGAGATGTACCCTTAATAAAATGGGCGCCTGCAGTCATTGCTCAATTGAGGTGACCTTTCCCTGACCCACAGATTTTGGCATATTCATTGTGAGAGGTCACTGACAGGCAGATGCTGGCATTTACACTGGGATCAAAGGCCTAAGCGTCTTCAGCCCCATTATGTTGTACTCTCTGAACCACCTGCAGTTTGCATGAGGTGAATAATTATGTGATTTGTGTGAACCAATTATATGATTCCTAAGCCTTCATTTTCTATTCAACACAAACCTGAGAATAGAATAACACATAATGTAAATTGTAACCTGGTCACTATTCTTTTTACATGATCTAGTGATAAGGCCACAAATGCTCTTAAAAATAAGTTGGGTGCATAGCCAAATTACAATTGATGTAACTATCAGAAGTTTCCTGCTGCACTCTGTACTGTATACAAACCATATTAAGTCATGCGTCCACTAAATTATTGGCTTAGAAATTGTGGTCAGAGGCATAACTCTGGAGTACGCCTCCGACTTGCAAAACAGTTCCGAAAGTACCACATGTTGCACAGGCTGTGAAGATTTTTAGACTCAAGCAGACGGCAGCATAAAAGCCCGCGGATCCCAGGGATGCAGGCGGTTCGGAGCGTCCCTGGGATTATGTGCGCCCAGTCCTCCAATGAAAAAGGAGGATTCCATTGCAATCATTTGTAGGGGGTGATGGGTTCCCTGGTTCTAAGCTTGGATTAATCAGGGTATGATAAAGTGCAGCAGACAACTGTTTTGTACAAAGAAGGTTTGGATTTTATTCAAGAAAGCAAATGACACAAATATACTCAAATAAGACTGTAAAATCTTACAAAAAAGTTCTAAACAATGGGGAATACTTTATTACAGGTAATAAACACGACAGAATTACCTCCCACCTCCCACTCACTCTCTAACTAGGTCAAACTCTAGGGCTCCAGGGATTCATGCTCACCACATCCTTCCTTTGACAGCTAGGGCTGTTTCGCAGTTTCGGGGTTCTTTGATTGTAGCTGGTTTGCCTTGCCATACCCCGGACGTGGTAGAAGACCTCTGCTGAGTATTGAAGCCAGTTGGGGTGATGTTCCACGATTGTTTTTTTTTAAGTCCTTTTCTCCGATGTTGCGATGTTCCTTCCGGTGTTTTCTCGCTGTGTGCTCTTGACCTTGTTGTTCCGAAGTGAAGGTCAGAATAGTTTCTTCTCCTCTGTCTGTCTGGTATGATAGGCCCTCAGTTTATACTTTGAGAGGCTGCGTAATCTTCATTCCAAATCTAACGTTTCTTTTGTTTAAGTTTTGCTGTCCAGCTAACTGAAACTTGATAAAGTGTTTTAATCTGGAGGTGATAGATTTTTCTGAGTTGATGCGCTCTTGTACATTACTTTAGCTTCGAGAAGTCTGGGCTGAGCCAGATATTTCTATGCCTGTTGAAAAGGTGTTGGAATATGTATGTGACATTTGGGTCCTGTGCATGAGGTGGATAATGTTTCGTCCGTGGTCGATTGTTTAAATGCTAATGTTTTCTGGGAGCCTGGTTATGGGTAAACAGCTTCCCCAGACAAACTACAATATCCAAATTCTAAATCCCACCCCTCTGTCACTGCAGCTTTTCCCCACAGGCCCAAACATGACTTTCAAAATCCTAAACTTGGTTAAAACGCGTAGATTTCTTCCATACGCATTTTAGGATCTCAAACTTTCTGTTTAATCGTCCGAAATTGAATTTCCTTTTCAGTGAGTCCAAACACTGAGGGGTTGCCATGAATTTTGGAATCTTACACATTTACGAAGGGAATCTACTAATGAAATGCAATGGAATCCCCAAATAATTATACATTGTAAAGAATTCTAATAATTATAAATATACTGAATTGGAATTTTATTTATAAGTTCCTTCATTGCAGCAAACCGAATAAAAATAAAAATTTTTGATAAATAATTTTAAACATCTTAATCCGAGCCAATATTAAAAGAATATGTGCAGAATTTGGGATTTTAAAATGATTTAATTAAGCCTTATATATACCCTTACGCTGATGAAAGCAGGCCCAATGCCTGCTTTTACCAACTGTAGGAGTTTCATGGGCAATTGCTGGGCAGTTTTGGTCAAATAGCCCCAACTCTGCGACAGCAATACTAATTTTTCAGGCTGTTCAGATGAACTGTCAAGGCATACCTTGACAGATTGCAAGTTCCAGACTTCACACGTGCACAAACGCATACAGAAACCCGGAAGTTGCGGGGCCATTCAAATGGATTACAACAGTGCACTCTGAGAGTATGCCATCACAGAGTCTGCCATTTCAAGGTCAATGTCTTTTTAAGATTGCTCAATAGAGATTCAAACAGGAGCAGCAAGGAGATAGGTAAGGGTGAAGTAGGTTGTGAATGTTGTATTTAATGGAATGTTGTCTTTTAGCTTGAAAAATATGTGATTCAATTGCACTGGATCTTTTTTGTGCAAAATTCCATCTTAGACTAAATATATCAGCATTTCTATTCCTTCAACAAGATAAAGATGACATAGCATGCACAATTCTATTTTCCTCTTGGGTGAACTACAGATGAAACTTCGAATGGTGATGTGCTGACTATCCCTTAATACAACATTGACTAAAATGACTTACCACCATGGATTTTCAAAGGAATGTCTGAAGAATTTTCATACAGGAGCTTTCTTGTGATCTGAATCTGGGTTTTATCTTCAACAACTATACCACAGTGTGTTTGACTAATTCAATTTGTGATGCTCACATTCTCTGAGAAATAGAACTAGAATTATTTCAAATCAAATAATACAGCATTATTTTTATGGACATGGATGATAAGTACACACAGACTATATTTTCCTCCTGTAGCATAAAAGTGGGTGTGCATTAACAGTCATGGCATTTTGATAAAAAGCATTAACAGTCTGTTCATCTGTCCTTAACCTTCTTTGTAGTTTGCCCTTACGCAAATATAGGTTGCGGGAAATTAGCAAAAAATATTTCCTATTTGGTAAGGTTGTGTTGAAGGGCTGAAGGGTAGTCATGGGAACCTTAGCAGAATTGTGTGTATGGGAAGGAAGATAACATAAAAAATAAATGAGCATGGAATATATTACATTAGTAAAATGAGGGAAGTAAAAGAATGTGTGCATCTCAATGCAAAACTGGGAGAAGTTATAAGTACTTCTTGGTTCTGCTCCACAACATAGATGCTCATCAAAATTCTCATCCTTCTTTTCAAATCCATCCATGGCCTCGCTCCTCCCTATCTTTGTAATCTCCTTCAGCGCCACAACCTCCCGCGATATCTGTGCTCCTCTAATTCTGTCCCCTTGAGCATCCCTGATTATAATCGCTCAACCATTGGCGGCCGTGTCTTCTATTGCCTAGGCCCCAAGCTCTGAAATTTCCTGCCTAAACCTCTCCAGCTCTCTCCCTCTCTTTCCTCCTTTAAGACGCTCCTTTAAACCTACCTCTTCGACCAAGCTTTTGTTCATCTGCCTTAATTTCTCCATATGTGGCTCAGTGTCAAAGGTTTTGTCAAAGTTATTCACAGAGCACAGCACACATAGCTTCCTAACATGGCAGGCAGCTCTCTCGGAAGTGTCTGTAAATCTGCCTGGTTCTGTTCATTATTAACCCTGCACTTGCAGTACACAATATATCCACATCCACAGTGTGGAGCTACAAACATTACAAGCTTAATGAAGAAGCCATCATAACATACATCATACATAACCTTCATGATTATACATAACACAGAATATAAACGTATTTTTTTTCCACATTTACAAATTTAACTTTACCACTTGTTTTCTGTTTCGAAGATGATACCTTCGCTCTCGAACAGAACCTTCCAAACATGGTGTCAAATCTAAACTCATTCGAGGCTCATCCTGAGGAACGTTTTCCTCCACGGAATTTCCTTGATTTTCATTTGAACTCACTCTAACTTCAGGCTCTATGTTTTCCTGACTTGGACTCAGACTTTCATTCTGATTCTCTCCTGGATTTGTTTCCAGTAAATTGGATTTAAGATTTGCTACTGGTATGTCAAAACTATCTGATGAGTCAGAAATAATTGAATTATTCCCACGTTCAGCTCCTTCCATGTCTATAGGTAAAATATGATCAATATGAACAAACCTAACCTGTCCATTATCAAATATCTTTATCAAATATGTGCGAGGACCACATATCTTCACCACGCTTCCTTGTAACCACTTTAACCATTTATGGTGATGGTTCTTCACTCTCACCTTCTGGTTTAATTTCACACTTCTCTCTTTTACTCTACCTCTATCATGATTCCCTTTCTGTCTTAATTGTGTCTCTTCTACGGACTGTTTTGGCTTTAACAACGAGAATCTGGTTTGAGGCTGTCGTTTGAGAAACAACTCTGCTGGTGTTCTACCAGTAGTTGTATGAGGAGTATTTCGATATGTAATCAAAAAATTAGCCAATTTGTGATCCAATGATAACTGTCGTTTCCTTGGATTTGGATCTAACATTTGTTTTATGAGGGCATGTTTTACAATTTGGACAGTGCGCTCTGCTGCATCATTCGAAGCAGGATGGTATGGTGGAACCTTAGTATGTTTCACACTAATTTTGCTCATGAATTGTGCAAATTCTTCTGAACGAAATTGTGGTCCATTATCCAAAACAATCTCTTCAGGGAGGCCAAATGAAGAAAATAATTTTCGTAAAATGTCCAATATTTTATTTGTTGTTATTTTCCACATTGGAAACACCTCAACCCACTTCGAATGGCGATCAATTACAATGCATAATTGTTGTCCTTCGAACTCAGCAAAATCAATATGTAGCCTTTGCCACACCCAGGGAGGCCATTTCCATGGCTGTAATGGTACTGGTGGTGGTTGCTTGCTTACCGATTGACATGTCGTACACTGACTCACGATGTACTCTATATCTTTATCAAGACCTGGCCATCATAAATAACTGCGTGCAAAACTCTTGATCAAGCACATTCCCAGGTGCTGGTCATGGAGGTCTCCGAATAATTTGGACCTGAATTTATTTGGTATAACCACTCTTGCACCCCACATGATACAATCTTTATTAACTGATAATTAATTCCTACGAATGAAGAATGGATGTGTATCTTTGTCTGTTACCTGGTTTGGCCATCCATTTGCAATATACTCATACATCTTTGACATCACTGGGTCATGTTTGGTTGCTCTACAAATCTCTTCAGCTGTGACTGGCAGTTCATCAATATATGAAAAATAAAACGCTTCTTCCCTATCGGGTGTAACTTGTGATGGGGAAGGCAATCTAGACATTGCATCAGCATTACTGTGATCAGCTGATCGTCTGTATTCAATATCATATGTATATGCTGACAAAATCAAAGCCCATCTCTGCATTCAGGCTGCAGCTAATGTTGGAACTGGGGACTTTGGATGGAGGATTGCTGTTAGGGGCTTATGGTCCGTAACGATGGTAAACTTTCGACCATACAAGTATTTGTGAAACTTCTTGACCCCAAAAATTAATGCCAAAGCTTCCCTTTCAATTTGCACATAATTACTCTCACTGGCACTGAGAGTGCGTGAAGCAAAAGCAATTGGTCTCTCCTCCCCACTACTTAATACATGAGAGATTACTGCCCCAACTCCATACAGAGAGGCATCGCATGCTAGCTTAATCTCCTTAGATATGTCATAGTGAACTAACATGGTCTCTCTACCAATTTGCTTTTACACTCATTGAATGCTGTATCGCATTCTTTTGACCACTTCCAATGGACCTGTTTTTTCAAAAGTTCATTCAGTGGTTGTAATATTGTAGCCAAATTTGGTAGGAACTTCCCATAATAGTTCAAAAGACCCAAGAATGAACGAAGTTCAGTGACACTCCTGGGAGTGGGTGCATTTCTAATTGCATCCAATTTTTCCATGGTTGGATGTAAACCATCTTTGTCTACTCTGTACCCTAAGTACTCCACTGAGTTTTTAAATAACTCACATTTATGAGCAGTCACTCGTACTCTGTGCTTTTCTAGCCATTTGAGAACTTCATTCAACATGTTATTATGAATTTGCCTCTTTGGTGCTGAAATGAGTATGTCATCCAAATAACATACTACCCCTTTAATACCTTGCAAAATCTGGTTCATCACCCCTTGGAATATGGCAGAGGTGGAAGACACTTCAAATGGTAGCCTATTAAATTGATATTGGCCTAGATGAGTATTTATAGCCAAACATGACTTGGACTCATCATCTAGTTCAAGCTGTAAGTAGGCATTCATAAGATCCAGTTTTGAGATGATCTGACCACCTGTCAATGTTGTGAACAAATCTATATTCGGCAATGTATTGGGGACATTGCCCTCTAGAACCTGGTTTACGGTTACTTTATTATCACCACACAATCGTACCTTACCTTCAGACTTAGGTACAACAACAATGGGTGTAGCCCAATTACATCGATCTATCTTACAAATAATGTTCTCAGTCTCTAGTCTTTTGAGTTCTTGCTCAACTTTCACCTTGAATGTATATGGTACAGAACGTGGCTTGTAGTAAACCGATCTAGTATCTTTCTGTACCCTGACACTCGCCTTGAAGCCTTAGATCGGACTGCCCATTTCGCAGAACACCTTCGGATATTGCTTGATAACCTCATCCGTTGATGAAAATCTCGCTTCCACAGAGAAAATCTTACTTCAATCCAGCTTCAGTGAGCTCAACCAATTTCTTCCAAGTAAGGCAGGCGTGTCTCCTTTCACTACTATTCGAGGCAAGTTCTGAAATTGATCTTTATATTTCACTGGTACAGTGATACAACCTACCACAGAAATTTTCTCTCCCGAGTAACCTCTCCAATTGGAAATCATGCAATTTGTCGAGGTACAGCGACTCCGGTACGACACTCACGGATGCACCCATGTCAATTTCCATTGGTATCTTGAATCCCGCAACATCTATGTAGATTTTGATGCTTTCCGAATCGCTGTCCATTAACCTCGTGCTCCTGATGACGTGTAATTCTAACATCTCCTCGTCCTGTTGTTGTTCTCCCATGCTATGTAGTCTCTTGGGATTTCTACTCATAGCTTTGAACGCTGGACTCATAGCTTTGGAAGCTGGTTTACCCTTCAGTCGGCATTCCTTCACCAGATGCCCAGTCTTTCTGCAGAAGAAACACTCTGCCTTCACATGTGGACAACTTTGAGCAATGTGTTGTCCCAGGGTCCCAGGCACCTATAGCATGACTTCGATGCTCTGTTAGAATTTCCAGTTTCTGAGACTTTGGGCCCCCATCGTCTTTTTTTTGAACCTGCAGGTGATTTACCTCGGTTGACTGATGACCGTAATCATTATTTAATTCTCGGGAATATTGTTCGGCCATGCGCATCGACCTTGCTGTCTGACAAGCAATCTCAAAACTCAACACATCCCCATCATCAATAACTTCCGTTTTGATCACATCATTTTTCATCCCACAAACAAAACGATCCTGTAATACTCAGTTTTGAAAGTTTCCAAAATTACAGTGCATCGATGGCTTTTTTAATGCTACGATGTAATCACTGATACTTACATCAGCCTTTTGATTCTGAATCGCGAAATGATAGCTTTCAGCAATTTCTAATGGTTTGGGATTATAGTGCTGCTCCAGCTTCATTAAAATCTCTTTAAGCGTTGTGTCCTTTGGCTCGTCACGCACAAGCAGATTTACAAGAGTGTCATATAATGCCGGACCTGCCTCCGATAAGAAGATCGCTTTCTTATGTTCCAACACAGCCTGGTTCTGGACTGCATTGTCTGGAACTTCGATTATGTTATTTGAAATGAAATACATTTCTAGCCGATCAACATATGGTTTAAAATGTTCCCGGTCGTGTCTATATTGCCCCAAATATCCCAATACTCCTGCCATTTTAATCTGCAGCTGTTCACACCATGTGCTGTATTTTACCTCGGATTTTGTAGCTTTTTCCAAAGACAGAAACTTACAAAGTCTCTCTGTCGGCTGGCTGAATCCTTCACCAACCAAGTTTCAGCTTTAAATCATCCAAAAAATCCCATCTCAGTCGCCAAATATGATATATTCACAGAGCACAGCACACACAGCTTCCTAACATGGCAGGCAGCTCTCTCAAAAGTCTCCATAAATCTGCCTGGGCTGTTTATTATTAACCCTGCACTTGCAGTACACAATATGTCCACATTCACAGTGTGGAGCTACACACATTACAAGCTTACAGACATTACAATAATACTCCTGTGAAGCGCATTGAGAAGCTTTACTACATTAAAGGCATTATACAAATACAAGTTGTTGCTTTGTTACAGCAGCCATTGCTGGGAACACTTGATGCAGCAGGAGCTGGGGGAGAGCCAGCATGGGTCTCAGTAGACACAGGACTTGCAGATTGGGTGAGCCACATTGCCTGCATGCCCGACACAAGACTCTACTCAGAACTCCTACATGGCAAGCGAGCCCCAGGTGGGCAGAGAAAACGTCTCAAGGACACCCTTAATACCTCTTTGATGAAGTGCAACATCCTCACCGACACCTGGGAGTCCGGCACTGGTGAAACCCGGCTCGTTGTCACTGACCAGTATGTCAGGCAGGCCGTGGGTGGCAAACATGGCCCTTAGGCTTTCAATGGTGGCTGTGGCGGTGCTTCCCGACATTATTTCACATTCAATCCATTTTGAGAAAGCATCCACCACCACCAGGAACATTTTCTCGAGAAATGGGCCCACATAGTGGACATGGATCCTCGACCAGGACCACAAACTTAGTGGTGCCTCTCTGGGCGTATTGATCAACTGAGCATACACGCTGCATTGCCGTACACAGGACTCTAAGTCAGAGTTGATACCGGGCCACCACATGTGGGATCTGGCTATCGCTTTCATCATTACTATACCCGGGTGTGTGCTGTGGAGATCGGAGATGAACGTCTCCCTGCCCTTTTTGGGTAGCACTATGCGGTTATCCCACAACAGGCAGTCTGCCTGAATGGACAGCTCGTCCTTTCGCCGCTGGAATGGCTTGATTAGCTCTTGCATTTCAACAGGCATGCTGGCCCAGCTCCCATGCAGTACACAGTTTTTTACTAGGGACAGCAGAGGATCTTGGCTGGTCCAAGTCCTAATCTGGTGGGCCGTGATAGGTGATTTATCATTTTCAAATGCTTCCATGACCATCAACAAGTCTGCGGGCTGCACCACCATCAACAAGTTTGCAGGCTGCGCCATTTCCACCCCCGTGGTGGCCAATGGTAGCCGACTGAGAGCATCCGCACAGTTCTCGGTGCCTGGCCTGTGGTGGATGGTATAGTTATACACTGATAGAGCGACTGCCCACCTTTATATGTGGGCTGAGGCATTAGTATTTATCCCCTTGTTTTCAGCGAACAGGGATATGAGGGGCTTGTGATCGGTTTCCAGCTCAAATTTGAGGCCAAACAGGTACTGATGCATTTTATTTACCCCAAGCACACATGCTAATGCCACTTTCTCAATCATGCTGTAGGACCTCTTGGCCTTCGACAAGCTCCTGGAAGCATAGGCGACAGGTTGCAACTTCTCCACAACGTTAGCTTGTTGTAATACACACCCAACTCCGTACATGACGCATCACATGCTAGCACGAGTCTTTTACATGGGTTATACAATACAAGCAGCTTGTTGGAGCATAAAATATTTCTGGCTTTCTCAAAAGCAATTACTTGTTTTTTTCCCCATACCCAGTCCTCACCTTTACGCAATAACACATGTAGGGGCTCTAAGGGAGTGCTTAACCCCAGTAGGAAGTTACCAAAATAGTTGAGGAATCCCAGGAACGACCGCAGCTCCATGACGTTCTGTGGTCTGGGCGTGTTCCTGATAGCCTCTGTTTTGGCATCTGTGGGCCAAATGCCGTCCACCGCGATCTTTCTCCCCAAAAACTCAATTTCTGTTGCCATGAAGGCGCATTTCGACCTCTTCAGCCGCAGCCCTATGCGATCAAGTTACTGGAGGACCTCCTCCAGGTTTTGTAGGTGCTCGACGGTGTCCCGAACCATGACCAATATGTCGTCCTGGAAAACCACTGTGCGCAGTACCGATTTGAGTAGGCTCTCCATGTTTCTCTGGAAGATCGCTGCAGCTGACCGAATTCCAAACAGGCATCTGTTGTAGATGAACAGTCCCTTGTGCATGTTGATGCAGGTGAGGCCCTTCGAAGACTCCTCCAGCTCCTGTGTCATGTAGGCCGAAGTCAGGTCGAGCTTGGTGAATGTCTTGCCTCGTGCCAGCGTCGTAAATAGGTTGTCTGCCTTAGGTAGCGGGTATTGGTCCTGTAGCAAGAAACAATTAATAGTTACTTTATAATCACCGCAAATCCTGACTGTGCCATCACTTTTGAGTACTGGAACAATCGGACTGGCCTACTCGCTGAATTCCACTGGGGAGATGATGCCCTCGCATTGCAGCCTGTCCAGCTCAATTTCCACTCTCTCCCTCATCATGTGAGGTACCGCTCATGCCTTGTGGTGAATGGGTCATGCCCCTGGGACCAAGTGGATCCGCACCTTCGCCCCGGAAATGTTTCCAATTCCTGGCTCAAAAAGGGAAGGAAATTTGTTAAGAACCTGGGTACATGAGGCCTCATTGACATGTGATAGTGCTCGGATGTCATCCCAGTTCCAGCAGATTTTGCCCAGCCAGCTCCTTCCAAGCAGTTTGGGGCCACCACCCGGGACAATCCAGAGTGGCAGTTCGTGCACCGTGCCCTCGTTAGTGACCTTGACTATGGCGCTACCCAGGAAAGTGATAAGCTCTTTGGTGTACGTTCTCAGTTTCGTGTCGATGGGGCTCAGGGCTGGTCTGAGTGCCTTGTTGCACCACAGTCTCTCAAACATCTTTTTACTCATGATGGATTGGCTAGCACCAGTGTTCAGTTCCATGGCTACGGGTAAGCCATTCAATTTTATGTTTAGCATTATAGGTGGACATTTCGTCAAAAATATGTGCACCCCGAATACTTCAGCATCTGCCTCCTCTCTCTGAGGCTCGAAATTGCTTTGGTCCACCATGGACCACGTGTTGATTAGCAGGTTTTGCAGAGCTCATCTGCAAGCTTGTTGGAGGTGCCCCATTGTTCCACAGCTCTTGCAAACATACCCTTTGAAGCAGCATGAATAGGCTGAATGGAAACCTCCACAACACCAATAAGGTGTGAATTGCCTTGCATTCTTCCTTTGTTGTGGACTCTGAATCATCTGGGTCACCTGAGGCCAGCTGGCAGTTGCAGACTCGTGGTTTCTGCCCTGTACATTTCTGCTCGCAAACACAGTTCCAGTTAATTTATGAACATTGCTAGCACTTGTGTGCTGAGAGATTTGTTTGGTATTATCACTGGTGGACATAAATGCCTGTGCTATCGCAATGGCTTTACTGAGGGTCGGTATCTCTACAGTCAAAAGTTTTCGTAGGATGGTCTCGTGGCCAATACCCAGTACAAAAAAGTCTCTGAGCATTTGCTCCAGGTAGCCATCAAACTCACATTGTCTTGCAAATCGCCTTAGCTCGGCGACGTAGCTCACCACTTCCTGATCTTCAGATCGCTGGTAGGTATGTAATCGATACCTTTCCATCAGCACACACTCCCTCGGGTTAAGATGCTCCTGAACCAGTGTACACAGCTCCTCATATGACTTATCTGTGGGTTTCACTGGAGCCAGAAGATTCTTCATGAGGCTGTAGGTTGGTGCCCCGCTCTCCTTTTTGCAGCGCTTCCTTCTCCGACCAGCTCGTTGGCTACAAAGTACTGGTCTAACCATTCAACATAGGCTTCCCAGTCCTCACCCTCTGAGAACTTCTCCAGGATGCCCACAGTTTGCTGCATCTTTGTGTTGGATTCATGTACTCGTCGCCAGTTGTTGTGTTTCTAACACAGATAAAACTGCACACAGGGAGGTTAAAGTAACAGTGACCTCAGTCTTTATTAAGACACTCCAGAGTGAGTAACAGGCCTTAGGGGCCGGCTTATATACAGTGCTCCCAAGGGATGTTTGGATCCCTTGGTACTTCAGGGGATGCGCTCCCTGGTGGCGGAACATGGGAGTGCATGCTTTACAGATGCACAACAGATAATAGGATTGAAGTCACTCACCAATTCATTCAGTTTTGAAGTCTAATGTTTTTCAAATTAAGAGACCTGCGTGCACAAGATTATATTTTAAACAGGGTTATAATGTGATGGATTTCTCGTAGGATCTCATTTGTATCCCAAGAGAACCACATATGGGAATTTTTAGGTGGTTTTTAAAATTGGAAGTTTGAATGAAAAGTGTGTTTATATATTGCTAACACCAAATTCATATTCTGATGTAGGTTTAATCCAATTTTAGCTGAACTTAGCACCAGTAGAATGAAAGCATAACTTATATGTGCTAATTTTGGATATTGCAACACCTTGTATGATGTTTGCAAATTAGTCCAGCTATATAACATCAATGGTTTTTACCAGGTGTAGAAAAGATTTGTCTCATCATTTTTCACACTTCAACGATGCAACATATTTCTTTTACTGCATTTTTTGGAAAATGTTCACATATTTACAGAGGAGATGATGCACACAAGAGAAAGAAAGAAAGAAAGACTTTATTCAGGACTAGATTTTACACTTTTGTGCTTATCGCCCAAAAATGGGCATTATTTCCGGCATGGGTGGTAAAAATGGGTTTCAGATCGTCAGCTTCTCGCCCATTCTCAAAGCACCTAGTCTCCATTTTTGAAATTGAACGTTACTGTGAGTGATATGAAATGGGCGGTAGCGTTAATTCTCACTGAACTTCTGCTATAAAGTGTCGCCATCCTTAGCAACGGCATGGCAACGCTCGATTCCCGCGATTCTGGAGGTCAAGGGTCATCATGACATGCGCAGAAGAGGAGACAGAGAGAGAGGTTGCTGAGAGGGACTGAAATCATGTGTGGCTGTGGTGTGTGCTTGTTTGGCTGTTGTGGAAGGCACGAGGGAGATTCACCAGCAGCAAAAAGCCAATTGAGCAACAAGAACATAGTTGGCATTGAGATTTTGTCCAACAAATAAGATATAACATGGAAGGGATGGAGGAGGCCCTGGAGCTGGTAGCCAGGAACACTGTTAGCAGAGGGCTCCCAGTGGTCTCGGAGCGCGGCACTGCAACCTCATTGCTAACCACACATAAGAGCCAGGAGCTTCTGGTTCAGAGCACGTTTCCACCTCAGGACCGTCCTCGCCCATATCCATCCAAGCAGCGGTTTGGCCGTCATCGCCCCCCCCCCTGTCCCCAATGACGCATCGCCTGAGGAGCTCCTTGGCCAGGCGGCTTGGAGTCAGGAGGAGAAGGGGAGGGGCTAGAGGTGGGGAGGAGAAGCGGGTGGAGTGGGGGGGAGGGGGAGGATTGTTTTTTACAGAAATACTGATGATTTCGGAAAACTGTTCGGTTTAAATGTTTTTATTTAACAAAATCTTTTTGCGCATTAGCTCAGACAGCTGCACTGTTACATGTTGGTGATTCCTTAACATCAAAGGGTATAATTATACTTACCTTTAATCAATTTAAACTTTAACTGTCACCAAGATGATGCCCACCATTGATGTATGACCTGCACATCCAGCAGTGTGTCAGCCTTGTAAATAACACTAACGTTCTTTCAGGCAAAGCACTCATTGATGAGCTCCTGATGTAAAGCTCTTGCAGCTATCATGTCACCATGGGCCCTTTCATGGGGTCTACAGGGGCGTGGGGGCATGGCTTCAGCATCAGCCTGATTGTCTGGGCCGATGTTAGCGTCCGCCTCCTCATCCTCATCTTCCTCTCTCTGGTGAGGTGGGCTGTCAGACTCTTCTGGCAATTCTTGTCCCCTCCTGATAGCCAATTTGTGCAGCATGGAACACACCACCATGAATTGAGCTACCTGCTCAGGGTGGTATTGGAGCTCGCCTCCTGAGTGGTCCAGGCATCTAAAGCGCTGCTTAAGCACTGCAATGGTTTTCTCCAGGATATTGAGAGTGGCTCTGTGGCTCTCGTTGTATCGCCTCTTGGCTTCGGTGTGCATTTTAACCTGAGCCCCACGCATTTGAGTCAACTAAGAACCTCCTCCAGGTTGTGCAGATGCTCGGCTGTGTTCCGACCTGTGACCAAGATGTCGACCTGGAAGACCACGGTGTGCGGGACCGACTTCAGTAAACTTTCCATGTTTCTTTGGAATATCGCCGCCACTGATCGGATTCCAAATGGGCATCTGTTTTAAACAAAAAGACCGTTGTGCGTGTTGATGCAGGTGAGGGCCTTCGATGATTCCTCCAGTTCCTGCGTCATGTAGGCTGAAGTCAGATCCAGCTTCGTGAACCTCTTTCCTCCCGCCAGCGTTGCAAAGAGGTTGTCGGCTTTTGGTAGTGGGTATTGTTCCTGCAGGGAGAAACGATTGATAGTTACTTTGTAATTGCCAAAGATTCTGATGGTGCCGTCTCCCTTGAGGACTGGGACAGTAGGACTGGCCCACTCGTTGAACTCGATCGGTGAAATGATGCCCTCGCGTTGCAGCCGGTCTAGCTCGATCTCTACGCATTCTCTCATCATGTACGGTACTGCTCTCGCCTTGTGATGGATGGGTCGCGCCCCCGGAATTAGGTGGATCTGCACTTTTGCTCCTTGGAATTTCCCGATACCTGGTTCGAAAAGCGAAGGAAATTTGTTTAATACCTGGGCACACGAAGTATCATCAGCGGGCGATAGCGCTCGGACGTCGTCCCAGTTCCAGTGTATCTTTCCCAGCCAGCTCCTGCCGAGCAGCATGGGACCATCGCCCGGTACCACCCAGAGTGGTAGCTTGTGCACCGCTCCATCATAGGAGGCCTTTACGGTAGCACTGCCGATTACAGGAATCAGTTCTTTAGTGTAAGTTCTTAGTCTCGTGCGAACTGGAGTTAAGACTGGCCTTGAGGCCTTGTTGCACCACAACCTTTCAAAAGTATTTTTGCCCATGGTGGACTGGCTCGCGTCCGTGCCCAGCTCCATTACAACCGGGAGTCCATGTCGTTCAACATTCAGCATTATCAGGGGACAATTCGGGGTGAATGTGTGCACCCCATGTACATCAGCCTCCTTCATCTGAGGCTCTGGTTCGTAGTGATCCTCCGTGGATCTGTCCTCCTCTGCAACGTGGTGGTTTGGAGGTTTAACAGGCTTAGCAGCTCGCCTGCACACTCGTTGGAGGTGTCCCATTGTTCCACAGCCCTTGCAAACGTATCCTTTGAATCGGCATGAATGGAAACGATGATCACCCCCGCAGCGCCAACAAGGTGTTAATGGCCTTACATTCATCACCCTTGATGGTGGACTCTGAGACATCTGCGGACGTGTAGCTGCAGGTATGTGGGACCTACCCTGTACGTTACGATTCAAAACCAACATCACTTTGTTCACAGTACTTGTAGCAGCACTTGTGTGCTGAGAGATTTGCTTAGTATTGTCACTGGTGGCAATGAACACCTGGGCTATCGCTATGGCCTTACTCAAAGTTGGGGTCTCTACAATCAAAAGCTTGCGAAGTATGGTTTCGTGGCCAATGCCAAGTATGAAAAAGTCTCTGAGCATGTGCTCCAAATGTCCTTCAAATTTGCAATGTCCTGCAAGGTGTCTCAGCTTGGCGACATAACTCGCCACTTCCTGGCCTTCAGACCTTTTGTACGTGTAGAACCGGTACCTCACCATCAGAACGTGTTCCTTGGGATTCAAATGCTCTTGGACCAGTGTGCACAAATCGTCGTACGATTTCTCCGTGGGTTTCGCTGGAGTGAGATTCTTCAAGAGGCCATACGTTGGTGTCCCACAGACGGTGAGGAGGATCGCTCTACATTTGTCAGCGCTCTCTTCCCCATCTAGCTCGTTGGCCATGAAGTATTGGTCGATTCGCTCCACAAAAGTTTCCCAATCATCTCCCTACAAAAATTTCTCCAGGATGCCCACTGTTCTCTGCATCTTTGGGTTCGCTATCTGTATCTCATCGTCAGTTTTAGTGTAAGTAGAAAGAGTCAGACTGAACACTGTGAGCTCAAAGTAAAGTGTGACCTTAGTCTTTTATTGCAGGTCTCCAGAGTGCTTTTCCAACCTGTGAAGCCTTCTTAAATACCTGTGCTTCCAAGGGATTATGGGATCCCTTGGAGTTCCAGTGAATGAGTCCTCTGCTGGCTGTACAGAGTAAATACAAGTCCACATATATAACACCGTCCACGTCCATGAGGCCCCCGTAGGGTCAGCACCATTCTGGAGACAAATGGGATGCCCTGTGGAGTGGTGCTTGGGGCCGGCACCTCCAGAGTGGAGGCGGGAATGACTGGAGGGCCACTAGATGGCCTTGGGGTGGAATGACTGCTGGAGCGTGACGATGCATGTTCTTCGAAGTCCGTGCTCTCATCCATCGAGAACAGACCCAGCGGATTGACGGGCGACAATCGGAGCTCCTCAGCACCAGATGTAATAGGATCGTCCGCCGACTCCTGCCCCGCGCCCCACCTTCTGGCCTCTGTGGTCTTGCCTGGAGCCGTGCTGCTGGCTGAGCTGCAAAACACAAATTAGGTTATCGGAGGAGAAGGGTGTGCTCGGGTGACAAGGTGAGTCCAGCGCTACACACAGCGCACAACAAAAGCACCACTGCTCTCAAAATCATTGCAGACATCATATTTCATGACTATCAGCACATTGTGCATTGCAATGATTTTCATGAGGCGAGCATGATATATAATTGTTCGGATATGAGTTGGTGTCGCATCTATTGACATTATAGAATGCAATGGTGTAAGCTTTGCTCATGAGGCATCACTTCAGGCTCTGCAGATGCGTCCGCGGCTGTCCGGCGGTGCTTCCCCACGAGTGCTAGCACTTGCTCCTCCATCTCAGTGATGTCGCTGGGGACCTGTTTGCCTCATCGTCGATAGCTTCTTCTGTAAAAGGTACCAGGACGACATGACATGAGATCATTGCATGATATCATTGCTAGGTACTGTCAGGAACACTGATACAAGACATAACCGACAGATGTAATCATGATTATTATGATTATTATCATTCTTTATCAAAAGACGTACACCGTGACCACAGGCTTTGAGTAAAATATTCCCGGAAAAAGTGCAAAACCTCACATCTGCTAATAGTCACTCATTGATACGTCCTTACTATACAGTATAAATGCACATGAGGCCCATGCTTGAGAGAAGGTCAATCTGTGACCTGTCCTTTATTCCTTAGCACTCAAGTGATGAAGGTGGGTGGAGCTTCCCCTTTTATACCTGAAGGTCCAGGTTAGGAGTGTCTCCCACCTAGTGGTCAGTGTTCTCACGGTGTACAACTTAGGTCAGTTTATACATGGGTTACAATGCTGGTTGAATACATGACATCACCTCCCCCCCCAAAGTCTTATTGGGATCACAGGTTGAGTCTCTCTGGTGGTTTACGCTCCCTTGTAGAGCACCTGAGTTGGGGCTCCGGTTGTTGGGCGCTGGCCTGAGTGTCTGCTGTTTGCAGTGCCTCAGGCCTGTCCGGACTGCCCACAGTGACTGGGCTCTCCTCCCTTTGGTTCCGGTGTTCGGTCACCTGTGGTGGAATGAACTCTATATCGTGTTCTTCCTCTGCTTCTTCTATTGGGTTGCTGAACCTCCTTTTTGTTTGATCCACATGTTTGCGGCAGATTTGTCCATTGGTAAGTTTAACTACCAGAATCCTATTTCCCTCTTTGGCAACCACAGTGCCTGTGAGCCATTTGGGCCCTGCAGCGTAGTTGAGGACAAAAACAGGATAATTTACATCAATACATCGCGCCCTCGCATTTCTGTCATGGCAGTGATATTGTGACTGGCGCCTGCTCTCGACAATTTCTTTCATGGTGGGGTGTATAAGGGATAATCGGGTTTTGAGCATCCTTTTCATTAGTAGCTCTGCGGGTGGAACCCCTGTGAGTGAGTGTGGTCGGGATCTATAGGCTAACAGGAGGCGTGATAAGCGGGTTTGTAGGGAATCCCCTTGGAATCTGAGCATCCCCTGTTTGATTATCTGCACTGCTCGTTCTGCCTGGCCGTTTGAGGCCGGCTTGAACAGTGCCGTTCTAACATGGTTAATTCCATTGCCTGCCATGAAGTCCTGGAATTCAGTTCTTGTGAAGCACGGGCCATTGTCACTGACCAAGATGTCCGGTAGACCGTGGGCGGCGAACATTGCCCGTAGACTTTCTACCGTGGCAGAGGATGTGCTTGAATTTAAAATGTCACACTCGATCCATTTGGAGTAGGCGTCTACTACAACCAAAAACATTTTCCCCATGAAAGGACCTGCGTAGTCCACATGGATGCGTGATCAAGGCTTGGTGGGCCATGGCCAGGGGCTAAGGGGGGCTTCCCTGGGCGCATGGCCCAGCTGGGCACACGTGTTGCACCTGCGAACACAAAGTTCCAGATCTGCGTCTATCCCTGGCCACCAAACGTGTGACCTGGCAATTGCCTTCATCGTGACAATGCCCGTGTGCCCATTGTGGAGTTCTCTGATGAACACCTTTCTGCCCATCTGGGGCATGACTACGCGGTTTCCCCACAGTTGGCAATAGGCCTGAATCGAGAGTTCATCCTTGCGCCTGTGAAATGGTTTAAATTTCTCAGGGCATGCCCTGTACGTGGCTGCCCAGTCCCCATTCAGGACACATTTCTTGACTGGAGACAATAGCGGGTCTCTATTTGTCCAGACTTTAATCTGACGGGCTGTCACGGGTGAGCCTTCGCTTCCAAAAGCTTCAACAGCCATGACCATCTCAGCACCATGCTCGGTAGCCCCCTCAGTGGTGGCTAGTGGGAGCCTGCTGAGTGCATCGGCGCAGTTTTCGGTGCCCGGTCTGTGCCGAATTGTGTAGTCATAGGCAGCTAACGTGAGTGCCCACCTCTGTATGCGGGCCGATGCATTCTGCATTTATGGCCTTGTTGTCGGCCAAAAGGGACGTTAGGGGTTTGTGATCTGTCTCCAGCTCAAATTTCCTGCCAAACAGGTACTGGTGCATTTTCTTTACCGCATATACACATGCGAGCGCCTCCTTTTCTACCATCCTGTAGCCCCTTTCTGCCTGGGACAGACTCCTGGAGGCATAAGCTGCCGGCTGTAACTGACCCTTGGCATTGACATGCTGCAACACACAGCCGACACCATAGGACGATGCATCGCACATTAACACAAGTTTCTTACATGGGTCATATAGCGTTAACAGATTGTTGGAACATAACAAATTGCGTGCTCTATTAAAAGCCCTTTCCTGGCTGTCCCCCCAGACCCATTCGCGACCTTTGCGTAGGAGCACATGTAGCGGCTCTAGCAGCATGCTCAATTTGGGAAGAAAGTTACCAAAATAGTTCAGGAGCCCCAGGAACGAACGCAGCTCCGTCGTGTTATGGGGTCTGGGTGCTCTCTGGATCGCTTCTGTCTTGGATGCAGTAGGGCTGATCCTGTCTGCTGCTACCCTCATCCCCAGGAATTCTACCTCTGGAGCTAGGAAGACGCACTTCGCCTTGTTCAGTCGCAGACCTACCCGGTCCAGTCTGCGTAGCACCTGCTGCAGGTTGTGGAGGTGTTCTTCAGTATCATAACCCGTAATGAGGATGTCGTCCTGAAAAACCACCGTCCCTGGAATCGACTTGAGGAGGCTTTCCATATTTCGTTGGAAGATCGCGACGGCCGAGCGAATCCCGAATGGACATCTGTTGCACTCAAACAATCCCTTGTGTGTCATGATGGTGGTTAGCTTCTTCGACTCACTCACCAGCTCCTGGGTCATGTAAGCTGAGGTCAGGTCCAATTTTGAAAAAAGTTTGCCACCGGATAGCGTCGCAAAGAGATCCTCCGCTCTCGGTAGCGGGTACTGGTCTTGGAGTGACACCCGATTGATGGTGGCCTTGTAATCGCCACATATCCTGACCGACCCATCCGCTTTGAGCACCGGCACAATCGGGCTCACCCAGTCACTGAATTCGACTGGCGAGATGATGCCTTCCCTCAACAGGCGGTCCAATTCACCTTCTATCTTTCCCCGCATCACGTACGGCACCGCTCTGGCCTTGTGGTGTACTGGTCTGGCATCCGGGTTTATGTGAATCACTACCTTGGCCCCCATGAAAGTGCCAATGCCGGGTTGAAATAATGAGTCAAATTTGTCCAGGACCTGTGAGCATGATACTCGCTCCACAGAGGAAATTGCATTGACATCGCCCCATTTCCAGTTCATGACAGCAGTAGTGCGCGACCGTCCCCTGGGACAATCCAGAGTGGCAACCTGTTCTCCGAATCTTTGTGGGACACGACTACCGTGGCGCTGCCTAGCACCGGAATGATCTGCTTTGTGTAAGTCCGTAGCTGTGCGTCAATCGGCGATAATTTTGGCCTCCTGGCCTTGGATGCCCACAACTTTTTGAACTGTTTGATACCCATCAGGGATTAGCTGGCACCCGTGTCTAACTCCATTGATACTGGTATGCCATTGAGGAGCACTTTCATCATTATTGGTTGCATCCTGGTGTATGAACTGTATACGTGCTCCACATGAACTCGCTGAACTTCAGCTTCCAGCAATTTCCCCCAGTGTCCATTTCTGCAATTTCTGCAGGTATTTTGCTCATCTCTGCAAACTCCGGCTGAATGTATGCCTCCACGCCTCCAGCATGAGTTGCGGTTTGAAACAAAAGGTCCCTTGCCAGTCGATCGTCCCTGACTGCCCTTGTTATTGTCCTTGAGTGCACCATTAACAGGTGTTGATGGCCCCATTACTGGCCGCATTGTCCCTTGCAATGGCATGAATCGCTGTTCAGCTTGATATTGTCTCTGTCGAACTCCCCCTCTGGGTTCGACTACATGTTGGGGCATGCCTGACTGCCCTTGTCTGCCTGGAGAACTGTGTACTGCTTTAACAATGTTGAATCTCTGTCCCAACCATTCCTTAACACAGTACCTCTCATCTGTTCTGCTAGTGGCCATGTTCGCGTGGTTTAAATCCCAGTTTCTTGTCGCCATTGATACGTCCTTACTGCACAGTTTCAATGCCCACGAGGCCTATGCTTGAGAGAAGGTCAGTCTGTGACCTGTCCTTTATTCCTTAGCACTCAAGTGATGAAGGTGGGTGGAGCTTCCCCTTTTATACTTGAAGGTCCAGGTTAGGAGTGTCTCCCACCTAGTGGTCAGTGTTCTCACGGTGTACAACTTAGGTCAGTTTATACATGGGTTACAATGCTGGTTGAATACATGACACTCATGACTGCTACAAATCAAGTTATATAAATACATAAGTACATGTAAATCAATATAATACTTACTCTTGCGGATCCCACAAGGTCATTTCATCGTTTGCGGCATTGGTTGCCCTCACGCACCTCGTTGGTCACCAACGAGACCACCTCTGCTATATCAGTCTATATCTTCTGGTAGGCCTTTGGGGAGGGCTTCTCTGGCTCTTTTGCGGCCTCCAATGTGCTCCTCTCTCTCCTCACTGTCCTCTGCAGTGTCAGTCTCCGGAGCATGCTGTGATGCCTCCTCCTCTCTCTCCATTATAGGGCAAATTCAACTATGTGGCTGGTAACAGCTAATTTTTGTTTGCCTATTTGCTGTGAAACTCTAAAGTCTCCCTCCTTCCTCCCAAAGCAGCCACACCACAGCCGCACATGCCTTCAGTCCCTCTGAGCTCCCTCTCTCGCTGTCTCCTCTTCTGTGCATGTCATGGTGACCTTTGACCTCCAGAATCGCAGGAATCAAGCATTGCCATGCCGTTGCTAAGAACACACTTTACAGCAGAAGGTCAGAAAAATTTTAAGCTGCTGTCCATTTGACATCGCTCGTGGTAACGCCCATTTTCAAAAATGTACACTAGGTGTTTTGAGAATGGGTGAGAAACCTGCGATCTGAAAACCCTTTTTTACCGCCCACACCGGAAATAATGCTCATTTTTGGGCGATAACCACAAAAGTGGGGGTTCTAGCCCCATGATGTAATCCTCATGCAAGGCCAAGAATACTGGTTATAATGGAAAATAGTGTCCGATTATCGGCCAGATGATCGGCGAGCGCTAATTTCAGCATTTCGCCCATAATTCACCCAAATGATCGCTGGCCCAAAAAGACGCTGAAGAAAAGCTGCAATCACCTGACCTTAGCTCTATGGATGCCATTTTGTATCTCGGAGAATCTTTAATAAAAGACTGCTTGAAGTGCTTGTCAGGAGAAGCAATTTGTGAGTGATTTTAAGGGCGTTTTTGACTCTTGCCAATCATTTAATCACATTTCTATTTGTTGAGGACAAATTAAGGGCATTTATAGTGATTTATATTGCTGTGTCCGGTAATTTCTCAACCAGTATTGATGACTAATCACATGCTGCAGAATAGAGATGGGAGATGGTTTATTGAAGAGCATTATGTGCCCAATCAAAGAGGTGGCAGACTGGTGAGAAAGAGGAGACATTACACCCAACGCATTTACAGGGATAAGTGATCATACCTGGACTTGTCCGATAACACATGCGTTCGAAGGTTGCGATTCCAAAAGGAGATCATCAGTGATATATGACAGATAATTAAGGGAGATCAGCAGCCTACCAGCACCATCAGGACCGCACTGCCCATTGTGGTTATGGTTACTATGGCACTTTCCTTCTATGCATCGGGCTCCTTTCAGGCCTCAACTGGCGACATTTGTAGTATCTCTCAGCACGCCACACATTGTTGCATTCGACAGGTGACTCAAGCCCTTTATGCATCTAGGATGGACTTTATAAACTTCTCTATGATCAGGGAGGCAGAGACTGAGAGGGCTTTGGGTTTCTCGAGAATAGCAAACTTCCCCAAGACGCAGGGAGCAATAGACTGTATGCACATCACCCTGTGAGCACCTTTACAGGATGCAGAGGGGTTTCGGAACCAAAAGGGTTTCCACTCCATTCATATGCAGTTCATTGTCGACCACAAGCAAATAACCATGGCAGAAAATGCAAATTTTCCAGGGAGCATCCATGATGCGCACATCTTGCGTGAGAGCACTAGTTCTGACCTGTAAGAGTCAGCCACAAGGTCACTGTTGGATGCTGGGGATAAAGGATTATGGCCTTGCCAACTGGCTCATGATCCCCTGCACAAGCCCCAGACAGAAGCCGAGAAGCGCTACAATGAAAGCCATATAGCTACGCGCAATATTGTCGAAAAGACAATCGGATTTCTGAAGTAGCACTTCAGATGCCTGGACCACTCAGGAGGCAACCTACAATACCACCCTGAGCAAGTCGCTGAATTCATTGTGGTGTGCTGCATGTTACATAACCTAGCTATCAGAAGAGGACAACAATTGCCAGGTGGGACTGCCGGTCCACCTCAGGAGAGAGGGGAGGCGGAAGAGGAGGATGAGGAGGAGGACAAGGACCTCGGGGAAGACTGTCAGCCTGGCGATGAACCCATGCCCCCACAACCCCGCCCCCCCACCCCCCTCCACCCCCGCACACCACTGGAAATATCCCGTGGTAGTTACGCAGCTGCAAAACTCTTGTGTCAACAGCTCATAAATGCAGGCTTTGCATGAAGTTACATTGGTGACAGTTACAGTTGCGCTACGTTTCATCCTTGCCTGGCCCGGCCTGGCCATGGCCATTGTTTCCAAACATTGTATTGATATTTTACCGTACATTATTAGAAGGCACTTCACAACAATTGTAAACTTAAATAAAAAATTTTAACAGGTAATTTTACATTTTCTTAACAAACATATATAACACTGCCCCCTCCCTAACAGCGACCAAAATTTTTAACAGAACAATATAACAACAATACCCTCCCACCATCCCCAACAGTCAACATTCAACAATTTTATTTTAATAACAACAATAATATATGTGCCCCCCCCCACCTGTGGCCACGCTTCCCTCCTGTATCTTGACCCCCACCCTTGTTGTAACCGACCTACTCCCCGAGTAATGGAATCAAGACATCTTGCAGAAGAGCACCTCAAGGCCTGCTGCTGTGGGGGGGGGGGGGGGGGGGGGGGGTGACGTCAGCAGAATTACCTCAGTGGATGGAGGAGAAGATGTTTGCGAAAAAACGTCTTCCGAGTCAGAAGGAACTTCTTCCTTCTGTCTCGCATCTGTCGTGCTGGATGGTCGTACAGCATCTTGGGGTGCAGTGCCGTATCTTAAAATTATCGCATGCCGCAAGGCATCGACAGAGTTGGTCATTGCCGCAACTATCTGCTCCATGCCCTCCGCTATTCGTACGGACAGTGTGACAATGTTGACGGTCAACCCACCAAGTGCCTGGAGGAGCTCTCGACCTATATCGGCGCTTGGCCTTGACGGTGACACCATGTCCTCATTGACATCTGCCCGTCGCAGCGCATGCCTACTTCGCCGACTCAACCTGTGCGGGGTCGGCGTGGGCACTGGATGACTTGGTGTGGCATACTGCAAGCCATTTGGCCCCGCTACTTCATCCATTGAGGATGACGTGGCTGCAGGTACCACAGATGAGAAATCAGGCTCTGTTTCATCCTTTTCATCCTCATTTTGGTGCTCGTCACCCGTGGTGCTGCTGCAGGGGCCTGCTTTTGCGCCTGGGCAGTCTGGGGAGCTGGAAAACATAATTGAGGTTATTAGAAGGGAAGGGGAGACATGAGAATGCTTGCGCTGTGCTGGCATATGTACGAGGAGCAACAGTACTGCAATAAATGTGAACTAGAGACATTACATATGATCAACGAGAGTACAGAAGAGTACAGAAACTGCATGCATAACATTACATCATTCATTTATTATAATTAAATGCCATTAAATTACTTTAAATTGCCATTGGTTTACCACTGCTTTACACATTACTCACCATGGCGCAACGACGGGATCTGCACCACCACGGGTGGCAGAACGATTTTGGGTGCCCACTAATGCTGCGGCATGTTCTTCCAGGTCGGTGAGAGGGTGCAGCTCCGGGATTGGTGCAGAAAAGGTCTGTTGCTGCAAGACAGATAGGCGTGTACCAGGACATGGTGCGCCTGTCACAGGCCAGCGTCGACATAGGCCAAGAGCTGCTCAAGACCATGGCTACGATAGCCGGAAACATCGCAGCACTATCAGAACGACAGCCGGAGGATATGTTAGGTTTGATCACCGCGGTGGAGCGAACCGTTGACTCTGACTCTGTCGATGCCATGTGGCAATCGATGGAACGGGACATGGTGCGGAATCCCCTGTGCTATAATGGTCGGGTCGACAGCACCTGAGGGTGGGGAGCTGCCAGCAGCTTCCAGCCCTGAAGCCGTGCCTTCCGGATCACAAGCTTCTCCTGAGGCCCCATTCATTGCACCTGCAATGTCTGACCCCCAACAACAACAACAGAACTCGGGGTGCGGTGCTGCATGGCAGCTTGGTACCACCACAGAGAGGTCCGGGTTCAGGGTCAGTGGGAAAGGGAAGAGCGGGAGTAAGAATTGGGGGGTGAGTCCCAAGGGTGGTGGACTACGCGGTCAAGGTCGAGGTCGAGAACAGTGAAGGGTGCTTTGTTGTAGTCAAGTGTTCATTACTCATTTAAAATAGTTTAAGTTTGATTTTTAAAAGTTTATTTCAACTTGTTAAAATTATTAAAGTTGTTGTAGTTGTTCAAAGTTATAGTTATAAGTTTTACAAAGTTTTAAAACTATTGTATATTTTTTACATTTTTATATAAATGTTTCAATTGACTCTTGTACAGTGTCAAACTTTTGGGGTAATAGTCTTCAGGGTTCCAAATCGCAGCTCTCCACATTCAAGCAAAGCGTTCATTTCTGAGCTGCTGACATAACAATTTTGCAATGGCATACACTCCGCGTGCCTTCCGCTGTGGTGTTGGGGGGCGGTAGGGAGAGGGGGGGTACCATGGATTCATCTGGAAGCTCCTCCTCATCATTCTCCCCCTCATTTTCCTCTTCTTTCTCTCCCGTCTCCAGCACTCTCTCCTCAGGTGGTCCTGCAGTCCCATGTGACAATTCCTGTCCCAGCATGATTGCTGAATTAAGCAACATGCAGCACACCACTGTGAACTGAGCAACCTGCTCAGGGTGGTATTGCAGCCTGCCTCCTGAGTGTTCCAAGCAACAAAAGCGTTGCTACAGCACTCCAAATGTCTTTTTGATAAAATTACATGTGGCTTTATGGCTTATTATATCATTGCTCGGCTTCTGTCTGAGGGTTCCGTAGGGAGGGGGGTCAAGAGCCAGGTGGCGAGGCCGTACCCTTTGTCCCCCAGCATCCAGCATTTAACTTGTGTCTCAGACTTCAAAAGGTTAGATACAGTGCTCTCACGTAAAATATGCACATCATGGATGCTCCTGAAAAGTAGGCATTCACTACCATTATGTGCTACGTATGGTCGCAGACAAGCTGTACATTGAGGGAGTAGAATCCCTTACAGTTTCGGTACACCTCCCCCTCCTGTAATGGTGCTCGCAGGGCAATATGGGTACAGTCAACAGCACCATGCACCTTGGGGAAGCCGGCAATGCATGCAAATCGCAAAGCCCTCTCACTCTGTGCCTCCTTGGTCATTGGGAAATTTATAAATTCCATCCGGCATGCATACAGTGCTTCGGTTACCTGTCGAATGCAGCGATGAGTAGCATCCTGAGAAATACAGCACATGTCCCCAGCTGATGCCTGAAAAGAGCCACATGCATAAAAGGAAAGTATCGCAGTCACCTTCACCTCGACAGAGAGTGCAGTAATGCTGGTGGTACTGGGCTGCAGGTCTGCCTTAATGAGCTGGCAAATCCCATTGATCACCTCTTTTCAGAAACGCACTGTCGATCGGTCAGGTCCAAGTATGAGCGCTTCTCCCTGAAAATCCTTTGCGGGTAAGGCCTCCTCCTCATCAGTCTGTGACCTCCTCCATTACCCTGATAACGCTGCTCAATAAACCTTTTCCCATCTGGATCCTGCATTAAACAGGTAGTCAGCAATACAGGCTGAGATAGTACAGGCCCCATTCTTTTTAATTTCCAGAATCTCCTCAAATATCCTGAGATAAACTCAAATGATTTTTCAATGAAAAAAATAGAACTGAAATGTCGTCTAACTTAATAATGTACTCCGTACCAATAAAAATATCTTTCCCACTGTAAATCGCACTGTAAAGTCACTGTTCACCTCAGAAATACTGAGGTGCTGCTTTTGCTGACTGTTCCCGATTTCAAAATGGCGGCACTGAGCCCTACCGCCCATTCTCGGCCACTTAAGATCGAGTAAAATCACCTCTTCAAGGATGGCATGCAGCTCTGGTGGTATGTCTGCGGTATATCATGAAACTTGAACTTTTTGAGCAGTATGTGGGCAGTATTCTGCACGGCGGACGGTGTGCATATCACTCGGCGGTATGTCAATGATGAATCTTCTGACGAGTGCTATGTAGATGGTATGTACGTGTTTTTTGACAAATTTGCATTTTTAGGCAGTAAGTGGGCGGTATGTTGATGAATTTAGGGCCCATTGAATTATTGTATGACTTACCATATTCCTCAGAAGCCTCCGATGGAGAACTGATGATGTTGTCACGCTTGGCTCTGGACAGATGAGCTATGATCTTTTCATGCTTTGTGAGAGATTTTCTTGTCGGCCTTTAGTATTCGGCATTATTTTCAATTTTCAGCTGTGTTACAATTTGTATTTTGCTGATATTTTCAGATTGTGATTGCACTTTTTGACAGTCTGATAGATTCCTGAGTATTTTTGAATATTGTTTAACTTTTAAAACAATGCCAGTCCATGCTTTAGCTCATTCCTATGGTCTGGATCAAGGTTGCTTGTTTTCTAACGAAGGGTTTCCACCATTTTCTGTTTTTATTTCAGATTCCAGCATCCATAGTATTTTGCTTTGTGTTGCTTGTTTTCTGTCTATTTGAAAAAGTTTGGTTTTGCTATCATTAACTTTGCTTTGTTATAACGTTATTTGCACAAATCAAGTGGCTCATTTACATGCATAAAGATGAACTATTTACACGTCATTTTTTTTCAGTGTAAACGCAATGAAGTTGATACCAGAAAATGATCCAAAAAGCCAATGTATGCAACAATCCAAAATCCCTGCCTTTGACTCTTTCCTCCTCTGAACTGTAAGAACTCCATCCAAAAATTGTTCAACTTTCATATACAACTATTTTGTTGTAAACATTAATCAAGTACCCCCTGATTAAAGGGGAGGTCACACTCCAAAAATTATTCAAGTGCCACTTTTTTTTTTGTTTTTTGTTTTGTTTTTTGAGGGCACCAAAACACAAATTATACAAGTGCCCCCTGGCTAAAAGGAGGGGGGAGGGGCACTAAAACTGACAAACTTAAACAAATTAACCTTCAGACATGGTTCAAATTAAAATTTGGTTGCCGGGTGATGATGCACCCCAGTCCCTCTGGCGTCCACCTCTCGCGGAAGGCCGCGAGCATACCAGTGGATACCGCGTGTCAACTTTCAGAGACAACTATTTTAGTTGAAAAACACAAAATCAACTGCTCCCTGACTAAAGGGAGGCGGGGGAGGGGGGGGGGGGGGCGGGGTGGACACACCAAACATTTTCAAACAAGTGCCCCTTTATTTATTTTTAGATTTTTTTTTGAGGGCACTGAAATATATGCAAATGCCCCCTGGCTAAAAGGAGGGGGGGCACTAAAACCGACAAACATAGACAAATTAAACTTTAAACAATAGTATTCAAATTAAAATTTGGTTGCCGGGATGATGATGCACTCCAGTCCCTTCGGCGCCCACCTCTCGCGGAAGGCCGTGAGCGTACCGGTAGACACCGCGTATCAACTTTCATATACAACTATTTTGTTGTAAGCAGAAAATCAAGTGCCACCTGATTAAAGGGGGAGGCACACATCAAACATTTTCAGACACGTGCCCCCTTTGTTTTTTTTTAGGGCACTGAAACACAAATTATACAATTGCCCCCTGGCTAAAAGGGGCGGGGGGGATCACGCCAAACACTTTCAAACAAGTGCCCCTTTGATTTTTTTAGGGCACTAAAAACACAAATTATACAAGTGCCCCCTTGCTAAAAAGGCAGGGGGATACTAAAAACCGGCACAATAAACATATAAAATCGAATTAAAATTTGGTTGCCAAGGGTGATGATGCACTCCAGTCCCTCCGGCGCCCACCTCTCGCGGAAGGCTGTGAGCGTACCGATGGACACCGCGTGTCAACTTTCATATACAACTGTTTTGTTGTAATCAGTAATCAAGAGCCCCCCTGATTAAAGGGGAGTGGGGGGGGGGGGGACACACACACTCCAAAAACTTTTCAAGTGCCCCCTTGTTTTTTTGGGGGGGGGTTTTTTTGAGGGCACTAAAACACAAATTATACAAGTGCCCCCTGGCTAAAAGGGGTGGGGGGGGGGGGCACGAACTAAAAATCGGCACAATAAACAAATTATATTTTAAACATATAAAATTAAATTAAAATTTGGTTGCCGGGGGTGATGATGCACTCCAGTCCCTCCAGTGTCCACCTCTCGCGGAAGCCGTGAGTGTAGTACCACCGCGTGTCAACTTTCATATACATCAAAAAATATCTGGCACATCTGTTTGACCATTCAATTTACCAATCTAAATCATCAATCTTTTTCCATTGACATCATTAGCCTTGTAATTATGCTGTGTAAACAATAGCAGACGAATGCTTAACATTTTGGTATGAAATTTCTTTGTCCATTATTTTAATGGTGTCTTCAACTCATTTAACAGAAAGACATAATTACAATGCCACTCTCCCTTTCTGAAGTCAACTTGGGCATTATTATTAACTTCGAACACACTAACTATACGACCTGGAATCAAAACCAGCAGGCCGTAAAGCATTTTTGTAGGGACATGCATTGAACATAGTATTTACAACGCAAATGAGAAATTTAAGGAATTAACAAATATTTAACAGTTCTCTCTTTGAGGTGCTTGATTGTTAGGATTGCAATCTCAAGCATTTGGTTCTTGGATGATGTCGCATGCAACTATTGCCATCTACAGAACTGGTATTTAGTAATCCACCAAAGAGATCTATTCCAATAATTTGAATATAATTCTTGTAGCCAGTGAAGTTTTATAATAATGTAAGTCCTTACATGTACGCAGAATGGACCACAGATTGCAATAAACAAACCTTACTAGTGTTTCCTGGTTGAAGCAGGCAGGAAAAAGAGATTAAGTATGAAATTGCATCTAGGATTAAAGCTGGAGTATCTGCCACATGTCTGTACTTTAGGTTATTCTCTGAATGGAAGGTTCTCTATGGCTGCTTTCCCCAGAAAGTGCTCGACATCATTGGATGGGAAATCACCGAATCTGTGGCAATGGGCAAAGTTGAATCCCTTGGGGGCAACAATGATATGTTCATTCCGAATCCTCCTTCTCACATCCAACTTCCCCTTCATCCCACAATCTGTTCTCACTTGCAAACTACTGATGTTGTCTGCATACATATATTGCTCTCCCCCACCACCCCTCACCACAAGTCGACACTTGTGCCTTTCTGCTTTCAGATAACAAAGATTGAGCAGTGCCAGAGATGAGGAGGAATTTCTTCTCACAGAAGGTCGTGAATTTTTTGGAATTCTCTACTCCAGAGAGCTGTGGAGACTGAGCCATTGAATATATTAATTACATTCAAGGCGGCAATAGACAGATTTTGAACTACAGGGGAGTCAATGATTAAGGAAAACAGGTAGAAAAGTGGAGTTGAGGCCGAGATCAGATCAGCCATGATCTTATTGAATGGCGGAGCAGGCTCGAGGGACCGAATGGCCTATTCCTGCTCCTATTTCTTATGTTCTTATGTTTTATGTTCAGAGCCTGTCCCCGAGGCGATGGGTGAGAGTGAGGGGGGAGAAGAAGATACAACTCTCTGCATCTGACACTCGCAGACAACAGCTCAGAAACTGATACCAAGCATCATTTAGAGGGTAGTGTAGGTGCGATGAAGCACCGGGCATGAGTGGGCTGCAGCAAGGCCAGGGGAATAGGGTAGCTCGGGGGCCAGCTCTCCGGAGGGCAAATTCCCGCGCAAGTTCTGCTGCACACGACACAGATGAGGACTTCAATGGGGCGGCCTTCAGAAGAAGGGTGATGGACAAGCACACCGAATTGCTAGGCACAATGACAAGCTGCCAGAGAGCCTCTTGTCAATAGCAAGGAGCATGGAGGAGTCAAACTCCAACATTGGCCGGTGATTTGCCCAAAGCTTGGAGCCCATGATTTCCAGCCTCGAAATGATGGAAAATTCCAAGAGAGACTCCATCGATTCAGACACGATATTGTGTGTGTTGGGCAATGTCGCAGCTGCCATTGCAGCATGGGCGGAAATGACCCAACGTTTTAGTGCTGCAGCGGAAACACAGACCGCTCTCATGCAGTCTCAATTTGCTGCCACCCAAGGTCAGACTGCTGCCAGCGTAGATGGGCATACCAGTGTCGAATGGGGCTTGTAGTGTGCCACATCAGACCAGCAACCTCTCCTGCGACAGATTGCTAGGAATGCTGAGGTTCTGCCCTGGGGAATTGGCAGTGGGTTTGTGGAGCAGAAACCTGGTGAAATTTTTTAGCACTTCTGTTCCCACCACTGCCACTTGGCCATTGTGCTTACCGCTGTGTGTCAGCCAGCCAGCCCAGACTGCTGCCACCCATGCAAAGGTGGTGTAGTCTACAGCCAGGCCTTCTAGGACCAGAGCTGCTTGAGATTGTCCTGCAAGGCCATTTGAATTCTCCCCCATGGAAACTCAGCAGCCTTCCACCAGCCATACTGCAACCACTGCAGGAGCACTTCATTCGAACACTAGAGCAGAAAAGAGCACCCAAATGACAGGCACGAAGAGATTACACAAGGGTGATTAGTTGATATAGTATTTGTGAATTGATTATTGATAAATTTATTCATTTTGTTTGGAATATTTGTTTTCTGATCGCTCTTATTTCAGCTTTTTGCCCAAGAAGATGCTGTGACAGAGAGATGGTATGATGAGGATGTGGTTGATGAGAATGTGGTGAGCAATGGGGATCTGGGGTTTCATTCACTGGAATCGAAGTCTGATGAGATATTCACAGACAGACCGTGCTGGAGTGGGATTTGCTGTCTTCCACTTCCCTTTCTCCTCGTCCTACTCCTCTTCCTCATCCTCTACCTTCTCTTCTCCCCTGTCCTCTTCCTGGCGTGGTCCCGCTATCCCTGCTGGCCAGGCCTGCACCTCAGGATTACCAATTTGTGAAGCCTGCAGCAAACCACCATGATATGGGACAATCACTCAGCATGTACTGGAGGGCTCCTCCTGAGCGGTCAAGGCTGTGGAACCGTTGCTTCAGCAACCTGATGGTCTGCTCGAAGATGTTCCTGGTGCTAGAATGGATCTTGTTATATGAATACTGGGTACGAGTGGTGGGGCTGCAAAAGGGAGTCATCAGCCAGGTGCAGAGCGTATAGCCCTTTTCTCTGAGTAGCCACCTTCAGGTTTGCTGAGGTTCTGGAAGATAGCTGGCACACCGGACTGCTGCAGGATGAAGAAATCAAGATAGCGGGCATTGAGCATTAGGTTGCACTGTGCTTGGTTGCATACCACCCTTCTACAAGCGAGACTGGACTGATGTCACTGGAGTCCAGGTAGCCCATTGGAGAAGCATCCATTGGAGCGGCGTCTGAGCCCAGTGGGGGGCTGAGAGCTGAGCCCAGTGGGGAGGGGCGAGGTCGAGCCCAGTGGGGGGCGAGGTCGAGCCCAGTAAGGAGCGGCACAGCATTTAACAATGGAGGGTTCGTGGCCCAGGAGCCATGCAGCATTTAACAGCATCGGGGTCGGGGCCCAGGGAAGGCGCAACAGAGCTTGGCCTCCAGTCATCTTGGTCAATACTCGCCACTGGACCAAGACCTAGCTCTGTCAAGCCCATGTGATGGCTGGTGTGCAACAGCCACCGCACGTTAAAAAAATCCACGCACAGGCATCTCCCACCTTATAAGATGTAACTCATTGTAACACCTGTGAGCCCATCATTTTTTGGTGTGAAGAGCATCATCCTCATCACGAGGGACTGCCGAGTAGTAGTAGTACTTCGTAGGAACACTAGGACAGGAAAAGGCAGCCGAACGACAGGCACTAAGGGATTTAACAAGGGTAATTTGTTCATATCGTAATTGGATTCTGATCAGGCATTCACCTGCACCCTGTCTGTAACAGGGATTGGCTGCCTGCCTCCTCGTCCTCTTCCTCTACCTCTTCTTCCTCCTTCTCCTCCTGCCCCATGTACTGGAGGACTACTCCTGAGTGGTCAAAGTAGTGGAACCATTGCAACAATAGCCCAGTGGTCTGCTTGATGATATTCTTGGTGGAAGCATGGCTCTCATTATTTGAGTGCTGAGCACAGGTGTTGGGGTTGCGGAGGGGAGAGCGCTTGTTTCCAAGCAGCCACCATCGAGTTTGATGTGATGACTGGAAGATTGTGGGCACACTGGACTGATGCAGGATGAAGGCATCATGACTGCTGCCAGGATGGCGGGCATTGACCATCTGGAGAGCTGGGCACAGTCGCACAACAAATGCACATTAAGCGAATGAAACATAGAAACATAGAAAATAGGTGCAGGAGTAGGCCATTCGGCCCTTCTAGCCTGCACCGCCATTCAATGAGTTCATGGCTGAACATGCAACTTCAGTACCCCATTCCTGCTTTCTCACCATACCCCTTGATTCCCCTAGTAGTAAGGACTTCATCTAACTCCTTTTTGAATATATTTAGTGAATTGGCCTCAACAACTTTCTGTGGTAGAGAATTCCACAGGTTCACCACTCTCTGGGTGAAGAAATTCCTCCTCATCTCAGTCTTAAATGGCTTCCCCCTTATCCTTAGACTGTGTCCCCTGGTTCTGGACTTCCCCAACATTGGGAACATTCTTCCTGCATCTAACCTGTCTAACCCCGTCAGAATTTTAAACGTTTCTATGAGGTCCCCTCTCATTCTTCTGAACTCCAGTGAATACAAGCCCAGTTGATCCAGTCTTTCTTGATAGGTCAGTCCCGCCATCCCGGGAATCAGTCTGGTGAACCTTCGCTGCACTCCCTCAATAGCAAGAATGTCCTTCCTCAGGTTAGGAGACCAAAACTGTACACAATACTCCAGGTGTGGCCTCACCAAGGCCCTGTACAACTGTAGCAACACCTCCCTGCCCCTGTACTCAAATCCCCTCGCTATGAAGGCCAACATGCCATTTGCTTTCTTAACCGCCTGCTGTACCTGCATGCCAACCTTCAATGACTGATGTACCATGACACCCAGGTCTCGTTGCACCTCTCCTTTTCCTAATCTGTCACCATTCAGATAATAGTCTGTCTCTCTGTTTTTACCACCAAAGTGGATAACCTCACATTTATCCACATTATACTTCATCTGCCATGCATTTGCCCATTCACCTAACCTATCCAAGTCGCTCTGCAGCCTCATAGAATCCTCCTTGCAGCTCACACTGCCACCCAACTTAGTGTCATCCGCAAATTTGGAGATACTACATTTAATCCCCTCGTCTAAATCATTAATGTACAGTGTAAACAGCTGGGGCCCCAGCACAGAATGGCAGCCTTTGCAGTTACGGAAGACCTCAGTAGCGTTATATGGTGCCTGCAAAGACACGTGGGTGCAGTCGATGGTGCTCTACACCATGGGGAAGCCCACTATCCTGGCAAAGCCACATGTATGCTCATTCTGCTTCTCTCTGATCAGAGAGAAGAAAATATAGTGCCTTCTTTTGGTGCAGAGAGTCTCAGTGACCTCCTGGATGCAGTGATGGACAGCGAACTGTGAGATGTTAGCTATGTCTCCTGCTGTAGAGTGGTAGGAGCTGCTAGCAAAGAAATTGAGGGCCACAGTGAACTTGACTGCCACTGGGAGAACCATGGTCACCTTGCACTCAGGCTGCAGGTCTGGTTGCAGGAGGTGGCAGAGTTCTGTGACCACCTCCTTGGAGAAACGGAGCCTCCTATTACACCGCTCCTCGTTTAAGTGGATAAAAGAGAAGCGCTCTCGTAAGAAGCTTGGTGGGTAAGGCCTCCTGTTTAAAAATGTCCTGGCCCTCCCCTCTATGCCTACTGTTATGTATGCAATACTATGTAACGAGCATTCTACCGCCACCAGAGGGCGTATCTGTTGGAGTCCCAAGGGATCCCAGCATCCCTTGGGAGCACTGTATATAAGCAGGTCTCCCAATGCTATATTAATACTCTGGAGTTAGAATAAAGAGACTAAGGTCACACTTACTTACGTCTACAGTATTCAGTCACATTGCTTTATTCGAGACATAACTGGTGGCGAGATAACAAACCATCATGCGAAAATGCAGAGAACTGTTGGTATCCTGGAGAAATCCTCAGAACGGGACGATTGGGAGGCCTTCGTTGATCGACTCGACCAATACTTTGTGGCCAATGAGCTGAAATGGAGTGTGAATGCTGCCAGACGAAGGGCAATCCTCCTCACCGTCTGCGGGGCAACAACCTATGGCCTCACGAAGAATCTTCAAGCTCCAGTGAAACCAACAACCAAATCGTATGAAGAACGGCGTACGCTGGTCCGGGAGTAGCTAAATCTGAAGGAGAGCATTCTGATGGCAAGGTATCGTTTTTACACATGTCAACGGTCTGAAGGCCAGGAAGTGGCAAGCTATGTCGCCGAACTAAGGCGCCTTGCAGGACATTGCGAATTCAATGGATTCCTGGAGAAAATGCTAAGAGTCTTTTTTGTGCTTGGCATTGGCCATGAAATTATTCTTTGCAAACTATTGACTGTTGAAACACCGAACCTGAGTAAAGCCTTAATGATAGCCCAGGCATTTATGTCCATCAGCGAAAGCACCAAACAAATTTCACTGCATGAAGATATTTCGGCAAGTACTGTACACAAAGTGACATCGTTTTCAGGCAAGAATGCATATAGCAGAATGGACACGCCTGCAGCTGCACGACCTCAGATGACTCAGAGTCCGCTATCAAGTGTGAATGTGAGGCAATTGACACCTTGTTGGCACTGCGGAGGCGATCATCGAGCCCATCAATGCCGCTTCAAACACTATGCGTGCAAAGGCTGTGGAACAATGGGACACCTCCAGCGAATGTGCAGCCGAGCTGAAAACCCGGCAAACCACCACATTGCAGAGGAAAACTGATCCAGGGCGGATCAAACTGAACTAGAGACTCAAACCGAGGAGGCAGAAGTGTATAGTGTACACACTTTCACCATGAAATGTCCACCGATCATGTTAAAAGTTGAACTGAACAGAATTACAGTATCCATGGAATCGGACACGGGTGCGAGTCATACATAAGAACATAAGAACATAAGAATTAGGAACAGGAGTAGGCCATCTAGCCCCTCGAGCGTGCTCCACCATTCAAAAAGATCATGGCTGATCTGGCCGTGGACCCAGCTCCACTTACCCGCCCGCTCCCCATAACGCTTAATTCCCTGATTGGTTAAAAATCGATCTATCTGTGATTTGAATACATTCAATGAGCTAGCCTCAACTACTTCCTTGGGCAGAGAATTCCACAGATTCACAACCCTCTGGGAGAAGAAATTCCTTCTCAACTCGGTTTTAAATTGGCTCCCCGGTATTTTGAGGCTGTGCCCCCAAGTTCTAGTCTCCCCGACCAGTGGAAACAACCTCTCTGCCTCTATCTTGTCGATCCCTTTCATTATTTTAAATGTTTTTATAAGATCACCCCCTCATCCTTCTGAATTCCAACGAGTAAAGACCCAGTCTACTCAATCTATCATCATAAGGTAACCCCCTCATCTCCGGAATCAGCCTGGTGAATCATCTCTGTACCCCCTACAAGGCTAGTATATCCTTCCTTAAGTAAGGTGACCAAAACTGCACGCAGTACTCCAGGTGCGGCCTCACCAATACCCTGTACAGTTGCAGCAGGACCTCCCTGCTTTTGTACTCCATCCCTCTTGCAATGAAGGCCAACATTCCATTTGCCCTCCTGATTACCTGCTGCACCTGCAAACTAACTTTTTGGGATTCATGCACAAGGATCCAAAAGAGTTTCATGCACAAGGACCCCCAGGTCCCTCTGCACCGCAGCATGTTGTAATTTCTCCCCATTCAAATAATATTCCCTTTTACGTTTTTTATTTCCAAGGTGGATGACCTCACATTTTCCGACATTGTATTCCATCTGCCAAACCTTAGCCCATTCGCTTAACCTATCTAAATCTCTTTGCAGCCTCTCTGTGTCCTCTACACAACCCACTTTCCAACTAATCTTTGTGCCATCTGCAAATTTTGTTACACTACACTCTGTCCCCTCTTCCAGGTCATCTATGTATATTGTAAACAGTTGTGGTCCCAGCACCAATCCATGTGGCACACCACTAACCACCAATTTCCAACCCGAAAAGGACCCATTTATCCCGACTCTCTGCTTTCTGTTAGCCAGCCAATTCTCTATCCATGCTAATACATTTCCTCTGATTCCGCGAACCTTTATCTTCTGCAGTAACCTTTTGTGTGGCACCTTTTGGAAATCTAAATATACCACATCCATCGGTACACCTCTATTCACCTTGCTCGTTATATCTGCAAAGAATTCCAGTAAATTAGTTGAACATGATTTCCTCTTCATGAATCCATGTTGTGTCTGCTTGATTGCACTATTCCTATCTAGATGTCCCGCTATTTCTTCCTTAATGATAGCTTCAAGCATTTTCCCCAGTACAGATGTTAAACTAACTGGCCTATAGTTACCTGCCTTTTGTCGGCCCCCTTTTTTAAACAGAGGCGTTACATTAGCTGCTTTCCAATCCGCTGGTACCTCCCCAGAGTCCAGAGAATTTTGGAAGATTGTAACGAATGCATCTGCTATAACTTCCGCCATCTCTTTTAATACCCTGGGATGCATTTCATCAGGACCAGGTGACTTGTCTACCTTGAGTCCCATTAGCCTGTCCAGCATACCCCCCTAGTGATAGTGATTATCTCAAGATCCTCCTTTCCCACATTCCCATGACCAGCAATTTTTGGCATGGTTTTTATGTCCTCCACTGTGAAGACTGAAGCAAAATAATTGTTTAAGGTCTCAGCCATTTCCACATTTCCCATTATTAAATCCCCCTTCTCATCTTCGAAGGGACCAACATTTACTTTAGTCAAGACCAACATTTACTTTCGTCACTCTCTTCTGTTTTACATATCGGTAAAAGCTTTTACTATCTGTTTTTATGTTTAGCGCAAGTTTACTTTCGTAATCTATCTTTCCTTTCTTTATTGCTTTTTTAGTCATTCTTTGCTGACGTTTAAAATTTTCCCAATCTTCTAGTTTGCCACTAACCTTGGCCACCTTATATGCTTTGGTTTTTAATTTGATACTCTCCTTTATTTCCTTGGTTATCCACGGCTGGTTATGCCTTCTCTTACCGCCCTTCTTTTTCACTGGAATATATTTTTGTTGAGCACTATGAAAGAGCTCCTTAATAGTCCTCCAGTGTTCCTCAATTTTGCCACTGTTTAGTCTGTGTTCCCAGTCTACTTTAGCCAACTCTGCCCTCATCCCACTGTAGACCCCTTTTGTTTAAGCATAGTACGCTCGTTTGAGACACTACTTCCTCACCCTCAATCTGTATTACAAATTCAACCATACTGTGATCACTCATTCCAAGAGGATCTTTTAAAAGGAGATCGTTTATTATTCCTGTCTCATTACACAGGACCAGATCTAAGATAGCTTGCTCCCTTGTAGGTTCTGTAACATACTGTTCTAAGAAACAATCCCGTCTGCATTCTATGAATCCCTCCTCCAGGCTACCCCATGCGATTTGATTTGACCAATCGATATGTCGGTTAAAATCCCTCATGATTACTGCCGTTACTTTTTCGCATGCCTCCATTATTCCCTTGATTATTGTCCGCCCCACAGTAAAATTATTATTTTGGGGCCTATAAACTACGCCCACCAGTGACTTTTTCCCCTTACTATCTCTAATCTCCACCCACAATGATTCAACATTTTGTTCATTAGAGCCAATATCATCTCTCACAACTGCCCTGATATCATCCTTTATTAACAGAGCTACCCCACCTCCTTTCCCTTCTTGTCTATCCTTCCGAATCGTCAGACACCCCGGTATGTTTAATTCCCAGTCTTGACCACCCTGCAACCACGTTTCTGTAATGGCCACCAAATCATACCCATTTTAATGATTTGTGCCGCCAACTCATTTACTTTATTTCGAATGCTGTGTGTATTTAGGTAGAGTGTTTTAATACTAGTTTTTCAACCATGATTTTTAGTTTTGAGCTCTCCTGCAGCCCCTTTATATTCATACATATTGTCCCTTCCGATCACCTTGTGGTTTACACTTACCCCAGTGCTACTCTGCTCTGTTGCCTCCTGCCTTTTGCATTCTTTCTTGGGGTCCTGTTCATCTGCACTCTCACCCACTCTAACTAGCTCAGATCCCTCTCCTGGGTTCTGAATATGTAAAGTCCTGTCCCCTCAGTACAGATTCACACGAGGCATGTAGTGAAGTCAAGGTCACTCTGGACCTGCACCTTTATTTCACAGCTCTGGAATGCTGCACTTGCCTGAGACCTGTCCTTATATACCTGTCTCTTGCAAGTGCACCCCTGGTGGTAAGGTATGTTGGTGGTTACAGGTCATATCATATTACAGTCATGTAGAGCATGTTAGGATACAGTTATATATAATAATGTAAGATACATGATATCACCCTCCCCCAAGGTCTTATTGTCTTTATAGGTTCAGTCTCTCAGGTGGTCTATGCTCTCGCGTGGAGCGTCTCAGTTGTTTGCCTTGGTGTCTGTTTTTCTTTGGGTGTTGTTGCTGGTATCTCGCCTGGGCTGTCTGTTTCGATTGGTGTGATTATTGTTGACTCGCCTGGGCTGTCTGTTGGGATTGCCCTTTCCTCTGTCTGTCCACCAGGTGCGGTGCGAGTTCCACATTGTAGTCTGCCTCTGGTTCCGAAGTGTTGTTGGAAAATCTGCTTTTGACTTGGTCTACATGCCTCCGGCAGGTTTTGCCATTGTCCATTTGTACTACCAGTAGCCTGTTTCCTTCCTTGCCCGTTACTGTCCCTGCAAGCCATTTGGGACCCCTGCCATAATTTAGTACAAACACTTTCTTCCCTATCTCATTCCATCTCCCCCTTGAATTTCTGTCATGGTACTCAGTCAGCTTACGGCGCTTTGCCTCAACGATATCGTGCACGTCTGGGAGGATTAACGAGAACCTTGTTTTCAAAGTCCTTTTCATCAACAGTTGCGCGGGGGGGATCCCAGTCAATGAGTGCGGGCAAGATCTGTATGCCAGCAGCAGTCGCGACAGGCGACCCTGCAGAGTGGGTCCTTGGATTTTAAGTATGCCTTGTTGAATGATTTGCACTGCTCTCTTCGCCTGGCCGTTGGAGGCCACCTTGAACGATGCCATCTTGACGTGATTTATTCCGTGGTCAATTATAAAGTCTTGGAATTCTGCACTGGTGAAGCACAGGCCATTGTCACTGACCAATATGTCAGGGATTCCGTGCGATGCAAACATGGTTGCGAGGCTCTCCACAGTTGTGGAGGTTGTGCTCGAGTTTAAAATGGTGCATTCGATCCACTTTGAAAATGCATCGACAACTACGAGGAACATTTTGCCCATGAATGGGCCCACATAGTATACATGCACCCGCAACCACGGTTTGGTAGGCCAGGGCCAGGGGCTCAGTGGAGCCTCCCTGGGGGCATTGCTGAGTTGGGCACAAATGGTGCACCTCCGGACGCAGAGCTCCAGGTCCGCGTCAATACCAGGCCACCAGATGTGGGATCTGGCTATGGCCTTGATGAGAACGAACCCCGGGTGCTCGCGGTGGAGCTCCCGGACAAATGCCTCTCTGCCTCGCAGAGGCATGACTACTCGGCTGCCCCACATCATGCAGTCTGCTTGTAGTGATAGCTCATGCATGCGCCTGTGAAAGGATTTTAATTCCTCGAGACAGGCATCGTGAGCCTCTGCCCAGTCACCGGTTAGGGCACATCTTTTTACTAAGGATAACGTGGGGGTCGCTGGCCGTCCAGGCTCTGATTTGGCGAGGCATCTTGGGCGAACCTGTGGACTCAAAGGCATTGATTGCCATGACTATCTCACAATCCTGTTCGTCAGACCCTTCCGTGGTCGCCAGGGGTAGCCTGCTGAGCGCGTCAGCACAGTTGTTTGTGCCTGGTCTGTGCCTTATGGTATAGTCGTAGGACACCAGCATGAGTGCCCACCGTTGAATTCGCGCCGAGGCGTTGGCGTTTATTGCCTTGCTCTCGGATAGGAGGGACGTGAGGGGCTTGTGGTCAGTTTCTAACGCGAACTTGGCCCCGAAAAGGTATTGGTGCATCTTTTTGACACCGTACACGCATGAGAGAGCCTCCTTCTCTACCATTCCGTACCCGCGCTCCGCCCGCGAAAGTGACCTGGAGGTATAAGCTATGGGTTGTAATTTGCCCGCACTATTGACATGTTGCAAAACGCATCCGACCCTATACGCTGATGCATCGCACGTGAGAACTAGCTTTTTACCTGGATCAAAGAAAGTCAAAACACTGTTGGAACACAGAAGGTTGCGTGCCTTATTGAAGTAGCGTTCCTGGGTGTCCCCCCAAAACCAATTGCACCCCTTTCTGAGTAGCACGTGGAGAGGCTCCAGCAGCGTGCTTAAGTTCTGTATAAAGTTCCCAAAGTAATTGAGTAGCCCGAGAAAGGTGCACAGTTCTGAGACATTCCAGGGCCTGGGTGCCAGGCGAATTGGTTCTGTTTTGGACTCTGTTGGGCGGATTCCATCAGCGGCAATCCTTCTGCCCAAAAATTCAACCTCGGGTGCGAGAAACAGGCACTTGGATTTCTTGACTCGTCGGCCTACCCGATCCAACCGCTTTAGTACTTCCCCCAAATTACGGAGATGGGAGTCGGTGTCCCTGCCCGTGATAAGTATGTCGTCTTGATGTACAACCGTCCCCAGGATAGACTTGAGCAGACTCTCTATGTTGCGCTGGAATATGGCAGCTGCCGACCTGATGCCGAATGGGCATCGATTGTACATGAAAAGGCCTCGATGTGTGTTGATGGTGATGAGTAGCTTGGATTCCTCGGTCAATTCTTGCATCATATACTCAGATGTGAGATCTAATTTTGAGAAAAGTTCACCTCCAGCCAATGTGGCAAATAAGTCCTCCGCTCTGGGCAGCGGGTACTGGTCCTGTAGGGAGACTCTGTTTATGGTAGATTTGTAGTCCCCACAGATTCGTACGGATCCATCAGGCTTCATGACTGGGACGATGGTTCGTGTTCAATCTTTTCCCTCATCACATAGGGTACAGCTCTGGCCTTGTGATGGACCGGTCTAGCATCCTGTGTGAGGTAGATTTTGACTTTGGCCCCTTTGAAAGTGCCCACACCTGGCTGAAAGAGATGTTCAAATCGCTTTATAACTGTTGAGCAGGAGGTTCGTTCCTCTAATGACATGGCATGGACATCATCCCATTTCCAGTTTAGTTTTGCCAGCCAGCTTCTCCCCAGCCGTGCTGGGGGGTCTCCGGGGACAATCCACAGGGGAAGTCAGTTCACTGTCCCTTTGTGTGTGACAGAGAGCATAGCACTGCCGAGGACTGGTATGATTTCTTTGGTATAGGTCCTTAGTGTGGTGTCGACCCTTGTGCATTTTGGTCTGTCTCTTTTATGCGGCCACAGTTGTTCAAATTGTTGAGCACCCATGAGAGATTGACTCACTCCTGTATCCAGCTCCATGTTGACAGATATCCCATTGAGTAGGACTCTCATCATTATAAGAGGCGTCCTGTTGTAGGAGCAGCGGCCATGGATCGTGTTGACCCGCTGTACCCCGTGTCATGGTTACTGTCCCCACCATCTTCTGGCCCGCTTTCCGACCCATCTGATTCGTATACCAGCCGAGCTGCCGTTTTTTTGCGCTTGCATTCCAAATGCCCTGTGTATTCACAATTTCTGCAAACAGCCTGCTGAAATCGACATCCCCTTGCCGAGTGCCCACCCCCACACCTCCAGCACAGACCTGTTCCATTGTTCAAAGTGTTCCGAAAGAATGAGCTGCGTCTGGCTGATCTCTCTTGAGCTTCTCTCAGTTTGTAGTTGATTGCTCACATTGTGGGTCGATGAGGTGTGAACGGTCGTTCCTGTGGCCCTTGATGGCTTCTGCCTGCTGTTGAGAACCTGTTCTCCTGGTTTTGTCTGTGTGTCGGTGTAGCAGCTTGTTTAGTGCTGTGAACTTCTTGTTCCAATATTTCGATAGTTGTCGTACCTGCATTGTAAATCAACCTCGTTTCTTCTTCCCTTACCAAGAATGTCTGTGCAACCAGTGCTGCTGCCTCTAAGGTCAGGTTCTTGGTCTCCATGAGCTTTCGGAATATGCCTGCGTGGCCTATTCCTTCAATGAAAAAGTCTCTCAGCATTTCTCTCCTCAGTTCATCGGAGAACTCACATAAACTAGCCAACCTCCGAAGTTCCGCCACGAAGTCGGGTATGCTCTGGCCCACACAGTAGAACCTGTGTCTGACCATGTGTCGGCTGCTCACTGGCTTCAGGTGGTATCTTACCAGTGTGCTCAATTCTTCAAACGACTTGCTTGCTGGTTTCTCGGGTGCCAACAGATCCTTCATTAAAGCGTATGTTTTCGAGCCACAGCTGGTCAAGAGATGGGCTCTTCTCTTGTCTGCCTTATCGTCGCCTAACCAGTCTTTAGTTACAAAGCTTTGCTGGAGCCTTTCTATAACATCCTCCCAATTGTCTCCCGCATTGTACTTTTCATCTGATCCGTTGTTCGCCATTCTGTGGATTCTGTAATTCCGTAACCCGTTGCCACTGTAAAGTCTTGTCCCCTCAGTACAGATTCACACGAGGCATGTAGTGAAGTCAAGGTCACTCTGGACCTGCACCTTTATTTCACAGCTTTAGAATGCTGCACTTGCCTGAGACCTGTCCTTATATACCTGTCTCTTGCAAGTGCACACCTGGTGGTAAGGTATGCTGGTGGTTACAGGTCATAACTTATTAGTCATGTATAGCATGTTAGGATACAGTTATATATAATAATGTAAGATACATGGCAGGATACTCCTCGCATTGAGGCACCAAGCTTTCATTATTGCCTTTTTATTACACTTTGACCCTTTAGAATTTTGCTGGACAGTGGCCCTTTTTTTTTTGCCTTGGATTTCTCTGCCCTCCACTTCTACTCATCTCCTTTCTGTCTTTTGTTTCTGTCTCCATTTTGTTTCCCTCTGTCTCCCTGCATTGGTTCCGATCCCACTGCCATATTAGTTTAACTCCTCCCCAACAGCACTAGCAAACACTCCACCATGGACATTGGTTCTGGTCCTGCCTAGGTGCAGACCCTCCAGTTTATACTGGTCCCACCTCCCCAAGAACCGGTTCCAATGCCCCAGGAATTTGAATCCCTCCCTGCTGCACCACTGCTCAAGCCACGTATTCATCTGCGCTATCCTACGATTCCTACTCTGACTAGCACGTGGCACTGGTAGCAATCCTGAGATTACTACTTTTGAGGTCCTACTTTTTAATTTATCTCCTAGCTCCTTAAATTCGTCTTGTAGGACCTCATCCCTTTTTTTACCTGTATCGTTGGTACCAATGTGCACCATGACAACTGGCTGTTCACCCTCCCTTTTCAGAATGTCCTGCACCCACTCCGAGACATCCTTGACCCTTGCATCAGGGAGGCAACATACCATCCTAAAGTCTCGGTTGCGGCCGCAGAAATGCCTATCTATTCCCCTTACAATTGAATCCCCTGTCACTATCGCTCTCTCACTCTTTTTCCTGCCCTCCTGTGCAACAGAGCCAGCCACAGTGCCATGAACTTGGCTGCTGCTGCCCTCCGCTGATGAGTCATCCCCCTCAACAGTACTCAAAGCGGTGTATCTGTTTTGTAGGGGGATGACTGCACGGGACCCCTGCACTACCTTCCTTGCACTGCTCTTCCTGCTGGTCTTCCATTCCCTAGCTGGCTGCGGACCCTTCACCTGCGGTAAGACCAACTCGCTGCACGTGCTACTCACGTCATTCTCAGCATCATGGATGCTGAGTCAGTCTATCATGAGCAAAAAGACCTTCGACAGGCTGTGGTGCAACAAGGCACACAGGCCCAAGCTGAGCCCTATTCACACCAAGTTGAGAACTTACACTAAAGAGCTAATCCCTGTTATTGGTAGCGCAGCAGTAAAAGTCTCCTATGATGGAGCAGTGCACGAACTCCCACTGTGGATTGTACCAGGAGATGGCTCCATACTGTTTGGCAGAAGCTGGCTGGAAAAAATCGGCTGGAACTGGAACGACATCCGAGCGCTTTCGTCCGTTGATGAGGCCTCATGTGCCCAGGTCCTGAGCAAGTTTCCTTTGTTGTTTGAGCCAGGCATCGGAAATTTCTCGGGGGCGAAGGTGCAAATCCACTTGATTCCCAGTACACGACCCATCCACCACAAGGCACGGGCGGTGCCATACATGGTGCGAGAGAAAGTGGAGATCGAGCTGGACAGGCTGCAATGAGAGGGCATCATCGCGCTGGTGGAGTTCAACGAATGGGCCAGTCCAATTGTTCCGGTTCTCAAGGGCGATGGCACAGTCAGAATTTGTGGGGATTATAACGTAACGATTAACCATTTTTCACTGCAAGACCAGTACCAGCTACTCAAGGCAGATGACCTATTTGCGACGCTGGCAGGAGGAAAGACGTTCACCAAGTTGGACCTGACCTCGGCCTACATGATGCAGGAGCTGGCGGAATCCTCGAAAGGCCTCACCTGCATCAACATACACAAAGCTCTGTTCATCTACAATAGATGCCCATTTGGGATTCAATTGGCCGCGGCTATTTTTCAAAGAAACATGGAGAGTCTGCTAAAGTTGTTTCCGTGCACCGTGGTTTTCCAGGACGACATATTGATCACAGGTCGGGACACCATCGAACACTTGCAGAACCTGGAAGAGGTTCTAAGTTGGCTAGATCCTGTGGGACTCAGGTTGAAACGCTCGAAGTGTATTTTCCTGGTGCCAGAGATCGAGTTCTTAGGGAGAAGAATTGCAGCAGACGGCATCAGACCCACCGACGCCAAGACGGAGGCCATCAAGAACGTGCCGAGACCACAGAACGTGACAGAGCTGCGGTCGTTCCTGGGACTCCTCAATTATTTGGTCATTTCCTACCCGGGTTAAGCACCTTGCTGGAACCTCTACACATGTTGCTATGCAAGGGAGATGACTGGGTATGGGGGAAATCACAAGAGAAAGCTTTTGAGAAAGCCTGAAATCTGTTATGTTCCAACAAACTGCTTGTCCTGTATGATCCATGCAAGCGTTTAGTGTTAGCTTGCGATGCGTCTTTGTACGGGGTCGGGTGTGTGTTACAATAAGCAAATGAATTGGAAACATTGCAGGCGGTCGCTTGTGCATCCAGCACCTTGTCCAAGGCCGAAAGGGCCTACAGCATGATTGAAAAAGAATCTCTGGCATGTGTTTACAGGGTAAAAAAAATGCATCAGTATCTGTTTAGGCTTAAGTTCGAGTTAGAATCTGACCACAAACCACTCATATCGCTATTCTATCGCTATTCTATCGCTATTAATACCAATGCCTCTGCTCGCATCTAAAGATGGGCGCTCACGCTGTCTGCATATAGCTATGTAATTCGCCACAGGCCAGGAACAGAGAACTGCGCTCAGTCGGCCAATATTGCCCACCACCGGGGTGGAAATGGCACAGCCAGCAGACTTGCTCTTGGTGATGGATGCATTTGAAAACAAAAAGTTACCCTTTACAGCCCGCCAGATCAGGATCTGGACCAGCCAGGATCCTTTAATGTCCCGTGTAAAAAACTGTGTCCTCCATGGGAGCTGGTCCAGCGTCCCAGCAGCGATGCATGAAGATATCAAACCGTCCCAGTGGCGTAAAGATGAAATGTTCATGCAGGCGGACTGTCTTTTGTGGGGTAATCGCGTGGTTTTGCCCAAGAAAGCCATGGAAATGTTGATACGCGACCTACACAGTACCCACCCAGGCATAGTAATGATGAAAGCTATAGTGAGATCCTGTGTATGGTGGCCCGGCATCGACTCAGATTTGCGTGCGCCAATGCAACACTTGCTCTCAACTGAGCAATGCACCCAGTAAGGCACCGCTAAGTTTGTGGTCATGGCCCTCCAAACCATGATCTAGGATCCATGTTGACTTCGCTGGCCTGTTGCTAGGCAAAATGTTCTTGGTTCTTGTGGATGCTTATTCAAAATGGATTGAATGTGTAATAATGTCTGTAAGCACGACCACTGCCATCATCGAAAAACTACGAGCCATGTTCGCCATGCACGGCGTGCCTGATGCCCCTGTCAGCAGCAATGGGCCGTGCTCCACCAGCGTTGAATTCAAGGAATTCATGACCCGCAATGGGATCAAGCACGTCACATTTTCCCCATTCAAGCCCGCATCCAACGGCCAGGCAGAACGGGCAGTCCAAACCATTAAGCAAAGCTTGAAACGCATGTCGGAAGGCTCCCTGCAGACCCGCCTGGCCCACGTCCTGCTCAGCTACTGCAGTAGACCACACTTGCTCACCGGGGTTCCCCCAGCCGAACTGCTCATGAAAAAGACACTCAAAACAAGGCCCTCTAGTCCACCGTGATCTCCATGATCATGTTGAAGGCAGGCAGCATCAACAAAGCATGTACCATGATCGTGCAAATTTGTCACGCGATATTGAAGTCAATGACCCTGTATTTGTACTCAACTATGGACATGGTCCCAAATGGCTTGCTGGCACTGTCGTAGCCAAAGAAGGGAGTAGGGTGTTTCAGGTCAAACTCGCAAATGAACGAACTTGCAGAAAGCATTTGGACCAAACCAAACTGCGATTCACAGACAGCCATGAGCAACTTTAAGAGGACACCACCAACTTCGACCCTCTGACACACACACAAGTGGCAACCGACATCACAGTTGACCACGAAGCTGAACTCATCATCCCCTGCAGCCCAGCAAGGCCAGCTGCTTAGCAGCCCAATGAAGACCCAACCAACTCACCTGCGCCTGTGTTTGTACCAAGATGATCAGCTAGGGAGCAGAAAGCCCCAGATCATCTCACCCTGTAAATAAGTTTACTATTGACTTTGGGAAGGAGTGATTTTTTGTATGCAACACTATGTAACCAGCATTCTACCACCACCAGAGGGCATATCTTTTGGAGTCCCAAGGGATCCCAGCATCCCTTTGGAGCACTGTACATAAGCAGGCCTTCCATGCTGTACCAGTACTTTGGAGTTAGAATAAAGAGACTAAGGTCACACTTACTCACATCTACAGTACTCAGTCACATTGCTTTATTCGAGACATAACACCCACCTTCTCCTCTTCCTCGCTGCCTCTGTTCATTCTCCCGAAAATATTCGAGCATGACGGGAACTATCAGGAGAGCCCCCATGACAGTGAGCAAGTGTTGTGAGCAGAAACCTTTAAATAAGCATGAAGGCTTCTTCACTTGCAAAAACACTCCCTGGTACGTTAGAACCTTGCAAGAAGTTAATAAAGCTGCTGGAGTTGCAGAAGGTTCTAGAGAGCCAGTCAAACCGAAGAAACATGTCAGCTTCAAATTGTTGCTAATGATCCCTTTAATAACTTCACTCGCTATGTTTGCTCAGCTGATAACAATTAAAACAGGGCAGTAATTAAAGCGGTGCACTCCAAAATGGCTGAATAGGCGTCAAATGAGCATTACACACTTACTAACATCATAATCTGTATAATCTCCATAGTGATAGCGAGCACAAATATCGGTAGCGCTGCCACCCAGCTGAAAATGGTGGCTGTCACGGGACCCGTTGGCAGCGGGTGGAAGTGTGGCAGCCGCCATTTTTTTCCTGAATCTGGCCTCAACGGCTGTTGCTAGCCCCACGAATTTCTAGGTCTATGATTCCATTTGCTTCGATGATTACCCTTTTATATTTCTCATCCTTCAAAGTGAGTCTCTACATCATTTACTAAATCATAGAACCTGAGTAAATAGAGGCATGGAACAGACTGACACAAGTTCATTTTTGTTTCTTTTTTAAGCATTGGTTCCACTCTGCAATAAATAATGCAGACTTAGGATGTAGTCAGCTTCAAAGAACATAAATCTGGCAAAACTTAATAAACAAGAAAGTCATGCCTGTTTATGAATAACTTATTCACAAAGTAAGTCAAATCAATTTGATTATAGCACGGCAATTTCCATTTAAATATACAGAATATGGATGTATAATGTTACTCTTTTGATGCTACTGACATTGCTGTTGCCAAAATATGTCTTATTTTATCTATTTCAAGTATGTTCTATTCTCCTGAAATAAAATTACTGAGACATGTGTTGCATTTTCACTACGTATTTTAATGCTAAAAATCAGAACAATTTTCAGAACATGAATCTTCAGGAGAATTTCCAAAGAACTAGGAGGTTAGTTCATTTCAACAATGCTTCAGATGTTATTTTTTGATTACCAGTAGAATTTATTTCCACACATTTAAGGATTTTAGCATTCTTTTATGCACAAAGATTAGCATGTAAGAGCAGTTAACTTGTTATTGGAATCAACCTTTCATTTTAGCTAGTGGGCCTCCACTTCCTTCCCACCGTTTTGCTCGGTTGTGCCAACAGCATTGGGGAGGCAGGGTTGCTTTAGCGCGCTAAGAAGCAAAGAAGTTATGATGAACCTATCATCATAGGCAGTCCCTCGGAGTCGAGGAAGACTTGCTTCCAAAAGTGAGTGCTCAGGTGACTGCACAGTCCAGTGCGGGAAGTACAGTCTCTGTCACAGATGGGACAGACAGTGGTTGAAGGAAAGGGTTGGCGGACTGGTTTGCCACACGCTCCTTCCGCTGTCTGTGTTGGTTTTCTGCATACTCTCAGCGACGAGACTCCATTTCGTGTGGTCTTTGGCCAGGGATTGCCAGGTGTCAATGGGGATGTTGCATTTTATCAGGGAGGCTTTGAGGGTGTCCTTGAAACATTTCCTCTGCCCACCTGGGGCTTGCTTGCCGTGTAGGAGTTCCGAGTAGAGTGCTTGCTTTGGGAGTCTTGTGTCGGGCACGCGCACAATGTGGCCCGCCCGACGGAGCTGGTCGAGGGTGGTCAGTGCTTCGCTGCTGGGGATGTTGGCCTGATCGAGGACACTGATGTTGGTGCGTCTGTCCTCCCAGAGGATTTGCACGATCTGTACAACACTGAACCTGTAGAAAACACTGGTTCGACCTCAACTGAGTATTGTGTCCAATTCTGGGCACCGCACTTTCAGAAGGATGTGAAGGTCTTAGCGAGGGTTGCAGAAAAGATTTACGAGAATGGTTTCAGGGATGAGGGACTTCAGTTACGTGGATATACTGGAGAAGCTGGGTTTGTTCTTCTTAGAGCAGAAAAGCTTGAGAGGAGATTTGATAGAGGTGTTCAAAATCATGAATGCTCTGGACAGAGTAGATAGAGAGAAACTGTTCCCATTGGGGGAAGGGTGGAAAACCAGAGGACACAGATTTAAGGTGATCAGCAGAAGAACCAAAGGTGACATGAGGGGAAACTTTTTTACGCAGCGAGTAGGATCTGGAATGCACTGCCTGAGAGGGTGGTGGAAGCAGACTCAGTCATGGCTTTCAAAAGGGAATTGGATCAGTAGCTGAAGGAAAAAAACTTGCAGGGCTACGGGGAAAGGGCGGGGGAGTAGAACTGGCTGAAGTGCTCTTGCAGAGAGCCGGCACGGGCTCGATGGGCCGAATGGCCTCCTTCTGTGCTGTAACCATTATATAAGTAAAGCTTCTTAAACATCTATATATATTGCATGATATAAATATATATCTTGTCAGTCTATGCAGACAGTGTAATGCATACACCTGTGCTCACAGGTTTGTAGAGCTATTGAGTCTAGAGGAGTTCGTGTTCCATGTATATGTTGAATGTGCGAGGTTGCAGCCCCTCTTCCAATATTTGAAGGGGCTGCTCCTCAGATTCTGGTTGTACTTCACTCCCATGCTCCTAATCTTTGGGCACCTTGTGCGGAAGAGAGCGGGCAGGTCGGAAGGCTTCCTCGTAGGACTGCTTCTGGGCATGGCCAAGGTAGCTATTAACCAGTCCAGGCAGCAGGTGGTTGAGGGGGTCGTTCAGCTCAGCTGCTTGTCTCTTTTCCACAGGTACAGCAAGCCAGGGTGTCCCTGGAGATGGAGCACCCGGTGTCCACTGGCACGCTCGCGGCCTTCTGCGAGAGGTGGGTGCTGGAGAGACCGGAGTGCATCATCACCCCCGGCAACCAAATTTTAATTTGACCATTTAATGTTTAAAGTCTAATTTGTTTAATTGTCAGTTTTAGTGCCCCCCACCCCCCCCCACCTTTAATTAGAGGGCACTTGATTTAATGATTTATTGATTTACAGATTTATGGATGCAACAAAATAGTTGTAGAGCTGTTGAGTTGGGAACGGCTTAGCCAGTCACATGATGTTCACAAGACTCAATAAAACCCCAGCCAGTTGGATGTGGAGAATCCACAATGAGGCAGGTGGTTGTGAGCCTGGTGGATGAACTGGTGCAGAATGAGAGTGAGAGTGAACTCAGGAACCTGTGAGATGAGGAGGAAGAAAGGCTGCCTGGAGAGGGAAGAGGATGGAGAGCTGCTAATACTCCTACTACTGCTGCAGAGTTTGAGAGAGGGGGAAGGAACAGCTGCCATTCGAATACTCACCGGCTGTGTGGAAGGAGGGAGAGCCATTGTCAACATCAACAGGTGGGTGTATTTTGATGCACTCCCCAAAAAGGACTGGATCGCTGGGTGGGAGGAAAGAAGATAAATAAGAACATTGTGGGGTGGGGGTGTGTGTTCAAGTGTGTGGGGTTCTTGCAAGCAACTAGGCCCCACACACCACTGAAAGCACCCCTCCTCCATTGACTGGCCCGGGTTGGCTGGAGCGACCTGGGTGCAATCTCTTTCCCATTAACTACTTAACATCATTTGGAGGACGGTGCCTGGGTGGTTCTAGCCATCCCGGGTGAAGACATCTTCTCCTCCCGCCAGAAGATTATAGAGACTTTGTTTGTGATCCGGGGAGTGCACCCCCTACAAGCACCCACCCAATGCTGTGAGGAGTGCCTGATACCACAGCCTCCCTCTTTCCCTCTCCTCTCTCTGTCTCTCCTCTTTCTCTCTGAGAGCCTCTTTTAAAGTATATTTTATAAAACAAACAACTGCTGAGCAGAGGGCAAAGGGCCCCTTCCCAATTGTCAAAAGCTGGGGAGAGGTATGCCATGTTAAGAGCTCCCTCTGCTCATCAACGAGGCCAATCCAGACCTTTAAAGGCCTGTGACTTTGGGGTGAGTGTAGCTCTTAAAGGGATCCCGATATGGCGAGTCCATCTTCGCCGGTGGTGGGGCCAGCACCTTGTGCGGGCGTGGCAGCAAAGGCCACGGCGGCTCCTGCTGCCCCGCCACCTTTCAGACTCATTACTAAAAAGAATGGGGTCAAGAGCTACACTCACCCCAACACGACCATCGAGGAGTGCGTGAGGGCAATGGCTGGAGTAGTCGGCCCCTCGGCCATTGTCGCCACCTCCAAAATGTACGGGAAGGCTGTGTTCTTCCTGGGGTCGGAGCGGGCGCTGTCCCTGGCCCTCAGTAAGGGGCTCACGGTGGGCGGGACCTTCCTGCCGGTGGATCCTCTCGAGGCCACCACGCAGTGGGTCAGTCATGTCGAACCTCCCGCCCTTTGTTCCCGCTGAGCTCCTCCTCCCCCACCTACGTCAACTGGGGGAGATGAGGTCAGGGATAACGCTGATACCGCTCGGCTTCAGAGAGGCCAGCCTCCGTCATGCATCCTCCTTCCGGCGCCAGCTTTTTGATCAGCTGGCCCTGGAGGAGGTAAGAGGGTACATTCAATGTGGTCCACGAGGGGACTGCCTACCGCGTTTTCTGGGCGTCGGACGGCATGCGGTGCCTGTAAGGAGGTGGTCCGAAAGAACTGCCTGCCTGCCTGCCTCCAAGGCCACTAAAACAGCCAAAGCGGCCAAGGCTGGTGCTTCCGCCACTCCTCCCCCTAGTACTGTCTGTGTGTCGGGAGCCGTAGGTGCGCGGGCATCGTCGGAGGCTTTTGTCTTCACGGCCTCCGGTTGGGGGGAGAGAGAGCGTCCGCGCGGAAAGAATGCGCGGAAGAAATGAAATAAACACCCTCCGGACAGTCCCCTCAGTGGGCCACATAGCCCAATCAACGCGCTCGCCCCCCCACCCCCACTATCGCCGGTGAGCGCGGTGCATTCTGAGCCCGATCCCGAGCCCCTGAACGCACCCACCTCTGCGGGGAGTTTGCCACCCATGGTCGGGTTCTGGCACAGGCAAGATAATCAGAAGAAGGGAGCGGAGGCGGGAGCCCCAGCAGACATAGCAAGCTCCCTGCCTCCGCGTCACTCCGGTAAAAAAAGGAGGCACCACTCCAAGGAAGCGGAGGATGACCGAGGTCCCTCCATGGAGGAGTTGGTGTCCATCGCGAGTCCCGCATCCCCCACCAGCGCTCCCAATGTGCACCGAAGGTGGGTGGAGCCTGTCCCTCGGGAGGGCGAGACATCCAAGACTGCCCAGCCTGAGCCTCCCGGGGATGGGGAACAAGAACTGCCACTTGTGGGGGGCGCGGGACCGCGAAAAGAAAATGTCGCCGCCGGATCGAGCCTCCCGAGAACTGAGGCAGGCGGGGCTGATGAGGCCGAATCCAAACCCGCCCAGCCAATTATTGACATCCCTCGGGATCTGCTCGACCTGGTGGAAAAAGAACAAGATGTACTTCATGAACACCCACCCGCTGGGGCCGGGGGTTGGTAGCGGGGAGGGTGTAGAACCCCAATCGTCCTCCCTGACGATGGAGCCGGGGGACTTGGAGGACCTGGAGCTGTTTTTTGGCCCCGTCTCTCTGTGCTTCCCAGTGCCTAGGATGGAGGGGGACCCCCGTCCACTGCCGCTTCCCGACCCGACATCCCAGGGGGAGCCCAGGGATGACTCCATTGCTGACGATCCTGGGGGTGGGATTGGGGCAGAGCCAGGGCCGGATGGTGCGGCCGGGTCATTTGCAATACCTCGTGCAATCGACAGACTGGCTGCTGGTGGCGATCTCCCGGAGGGGGACGGGGACTCGGTGTAGGGTGCGGGAGAAGATCTGGAATCCATCACCAGTGAGGTGGTGGATCACCTCGTGCCCGCTGCTGAGTCCCCCCTCATTCCTGCCAAAGGAACTCCGGGACTTTTTGGTACAATGCCATGGTCACTGCAATAGAGCCCATCTTGCCATGGACAAATGGTCCGAGCCGGCGCTGCTCATCAGGTCCGTCCGCGCAGCCGTCAAAACTATGGGCATGGACAGGACGCTATCAAAACCAGATACTCTTGAGCTGCGCCGGCTCCGAACATTCCTCGCTGGGCTGCTGAGGGAGTGGAGGTCATCGGACAACTCAGCCCGCCGACACCCCCACCCCCCCACAGTAGTTTAAGTTCGAGGTTGCACTCTGTTCTTGTCATGAAGATAACCATAGCCAGCCTCAACATCAATGGCAGCAGAGAGGCACGCCGTAGATTTAAAAATGTTTTGCTCCTCCGGGAGAGGAAATATACGGTGTGCTTCCTTAAAGGAAACCATACCGTTCCGGGAGACGAGGCCACGTGGCTCCTGAAATGACAAGGAGAGGTCCGCATGAGCCACCACACCACCACTTCTTGTGAGGTGGCTATCTTGCTGGCCCCGCATTTTCAGCTGGAGATCTTGAGGGTCGAGGAGCCTGTGCCAGACTGCTTGCTCCATGTCACGGTTCGCCTGGGGAACATGCCGTTCCATTTAGTGAACGTGTACAATGTCATGTATTCAACTATTATTTGAACCCATGTAGAAACTGACCTTGAGAACATTGACCACAAGGCGGTGAACTTGTGGGAGACACTCCTAACCTGGACTTTCAGATATAAAAGAGGAAGCTCCACCCACCTTTATCAATTGAGGCCTTGGGAATAAAGGTAACTGGTCACAGAGTGACCTTCTCTCAAGTATGGGCCTCGTGTGCATATAATGTATAGTAAGGACATATAATTGGCGACGAGAAACTGGGATTTAAACCTTGCGAGCATGGCCACTAGCAGCACAGAAGAGAGGTACTGTGTTGGTGATGATTGGGACGAATTTATTGAGAGACTACAGCAAAGTTTTGTCACCAAGGCATTGTTGGGACTGGATTCGGCTGACAAACGCAGGGCTCATCTCCTGACCATTTGTGGATCCAGAACCTACTCCCTGATGAAGGATCTTCTTGCACCAGAGAAGTCGGCGGACAAGATGTTCGAAGAGCTCAGTAAGTTGATTGGGGAACAGCTTAAACTGGCAAGCAGCATGCACATGGTGAGATATCAGTTTTACACGCACCGGCGGCGAGAAGGGCAAAGCATTCCAGACTTCGTGGCAGATCTCCGGCGACTGGCGAGTCTATGTAAGTTCCCAGATGCATGCAGAGCGGAGATGCTGCGAGAATTTTTTATTGAGGGCATCGGGCACGCTGGGGTTTTCAGGAAACTGATTGAGACCAAAGACTTGACCTTGAAAGCAGCGGCTCTGATAGCCCAGACATTTATCTCAGGGGAGGAAGAGACCAGAATGGTGTATGACAAAAATCTTGGCTCAAATGTGGCAAACGACCAGGTAGTCAACATTGTTAATGCAGCACACAGTTCTCTAGGCAGACAAGGGCAATCGGACATGCCCCAGCATGTAGTCGAACCCAAAGGGGGAATTCAGCAGAGACAAGGGCTAGCTTAACGGCGATTCATCCCATCGCAATGGACAATGCGGCCAGTAATGGGGCCATCAACACCTGTCAATGGTGCACTTAAGGATAGTTAAAGTGACAGTCAGAGATGATCGACTGGTAATGGACCTTTTGTTTCCAACAACGGGGCCTCCAGCTCATGCTGGATGTGTGGAGGCAAACACCCAGCCAGAGCTTGCAGGTATCAGCAACATACCTGCAGAAACTGCAATGTCAGTGGTCACTTGGCGCGTTTGTGCAGGAAGCCTGCAGCCAGGTTGATGTATGAGAAGGACGGGCCCGATGTAAGCCCTATGAGGCCAAATGAATACTGGGGGAAATTGCTCGAAGCTGAAGTTCAGCGAGTTCATGTGGCGCACATATACAGTTCATATGCCAGGACGTCACCGATAATGAGGAAAGTGCTCCTCAGTGGCATCCCAGTATTAATGGAGCTAGACACGGGGGCCAGCCAGTCTCTGACAAGTATCAAACAGTTCGAAAGTTTGTGGGTGTGCAAGGCCAGGAGGCCAAAATTATTGCCGATTGACGCACAGCTACGGACATATACAAAAGAGATCATTCCTGTGCTAGGCAGCGCCACGGTAGTCGTGACCCACAAAGATTCAGAGAACAGATTGCCACTCTGGATTGTCCCGGGGGACGGTCCCACACTACTGAGGAGGAGTTGGCTTGCTGTCATGAACTGGAAATGGGGCGATGTCAATGCAATTTCTTCTGTAGAGCGAGTATCATGCTCACAGGTCCTGGACAAATTTGACTCATTATTTCAACCTGGCATCGGCACTTTCATGGGGGCCAAGGTAGTGATTCACATAAACCCGGACGCCAGGCCAGTACACCACAAGGCCAGAGCGGTGCCGTATGTGATGTGGGAAAAGATAGAATGCGAATTGGACCGCCTGCTGAGGGAAGGCATCATCTCGCCAGTCGAATTCAGTGACTGGGCGAACCCAATCATGCCAGTGCTCAAGACAGATAGGTCGGTCAGGATATGTGGTGATTACAAGGCCACCATCAATCGGGTGTCACTCCAAGACCAGTACCCGCTACCGAGAGCGGAGGACCTCTTTGCGATGTTATCCGGTGGCAAACTTTTTTCAAAATTGGACCTGACCTCAGCTTACATGACCCAGGAGCTGGTGAGTGAGTTGAAGAAGCTGACCACCATCATGACACACAAGGGGTTGTTTGAGTATAACAGATGTCCATTCGGGATTCGTTCGGCCGCCGCGATCTTTCAGCGAAATATGGAAAGCCTCCTCAAGTCGATTCCAAGGACGGTGGTTTTTCAAGACGACATCCTCATCACGGGTCGCGATACTGAAGAACACCTCCACAATCTGGAGGAGGGGCTACGCAGACTGGACCGGGTAGGGCTGCGACTGAAAAAGGCAAAGTGCGTCTTCTTAGCTCCAGAGGTAGAATTCCTGGGGAGGAGGGTAGCAGCAGACGGGATCAGACCAAAACGGAAGTGATCCAGAGAGCACCCAGACCCGGTAACACGACGGAGCTACATTTGTTCCTGGGGCTCCTGAACTATTTTGGCAACTTTCTTCCCAAATTGAGCATGCTGTTAGAGCTGCTACACATGCTCCGATGCAAAGGTCGTGATTGGGTCTGGGGGGACAGCCAGGAAAGGGCTTTTGATAGAGCACACAATTTGTTATGCTCCAACAAACTGTTAACGTTATATGACCCGTGTAAGAAACTTGTTTTAATGTGTGATGCGTCGTCCTGTGGGGTTGGTTGTGTGTTGCAGCATGTGAATGCCAATGTTCAGTTACAGCCAGGAGCTTATGCCTCCAGAAGTCTGTCCCAGGCAGAAACGGGCTATGGGATGGAAGAAAATTTGAGCTGGAGACAGATCATAAACCTCTAACTTCCCTTTTGGCCGACAACAAGGCCATAAATGCGAATGCACCAGCTCGCATATGGAGGTGGGCACTCACGTTAGCCGCCTATGACTATACAATTCGGCACAGACCGGGCACTGAAAATGCGCCGATGCACTCAGCAGGCTCCCACTAGCCACCACCGAGGAGGCAACTGGGCATGATGCTGAGATGGTCATGGCTGTTGAAGCCTTCGAAAGCGAAGGCTCACCTGTGACAGCCCGTCAGATTAAAGTCTGGACAAATGAAGACCCGCTACTGTCTTTAGTTAAGAAATGTGTCTTGAATGGGACTGGGCAGCCACATGCGGGGCATGCCCTGAGGAATTTAAACTGTTTCATAGGTGCAAGGATGAACTCTCGATTCAGGTCAATTGCCTACTATAACCAACTATTCATGCCCCAGATGGACAGAGAGGTGTTTATCAGAGAACTTCACAATGAGCACCCAGGCATTGTCATGATGAAGACAATTGCCAGTTCACACATTTGTTGGCCAGGGATAGATGCAGACCTGGAACTTTGTGTTTGCAGGTGCAACACGTGTGCTCAGCTAGGCAACGCACCCAGGGAAGACCCCCTTAGCCCCTGGTCCTGGCCCGCCAAGCCATGGTCATGCATCCATGTGGACTACGCAGGTCCTTTCATGGGAAAAATGTTTTTGGTTGTAGTCGACGCCTACTCCAAATGGATTGAGTGCACCATTTTAAATTCAAGCACATCCTCTGCCACAGTAGAAAGTCTACAGGCAATGTTCGCCACCCATGATCTACCGGATGTCTTGGTCAGCGACAATGGCTCGTGCTTCGCAAGCACTGAATTCCAGGACTTCATGGCAGGCAATGGAATCAACCATGTCAGAACGGCACCGTCCAAGCCAGCCTCAAACAGCCAGGCGGAACGAGCAGTGCAGATAATCAAACAGGGGATGCTCAGAATCCAAGGGGGTTCCCTACAAAGCCGCTTATCATGCCTCCTGTTGGCCAATAGTTCCCGACCACACTCGCTCACAGGGGTTCCACCCGCAGAGCTGCTAATGAAAAGGACGCTCAAAACCAGGTTATCCTTTATACACCCGACTATGAAAGAAATTGTTGAGAGCAGGCGTCAGTCACAATGTGACTACCATGACAGGAATGCGAGGGCGCGATGTTTTGCTGTCAATGACCCTGTTTTTGTCCTTAATTATGGTGCAGGGCCCAAATTTCTTGCAGGCACTGTGATTGCCAAAGAGCGGAATAGGGTTTTAGTAGTTAAACTTACCGACAAATCTGCCACAAACATGTGGACCAAACTAAAAGGAGGTTCAGCAACCCCATAGAAGTAGCAGAGGAAGAACACAACACAGAGTTTACTCCACCACAGGTGACCGAACACCGGAACGAAGTGGAGGAGAGCCCAGTCACTGTGGGCAGTCCGGACAGGCCTGAGGCACCGCAAACAGCAGACACTCAGGCCAGCACCCAACAACTGGAGCCCCAACTCAGGCGCTCTACAAGGGAGCGTAAACCACCAGAGAGACTTAACCTGAGATCCCAATAAGACTTTGGCGGGGAGGTGATATCATGTATTCAACTATCATCGTAACCCATGTATAAGCTGACCTTGAGAACATTGACCACAAGGGGGTGAACTTGTGGGAGATATTCCTAACCTGGACTTTCAGGTATAAAAGGGGAAGCTCCATCCACCTTCATCACTTGAGGTCTTGGTAATAAAGGTAACTGGTCACAGAGTGACCTTCTCTCAAGTATGGGCCTCGTGTGTATTTATACTCTATAGTAAGGACCTAACATACGCTTCCAGCTCGGCTCGCAGCAAGTGTGCTTCTTCGAAGAAGTGTCCACTCTTCTAGGCTCCGTCGACGTCGGCGACTGCCTTGTCCTCGGCGGGGGGGTGTAGATTTTAGCTGCATTCTCGAGGTGAGGGACCGCTCCGGTGCCCCGCAGAACATGACGGCGATGGAGAAGTTGAGGGACCTGGTCGGGTTCTTCGACTTGGCGGACGTCTGGCGAAATCTCCATCCCGACTCCAGCGCCTTTACTGGGTGAGGCCTGGGAGCGGATGGTCCAGAATCGACCACCTTTACATGTCTCGGGCGTACATTTCCTGTGTTACCGCGGCCTCCATGTGGCCGGCGCCGTGTTCTGGGCCACCACCTGGTGTGCGGGGAGCTTGCTTCGCTCCACGCGCGGGCGGGGTCCATTTCCTAGCAATTTAACAACCTGCTGCTGGAGAACGTGCGGTTCCAGGATTCGTTCCATCGCTTCTGGGCCGACTGGAGAAGGAAGCAGGGGGGCTTCCCCTCCTTGAGGTTATGGTGGGATGTGGGCAAGGCTCACGTCCGTCTTTTCTGTCAGGAGTATGCGAAGGGGTCGAGCAAGAGACGGGAGGCCAGGGTGGGGCGCCTGGAGAAGGAGGTGCTCGATCTGGAAGCCCGTCTCGGTCAAGTCGTCGAGGATCCGGCCCTGCGAACTGTGTACGAAGCGAAGAAGGCCGTGCTGAAGGACTTGCAGCTTGTCGGATCCCGAAGCACGTTCGTGAGGTCCCGGATCCGGTTCTTTCAGAACCTGGACCACGGCTCCCCCTTCTTCTACTCGCTGGAAAAAAGTTGGGGGGTCCGTAAGCAGCTCTTGATGCTGCTGGCCGATGACGGATCCCTGGTCTCGGATCCAGAGGGCATTAGTAACAGGGCCCGAGACTATTACGGGGCTCTGTTCTCTCTGGATCCGTCCAGCGAGGAAGCGCGTAGAGTTTGATGCAAGGACCTGCTGAAGGTAGGCCCAGAGGGCGCCGAAAATCTGGATGCTCCGATCAGCCTGGCGGAGCTGACCGGTCCCCTCGACCAGCTCTCGAGTGGAAAGTCCCCAGGGTTGGACGGGCTGACCGTGGAGTTCCACAGGGCATTCTGGGATGTCTTGGGGTGACTACGTGCGGGTCCTGGGGGAAAGTCTGGCGACCGGGGAGATGCCCCTCTCTTGGCGCAGGGCAGTAATCGTCCTGCTGCCTAAGAAGGACGATCTTCGCCTACTTAGGAATTGGCGCCCGGTCTCCCTCCTCAGCACGGATTACAACATTTTTGCCAGGGTGATGTCTGCTCGCCTTGGCACCGTGCTGGACCATATGATCCACCCCGACCAGTCCTACATGGTCCACGACAACATCCATCTGGTTCGAGACCTGGTCCACCATTCCCAGGAAGCTGGTCTGTTGGTTGCCTTCCTTTCCCCAGAGAGAAAGCATTCGACAGGATGGATCACAAGTATCTGTTCGGAACACTGCACGCTTTCGGGTTCGGGACGTATTTCGTCGCCCGGATCCGACTTTTCTACATCGCCGCGGAGTGTCTGATTAAGGTTAACTGGTCTTTGATGGCAACCCTTTTCTTTGGGAGAGGGGTGAACCAGGGAAGCCCCATATCCGGCCAGTTACATGCCATCTGTGTGGAGCCTTTCCTGCGCCTCTTGCGGAAGAGGTTGACGGGACTGGCTCTGCAAGTGTCGGGCGTGGAGACCTCCTCTCGGCTTACGCCGCTGATGTGCTCCTCAGGGTCGAGGATCCTGTTGACCTGCGGAGGATGCGTGAGTGTCAGGAGATTTACTAAGCAGCATCCTCTGCCAGGATCATCTGGGAGAAATGTTCTGGACTCCTGGTGGGTCAGTGGTGGGTGGACTCCCTGCCAGAGGAGCTCAGGCCTTTTGCCTGGAGCACGACCCATCTCCTCTATCTGGGAGTCTACCTTAGCCCAGACGAAGAAGCCTGGCCAGCGAACTGGCAAGAGCTGGAGGCCAAAGTCGCCACTTGCCTAGGGGGCTGGACAGGACTGCTCCGAGTGCTGTCCTACAGGGGTCATAAACCAGCTAGTGGCCGCTATGCTGTGGTATCGGCTGGTCACATTGACCCCTCCTCCTACGTTTGTCGCCAAGATACAGAAGAAGCTGGTGGACTTCTGGAACAACAGGAAGCACCGGATCTCTGCTCTGGTTTTGAGTCTCCCACTTAGGGAGGGCAGTCAGTCGTTGGTGTGCGTCAGCACCCAGCTTGCAACTTTCCATCTTCAGACGCTGCAGAGATACCTCTACATCGAGTTCTCTCCTAGGTGGCGTGCGCTGGTGACGTATTTCTTCCACCAGCAGTACAGCCTCAATTATGACATGCAGCTCCTGTTTGTGAGCCTGGGGGGCATCAGGACTGCCGTCCAGGGGTTGCCTGCCTTTTATCAGGAACTCATCAGGATCTGGAACAGAGTCACCACCAAGCGCAGCTCTCCCCCATCTGGAGTGGCGGCTGTCCTGCAGGAAACGCTGCTCAGGAATCCATACCTCCACGACCGAGGTTTTAGGTGGCAGGCAGGCGAGAGGGCTGTGACTGGCGAGGTGACCAGGGTCAGGGACATGCTTGATGGTGGAGGAGCAGGCTGGATGGCGCCAGATGTGCTGGCACGATGCCTAAACTGGGCCGACGTCCAGCGTGCAGCCAATGCCATCGAGTTGCTAAAAACAGCACTGGGCCCTGACTCTGTTAGGTGTGTCGAGGAGGCTCAAGCACGTGGGGAGATCCCGTCCGAACTGACCCCCGTCCAGACAGAATTCCTCATCGGCGCCAAACCCCGAAACCTCTCTTGGGAGCTGGCGCCTTACAACTTGAGCCTCCTTGGGGAAATCCCCTCCATGCCTTTCAGTTCTGCGCGGAGGGGATTCCTGTACGGGCTGCTCCTGCACACTCTCAACCTTGTCATCCTCGTCTGCCGTCCGGACACGCCATGGCGTACCATCCTGCCGTCCGGAGGAGGCGGGGGTCCCCAATGGAGTGCTCTCTACACGGGAGTCCTCCCTCTATTTATTGGGGACTTGGCCTGGAGGGTGTTGCACGGAGCAGTCCCGTGCAATAAGTTTTTAAGTCGGTTCACGGGCTCCCAGGCCGCCTGCAATTTCTGCAGTCTGGAAGAGTCCGTGTTCCATGTTTTTATCGAATGTGTGAGGTTGCAGCCCCTGTTCCATTCTTTGGAGGGGCTGTTCCTCAAATTCTGGTTGCACTTCAGTTCCACACTCCTGATCTTTGGACACCCTGTGCGGAGGGGAGCGGGTAGGTCCGAGGGCCTCCTCGTAGGACTGCTCCAGGGCATGGCCACGGTGGCCATCAGCCGGTCCAGGAAGCAGGCGGTCGAGTTGGTCGTGCAGCCCGACTGCCTGCTTCTCTTCTGCGGTTACATCTGAGCCAGGGTGTCCCTGGAGATTGAGCACACGGTGTCCACCGGTACGCTCATGGCCTTCCACGAGAGGTGGGCACCGAAGGGACTGGAGTGCATCGTTACCCCCAGCAACCAAATTTTAATTTGATCATTTAAGTTTAAAGTTTAATTTGTTTAATTTGCCGACTTAAGTGCCCCCCCCCACCCACCCCGCCAACCCCTCTTTTAGCCGGGGGAACTTGCATAATTTCTTGTTTTTAGTGCCCTAAAACCCCCCTCCCCAAAAAAAGGGGTACTGGAAAAAAATGTATTTTGGAGTGTGTCCCCCCTTGCAGGGAGCATTTGTTTAAAGTGCACAACTAAAATAGTTGTACTGGTAATGTGTAGTGTGATTGTTAAACCTTTTGCGAATAAATCAACAGGTTCTTAATAACAATGTGTTGCTATGAATTCTTAATCAAAGAACCCATGAAGCAAATACATTACGGACAATATTTCAAAAGCCATCCACTCAGATCTATGTCGTATGTAATGAAATCATACTAATGAAACAAATCTCTATTTAATAGCGAATATATCAGATTAGAACATAAGAAATAGGGGCAGGAGAAGGCCATACGGCCACACGAGCCAGCTCCGCCTATTAATACGATCATGGCTGATCCGATCATGGACTCAGGTCCACTTCCCTGCCCACGCTCCATAACCCCTTATTCACTTATCGTTTAAGAAATTGTATTTCTGTCTTAAATTTATTCAATGTCCCAGCTTCCACAGATCCACAACAATCTGAGAGAAGACATTTCTCCTCATCTCAGTTTTAAATGGACGGCCCTTTATTCTAAGATTATGCCCCCAAGTTCTAATCTCCCCTATCAGCAGAAACAACCTCTCTGCATCCACCTTGTCAAGCCCTTTCATAATCTTATACATTTCGATAAGATCACCTCTCATTCTTCTGAATTCCAATGAGTAGAGGCCCAACCTACACAACCTTTCCTCATAAGGCAACCCCCTCATCTCTGGAATCAACCGAGTGAACCTTCTCTGAACTGCCTCCAAAGCGAGTATATCCTTTCGTAAATATGGAAACCAAAACTGCACGCAGTATTCCAGGTGTGGTCTCACCAATACTCTGTACAACTGTAGCAAGACATCCCTGCTTTTAAACTCCATCTCCTTTACAATAAAGGCCAAGACTCCATTGGCCTTCCTGTTCACTTGCTGTACCTGCATACTATCCTTTTGCGTTTCATGCACAAGTATCCCCAAGTCTCCAATATAATGCACATTTATAATGATCCAAGAAAAACTTTCCTTCAGTATAGCAGATTAAGCGGTGATCTAATTGAGCTGGTTAAGGGGATTAAAAGATTTAACAGGGTAGATAGGTGGGGAGTCCAGAACCAGAGGGCATAACCTTAAAATTAGAGTGAGGCCATTCAGGGTTGATGCCAGAATGCACTTTTCCAACACAGGGTAGTGAGGGTCTGGATCTCTCCTCCCATCTCAAAAGAAGCAGTTGAGGCTCAGTCAATTGAAAACTTCAAAACTGAGATTGATCCACTTTTGTTCGGCAGGAGTATTAAGGGTTTTGGAACCAAGGCAGGAGTTAAACTACAGTTCAGCCAATTATCTATTTGAATGGCAGAACAGGCTCGAAGGGCTGAATGGCCTATTTCTGTTCCTATGTTCTTAAAACAATGGTCTTAAAATTGCAGTTGGGATGATGGTGACCTGGTAGCGTACGCTGTCACTGCACCTTTGAAACTGACCGTGACTTTGAGATTTGGTGCATGCGCCGGCACATGTGGAAATGCCTTCGCTTCACTGCTGGCCATAAATTCTGAGCCAATAGGTTCATAAGTGGTACTACCTTTTCCTCCTCTCTTTCATTTTGTTATTCGTGCTCTCTGATTTTTACTTTACCACGCATCCATGGAAGCCAGAAAAACATTGTGATCATGTCAGTAAGAGGCAAAAAAAGCAGCAGTAAGGAACACTGAGCTCCCAAGTTGCAAGTTAATCCGACACTGGCACTCACCTGATGCAAGGTCGGGTTACATTTCTGGGGAAATGCTTTATTTGTAGTTTGTATCTGCAGCATGACTAAGATTGAGAACTCTGCAGTGGAATGAATTCTCAGCATGATTCACTAGTCCTAGCCATTATTGCTCCTATCTGCTGCTGTACTTCATGACCTTATAATTAGGCTTTTCAACTCAAATAAAAAACTATTTCCAATGAGAATTCTCAACCTATGAGTTAATCTTTTAATCTCGCGTATGATCTGCAGAAGCCAATGTGGTTTAACATCATATACAGGTCTGTGTTTGCATCCAATAATATTCTGGCAACTTTACAACCACAGTCTTCAGACATTTCAGATCCAATTCGGCAAGAACTGAGTAAAAATGTTAGTAAGGAAATCTTTTTTTCTGTCTAGAAATGTGATGAGATTGGGAGATAAAAGTCTTTCTCAGTGTATTACTAAGCACAGGTACAAGCTATAATGTATCATACTGGTATGAAATGTTAGGACTGGAAGTAAATATTTTTATGTAACTATGGTATTATTATGCAGAATATAGATTGAATCCAGTTCAGGAGGGGATTCACAAACTAGATTTCCTCCAGCATAAACTTGGTGATGTAAATGGTAGCAATGAATATTTACGTAAATTGTGGCTTCTGGATTGGAATCAGAGCATTCATAATTCAGGGCTTTCAAAGTGAAGTCAACAGTTTACTTTATATTGTTGTTGCTACATAAGATTGAGGGCTAATTTTGCAAGGTTGCGCTGCTGGTGAACACTGGAACATCAGTGCTGTAAGGATAACTTTTAAGATTTAAAATAAATGTATGGAAAATTGTGCAAACCACAAGTCAGATGCAGACTTCTGCATCTGAATTGTTGAAATGCACTCCCCTCACACAAAGCTCAATGCTGGAGGTGTACAAGTCCTGTTCTCACCCTTACTCGTGTCTAGCAAGGCACCAGCAGTGGAGCCTCACAAAGTTTTACCTGAATATGTCATAGTTCTCTTTCTCCTTAAATTAGGTAACATGGTTGGCATGCATTGGGATTGATCCCTGCACGTGAATGGGCAGGCCTGAGGCACACCTAGAGTTGGGCCTTGAACCTCATTTAAGTGACATCGGCGAGCTGCAGACACCTACTGGGCATCCCTAGGCAGCTCGCCGGTGAAGAGACTTTGAATATTGGGCTGCTGCGTCAACAGCAGTGTCCCTCACCTAAGTGCTTAAAGGGGAAGGCAATTATGAGGAGGGTGACCAGGAGTGGGGGGCCGATCAAGAGGGGAGAGAAGGACGAATTGGAAGTGGTCTGATCAGGGGTGGTGGAGGTGGAAATTATGGGGAGGGGGGAATCGAGGTGGTTGTTGGCAGTGACCAGTGGTTTCAACGTGGAGCATGCACCTCCCAGCTCCTCATTCAGTTAAGAATATTTTAAGTTACCTGGCTGCATTCACGGTAGCCCAATCTTGCACAAGAGGCCTCACACAAGTATTAGGTCCCTTATTTGCATGTACTAAGGGGATAATGGCTGTTTCAGGTGTGAGCCCTGGATGTCTAGTTTTTTTGCCTATACCAATATGGCGGGTGGCGCACTTCCATCTCGTAATGAGTGTGCACTTGCTACCTGCCGTATTGAAGGTGTAGCTGCCCAAAAGGTGGGTGCAGCACCATCGCATTTCTCGGCATGTGAGGTTATTGTACCTTGGTACAGAATATAAGACAGAAGGTAATTATTTGCAGTTTTCATGAAAAATGATGGAATAAGCTTCCAAAAACATAAAGCAATGGACATAATTATAAAAGCCACAAATTGCACACAGCAATCTCCAAAACACCAACAAAAATCCTAGAAACCCAAATAATAAAAATGGAATTTGACTTATTTCGTCATCATAAAACAGTGGGTCTATCTTTAAGGTTATAGAATAGTTTCAGCCATGTTGTGTAACATGAGTATCATCAAATGATACAGCTCAGAGGCCATTTGGACCATCAACCTGAGCCAGCTCTTTGAAAGAGCTATCCAATTAGTCCCACTCCCCTGTTCTTTCCCCAGAGACCTTCTAATTTCCCCCCATACAAGTACTTATCCAATTCTCTTTTGAAAGTTACTATTGAACTGCTTCCATTATCCTTTCAGGCAGTTTATTCCAATTTCATAACAGCTTGTTTGGTTAAAATATCTCTCCTCATCTTTCCTTAAATCTGTGGCCTCTAGTTACCGACCCTCCCATCAGTGGAAACAGGTTCTCCATATTACTCAATTAAAACCCTTCATAATTTTGAAAACCTCTATTAAAATCCCCTTGACCATCTCTGCTCCAAAGAGAATCCCAGTTTTTCTAATCTCTCCAATAACTGAAGTCTTTCATTACTGCTACCTTTCTAGTAAGTCTTTTCTGTCTTTTCCATTTCTTGATCGTGTGCATTTTAACAGAAGTGAAATTACTGTAAAAGGACAACTCGAAATTAATCAGATTATAGTATTCAAATAAGGAACGAGATGGGACTGAATTAATATTATAGTACAAAGAAAACACAAGCGTGGGTGTTACTGGAATGAAAAGAAATGAAGATGGTCATTTTCTTTTATTTCTTGCACTCATAATGTTTCAAACTGTCAAGAACTATGGTAAAAGGACTGCACATCAAAGCAAGTTCGATAAATCTTGAAAAGGGTTCCAGGGCATACAAAGCACAGCTAAGGAGTCAACGATGACAGGAAAATCGTTACCTGCCATTGCATCAATCCAAGGGGAAATAACTCTTTTAATTGTTGTAAAGTAAACATAGGATTTTATTTATACTGCAAACTTGAGGGATGCATGTGCATGTGGAGGGCAGAGAATGAAAGATTCGAATACAGCTTTGTAACCAGAATTAATATTAGATTTTAAGTAATTGGGGGGAGGTTTAGAGGAGTTATGAGGGGAAATTTCTTCACCTAGAGGGTGGTGGGAGGTGTGGAACACATTGCCTGAAAGGGTGGTAGAGACTAAAACCCTCACCACATTTAAAAAAATATTTGGATGTGCACTTAAAGTGTTGTAACCTACAGGACCAAGAGCTGGAAAGTGGGCATAGGCTGGATAGCTCTTGGTTGGCCGGCGCGGACACGATGGGCCGAAATGGCCTCCTTCCGTGCTGTAAATTTCTATGATTCTGTGATTAAAGCTATGAAAAAAAACAATTTTTGAAGGAAAAACTGTGTTTGCTTCTTTGAAGTTGGTATTATGAAGGTATATGTTAACCAGTTAGTCACTGAACATCCTGTTAGTAAAATAACCTGAAAAGGTTTACATTTATATATACTAAGTCGTGTTAGTGACATGATCCTGCCACAGTGGTAGTCCTGCAATTGTCCATCAGCAGGAAGAAAGGTTTTTTTATGTGGGGTAGCGGATGGGGATGAAGATATTTCTTTGTTAGCATCCAAATAATACTGTGCACACATATAAATTGGGAAATCATTATCTCTTCTCATTAGGTTGTCCCATTTTAATCTGAGCATGAAGAAGAAGATGGAAATCTATTAAAAGTTGAAAATGTAGGCTGCTGCACAGCTAGCTCAAATTTATTGTTTCTGTAGCTGCAGGTGCAGGCTATACAATGCCTGTTTTGATTCACAACTGTCCCACAATGATATTGTTTCTTGTGGAAAATATCAGACAAGGAGCTACATTAAGAAGATGCAACTGCTTGTTGCAAATGTTGGTAACTGTGTTAGGCATTGTGCATTGTGGGCAACTTGCATGTTATTCTATCAAAACCATTCATGATTTTGAACATCTCTATTAAATATCCCTTTGACCATCTCTGCTCTAAAGAGAACAACCCCAGTTTGTCTAATCTCTCAATTATCTGAAGTCTCATTCCTGCTACCTTTCCAGTAAATCTTTTCCATTTCTTGATCGCATGCATTTTAACAGAAGTGGAATTACTGCAATAGTATTCAAATAAGGAACGAGATGGGACTGAATTAATATTATAGTACAAAGAAAACACAGGCGTGGGTGTTACTGGAATGAAAAGAAATGAAGATGATCATGTTCTTTCATTTCTTGCATATAATGTTTTAAACTGTCAAGGACTATGGTAAAAGGACTGCACATCAAAGCAAGTTCAATGAATCTTGAAAAGGGTTCCAGGGCATAAAAAACACAGCTAAGGAGGAATCAATGATGACAGGAAAATCGTGACCAACCATTGCATCAATCCAAGGGGAAATAACTCTTTTAATTGTTGCACAGTAAACATAGGATTTTAGTCATAATGCAAAATTGAGGGATGTATGTGCATATGGAGGGCAAATCATCCAGGGGGGTTCTCCCAATCTCCTTACTGTAGCTTCAGTGTAAAATTGGCAAAACCCCTGGAGAAATGACACAAACAGCTGTTAATGCCATTTCTCCAAAGTTTCTGCCATTGTATTTCCAATATGGGAGATTGAGAGAATCCCCATGGAAATTCTCTCCCTTTTATCTCTGGGGAGGAATGCAACTAAGCATGAGAACATGAATTGCACTTGCATTTTTGTACTGGCCTTTTCTCTTTCTGTTTGGACCATAATACTTATCATTTTATGGTCACTACTCCATATGTACTCAACCCACATTTAACTCATCTACCTCAAGTGTTTCATTACTCATATCTAGGTTTAACAATGGCCCAAAATTTGCTGTCAAAATAATAATGAGGCTAATGGCGCTCACTGTTATTTATGCACAAATGCCACAGCAACTTCAGGCGAGGCAGACACGTGATTAGATACAGAAATCGAAAAGTTGCCATCGGTGATGTCACTCCGCCGTTAGCTTCACAAAAAATGCATCTTGCTGTCAAGCTCCTCATTCAAATGTATTGAGCAGCATGACATTGCTGTATATGTGCGGTAGCTACTTGCTAAACTTGCCACAGAAAATTAAGTTATGCTATTTCAAGTCTCAGTCCCCTTTTAATGACATGGTAAGTGTTTATTACTGCCAGTCAACCTCTCTGGCACTGAAAATTAACTATTGTAAGTGTGGAATCTCATTCCTACAGGTTTTAATTGTTGGAGATTTAAATGTCAAACATTGTTACTTTTTCTTTCTGTCTTTTTTCTCTTTCTTTCAATCCAATCTTTCTTTTCCTCTCTTTTTATTTCTGTACCTGATTTGATATTGAATTCATCCACTCTAATTTATAATTCCTTCTCAGTCCTTGTGCAGATAGCATAACAATTTTTCAATCTAATTGGTTAAGGAGAGACACAGTTGCTTTCTCTGTTCACTCAGGTCCCAGATGCCATGTCAAGAGCACCATGCTGTTTCCACTTCCCACTTCCAGCAACTTGCAATGCAAAATATGATAGAGATAAATGGGCAAGGGCAAGTCTAACTAACGGTAGGAGCCATTCATTAACCAGTTACAACAGATTCTGGACCATTGCCTTTCACTTTGTAGGCATTCAAACATGCTTGAGGGAAGAGTCCTGCACATACTTGAGGAATTCTTTTCTCTTTTCTCTGTTTACTCCCTCCATGCCCCAATCAATGAGTAGATAATCAAAATCTCCTGGAACAGTAATTTTGTTATTCCGACTCATCTCCTTTATCTGTCTAGATTTCCTCTTCCATTTCACACACACAATTAGAGGGACAGTTGTACAACTCCACTAATCTAACACTCCCTTTGCATCAGTGTTTTCAAGACAGAAATAAATTGGGAAAGTGGCAAATCCAAAATTGGTTAAAAATAGAAATAAATATTAGTGAAATTAGTTTAAGCTAAAGAAGGGTAAAATGACAGGACCTGATAGAATACAACAGAGGATCTTGAAGGAACTTGAGGAAGAAAGAGTGGAGGCCTTAGAAATTGTATTTCAGGGTTCTACTGAGAATAGGTGTGTGCCGGAGGAGAGTAGCCAATGCAAAACTCATTTTCAAAAGGGGAAACAGAACTAACCCAAATAATTACAGATCAATCAGTTTAACATTTATGTTACAGGAAATAAGGGGATCTTTAATTCAAGATGAAATTACGAAAAATGGAATTTGAACTCCCTGGCAGAAAGCTGGTGGTATGAGCAGACTGACCACCTGGGAACTGCTGGAGGCCCAGTCCATTTTAATGCCTGGGTATCCTATAACTCCAGCAGATGAGCTGTTTTGCCTGAAATAGGCGTCCAGAGGCAACTCGTGGAGACCGCCCAGCTGGTACGCAGGTAAAGCATCAGGAAAGGGGTTTCGTAGAATTACGTGAATGCTGAAGTGGGGGTGATGAGACAGCAAGGGGCACTAGTGGACCAAAGTTTCTTTGTGGGACTTGGAGAAAATTCTCTGCTCTTCTTGGATGAACAACGGTAAGTTTTCCATTTGTATATATTCATCATCATCATCAGAGGCAGTCCCACGAAATCGAGGTAGACTTGCTTCCACTCTAAAAGTGAGTTATCAGGTGACTGTACAGTCCAATATGGGAATTACAGTCTCGGTAACAAGTGGGACAGACAGTGGTTGAAGGAAAGGGTGGGTAGGGAGTTTGGTTTTCCGCATGCTTCTTCCGCTGTCTGCACTTGATTTCTGCATGCTCTCAGCATCGAGACTCAAGGTGCTCAATGCCCTCCCGATTGTTCTTCCTCCACTTAGGGCGGTCTTTGGCTAGGGATTCCCAGGTGCCAGTGGGGATGTTGCATTTTATCAAGGAGGCTTTGAGGTTCTCCTTGAAACGTTCCCTCTACCCACCTGGGGCTCGCTTGCCATGTAGGAGTTCCGAGTAGAGCACTTGCTTTGGAAGTCTCTTATCGGGCATGCGGATGATATGGCCTGCCCAATGGAGCTGGTCGAGTGTGGTTAGTGCTTTGATGCTGGGGATGTTGGCCTGAGTGAGAACACTGATGTTGGTGTGTCTATCCTCCCAGTGGATTTGCAGAATCTTGCGGAGGCAACACTGATGATACTTCTCCAGTGCTTTGAGGTATTTACTGTATAAGGTTCACAGTATACATTCAGGAGGCCATTCAATCGCTTAGGAAAACAAGAAAACAGCACCATAAAAATGCTGTGGTGCATGAACAGAACGGTAAGTGTACTGCTTTCATTTTAACTCCCGCAGGTCAATGGAGAAGAAAATTGGGCAGTATCTATAATGGACAGCCAATCCGGTACTGGCAGTTATCCCCCCCCTGCCAATGCTGAAAGTTACCCCTTCCCCAGAGTCATAGCTTCCATCATTCCCTCCCCATTCTCTGTTGTAGTTACTTTAAACACAATGCAGTTATAAGATAATAAAAGGCAGCATCTTAAAAATGAAATCTGACACTTTTCGTTAAATCAGAAGCTTGTTATTGTAACAAGGGCTGAAATGAGAAACAGGATTGTGAGGACACACAAGGTTAAAGTTTGACTATGCCATGTATGTCAGAATCAGATTATCATGCTATTTAACATTCAGAAGCAACGCTACCGTTGGCAAATGGAAAAATGTTTGCAGCCTAACTGAGCATGATGTAAATGATGTTTGAAATGCATTGCTGTACTATACAGATGGGGAGCCACTAACACATTCTGTATAAGGAATGAAATGCAAAGGCCCTTTGAGCTAAAGAGAACAGGAATGTTAAATGTATCTAACCCCTAACCGGCCTTTATATGACCGCACAACGACATAGCACTTCAAAGCCACGGGGTACTTTCCATGATAATATAAGACCACCGGTGCAGAAACATTGTTTTACAGATCGGTAGTACTCTTTTTATTCTTTTCTTCAGCGGACAGGAATAATGCATGTCAGAAAACGAAAGTCATTAACTCCTTTTGGGCTCAAGGCCCAACTTCACACTGTGGTTTATTTTTCAGTAAACCACTGAGTTCCATTATATATTATAGATTCAAATTGTTTTTTTTTAAGCAAAATCTGGAATAGGATTAAAATAAATTGAGGCAACCTGGGATTTTAAAATGGTGCTGATACTATTGTGACTTGCCACAAGAAGATAGAAAAAAATGCAATCAATGCAACAATCAAGGTATCATAATTTACTAAATATTGCCATGCTGGTATAAAAGTCCTCTTGGCATCATAAACCAACTTTCTTGGACAGATTCCATTATATTGCTAAATTCAGTTAACATGCTGGACACAGTTGGAAAAAGCAAAATCTTTATTTAGCCTCACAACACAGATTAGCAGTCAGTACAGTAAGCCATATGACATGTCAACACTATGCCCGTTGTTATATCAGTTTCAGTGAGCCTTACTCTACATACACAATTAGGTAAAGTAGCAAACCATTAAATAGCTATTATAAACAGAAGATAAAGGGGTTCAGAATTATATTCATCCAAGCTCTGTGGAGACTATGGATTGTCAAAAACTTGAATAGCTAAATCATGAAGTATCTCTTCACTACAGCGGGAAAAGAAAGTGCCCGGTTTGAAACCAAGTTCTCAGTTTAATCCATATTTGCCACTGTGCTTCAAAAACTCTTAAGTGTTCAGTAATATTCTTGCTGCAGCAGGTGTTTGTTTGACAGGCTAAAAGACAGCCTAATGCGAGGATCAGTGGGAGCCAATTTCCAATCTTCTGTACAATCTCCAGTCTGTCATTAACCTATACATTAGCCCTGAAATTCCGATGTCCCGTGTCCATATGAAGTTCCAATGGACCCGGGAAGGCATCAGAAAAGTCAGGTTTCAGCGCGCAACGCGCATGTGCTGAAAACCGGCTTTTCCGATCTGTCAAGTTTCTGGCTTGATAGATCTTGCGCATATTGGGAGCGAGGACACTTGCAGGGCAAGATTTCCGATATTTATGAATACCTTGCCCTGCAAATGTTCTTTAAAATCTTGCGCCTGAAAAAGCAGGCGTATAGCCTACTTTTACAGGCACAAGTGTTTAAAAATACATAAAAACATTAAAATTAAATTAAATAAACACATAGAAACATAGAAACATAGAAATTTACAACGCAGAAGGAGGCCATTTTGGCCCATCGTGTCCGTGCCGGATGACAAAGAGTTGCACGGCTCTTGATCAGCAACCCTAAAGGTCACATATAAACCTATGAGCAATGACGGAAAAGCATATGAAAACATACTTTATTGTCTAAAAACCCTCCCATTATGATAAATTTATTTTAAGGCATCTTTAAAAAAAGTCGGGTAAATAATATTTTTTATAAGAACTTTAATTTAAATTATTATTAAATATGTTGTGTATTTTTTTAATTTTTTGTGTGTTTGGGGGGGTGGGTTTTTCTTTCATAATAATGGGAATTCCAACTTACGGAGTTCCCATTATTATGAATGAGAAAATACTGTACCTTGATTGGCTGCCCAGAGCCATGTGACTACAACTCCAGCCCTGCACACGTCCTTACGTGCACGTGCTCCAATGCGTAAGAGTCAAGGCCTCAGGCTCGGAATTTCAAGCGGGCGCAGCAGCAACAGGTAAGTGCGCAGTTTTTGACCTTTTTTCTTTAGTTTGCCCATGGGAAGACCTCTAGCGGAATTTCACACCCATTATTTAACTTTAGCCAGTTACATTGCTCCTCACTTGGTGGCAAAGAGCGTGAATAGGTCAAGCGCAGACAGCGGGAGGAGTGCGCGGCAGACCACGCAACACCTGCATTCTGCCATGTCGTCAGTGCTTGCTGGCATCAATGTGCTGTCTGCTCTGATGCAGTGTCAAATTGATGCCACACAAGCATTGACTGCTGCCATCGTGTCTGGGGCCCCATAAGTCCAACAGGGAGGTCATCATCATCCATCATAGGCAGTCGGAATCGAGGAAGACTTGCTTCCATTCCCAAAGTGAGTTCTCTGGTGGCTGAACAATCCAATATGAGAGCCACAGACCTTGTCACAGTTGTGACAGACATTCATCGAGGGAAGGGGTGGGTGGGGCTGGTTTGCCGTGTTCTCCTTCCGCTGTCTGCACTTGACCTCTTCATGCTCTTTGCGTTGAAACCCGAAGAACTCAACGCCTCCTGGATACACTTTCTCCACCTTGGGCGGTCTTCGGCCAGGGTCTCCCAGGTGTCAGTAGTAATGTCGCATTTACCAGGGAGACTATGAGGGTGTCCTTGTAATGTTTCCGCTGCCCACCTTTGGCTCACTTACCATGACGGAGCTCCGCATAAAGCCTTTGCTTAGGGAGTCTCGTATCTGGCATGAGAACTATGTGGCTTGACCAGAGAAGCTGATTGAATGTGATCAGTGCTTCAATACTGGGGATGTTAGCCTGGACGAGGACACTGATGTTGGTGCGCCTGTCCTCCCAATGGAGACATTGTTGGTGATATATCTCCAGCAACTTGAGGTGCCTACTATACATCGTCCATGCCTCAGATCCATACAGGAGGGCGGGTATTACTACAACCCTGTAGACCATGAGCTTGGTGGTAGATTTGAGGGTCAGACGGCCGAAGGCTGCACTGGAGACAATGTTGAATCTCTGCATCAATGTCTGCCTTTGTTGATAAGAGGCTCCTGAGATATGGCAAATGGTCCATGTTGTCGAGAACCACGCCGTGAATCTTGATGATTGGAGGGCAGTGCTGTGCAGTGGGGACAGGCTAGTGGAGGATCTTTGTCTTATGGATATTAAGCGTAAGGCCCATGCTTTCATATGCCTCAGTGAATACATTGGTAAGATTGCTGAAGGCCATATATAAGGGCAGCTGTCGCGCTGCAAAGATCATGTCCGTTGTGCCCCATAGGGGACGAAATCTGCAGTGTGATTCCGGGAGGAGCTCCTTGGCCAGAGAGAGAAGACGGTTAAGGAGAACTCTAGCGACGACTTTCCCAGTGGCTGATAGCAGGGAGATTCCCCTGTAGTTGCGGCAGTCAGACTTGTCCCCTTTTTAAAAAATGGTCACGATCACTGCATCTCTGAGATCTCCTGGCATGGTCTCCTCCCTCCAGATGAGAGAGATGAGGTCATGTATCTGCGCCAACAACGCCTCTCCGCCATACTTTAGCACCTCAGCAGGGATTCCATCCACACCCGTAGCCTTGTTATTCTTGAGCTGTTTTATGGCTTTGCCTACCTCGTGCAACGTTGGAGTTTCACTGAGTTGGTGGCGGGTCGCATGCTGCGGGATGGAGTCGAGAACACTCAAGTCAAAGGCAGAGTCTCGATTGAGGAGATCTTCAAAGTGCTCCTTCCATCGTGTCCTGACAGCCTCAGTGTCCTTGATGAGTGTTTCCCCATTCTTGGCCAGGAGTCGGGTGGGGCCTTGGGAGTTTGAACCGTAGGTGGCCTTGACTGCAATGAAGAACCCTTGCATATCATGGCTATTGGTCAATTGTTGTATCTGCTGTGCTTTCTCCATCCACCACCTGTTCTTTAGGTCCCGGGTTTTTTGTTGGACCAGATCTTTGATCAGTATATAATGTTGTTTTGCAGCTCCCGAGTTGGGTTGTTGCTTGAGGCCCAGAAATGCTTTGCGCTTGCGATCTATTAGTTCTTCGATCTCCTGATCATTTTCATCAAACCAGCCCTGATGTTTTCTGGTTGAGTGACCAAGTGTCTCTTCACAGGCACTGGTTATAGAGCCTGGAGGGCAGACCAAGCGCTGTGGGCATTCAGCATCTCAGGGTCATCAAGGCACGCCAGATTGGTTGTGAAGCGCTGGCTGTATAGGGCTCTCTTAGCTGGGTCTCTCAGTGCCCCGGCATTAACTTTTTTGTGGCACTGCTTCTGCTGTCCCCTCTGCTTTAGGGCAATGTTAATGTTGATGATTGATCGGATTAGACGGTGGTCCTTCCAGCAGTCGTCAGCTCCTGTCATGACGCAGGTGATGAGCACTTCCTTGCGATCCCTGGCTCGGATGGTGACATAGTCAAGCAGATGCCAGTGTTTGGAGCGAGGTTGTTGCCACGATGCCTTGTATTTGTCCTTCTGGTGGAACAGGGTGTTGGTGATGAGGAGTTCATGTTCTTGACATTTTGTCAGGAGTAGGGTACCACTGGAGTTGACTTTCCCTACGCCCTCTCTGCCAATCATGCCTCCCCAGAGGGCTGTGCCTTTGCCAACCCTGATATTAAAGTCACTAGAAGGATTAATTTGTCGCCCATGGTAATGCGGGACAAGGATGTCTCGAGGTTGGAATAAAAACCCTCTTTAGCCTCATCCATTGCATTGAGTGTAGGGGCGTATGCACTGATGACTCTGGTGCATTGGTTCCGGGATAGGGTGAGACGAGGAGTCATGAGGCGTTCGTTAACCCCACAGCGGGAGTCTTTGAGGTGCTCGACCAGCTCATTCTTAACGGCAAAGCTGACTACATGAAGACGGCGTCCTGCCTCTGGTTTCCCTTTCCAGAAGAAGGTATAACCTCCTTCAACTGGCCTTTCCCTGCCCACCAGGTCTCGCTTCGGGCGGCGTTGTCAATGTCAAAACATCTGAGTTCCCGGGCAACTATGGCGGTGCAGCGTTCCGGCCTGTTGCTGTTGGAATTGTCCATGAGGGTCCTGACGATCCAGGTCCCGAACTTCATACAGACGAAGTGGAAGATGCCTGTGCATGAGTTTTTTTAACGTGGGGTGGTCACTGCACACCGGCAACCACACAGGCTTAGCTGAGCAAGGTATTGGTCCAGTGGCAAGGGGGTCCAAAACAACTGGAGACCAGGCACAGCTGTATAAACCTACTTGCCTACGGCGAAGTGTTGGCTGCAAGCTCAGCGCTGAGTAGTGCCATTGATGGTAGATGGCCCGAGGCTTGTTTGGGGGACAGGCATTAGGAAGGTCACTTCCAAAGTTATTTAAAGAGTTAAAAGTTGATTAAAAATTCCCAATTTGTTTAAAAATGTTCTTAGAGTTGTGAAAAAGTCTAAGATGTAGATCAATAAGTATTGACTGCTGCCATTGTGTCTGGGGCCCCATAAGTCCAACGGGGAGGTAACAGTGCCGAAGTAGGCCTGCAATCTGCACTCCACCAGATTGCTCCGGATGCTGAGGCTCTGCCGGGAGGGAGTGGCAGGCCGTCGGTTGAGATGGAACATCATGTCCTCGCTCCTGCCACAGCCATGCCGCCTTTGCACCTGCAGCAGTCTGCACCCCAGCCATCTGACACTGCTGCCACCCATTCTCAGGTGGGGCTGTCAGCAGATGGGCCTTTTAGGCCCAGAGCTGGTCCAGGGCGTCATGCTAAGCCATCTGTCCTGTCTCCTTCAGACACATGGCAGCCCTCAAGCAGCCTTGCTGCAGGCACAGAGGACCCATTGAGGAGGAGCAGTAGGCGAGGGAGGAGGTTTAGGCAGAGGGGTGGGAAATGCCTACGAAGGCCCACTGATGAAAGGTGTGGCCATGGATGTAAATGTTATTAATTTGTTGTATTTTCCGAAGGGGCGGGTGCCCCATTGTTTTTTCTTTTAAGTGGGTGGGGTTTTTGGGGTTGTTTGAGGGATGTGTTTCCAATAAAATGCAACATTGAACATTTCCTTCAGCCTCTAGTGTATGAATGTTGACTTGTAATGGAGAGGTGGCATTATCGTACCACAATACAAGTTCATTATTAGCTGCATCCCTCAGCTCACTCCATTTAAGCAAAGAATTTTGCCGCCGAATAGCCCTGCCGCTACCAACATTGGCATGCTGCATTGTCCGTGGATGCTGCTGGTCCTTGTTGTGTTGCTGTTCTTTTGAGATGTTGGTAGGCTCTTGGTCCTCCTCCTCCTTCTCCTCCTCCCCTCGTCGTCCTGAGATGGTCCTGCAATCCCCTTTTGGCAAGGCCTGGGCCTTCATGATAGCCAAGTTGTGCAGCATGCAGCACACCACAATGAATAGTGAGGCCTGTAGAGGGGACTATTGAAGGCTGATTGCAGAGCCCTTCAACACCCCTATTGTCTGCTCTACAATGTTGCTGGTAGAGGCATGGCTCTCATTGTAGCATTCCTCCGACACTGTGTTGGGGTTGTAGAGGGGGGATTATTAACCAGGTGGCCAGGCTGTATCCCTTGTCCCCGAGCAGCCAGCCTCGGCCTTCCCGTGGTGGCTGAAGCAGTCAAGGCACAATGATCTCCTGCAGGATAAAGACATCATGTGCACTTCCAGGATGGCGAGCATTGACTATCCTGGCAAACCCACATGCGCACTCATCCTGTTTCTCCCTGGTAATCGGAAGAAAATGAAGCCCATTCAACAGATGTAGAGAACCTGTGTGGTGTTGTGGATGCAGCGATGTGCTTCCTGATGCAGCCTGGAAGGAGCCAGAAGCATAGAAGGTGAGTGCCACCGTGACCTTCACTGCGATGGGCAGTGCAGTCCTGGTGCCGATGTGAGGCTGCAGGTCTTCCTGCAGGAGATGGCATATCTCAATAATCACCTCCTTTCGGAAGAGCAGCCTTCTGACAGATCTCGGACAGGTCCAGGTATGAGCATTGCCGCCGATAAAGCTGTGGGTGTAAGGCCTCCTTCTCCGACGTCTAGGGGCTCTCCTCCTTCGGCCGCCGACATGACCAACAGACCTTCTCTCTTCACAATGCCTTGCTAAAGCATGTAGAATGCGATGCTGGCGAACGAGTATTGCCCACATTAAAGGTTTAGAAATAAGTTTCTCTCAAGCTGAACTGTTATGTCTGTCTGCTGCTGCAAACTCAGAAGCTCACTACCGTGCTGTGTGTAATCGTTGCACTGACTGTGACCTCCAAGGGAAGCACTTACTCATCCCTTTAAGTAGCCACCAGACTCTACAAGCCGGTACCAACTGGTTTTCCAGATATTGTTCTTGGTGGCTGCCAAATGAGACGGCTGCATCTAATTTACCGACTGGGACTCAAGCGTGGGCATTGCGCCAGGACTGACGTCACGATCGCACTGGTCGTCAGCAGCCAGGCGCTACTGGTTTGCGCCCCCAGTGAGCCTCGAATGAATTTTTGGTCGGGGTACTAAAAGCTGCGGTCCCGCTCGGTAACCTCTTACACTCCCATTAATGCCCCCTCTGTCCACTAACTGAGGCGTTAGACAGCCGAAAATCCAGCCCAATATACCTATCATATTGGTTTACAGTTGCTCCTGATCATTAAAGTGACCAGAGGTAGCCATAAATTAGTTATTTCTAACAACCCTCAAGCTCATTCATAAAATGTAGGCATAAGTTCATGCAGCAAGGCTCCCAGCATGAAACCTTACTTGACAGAAAAATGGGTCAGTAAATGAGGCATGGAGATCAACTTAACTGAATTATGGTGCTACCGATTTTTCAGAGATTATTTCTGGTACTCATTTCCACATGATATCAAATGTCATCATATTCTGGTCACTTATTCTTAGCGGTTTTACTGCTTCTAGATGTAGATTCCCCCTATTGACATTCACAATGTCATTTATTGGTGCCAAATTTAGATCTCCTCCAATGCCCCAACATTTTTGGACAGTGTGCTGCTGCACCATGCTGCGGCCAGATGACGCAGCAAATTGACCTCATTTATACGTTACCGGCAAGCGCACCCACACCCCCCGCCTCCGCCCCCCCCCACTCCATCGTTGACACCCCTCTCGCGATCCCCGATCCTGCACTGCCAATCCCCCGATCCCCTTCTCTAGAATCCTGATCCCTGACTGCCAACAATCCCTGACTGACGATTCCCGACACCTGCTCCCCCGGCGGTCCATTCCCCCAGAGCAAACCCTCGCATCTGCAGGCCTACCTGCCCGCAGCCAGCCACCCTCTGAATCTGACTGTCGGAGGGTGGGAATCCAAGGCCTTACATGAAAATCAGGCCATGCCATTGAAGTCGGCAGGGCCTGTGGGAAACCCGATCCCGGAGGACTCCCGGCTCCCTGGAGAAAATTCTGGCCATTGTGTCTGTGCCAGCCAAAAAAGAGCTATCCAGCCTAATCCCACTTTCCAGCTCTTGATCCATAGCCCTGCAGGTTATGGCACTTCAAGTGCATATCCAAATACTTTTTAAATGTGATGAGCATTTCTGCTTCTACAATCCTTTCAGGCAGTGAGTTTCAGACCCCCACCCTCCCTGTGGGTGAAAAAAAGTTCCCCTCAGATCCCCTCTAATCCTTCCACCAATTACATATATCCAAGCCACCTGGTTGCTGACCTCTATGCTAGAGAAAATAGGTCCTTCCTATCCACTCTTTCTGGGCCCCTCATAATTTTATACACCTCAATCAAGTCTCCACTCAGCCTCCTCTGTTCCAAAGAAAACAACTCCAGCCGATTCAATCTTTCCTCATAGCTAAAATTCTCTTGTCCTGGCAACATCCTCGTAGATCTCCTCTATACCCTCTCTAGTGCAATCACATAGTTCCTGTAATGTAGTGACCAGGACTGTAGACAGTACTCTAGCTGTGGGCTAACCAGTGTTTTATACAGTTCAAGCATAAACTCCCTGCTCTTATATTCTATGCCTCAGCTAATAAAGGAAAGTATTCCGTATGCCTTCTTAACCAACTTATCTATCTGTCCTGCTTCCTTCAGGCATCTGTGGACATGGACTCCAAGATTCCTCTGTTCCTCTACACTTCTCAGGATCCTACCATTTATTGTGCATTCCCTTGCCTTGTCAGCCCTCCCCAAATGCATTACCACAAATACGGATTGAATTCCATTTGCCACTTTTCCACCCACCTGACCAGTCCATTGATATCTTCCTGCAGTCTACTAATTTCTATCAACCACAGGGCCAATTTTTGTATCATCTGCAAACTTCTTAATCATGCCCTTTACATTCAAGTCCAAACCATTGATGTATACCACAAAAAGCAAGGGACCTAGTACTGATTCCTGCGGAACCCCACTGGAAATAGCCTTCCAGTCACAAAAACACCCGTCAAACATTACCCTTTGCTTCCTGCCACTGAGCCAATTTTGGATCCAACTTGCTCCTCTCCCTTGGATCCCATGAGCTTTTACTTTTCTGACCAGTCTACCATGTGGGACCTTGTCAAAAGCCTTGTTAAAATCCATATACATTACATCAAATGCATTACCCTCTTCAACCATCCTTGTTACCTTCTCAAAAAATTCAATCAAGTTAATCAGGCACGACCTTCTTTTAACAAACCCATTCTGAATGCCCATGATTAATCCGTGCCTTTCTAAATAATGATCAATACTGTAATATATGTAGATAAGGTCTGTCCACCACCAGGGGGCACTATCATCAGAGGTTCTAGGGTCATAGGTACACTCGTGCTGGGCCCGGTATATAACCTGAACTTCTCATTTGTATCTTCACTTCTGGAAGCCATTAAAGACTGACCAGGTTATATCTAGTCACTGGCTCACAGTATGAAATTCATTGTATCATTTCATACACCACAGCTGGCGACGAGGCAAATACGAACCCACGCAAAAGTATGGCGAGCACAGCACGATCAAGTACTGTTGGAATTCTTGAGAGATTCAATGAGGGAGAGGATTGGGGAGAATTCACGGATCATCTTGACCAGTATTTCATGGCAAACGACCGAAACAAAGATAAGGATGCAGAGAAGCGCAGGGCAATTCTTCTCACCGTCTGTGGCCCCACGATCTATGCACTCATCAAGAATCTGCTCTCACCCACTCTTCCTACAGAAAAGGATTATAAAAAACTGTGTGCCCTAGTTCTGGAACACCTTAAACCCACGGAAGGAATCCTCAAATCCAGATATCGCTTCTATATGCACGTTCGTCCAGAAGGCCAGGACGTAGCGGCATTTGTTGCTGACCTGAGATGTCTTGCAGGGCCTTGCAAATTTGGGCCTCCGTTGGAAGACATGCTGAGTGACTTTTTCATGATCAGGGTTAACCACAAGTAAGCTGCTGGCTGCGGAGACACCGGACCTCAGCAACGTCATCACCATCGCCCAGGCAGAAAAGCACGAAGCAGATATTGCGACAAAATAGGAACTCCATGCAAGTACTGTGTACAAAATTGTATCAAAGGCCGGCAGATCAGCACATGGCAGGGCCTACTCGACTGCGTCTGCAAGACCGGGAGCACTCAAAGTTCGCCATCGAGGGTCTACTCGACTGCATATGCAAGAACAGGAGCTGCACAAAGCCCGTCATAGGCGCAAATCCGAGCTCAACATGTTGGTGTTGCAGGGGCAATCGTCAACCCCATCAGTGCTGCTTCAGGCAGTATGTATGCAGAGGGTGTACGAAGACGGGGCATCTTCAGCGGACGTGACCGCAGCGGAGCAAGCGAGCTGCGACACACCACGTGGATGATGATCAATCCACCATGGATCTGGCGATGCAGCCGAGGCATTTGAGAGCTCTGAGAAGGAAGTGTATAGCATACGTGTGTTCCTAACAAAGAGCCAACTGATAATGATGGAGCTAAAATTAAATGGCGTGCCGGTATCCATGGAATTAGACACGGGTGCAAGTCAATCGATAATGAGCCAGAGAACTTTTGAAAAGCTGTGGGAGACCAAGGCAGAGAGACCCAAGCTGAGTCCGATAAATGCAAAGTTGTGTGCCTATACCAAAGAGGTCATACCAGTGACTGGTAGTGCAGCAGTAAGAATGACGTACGAGTGAGCGGTTCATGATCTACCATTAGGGATTATCCCGGGCAACAGCCCATCGTTATTTGGCAGGAGTTGGCTCGAGAAAATAAAATGGAATTGGTACGAAATCAAAGCTTTGTCATCAGTGGATAATCATTTGTGTGCTCAAGTGCTGAGCAAATTTCCCTCACTGTTTGAACCAGGAATTGGCAGCTTCAACAGAGCCAAGGTGCAGATTCATCTAGGCACAGATGCAAGGCCCATCCATCACAAAGCCAGGGCGGTCCCACACATGATGAGAGAAAAGGTCGATCTCGAATTGGACAGGCTTCAATGTGAGGGGGTCATCTCACCGGTCGAATTTAATGAATGGGCCAGCTCCATTGATCCGGTGTTAAAGAGCGATGGCACGGTCAGGATTTGTGGAGACTACAAGGTCACAATCAACGGAGTTTCGAAACAAGATCAGTACCCGCTACCAAAAGCTGATGATCTGTTTGCAACGCTAGCTGGGGGAAAATCGTTCACCAAATTGGATCTAATGTCGGCCTACTTGACGCAGGAGCTGGTTGAATCATCACAGAACATTACGTGCATCAACACACACAAAGGACTGTTTATCTACAACAGGTGCACTTTTGGCATTCGTTCGGCTGCAGCCATATTTCAGAGAAACATGGGGAGCCTATTGAAATCCGTCCCCAGGACAGTGGTATTCCAAGACGACATCCTAGTCACAGGTCGTGACACCGCCGAGCACCTGCACAATCTGGAAAAGGTTCTGCGTCGTCTTGACAAAGTGGGACTCGGGCTGAAAAGTTCGAAGTGCGTTTTCATGGCACCAGAGGTCGAATTCCTTGGACAAAAGATTGCTGCAGATGGAATCAGCCACACAGATGCAAAAACTGAGGCCATCAAAAATGCCCCCAGGCCCCAGAATGTGATGGAGCTGCGTTCGTTCCTGAGTCTTCTCATCTACTTCGGTAACTTCTTACCCAAATTGAGCACAGTATTAGAGCCTTTGCACAAGCTGCTCAGGAAAGGAGATGACTGGGTGTGGGGTGAACTTCAAGACAGAGCCTTTGAGAAGGCTAGAAATCTGTTGTGTTCCCACAAGCTACTGTATGAGCCAGGCAAGCGTCTAGTTTTGACCTGTGATGCGTCATCATATGGGGTTGGCTGCGTACTCCAGCAAGCCACTGTCAGGCAAACTACAACCAGTTGCATACGCGTCTCGAAGCCTGTCCAAGGCAGAAAGAGCTTAAGGCATGGTAAAGAAATAGACTTTAGCATGTGTTTATGGGGTAAAAAAAAAATGCACCAGTATCTCTTTAGGCTTCGCTAACCGATCACAAGTCGCTTATATCGTTGTTCTCGGAACACAGAGATATCAATACCAATGCGTCGTCCCGCATCCAGAGGTGGGCCCTGACATTATCTGCCTATGATTATGTAATAATCATAGACCAGGCACTGACAACTGCGCTGATGCATTGAGCTGGTTATCATTGACCACACCGAAAGTGGAAACGCCAATGCCCGCAGAGCTACTCATGGTCATGGATGCCTTTGAGAGTGAAGGGTCGCCTGTCACTGCTCAACAAGTTAAGACTTGGAACAGCCAGGATGCAACTCTATCAGTTGTAAAACATTCTGTTCTTAATGGGGACTGGTCGACCATCCCAAGGAAATGGGTGATGAAACCAAACAGTACAGCCATTGCAAAGATGGGCTTTCCATCCAGTCCAACTGTTTACTGTGGGGTAATCGTGTTGTAATGTCCAAGAAAGGCAGGGCAAGATTTGTACGGGATTTACATAGTACGCATCCCGGTCTTGTCATGATGAAGGCCATCGCCAGGTCCCAGAGTCATGCGTGCATCAGTGCAGCACTTGCATGCAGTTAAGCAATGCCCCAAAGGAAGCTCCGCTCAGTCTGTGGTCATGGCCATCCAAACCATGGTCTAGAATCCACATCGACTTTGTGGACCCCTTCCTCGGCAAAATGTTTTTTGTGGTGGTGGATGCATACTCCAAGTGGATAGAATGTGTGATCATGTCATCCAGCACTTCCACTGCCACAATTTGAGAACCTGAGAGACATGTTTGCCACACATGGTCTGCCAGACATCGTTGTCAGTGACAACAGACCATGTTTCACGAGCCTAGAATTTCAAGAGTTCATGAAACGCAACGGCATAAAGCACATGAGGTCAGCCCAGTTCAAACCCATGTCCAATGGTCAAGCGGAGCGGGCAGTTCAAACCATCAAGCAGAGCCTGAAACGCGTAACTCACGGTTCCTTGCAGACATGCCTGTCATGCATACTGCTCAGTTACAGGACAAGGCCACACACAATCACCGGGGTCCCGCCTACAGGACTATTAATGAAGAGAGGCCTCAAAACCAGGCTCTCTCTAGTCCATCCTGACCTTAACGACCATGTCGAAACCCAACGTCAACACCAGCAGTGGTATCACGACCATGCCACAGTGTCACGCGACATATCTGTAAATGACCCAGTGTATGTACTTAACCATGGTCAAGGGTCCAAGTGGCTCCCGGGCAATGTTACGGATAAGGAGGGTAACCGGGTGTATATGGTTAAACTCAAGAATGGGCAGATGTGCAGGAAACACATTGATCAAATCAAGCTAAGACACACTGACAAACCGGAACCATTGGAAGATGACACCGTGATCTTAGACGACCAACCAACTCACGTCCAGCCATCAGAAGAACCCACTGTGGTCAACGCCCAGCCCCAAGTCGTGAGAGACTCAGAAAGCACTGGGATTGTACTGAGATGGTCAACCAGGGAGCGAAGGGCTCCGGACCCATCTGAACTTGTAATATGGACTTGTGCCAAGAACTGGGAGGGGAAATGATGTAATGTATGTACATAAGGTCTGCCCACCACCAGAGGGCACTACCACCGGAGGTCCTAGTGTCATAGGTACACTCGTGCTGGGCCCGGTATATAACCTGAACTTCACCTTTCTATCTTCACTTCTGGAAGCCATTAAAGACTGACCAGGTTACACCTAGTGACTGGCTCACAGTACGGAGTTCATTGTATCATTTCATACACCACAAATACTGTCGCTCTGATATTTTTCCAACAAGTTGCCCGCTACCGAGGTTAGGCTGACTGGCCTGTAATTACTCGGTCTATCCCTCTCTCCTTTTTTAAACAACGGTGCAATCTTAGCACTCCTCCAGTCCTCAGGCACCATACCTGTAGCCAGAGAAGATTGGGGTAACATAAATATTTTGGGAGTGCTGATCACACAAAAACTGCATATCCGATATAAAACTAATTACCTTCACACTTTGCATCTTATTTGGGAAGTCAGAACCCAGAAATCTCTGCTTCTGTTATCCGTTTTAACATGAATCAAAGTTCGTAAAATTATTTGTTTAATTTTTGCATCTCTTTCACATGCTACCAATATCCTCACAGGAACTCAACCATCAGATCTCTTTTTTGGAATTATGAGTGACCTTGCATCCATTTTCAATGCTTGCCAGAGTCCCAGTTCTGTTAACTCTTTTGAGTTTACCTGCGAAAACATAAAACATTAAACGGTGCCACCCAACCTGGGTGACACTCCAGACATTTACAAGGCCCTTTTTTTTCCCCCCCTTTTTTTTTTTGTGTTTTTCTTTTTTGGTTTTTTTTTGGGCACTAAAATCACAATTTTCCCCAGTGCCCCCTATAAAAGGGAAGGGGGACACTAAAAGCACCGGCAATTAAAACAAATTAAACTTAAAAACGTAAAATCAAATTAAAATTTGGTTGCCGGGCGTGATGATGCACTCCAGTCCCTCCGGTGCCCACCTCTCGCGGAAGGCCGCGAGCGTACCCCCAGTTCTGTTATCTCAGAGTAGAATCTCTCCACCTGATTGTTTATTAGTTTTTAATGAGCCTGGACTCAGTCTTTATTGAATTGTGTTAACTCTGCTCTTGTACATCTGTGACTGGGGATAGAACAGCAGGGTAACATTCTGCCCTGATTGTCAGTCTTATTTTCCTCTCAAATGCTGCAGTCCATGGCCTAGTGGACTGATCTATTTCTTTGGCCAAGTTTATAGAATCATAGAATGAAACACCACAGAAGAAGCGCATTCAACCTGTTTTGGCTCTTTGAAAGAGCCATCCAATTAGTCCCATGCCCCAGTGCCTTTCCTCAAAGCCCTGCTGCATTTTCCCTTCAAGTATTTATCCAATTCCCGATTGTAAGTTATTATTGAATTTGTTTCCATCATAACAACTCGTTGTGTTAAGTTTTCCTTTTCTTTTGCCAATTACGCTAACTCTGTATCCCTTGGCTACTGACCCTTCTGCCATCGGAAACAGTCTCTCCTTATTTACTCTATTAAAACCCTTCATGATGTAGAACGCCTGTATTAAATCTCTCCTGAACTTTCTTTACTGTGAGGAGAACAACCCGAGATTCTCTAATCTCTCCCATAAATGAAGTCCCTCATCTCTGATACGATTCGATGAAATCTCCTCTGCACCCTCTCTAAGGCCTTGACATCCTTCTTGAAGTTTGATGCCCAGAATTGAACACAGTGCTCCAGCTGGGGCCTAACCAATAAGTTATAAAGGTTTAACATAACTTCCTTGCTTTTGCATTCTATGCCTCTGTTTATAAAGCCAATGATACCTATTCTTTTTAACAACCTGCTCAACTTGTCCTGCCACATTAAAAGATTTGTGTACATACACCCTCGGGTTTCCTGTTCTTGCACCCCCTTTAAAATTGTACCACTCTCTTCATTCTTCCTACCAAAATGCATCACTTCACGCTTCCCTGCATTAAATTGTGTCTGCCATGTGTCTTCCCATTTCACCAGTCTGGCTGGGCCGCAGGTTTTATAAAGCCATAATTAAAGTAAACTGGGGTTCAATTGTAGAGGGATAAAAGTGAAAAGCAGATAGTTTATGTTAAACTTGTTTAGAACCTTGGTTAGACCACACTTGGTGGAGTACTGTGCACAGTTCTAGTCTCCATATTATAAAAAGGACATAGATGCACTGGAGAACGCACAAAAACACGTGGCATAGTAATGCTTCCATTTAAAGTTTTCAAAATCACTTGTTTTCAACCTGCACTGTTATGTCTGTCTGTTGCTGCAAATTCGGAGGCTCACGCACTGCGCTCTGTGTAAAGGTTGCACTAACTGTGACCTCCGAGGAAAGCGCTTCCTCATCCCTTTAAGTTGCCACCAGTTAACGACTCTGCAAGCGTGTACCGATTGCTTTTCCAGACGTTGTTCTTGACGGGCGCTCAATGAGGCGTACTCACCGAATTTACCAGCTGGGGCGAGGCGTGTGCATTGCATCAGGAATACGTCATGATTGGAGTGGTCGTCAGCAGCCAGGTGTTAATGGTTTGCTCCCCCGGTGAGCATCCAATGAATTTTTGGTCAGGCGCTAAAATTTGCACTCCCGATTGGTAACCTCTTACGCTCCCATTAACACCCACTCTGGCCACTAACTGAGGTGTTAGACAACCAAAAATCTAGTGTACTGCACACAGTGACAGGCAGAAGTATCTACGGCTGTAGAAATATCACACTAGTCTTAGGAAAATCTACAGTAAGGTGTTTGGGGAACGATGATTCTTTGAGCAGGTTTTTCCCTTTTTCTCTTTTGTGCTTGGGCATAAATAATTGCCTCGCCAGCACACAGATGGAAATCAGGCAGTGAAGATTACCCATCATAGAGATCGCATGATTTTACATGATGAGCCAGAATTTGGCCAGCCCAACGCACATTTTTTCAGTGATATTTCACCTTTTTTGTCATTAAAAGATACTTACCAAATTTGGCCAAAGGTTAAGAATGGTGGTTTTGAAATATTGCCAAAAAGCGGATCGGCAAATGTAGAAATCCCCCAAAAATCCAACTGCCAAAATTTGGCCATTCGGCGAACCTGTACTCGAGTGAAAAAACAACGCGTGAGAAAAGCATGCGTTGCAGCCCCAGAAACGTCGATCGGTATGAAGACATACAAAAAAGATAAGTTGGAAGTTTTTATTTTTAAATTATTTTTCAGCGATTCATTACTTAAGTGTATTGTGAATGTTTTCTGATTTTTCATTTTTTTATTTTTGCAATTTTTTTTCTCCACTCCCTGGGACTGTATTTTTTATATTAATTGGCATCAGGCTAAAGTTGGCGAGGATCCTCCAGCAACACAGATTTTTATCAACATTCGTATTTTTGGGCCAAATTTACCCCCTTAAAAAATGGTGACATTCCTATTCTTATTTTATTCCCAAAAATGACATTAAAAACCAAATATTGACAGCTGGCCAATTTCTAGCCCTAAGCTCTCTATCCAGACAATATGCTTTCATCCCACTTCCCAAAGTGCACACTGATTTCTAAGTCCCCCTCCTCCTCTATGCTCCATACACCCCCTCACTTACTCCAATAAAAGATCTCCTGTGGAATTTCAGGATCCGTCTCTTCATTTTCTTATCCACATTTGAGTTTGACCAATTTCTTTATTGCCTGCTTCTGAAAGAGTTCTTTCAAATGTGATAAGCAGTTTTCGGCACAGTGCAAAACAAATGATGCAAAGTGTATCCTCGAGTGAGGCAGACCATGAACAAAGCACTACTACAGGAGGGAATCCATAATCATATCGCTTTCCTCATGGGGTCAATCTTACCAGTTTGTGTTGTCAGCGGGGAACCTCTCATATTGTTGTTAGAATTCTAAGGCTTCAGATGTGATACCAATTGGTTATGGTTGATCTTTTATTAGCATGCAGCAAACATTTACAGTTTCAAACAGATTTCATACTACCCACCTAATGACTGGTCAGCGTAGCTTGCGATGTTTTCTCCTTTCCTTCTTTTAGCAAGACAAGCGGTAGGCTTCGGGCCAGCATAATGTCCAATTATGCAAGCTAAGGGGGTGAAATTGCCCTGCGTCCGATTGGGAACCGTAACCTTCTGCGGCCGAGCCTTTTAGCACCCGGCGTGGAAGTTCTGCCTCCGCCACAGAATTGCCCTTATCGCCCCTCAATGAAAGCGGAGTGCAATCTCTTGCACTCCAAAGAATTTGGAAAGTGTGGGAATTCGGAGAAGAAGGGGAAGAATAAAATCAATTAAAAAAAAGTAAACATAGATAAGTGATATTTGTAATCTAAAAAACCTCATTAATTAAATCAGCTGATTGCTGAGTAGCTGCTGGGTCTGTTTTGCTTAGTTTTAGAGTTTATTTCTGCTCGATAGTTCTGAGACTATTAGCTAGAGGCATGGCATGGCAGCTCAGTCCTATGGATTGCACATCCTGTGGCATATGGGAAGTCCTAAACACTTTGAGCAATCTGGACGACCAAGTGTGCAGGAGGTGTCTCCAGCTGCAGCAACTTAAGCTCCGTGTTTCAGAGCTTGAGCGGTGGCTGGAGTCCCTGCGGTGCATCCATGAGACTGACAATTTTGTGGCTAACACGTTTCAGGAGGTGGTCACTGTTATGTCTGTAATGTACTTATGAATGACTCCACGAGGTATTCAAACTGTAGTGACCTTGGTCCTTTATTCGTAACTCCAGAGTGAGGCAGCCACTGGTGGCTACCCTTTTATACCCCGGTTTCCACCAGTTGCACCCTCTAGTGGTGCCAGCATAGTATATACATGGTGTAAACCTTATTGATAGTACATCAGGTAAACAAGTCTCCATCTTATGTAATTATACAGTGACTTCACAGAGAGTATACCTGTAGTCTGCATACATAACAGTCACCCTGCAGCTTAAGAATGTGCAGGCAGAGAGGAAGTGGGTGACCACCAGACAGAAACGGAGTACTAGTAGGGAGTGCAGGAGTCCCCCGAATCCATCTAATTCTCCAACCGGTATTCTGTTCTGAGTACTGGGGAGTGCAATCGTTCCTCTGGGGAATGCAGCCAGAACCAAGTCCATGGCACCATGGGTGACTCAGCTGCATGGGGGACCGGTGGGGCGGGGTGGGGGGGGGGGGGGGGAGAGGCAGGCGGTGAGGAAGAAGAATGGAAGAACAATAGTGGTATGGAATTTAATAGTCAGGGGAGCAGACAGGCTTTTCTGTGGCCACAGACGTGACTCCAGAATGGTATGTTGCGTCGCTGGTGCCAGGGTCAAGGATGTCACCAAGTGGCAGGAAGACATTCTGCGGGGAGAGGGAGAACAACCTGAGGTCATGGTCCATGTCGATACCAATGACATAGGTCGAAGGAGGGATGAGGTCCTGCAGGCATAATTTAGGAAGATAGGAGAGAGATGAAAAACCAGAATCCAAAAAGTAGTAATCTCTGGATTAATGCTGGTGCCATGTGCTAGTGAGTACAGAAATAGGAGGATAGAGAAGATGAATATGTGGCTGGAGAGATGGTGCAGGCAGGAGGGCTTTAGATTCCTGAGACATTGGGACTGTTTCTGGGGGAGGTGGGACCTGTACAAGCCGGAGAGGTTGCACCAAAACAGAGCCAGAACCAGTATCCTTGCAGGAGGTTTTGCTGGTGCTGTTGGGGAGGGTTTAAACCAGCTTGGCAGGGGGATGGGAACCAGAGAATAGGGTCAGTGGGGAGAGAAGCAAAGATGGAAGTGGGCAGCAGAGAAGTAGAAGCAGAAAGTGAATTTAGAAGACAGAGAAAACAAGTGCTGGAAAATAGACAATGGGGGAGTTTGGCGATACTAAATGGTATATACTTCAATGCAAGGTGTATAGGAAATAAGGCAGATGAGCTGAGAGCATAGGTTGACTCTCGGGAGTACGATATTACAGTTATTACTGAGAGATGGCTGAAAGAAGGGCAGGTATGACACCTCAACATTCCTGGTTACAGTGTTTTCAGACAGGATCAAATCAAACTTAACCACTTGTTTCCTATTTTGAAGAGGATACCATTGCTCTCGAACAGAACCTTCCAAACTTGGTGTCGAACTTAGACTCGTTCTATTCTGAGCCTGAGGAGAGTTTTTCGCCAAGGGATGCCCTTAATCTACATTTGGATTCTCCAGACCTTCAGATTGTTTGTCTCACTCACTCGGACTCGGACTTAAATTCTGACATTCTCTTGGACTTGTTACTAGTACATCTGATGTAGGATTTGCTACTGGTACTTTACTTTTAACAAGACTATCAAATTCATCAGAAATAATCGAATCATTCCAACTTCCCACTCCTTCCACATCTGTAGAAAAATATGATCAATGTTGAAGAAACATAACCTTTCCATGATCAAACATCTTGATCAAATATGTGCAAGGACCACATATCTTTGCTGTTCTTCCTGGTAACCACTTTAACCATTTATAGTGATGGTTCTTCACTCTCACCTTTTGATTCAATTTCACACTTTTCTCTCTTACTCTAACTCTATCATGATTCTCTTTCTCTCTTAATTGTTTATTTTCTACTGACTGTGCCAGGTTTGGCTTTAACAGTGAAAACCTGATTCGTGGCTGTCGTTTGAGAAACAACTCTGCTGGTGTTCTACCAGTAGTTGTATGAGAAGTATTACAACAGGTAATCAGAAACATTAGCTAGTTTGTGGCCCAACAACAACTGCCGTTTCTTTGGATTTTGATCCAATATTTGTTTGATGAGAGCACGTTTTATAATTTGTACTGTGCGCTCTGCTGCACCATTTGTAGCAGGTGAATGAATACAAATGGAACTTCTCACTGTTTTTCACTGTTTCTACTCGTGAACTGTGCAAATTCTTCTAACACCACCCAGTTATGGTTTTCATCATTGGGGACTTCGACGATACTATTGCCGGTGAAAAGCATTTCTAGCCGCTCCACATACACTCTCGGTCATGATGGAACTCACCCAAGCACCCTATATTTCCCATAGGCGCAGCCTTCTGGATCCTTCAGTTCAGCCAAGTGTGCTTGTAATTTAACTTGGAATTTTAGCTGTGCTGCAAAACAAAGAATCTCTCAAAGTCTCTCTGTTGGTTGGCAGAAATATCCATCAACAAATGTTCCAACCAGGGAATCGGATTATCCTATCCACGTCTTGCCATGGTCACCACTTTAAGAATTCCAAGCTTAGGACGTGATACCAATTGGTTAAGGTTGATCTTTTATTAGCATACAACGTACATTTACGGTTTCAAACAGATTCCATACCAACCGCCTAATGACTGATCACCGTAGCTTACAATGTTTTCTCCTTTTCTTTCTTAGCATGGCAAGTGTTATGCCCCCTGCCAGCATAACGGCCACTTGTGCAAGCTAAGTCTTCGCTTCTATGATTGCAACAATCGGTTGTAATCCTTCTTCATTTATACCCTTTTCCTTGACCACTTATTCCAGTTGAATCAATTAGTGATGTCTCTGTTTTGATTTGTGCCCCCTGCACCTTGTGGTCTCAGCTAACTGTCAACGGTTAAAGGTCTAATTGAATTAACTTGCAGTGAAACTATTTAACGGCTTTGGCTGGACCATGGTTTTGCCTATCAGCCAGTGATCATCAGTTTACAGCAGTTATCAGCTCATGATCTACATTCACATTCAGGATCCACAGTTGGGCGTCACAGACGATCATTACATTTAAGGAATGAAACCCCTTCCTGTTGAGGTATGTAACAGGTGTATCAATTTGTACCTTCAATGCGATACAGTTCATCGACGGGCGCAATCACTTTGGGGAAGCCAGCAATCCTTTACAATGCAAGGGAACTCTGCCTTTGTGGCCCTGGGGACAAGTCGAAGTTGACAAGGTCACGATCCCTATGGAATATGTTATCTGTGACCTGGTGAATGCAGGCTCTCGCCGCGCTCTAGCACATGTTGGAATTGTCGCTGGTGCCGAAATAAGTTTTATGACCTCTCAGCAGGTCAAGGTGAATGAAGTCTTCAGCAAATGCCGTATCCCACCATCTGCACCACAATCCTCGCACACTGCTCAATGCTCCACACCCAAGCACTCAACTAGCAATAATCTCTAACTATCACCACTCACTTCACAATCACTTCACTGACACACACTTACCATTGCTGCAACACTCACACCCACATCTCACACCTTGCACAAATTGACAGCTATTCAACTATGGCAGGCGCATCATGCTAACATAATGCACTACACTCCCTGACACATTTCTCTTTCTCTTGCAGGGCAAGCTGGTTCATAACTACTGAGAGCCACAGCAGATGGGGGGCAGCCAAGCTGTTGTACAGACCCTCAGCTACCTGGAGGAGTCACTGCTCAACATCGTTGGAGGGACAGTGACTGAGATCGTGGCAACAGGAGAAGTTGAAGCCCTTGCTGAAAATGATGGTATGGTCATTCCTAGTCCTTCTCACATCCCAGTTCTCCCTCATCCCACAATTTATTTCACCTACAAACTGCTGATGGTGCATCTTGCTCTCCCCAGGCCCCTCACCACAATCCGACTCGTGTGCCTTTATGCTTTCAGATACCCAAAAACTGCCAGCAGGCCAGTCTGTCACTCATGATGTGGAGGCGAGTGAAGGAGAAGAAGAAGACACAGCGTCGCTGTATCTGGCATGCACAGACACCAGGATGAGGCACCGAGAATGAGTGGGCTGCAGCAAGGCGGGTGGAAAAGATAGCTCGGGGGACAGCTCCCCGGAGGGCAAGTTTGCGCATGAGTTCTGCTGCACAGGACTCCGATGATGATCTCAGCAGGAGGGTGATGGCCATGCACTGAAATGCTAGGTGCAATGGCAAGTCTGCCAGAGAGCCTCTTGGCAGTGTCAAGGAGAATGGAGTAATTGACTCAAGCATTGCACGGAGCTATGCACAGAGATTGGAACCCATGATTTCCAGGCTGGAAATGATGGACAACTATGGGAGAGACATTTTGGACCCAGCCATGATGCTGTGTGTGATGGGCGACGTCGCAGCTTCCATTGCAGCACAGGTAGAAGCGACCCACGGTCTCAGTGCTGCAGTGGAAGAGCAGACTACTCTCCTGCAGACTCAGCTTTGCTGCCACACCAGCTCAGACTACTGCCATTTTGGCTGTGTTTACCAGTGGCTAATGAGGCTTGTAGGGTATTGCAGCAGGCCAGCAATCCTCCCAACGGATTGCTACAAATGCTGGGTGCTGCCCCAAGGGTGTGGCAGTGGGTCAGTGAAGCAAGACCCTGTTGTCCTTTCTCAGGATGACAGCATTCCTACTCACACCACTGCAAATCCGCCATTGCCCCTGCCACTGCCTGTCAGCCATCCAGCCTAGACTGCTGCCGCCCATGCCAAGATGGTGCAGTCTACAGCCGGGCCTTCTAGGTCCACAGCTGGTCGAGGTCGTCCTGCAAGGCCATCTGTAGTCTCCCCATGGAAACTCACTGCCTTCCACCAGCCATACTGCAGCCACTGGGGGAGCACTTTGTAGGAGCATTGGGTAGGAAAAGGCGCACAAAGAGCAGGGCACTAAGGGATTGCACAAGGGGGATTAGTTCATATTGTAATGTTGACTAAATTATGAAAAATGTATCAATATTGTTTGGAATGCTTCTTTTGTGGTGGCTCTTATTTCAGCTTTGTGCCCAGGAAGACCCAGTGATGTTTCATGCCAGAGGGATGATATGATGGGGTTGTAGTGAGCAATGGAGATCTGTGTTTCATTCAGTGGAATCAAATTCTGACGAGGCCTTCATCAACTGCTCATCCTGAATGGCGATCTGCTGTCTGCCTCCTCCCTTCCTCCTAATCCTCGTCCTCTTCCTCTTCCTCCTCCTGAGGTGATCCCTCAATCCCTGGTGGCAAGGGCTGTACCCTCATGATGGCCAAGTTGTGAAGCATGCTGCAGACCACTACGAAATGAATGCTGCCCCAAGAACGTGTCGAGTATTGAAGAGCACTTCCCGAGCGGTCAAGGCAGTGGATCTGTTCTTCAGCAGCCCGATGGTCTGCTCGATGAAGTTCCTGCTGGCAACATGGCTCTGATATAATGAGAGCTAGGCTGGATTGGTGGGTTTGCAGAGGGGAATCATCAGCCAGGTGTAGAGCTAATAGCCCTTGTCTCTGAGCAACCACCCTCGGGTTTGATGTGGTGGCTGGAAGAATGCTGGCATACCGGACTGGCACTGGATGAAGGCATCACGATTGCTGCCAGAATAGAGGGCATTGACCATGAGGATATGCTGGGTGTGATTGCCCAACAGCTGTACATCATCATAGGCAGTCCCTCGGAATTGAGGAAGACTTGCTTCCACTCCTGAAGTGAGTCCTTTTGTGGCTGAACAGTCCAATACGAGAGCCACAGACTCTATCACAGTTGGGACAGACAGTCATTGAGGGAAGGGGTGGGTGGGACTGATTTGCGCCTGCGCTTGACCTCTTCACACTCTTGGCGTTGAGACTCGAAGTGCTCAAAGCCCTCCCGGGTGCACTTTCTCCACTTAGGGCAGTCTTTGGCCAGGGACTCCCAGGTGTTAGTGGTGATGTTGCATTTTATCAGGGCGGCTTAAAGGATGTCCTTGTAATGTGTCCGCTGCCCATCTTTGGCTCATTTGCCATGAAGGAGCTCCGCATAAGCCACTTGTTTTGGGAGTCTCGTGTCTGGCATGCAAACTATGTGGCCTGCCCAGCGAAGCTGATCGAGTGTGGTCAGTGCTTTAATACTGGGGGTGTTAGCCTGGACGAGGACACTGATGTTGGTGCGCCTGTCCTCCCAAGGGATTTGCAGAATCTTGCGGAGACATCATTGGTGATATATCTCCAGCGACTTGAGGTGTCTTCTATACTTCGCCCATGCCTCTGAGACATACAGGAGGGTGGGTATTAGTACAGCCCTGTAGACCATGAGCTTGGTGGTAGTTTTGAGGGCCTGATCTTTGAACACTCTTTTCCTCAGGCTGCCAAAGGCTGCACTGGGGCACTGGAGGTGGTGTTGAATCTCTGCATCAATGTCTGCTTTTGTTGACAAAAGGACTCCGAAGTATGGGAAATAGTCCACGTTGGCGAGGGCTGCGCCGTGGATCTTGATGATGGTGGGGCAGTGCTGTGTGCCAAGGACAGGCTGGTGGAGGACTTTTGTCTTACGAATGTTTAGCGTAAGGCCCATGCTTTCATATGCCTCAGTCAATACATCGACTTTATCCTGGAGTTCAGCCTCAGAATGTGCGCAAACGCAGGCATTGTCCGTGTACTGCAGCTCAATGACAGAGGTTGGGTTGGTCTTGGACCTGGCCTGGAGGCAGCATAGGTTAAACAGCTTCCCATTAATTCCACTCCAGCGGGAAGCTTGTTGACTGCGAGGTAGAGCATGACAGCAAGGAAGATTGAGAAGAGTGTTGGAGCAAGGACGCAGCCCTGCTTGACCCTGGTCCGGTCGTGGATTGGGTCTGTAATGGATCCATTGGTAAAGATCACAGCCTGCATGTCATCGTGGAGCAGGCGAAGGATGTTGACAAACTTTTGGGGGCATCCGAAACGGAGGAGGACACTTCATAGACCCTCACGGTTGACTGACAGTGTCAAAAGCCTTTGTGAGGACTAAAAAGGCCATGTATAAGGGCTGGCGCTGCTCCCTGCATTTTTCCTGCAACTGTCGCACTGCAAAGATCATGTCCGTTATGCCCCGTAGTGGACAAAATCCGCACTGTGACTCTGGGAGGAGCTCCTCGTCCACAGGGAGAAGACGGTTGAGGAGGACTCTCGCGACGACTTTCCCAGTGGCTGATAGCAGGGAGATTCCCCTGTAGTTGCCATAGTCGGACTTGACCCCTTTTTTAAAGATGGTCATGATCGCTGCATCTCTGAGATCGCCCGGCCTGCTCTCCTCCCTCCAGATGAAAGAGATGAGGTCATATATCTGCACCAACAACGCCTCTCCGCCATACTTTAGCGCCTCAGCGGGGATTCCATCCGCTCCCGAAGCCTTGTTATTCTTGAACTGTTTTATAGCTTTTCCTACCTCGTGCATTGTTGGGATCTCACTGAGTTGGTGGCGGGTTGCATGCTGCGGGATGGAGTCGAGAACACTCGAGTCAAAGGTACTCGATTGAGGAGATCTTCGAAGTGCTCCTTCCAGCGGGCCCTGACAGCCTCGGTGTCCTTGATGAGTGTTTTCCCGTTCTTGGCCAGCAGAGGGGTGGGGCCTTGGGAATTTGGACCATAGGTGGCCTTGACTGTGATGAAGAATCCTCGCATATCATGGCTGTCGGCCAGTTGTTGTATCTCCTGTGCTTTCTCCATCCACCAGCTGTCCTTTAGGTCCCGGGATTTTTTTTTACCTCAGCCTTGAGCCGTCTGTAATGCTGCTTTGCTGCTCCCGAGTTGGGTTGTTGCTTGAGGCTAAGAAATGCTCTGTGCTTGCGATCTATTAGTTCTTGGATCTCCTGATCATTTTCATTAAACTAGTCCTGGTGTTGTCTGGTTGAGTGACCACAGGCACTAGTTATGGAGGCCTGACCAAACGCTGTGGGCATTCAGCATCTCAGGATTATCAAAGCATGCCAGGTTAGCTGTGAGGCATTGGCTGTATTGGGCTCTCTTAGCTGATATCATGAAGCATGCCTTTTTTTCCCGCTTGAGTCCAAACTTCTTGTAATGTGAAATGCCCATCCCCTGAGGTCCTTTTCCTTCAGCCTGTTTACAGATGATTTTTCTCCTTCTCCCACAAGCCTTCATTTGTCACCTCAGGAATATGAAAGAAGTTTAGAAAGCTGCAAGAATTGCAGAAAGTTATACAGAGCCAGTCAACTGAGAAACCATATCAGCTCCAAGTTGTTGATGATGCGGGAGGTCCCTTCCTGCTACTGAACGCTTGGTCAGCTGGAGCAGCGATGACAAAAATAGCAGATTGCACATTCACTGACATCATGATCTGCCTAATCTAAATATGTGCAGTGAGCACGGGCATCAGCAGTGCCGACTTGCCCTCAATGGCGGCTGCCGTACGATCCGCTGGAAGCAGGCGGAACCGAGACAGCTGCCATTTTCCCTTCAAAACGAGACTTAATGGCCGGCGCTAACCCCAAAATTTCTCGGCCAACAGGGATTGGTGTTCAGCACCAGCAGTTGCAAAGAATATAAGCATTGTTTATAAAAAACAAACAGACAAATTTGCCCTGCACCCCGATTGCAAGCGGTAACCCGTATGCAGTAACCCACCCTGGCCACTAAATTGGGCTTACCGCCCCTCAAAGGAAGTAGAACACAACCTCGTGTGCTCCACTTCCTTTCGGGGCAATTCCAACGTGCGAACGGGGCGAGTTGTGCAGTGCTACTTGGATGTTCCACGTAGCGCTGACACGCTTCAACGCTCCTCCACTTCACTTAACGGGAAGGGCCGCTGTGCACTCTGCAAGGCCTCTGATGGCCTCCACTAGACCACCAGGGCAACGTATGACCAGGCCTGTAGCCCGCCACCCAAAACGTGCTTCTCAAAAAGGGGCAATTTCACCCCAAAATGTAAAATTATGCTTTGCGTTATGCTGAATGTATTCTGTTTCAAAGGACCAAAATGTTTTAATAATTTTATGTTGCTGGTAGTATTAATGAAAATGATCTTTTGATCAATATGATCAACACTTCTGAATTATTTCAGACTCTTGATAATCCAGATTGGCCCTTTTGTCTTCTTTGCATTTATACGTTGTGACTGAAGCAGCAAGACTTCTCAACTGGAATCTCAGGACAGAAAAATAAAATAGACTTCAGCACAGAACTTAGACAGCAAAATGCCTCAGGAGTAAGAATTACAGGCTGCCAGTTGTACGCAAAATAAGGTGAACTGAAATGGAAATCATGTTTAACGATATTCCTGAAATATATGGCAAGTCATATTAACAGTGTGGATATCAGTTGGGCATTTAAATTAATTTATACAAAATTATGCCATATATAAAGCCATTTATTGCATAATGACATTTGAAACTGAATTTGAAATGTTTTACTCTCCATTAAAATGTATGTGGATGGAGTGAAAATTTTTAATTAATGAACAGCATTATTATCCTGAGGTTACTGGAGGTAGGGAATGCTGCTGATATTGCAATAAATGTGTTAAAAGCTAATTCCAAGAGAAGTATCAATGTACTATATAGTGCTGAATCTATGGCCTGAATTTTAAGTTTTTGATCAACCCAAAGTGGGGCGGACGTGGTGGTGCAGTGGAGCATGGGAAACCTGGAGCGTCGGGATCCCTGCACGCTGTGAGGTAGACAGGTTCCCTGCCCGAGAGTCAGCTGGTTTCCAGTCTGGGCAGGGAAAGCTGGCCAGGAGGCTGCAACCTTAGGTACGTGCGAGCCCCGACCCTGGAGGGACAGGGAGGGGTTCAATCCTGGGGGGGGGGGTAGTTCCAATCCCTGGCCCGGGTGGGTGCTGATGGTAGGGGAGCTTGGGGAGGGGGCGTGGCAGGAGGAAGAAGAGGATTATAATTATATGGAGGAGGCTAGAATAGAAGAAACAAGACCAATGCCTCACTGAAGATAATTGCAACTATCAATAGATACCCATTCCACAGAACTCCAAAAATAAATGAATCAGATGGCTGCTTCACCGCCTCCCGCCCTCCCCACCCACCCCCCCATCCCCCGCCTCCCCCGCAACACTCCGAGAATTAAGTGGGGAATTATGTCAATGCTGGAAGAAAAATTGTAGCTCCCTGCAGCCCACGTCAACACGATGCGCAGTATTATCTCTGTGAAAATGACCACATGTGTGGTCTTGAAGACCATCAATGATAGCCCTGCTCAATTTTATCAATAGGAAATGTTTCCACTTGATGAATGCCCAGGCAGTATGCAATGCGAATTACAGGATCTTACACAACAATGCCCACAATGCCCACATCATATTAACTTTGGTGATCAGGAATACCCCCTGCAGTAATGACTGGTGGCTCCTATTCGGCATTTGCACTCAGGAGGAATGAGCTACCAGATTAACAACAATTAATATTACCCTGGTGTCTACAATTAGTTTATGGTGAGCATACTTTCAGCTCCAGACTATGCAGCAATAGCTTCTCTTTTGAATGTAACACGATTACATTTGGTCTCAGGGGCTTGGGCATAGTGATAATTTGGGAAAGGAGTGTGGTTGCGGAGTGTTTGTGGCACCTTCTAAATATTCAACCATCTCTTAATTTATTCTGTGGGGGCATGGTAGGTGTGGAGGTAAGTCCAGAATGTACCAGGCAATTGAGTCCTCACTTAACTTCGACAGCTTTTTGCGGTCATTACCTTGTTTTAGGCCCTGTGGGGTGCTCGAAATGACATTAATGTCTGAGGCACCATCCTCCATACTGCTTGCACCACCTGCTTTGTGGCTTCCTATCATGTGTGCTGAGGAGCCAATGTCTCCTTGCTCTTATCTCTACCAACAGAATCTCTAGGAAACCTGCTGAAAATCTGGGGACTTTTGTTCCAACAAACTCCTGCAATGTTGTTCTTCATTCTGCCATTTCAGACCTCTCACTCGTGTTCCTCAATTTAAGTTTGTCTGACCCTTTAAGCCTTTTAATGCTGCAGCAAAACTGCATTTTCCTCCCAGTTGCGGAAAAGCATGTAGGAACAGAAAAACCACTGAAAATCGGTGATGCATACCAAATGGTTCCCTTCAGAAAAATGCTGCAGCAACGGAAGTCCTGCCATGCCATATTTCCAATGGGTGGAGGGGAATCTAGCCCTAGATGTCAGCTTGGCACAATTTGTAGCATTCCCATCTGTACAGCACAATGTTGTGGGTTTACACCCCACCATGAACTGAAGCATATAATCCAGACTGAAACTTATGTGCAGCACTGAAGGGATCACCATCATAGTTAGTCCCTCGAAATCGAGGAAGACTTACTTCCATTCTAAAAGTGAGTTCTTAGGTGACTGAACAGTCCAATATGGGAATTACTGTCTCTGTCATAGGTGGGACAGACAGTCGTTGAAGGAAGGGGTGGGTGGGACTGGTTTGCCGCACGCTCCTTCCTCTGCATGTGTTTGTTTTCTGCATGCTCTCAGCGACAAGACTCGATGTGCTCAGCGCCCTCGTAGATGCTCTTCCTCCACTTAGGGTGATCTTTGGCCAGGGATTCCCAGGTGTAGGTGGGGATGTTGCATTTTATCAAGGAGTCTTTGAGGGTGTCCCACATTTTCTCTGCCCACCTGGGGCTCGCTTGCCATGTAGGAGTTCCGAGTCGAGTGCTTGCTTTGGGAGTCTTGTGTCAGGCATGCGAACAGTGTGCCCCGCCCAATGGAGATGGTCAAGTGTGGTCAGTGCTTCAATGCTGGGGATTTTGACCTGATCGAGGACGCTAACGTTGGTACGTCTATCCTCCCAGGGGATTTGCAGGATTTTGCGGAGACATCGTTGGTGGTATTTCTCCAGCGATTTGAGATGTCTACTGTATATGGTCCACGTCTCTGAGCCATACAGGAGGGCGGGTATCACTACAGCCCTGTAGACCATGAGCTTGGTGACTCATGGTCTACAGGGCTGCAGTGTTGGAGTTGATCTCCTTTCGATGAGATGTTGAACTGATGTACCTCTCCCTGCCCACATACATAAAAGATCCCATGACATTATTTAAAGAAGAGCAGGGAAAATTTCCTGGCCAATATTCTTCTTTCAACCAACTCCACCAACTAAAACAGAACACATGACCATTAATTTATCTTATAGTTGTGGGACTTTGCTGTGAACAAGTTAGTTGTCACATTTGCCTACGCTAGAACAGTGAGTTCACTTCAAAAATGTGCTAAGAACCTTGATTCATCTTAGAACCAATAATTAGTACAGACAGGAGTCTGCAGACTAGAGACTAAACAGCCTAACACCCAATCTGTTTGATGGCTACTGAACTGGAAGTGCTACATGAGCTGGTTTGAGGAGGGCAGTGCTCTGTGCCATTCTATGGCACCAACCCTCAAGATCAGCATTGCAGCATGTCTGCAGGGAGATGGATTTGAATTCAGGCTGTAGCTGACTACTACTGTCAATGCATATAACACAGCCTTATACTCTCTGGTATTGTAGTTGTAAGGGTTCTGAAAGCAGATAGCATATCTTTGCTTCGGCCTCTTTGCTGACACTGACCTTGAGAGGATAGTTCATCATGGTTGTTGCCAGGCTGATGTACCAGCTGTAGAAATGGTTGGTGGCAACTTGGTAGGTGGATAACAGGTTATATCACTTTATGTCAGCTTTTCATCATCTTGGCTTGCCACTGAAAGTATGGCATGCTGTAATTAGGGTGCTCCCAATTCAAATGGGCTTAATTTACACTGGATTTCCTGCATACCATAAGAGCGAGAAATACCCTGAAATCCGCCGAATTGAAGGATCAACGAGCTTGAGGCAAGTACTTCCACTGCCACTGGTCATGCCAAGTGGGTAAGCTGGCCAGGGGAGCACCTACACATTTTCCACTTCCCAGCCCCATGATTGTCACCCAGGGTAGTGAGGTGAGGGAAATCTAGGGTGGAATTTGAAAGTGGAGGAGTGCACGGGATTGGGTGCAGTGGGAGAGGTTAAATCGGGCAAAATTCTGAGCATGTCGGGAAACCCTCCGACTTTGCATTTCACTGTAGCAGGCTGGAGCTGGTGATGATGTTGTTGCACTTTATGCTATGTGTGTGCAACCCCTGGGAGAGACAAGTTATCAATGAGATGTTAATAGAAACATAGAAAATAGGTGCAGGAGTAGGCCATTCGGCCTTTCGAGCCTGCACCACCATTCAATAAGATCATGGCTGATCATTCACCTCAGTACCCCTTTCCTGCTTTCTCTCCATACCCCTTGATCCCTTTAGCCGTAAGGGCCACATCTAACTCCCTTTTGAATATATCTAACGAACTGACCTCTACAACTTTCTGTGGTAGAGAATTCCACAGGTTCACAATTCTCTGAGTGAAAAAGTTTCTCCTCATCTCGATCCTAAAAGGCTTACCCCTTATCCTCAGACTGTGACTCCTGGTTCTGGACTTCCCCAACATCGGGAACATTCTTCCTGCAGCTAACCTGTCCAATCCCATCAGAATTTTATATGTTTCTATGAGATCCCCTCTCATTCCAGTGAATATAAGTCTAGTCGATCCAGTCTTTCTTCATATGTCAGTCCTGCCATCCCAGGAATCAGTCTGGTGAACCTTCAGTTAGAGCAATGGTGACTTGGGTTTTGCAGTTTAACTTTATATCCACAGGTTTTCGGGACTTCCTGGAACTTGCCAGTGAAAGCAAAGTGAGAACTCAGTGGTAATGACAGGAAAATATGCCAGTAAGTACTCAGAACTTAATGCTGCTTTCTTATCTGCTCGTGTGAAAGGGTTTGTTCACAGCACAGTAAAGAGGTTATTTTAGACACTTTGGAGGTGTCATCCACATTTTAGAGGCTTGGAGGTTTGATCTGCACTTTGATGCTCTGATCTATCAGATCAGCATAGGTGCCGCTTATGCTATGTTTCTATGGACCTCAGCTAGGATCCGGCTGACCAGCAGCAGCACCAGCAGCAGCAGCAGGAGGAGCAGCAATGGCAGCATCAGCAACACCAGCAGCAACATCACCACCAGCACAGCCTGCTGCTCACAGACATGTAGCTCCTCAGGAGCGAGGGAATCAGCAGAGAGGTGCAGTTATAAGATTCGGCGAAAACTCAGCAAAAACTTTAAACTTTTGGACATTGCTTGGCTGTTAGTGCAGCGAGCAGACAGCACTGACCTGGGGCAGGTCCAAACATGTTTAACTTAAATACACATCAGCTGGGTGGGAATGAGAATGGCTGAAAGCAGGAACATCATGGTTGATGGACGGCTTTTGTCATGGAAGAGGAACCCATCAGTGAGAAATATTATTAAGTAAAGTGGCCGGGGTTTCAGGCCATCGAAAGACAAAGGAAAGCTATTTTGACCACAAACTCATCAAAGTCACACATCGAGGTACAGCCCAGTTGACAAAGGAACAGGCACAGACTTGAGTTTGCTTTTCAGTTGGACAGCCTCAGGGGAAAGGACAGTTGGATTTTTGGCGTGAAAAGGAACATTTTTGCAAGAATAAGAGAGGCAGTTTTGGCTGCCATCTCTCTCTCTCTCCCCTCTGCCATGCCTGCTTGCAACGCACAAGGACTGAGCACTCCGCCTGGGACGGAGAGAAGAAACACCAGAGAGCCTTGCTACTTTGACTGGGAAGCTGACCTTGAGACTAGACGTGAAGACCCAGAAGATACGCCTCATCAGGAGAAGTAGCGAGTAAGCCAGAGGGGTAATTGGTAAGCATTTATCCCAGCCCACACATTTTTAAGACCACCGTATAGTGTGAAAGGGTGTTGTGTGTCCCGACCAAGCCTTAGGGGTTTAGGTGGGGAGGTTTTTGCAAGGATCATAAGCGTACGTACAATTCTGTTTTACAGATTTCAGTGGTGCAATTTTGAATCTGAGCAGGGGTATTTTAGATGTGGGTACTTCACATTAGGGGCCTGTTTAGACAGGCCAGTCTGTGTGTTGTACTGTGTTTGTTTGTACTACACTACCAGTGTGTGTTTTTACTGGGTGCAGGTGTGCTTTAACTTGAATAAAAGCATTGTGATAGTGGAGACTGAAAAGACCTCTCTATGACTGTATATTACTGTTCACGACTATAATTCCGGTATCTAGGACTATTGTAAGAGGGGTGATTTGAAACCACTTACACAACTCACTGGAGGCCACACATGACACAGGATAAACTTCCTCGACATGTCAAAATACCAGTGTCTCAGGAGGCACAGAGTGTCACGTCAGGTGGTGGCAAACATTTGCAGCCTGCTGGTACAAGCCCTGCTGCCAGCTGGACCTGGTGGCCACGCTTTACCAGTGGCTGTCAAAGTCACCACAACATTTTTGCCTCTGTATTATTCCAAGGCTGAAATTTTGCTGGCGCTTAGCGGATGGGATAGGTGCGGGTCAGTTGTTAAATTTAAAATAATTGACAGCGGGCTGGGACACCACGTTTAATCTGCTGTCACAGATGCCGGGTCTGACAACGCTGAACAGACCCAACACGCAGCGGCAAGGGCTTCCTCTCCAGGAATGTGCAACCACAAAAAGATGTTTATGCAGGGGTCTGCAAATTTCCCGGGCAGCTGCCATGATGCTTTTGTCCTGCAGTAATCCACCTTCCCTGATCTCTTCGCACCTCAAAGCAGAATTACTCGCTTTCTGGTCGGTGACAACAGATACCTTTTAATATAAGAACATAAGCACATGAGAAATAGGAACAGGAGTAGGCCATACAGCCCCTCGAGCCTGCTCCGCCAAACAATAAGATCATGGCTAATCTGATCATGGACTCAGGCCCACTTCCCTGCCCGCTCTCCATAACCCCTTATCCACTTATTGTTTAAGAAATTGTCGATTTCTGTCTTAAATTTATTCAATGTCCCAGCTTCCACAACTTTCTGAGGCAGTGGATTCCACAGATCCACAACCTGCTGAGAGAAGAAATTTCTCCTCATCTCAATTTTAAATGGGCGGCCCCTTATTCTAAGATTATGCCCTCTAGTTCTAGTCTCCCCTATCAGTGGAAACATCCTCTCTACATCCACCTTGTCAAGCCCCCTCATAATCTTATACGTATCGATAAGATCATCTCCCATTCTTCTGAATTCCAATGAGTAGAAGCCCAACCTACTCAACCTTTCCTCAGCAGTCAACCCCCTTATCTCTGGAATCAACTTCATGTACCTTCTCTGAACTGCCTCCAAAGCAAGTATATCCTTTTGTAAATATGGAAACCAAAACTGCAAGCAGTATTCCAACTGTAGCAAGACTTCCCTGCTTTTATACTCCATCCCCTTTGCAATAAAGGCCAATATTCCATTGGCCTTCCTGATCACTTGCTGTACCTGCATACTAACTGTTATATATGTAAACTTGTATATACCTTGTACAGCCACCAGAGGGTTCATCCCCTGGAGTCCCAAGGGATCCCACAATCCCTTGGGAGCACAGATAGTTAGGGAGGCTTCACAGGTTGGAGAGGCACTCTGGAGACCTGCAATAAAAGACTAAGGTCACACTTTACTTTGAGCTCACAGTATCCAGTCAGACGCTTTATTCATACTAGCCTTTTGTGTTTCATGCACAAGTACCCCCCAGGTCCCACTGTACTGCGGCACTTTTCAATCTTTCTCCATTTGAATAATAACTTGCTCTTTGATTTTTTCTGTCAAAGTGCATGACCTCACACTTTCTGACATTATACTCCATCTGGCAAATTTTTGCCCACTCACTTAGCCTGTCTATGTCCTTTTTCAGATTTTATTGTGTTCTCCTCACACACTTAAAACATGACCGATGACTCCTCTCAGAAATCCGAAGAATGAGACCCAGAAGTTAGTGCATAGAAAGAGAGAGATGGCTGCACACGGGAGGTAATTTGGTGTGATGAGTGATAGAAACAGAAATTTACAGCGCAGAAGGAGGCCATTTCGGCCTATCGTGTCCATGCAGGCCGACAAAGAGCTACACGGCCCTTGGTCATTAGCCCTAAAGTTGAATATAAACCTATGAACAATGACGGAAAGGCAAAGAGTACCCAAGCCAACCAGTTCGCCTCACACAAATGCGACACCCCTTATACTGAAGCATTCTACACTCCACCCCAACCAAAGCTCTTGGGAGAGGCAAAAACCAGATAAAAACCCAGGCCAATTTAGGGAGAAAAATATCTGGGAAAATTCCTCTTTGACCCAACCAGGCAATCGAAACTAGTCCAGGTGACCACCTTAGCCGTATTCGATTCCCTGCAGTACTTACCATTGTATCTGCGCCGTCCAACAAAAGGTCATCCAGTCTAAACCCAATTACCAGCTCTAGGTCTGTATACCTGCAAGTTACGGCACTTTAAGTGCCCATCCAACCATCTCTTAAAAGTAGTTAGGGTTTCTGCATCCACCACTCTTCCAAGCGATGAGTTCCAGATCCCCACAACCCTCTGCGTAAAGAAGCCCCTCCTCAAATCCCCTCTAAACCTTCCATCAACCACCTTAAAACTATGCCCCCTGGTAATAGACTGCTCCACCAATGGAAATAGGCCCTTACTATCCACTATGTCCAGGCCCCTCAATATTTTGTACACCTCAATGTGGTCTCTGCTCAACCTCCTTTGTTCCAATGAGAACAAACCCAGCCTATCCAATTTGTCCTCATAACTAAGATTCTCCATTCCAGGAAGCATCCTAGTAAATCTCCTCTGCACCCTCTCTAGTGCAATCACGTCTTTCCTATAATACGGTGAACAGAACTGCATGCAGTACTCCAGCTGTGGCCTAACCAAAGTATTATATAATTTAAGCATAACCTCCCTGCTCTTATATTCTATGCCTCGGCCAATAAAGGCAAGCATTCCGTATGCCGTCTTAACCACCTTATCCACCTGGCCTGCTACTTTCAAGGATCTGTGGATAAGCACTCCAAGGTCCCTTTGTTCATCTACACTATTAAGTGGCCTACAGCTTAATGTATATACCCTTTCCTTATTAGCCCTTCCAAATTGCATCACTTCACACTTCTCTGAATTAAATTCCATTTGCCACTGCTCTGCCCAACTGACCAGTAGATTGATATTCTCCTGCAGCCCATGACTTTCCTCTTCATTATCAACCACATAGCCAATTTTAGTGTTGTCTGGAAACTTCTTAATCATACTCCCTATATTCAAATCTAAATCATTGACAAAAACTACAAAAAACAAGGGACCCAGTACTGAGCCCTGCGAACTCCACTGGAAACATCCTTCCAATCACAAAAACATTCATCAATCATTACCCTTTGCTTCCTACCCCCAAGCCAATTTTGGATCCAACTTGACATTTTGCCCTGGATCCCATGTGCTTTAACCTTCATGACCAGTCTACCATGTGTGACCTTATCAAAAGCCTTGCTAAAGTCCATATGAACTACATCGTATGCACTACCCTCATAGACCCTCTTGGTTACCTCCTCAAAAAATTCAATCAGGTTAGTCAAACACGATCTTCCCTTAACAAATCTGTGCTGACTGTCCCTAATTAATCCTTGCCTTTCCAAATGTAGATTTATCCTGTCTTTCCGGATTTTTTCCAATAATTTTCCCACCACTGAGGTTAGGCTGATAGACCTGTAATTACTCGGCTTATCCCTTTCTCTCTTCTTAAACAAGGGTACTACATTAGCAGTCCTCCAATCCTCTGGCACCATGCCCAGATCCAAAGAGGACTGGAAAATGATGGTCTGCTACTTTCTCTTTTACTTTGCTCAACAGCCTGGGATGCATTTCATCTGGACCTGGGGACTTATCTACTTTCAAAGCTGCTAAATCCCTTCATACTTCCTCTCTCACTATATTTATTTCATCCAGAATATCACACTCCTCCTCGATAGCAGCATCTACATTGCCCCTTTCCTTTATGAAAACTGATGCAACGTATTCGTTAAGAACCTTACCAACATCTTCCGCCTCCACACAAAGATTACCACCATGGTCTCTAATAGGCCCTACCCTTTCTTTAGTTACCCTCTTACTCTTAATATATTTGTAGAACATCTTAGGGTTTTCCTTAATTTTACTAGCCAAGAACTTCTTCTGCTCTCTCTTAGCATTCCTAATATCCTTTTTAATTTTGCCTCTTAACTTTCTATATTCCTCTAAAGATTCTATAGTATTTAGCCATTGGTATATGACTTAAGCATCTGTTTTTTTCTTAATCCTCCCCTGTAAGTCGCTAGACATCCAGGGGGCTCTAGAATTATTATTCCCAACCTTTTTCATGTTTGGCCTGAGCCTTCCGGATCTCCTCCTTGAATGCCTCCCACTGTTCCGACACTGATTTACCCACAAATAACTGTTTCCAGTCCACTATTGCCAAATCACTCCTTAACTTAGCAAAATTAGCTTTACTCCAATTTGGAACTTTTATTCCAGGTCTATCCTTGTCCTTATCCATAACACACTTGAATCTGACTGAATTATGGTCACTGGCACCCAAGTGCTCTCCCACTAATACCCTTCAACCTGCCCAGCTTCATTCCCCAAAATTAAATCCAAGACCGCCCCCTCTCGTGTTGGGCTTGCTATGTACTGACTAAAAAAGTTCTGTTGAATGCATTTCAAGAATTCCGCACTCTCTATACCTTTCACACTAAATTTGTCCCAATCAATATTTGGATAGTTAATATCCCCTACTATTACTGCCCTATGGTTTTTGGACTTCACAGCAATTTGCCTACATATTTGCTTCTCTATCTCCCTCCCACTGTTTGGGGGTCTATAATAAAAGCCCAGCAGTGTGATCGTCCCATTTTTATTTTTCAATTTGATCCATATGGCCTCATTTGATGAGCCCTCTAACATATCATCCCTCTTCACCACTGTAATAGTTACTTTAATCAGTACCACAACCACCCCCCCCCACTTTTTACCCCCCTCTCTATCTTGTCTAAAAATCCTGTAGCCAGGAATATTGATCTGCCAAGCCCAACAGCACGAGCAAAACTCTCCGCGAGGATATTGGTCCCGGCGTATTTGAGGTGCAACCTGTCTGGTTTGTACGGGTCCCATCTCCCTCAGAAGTGATCTCAATACCTCAAGAATTTAAAGCCTTCCCTCCTACATCAACTTTCCAGCCACATGTTCATCCTCTCTATCCTTCCATTCTTTTATTCATTAGCACGGAGCAGGCTTGAGAAGGCAGAGTGAGAGCGTTGGGTGATACGCACATCAGGATATAGGCTAATTGGCAGTCTACTCATGTTTCCTGCCCTACTTAGTTCATTAAACCACTTTCTGCACTGAATCCAGGAACGTGGAACCACGCTCCTGCTGCAGAAATTTTTTTTTAATGTCAGGATGTGGGTGTCGTTGGCAAGGTCAGCATTTATTGCCCATTCCTGATTACCCTTGAGAATGTGGTGATGAGCCACCTTTCTGAACTGCTGCAATCCGTATGGTGAAGATACTCCCACAGTACTGTTACAGAGGGAGTTCCAGGATTTTGACCCAGAGACGATGAAGGAATGATGATATACTTCCAAGTCAGGATGGTGTGTGACTTGGAGGGGAGCTTGCAGGTGATGGTGTTCGCATGCGCCTGCTGCGCTTGTCCTTCTAAGTGCTAGAGGTCGCGAGTTTGCAAAGTGCTGCCGAAGATACCTTGGTGAGTTGTTGCAGTGCATCTTGTAGAAGGTGCACACTGCAGCCATGGTACACCAGTGGTGGAGGTAGTGAATGTTTACTATAGTGGATGGGGTGCCAATCAAGCAGGCTGTTTTGTTCTGGATAATGTTGAGCTTCTTGAGTGTTGTTGGAACTGCACTCATTCAGACAAGTGAAGAGTATTCCATCACACTCCTGAATTGTGCCTTATAAATGATGGAAATGCTTTGGGCAGTCAGGAGGTGAGACACTCACCACAGAATACCCAGCCTCTGGCAGGCTCTTGTTGCCACAGTATTTATGTAGCTGGTCCAGTTAAATTTCTGGTCAATGATTACCCCCACAATGTTGATGTTGGGGGATTCGGTGTTTGCAATGCCATTGAATTTCAAAGGGTGACGGTGAGACTCTCGCTTGTTGGTGATGTTGTCATTGTCTGGCACTTGTGTGGCCACTTGTTACTTGCCACTTATCAGCCCAAACCTGAATGCCGTCTAGGTTTTGCAGCACGTGGAGTTGATCTGAGGAGTTGCGAATGGAACTGAACACTGTGCAATAAAGAAAAAAAAGAAAGACTTGGATTTATATAGCCCCTTTCACAACCACCGGACGTCTCAAAGCGCTTTACAGCCAATTAAGTACTTTTGGCGTGGAGTCACTGTTGTAATGTGGGAAATGCAGCAGCCTATTTGTGTACTGCAAACTCCCACAAACAGCAATGTGATAATGACCAGATAATCTGTTTTTGTGTTCAGTGAGGAATAAATATTGGTCAGGGCACCAGGGATAACTCCCCTGCTCTTCTTCAAAATAGTGCCATGAGATCTATTACATCCACCTGAGAGCAGGCGGGGCCTTTTAACGTCTCATCCAAAAGACAGCACCTCCAAAAGTGCAGCACTCCCTCAGCACTGCACTGGGGTGTTAGCCTAGATTTATGTGCTCAAGTCCCTGGAATGGGACTTAAACCCACAACCTTCTGACTCAGAGGCGAGGGTGCTACCCACTGTTCTACAGCTGACACTAGCAAACATGGCCACTTCTGATTTTATGATGGAGGGAAGGTCATTGATGAAGCAGTTGAAGGTGGTTGGGCCTAGGATACTGCCTCCTCCACAACCTCCAACTACAACTTCTTTGTGTCACCTGCAGGCTTCTTCCTCCCATCAGTAGGAATGAATATCTCCCTCTGAGCCCTTAACGCCCACAACAGCATATCCAGGAGACATCGTTGAAGCGGGGTGCAGCCTTTTCTCATCTCGACTCCACACCAGCAGGTTTGTGGCTCTCCAACTTAACTCCAAACTTCTTCAACTTGGATATTTGGGGTGTCCCTGGAGTGGAAATCGTGTTGTGTGCGTTGCCAGCCCCGCCCGCTGGTGTTAATTGGACATAAACCCTGGAAGTAAAATGCTAATGAGGTGACTTAGTTAAAAAGCTGCTGACAGACGCATTCCACTTACTTCCAGGTTTGCCCTGCACTATTGCACCCCACCCCCCGCCCCCTGCTCCCAGCACTTCTGCACTTTAAAATCTAGTCCCTTGACTCATCTGTTTCTTTCCAACCAGCCTCCTTCTTTCATTGTCTAATTTCAGAGGAGCCAAGACAAGATATTGACTTCTGTCTGATGTGTGAGTCAATTTAAATTGAAATAGCTTTATGAGCCTATATCATTTGATGCAATGTAAATATTGCCTGTAATTTTCGATGAATATCTGTTGACTTGCATCAGAACTCTCAATGAGCCAGCATGATCTGTATAATCATAATCACAGGACAGAACGATGTTCTGGCCTTTAAAGTTTTATTCAACTGTAAGTTTCTGTTGAGTACAAAAAATAGTTGTGTACTTTTAAAAGCTATTAGTGATGTTATCACCTTTGTACTGAATCAGTGTCACTAGCATCCCTAAAACCTAATGCAGACGGATGTATAATACTGTGAATTCTGCAAGACTGCCTCATTCACACCAATTATATGACATTACTTTGTCACAAATCAGAGACTGGTATGAAAATGGCTTCAGGCTCATAACATTTTTGAACAATTGTGAATGAGTAAATAGTATGACAATTGAAAGAATTGTGAGGATTTGCCAAATTCTTTTATCATTTGAAGTTTTGGAGGACTTGAGTTGAGTTAATTAATTACTTTTACCTTTGATGTCAGGGTTAGAATACAGCACAGGCTAATGGGTTTAAAGTCTCCTCACTGAAGTGAAATTGGACAATTTTCATCCAGTTTCCAATAGCAATATATCCATGTGAAAAAATGCTGATAATTCATCATTCATTGGTGCTGAACAAGCAATCTCATTCACAGGGACCACACGTCTGAAGGTTTGGAATGAGAATGTAACACTGTGGATATTTTGAAACCTTGGTGAACACCCATTGCTAGAGAAAGAGGGAACTTTATCAAAAATGTAATCTTCTAGGAATATTTATCATTTAAACATATGAAAAAAAAGAGCAGGAAAAGACCAGGTGAACCTATCCCATATGGTCTTCATGCAACTTATGCGCTCCATGAACCTTTTCCATTCCTCTCCCATTAACCAGCCATACAATTTCTTGGGTGAGGCAAAGGGCGCGAAATTCAGATTCTTACTATTCATTTTTTGGGGCGCTATGAGTGGCCTTAGAGTCCAAAAGGGCATCCATAGCATGTGCATGTGCACACTTGTAGATTCAGTTGCACCGGACGCCATATTGCTGAGGGCGTTAATGCACGTATAGGCAATATGCAGAGTAGGCAGATCATGACGTCAATCACCATGCAATGCCAGCAATGACATACTGGAGCTCAATGCTCCAGCTGACACCCTCTCTTAAGCTCGCACAGCTGAACATGTGTTCAGAAGCAGGAATGACCCACCTATTGGCGCTATTTAAAGGGATCATCAACTACTTATAGGTTAGTTGCTGATTGATTTCTATTCGCTGTTGCTATGACTGTACAAGTGTTTGTTGCTTTCTAGAGTTCTTTCGAGAGGCCATCCTAGACTGGGTGATGTGTAATGAGAAAGGACTAATTAACAATCTTGTTGTGCGAGGCCCTTTGGGAAAGAGTGACCATAATATGGTAGAATTCTTTATTAAGGTGGAGTTAATTCAGAGACTAGGGTCCTGAACTTGGGCAAAGATAACTTCGATGGTATGAGATGTGAATTGGCTAGAATAGACTGGTGAGTGATACTTAAAGGGTTGATGGTGGATAGGCAAAGGCAAACATTAACAGATCACATGGATGAACTTTAATAATTATACATCCCTGTCTGGAGTAAAAATAATATGGGGAAGGTGGCTCACCCGTGGCTAACAAGGGAAATAAAGGATAGTGTTAAATCCAAGAAAGAGGCATATAAATTGGCCAGAAAAAGCAGCAAACCTGAGGACTGGGACAATTTTGGAATACAGCAGAGGAGGACAAAGGGTTTACTTATGAGGGGGAAAATAGAGTATCAGAGGAAGCTTGCTGGGAACATAAAAACTGACTGCAAAAGCTTCTATAGATATGCGAAGAGAAAAATATTAGTGAAAACAAATGTAGGTCCCTTGCAGTCAGATTCAGGTGAATTTATAATGGGGAACAAATAAGTGGCAGACCAGTTAAACAAATACTTTGGTTCTGTTTTCACGAAGGAAGACACAAATAACCTTCCGGAAATACTCGGGGATCGAGGCTCTAGTGAGAAGGAGGAAGTGAAGGATATCCTTATAAAGTGGGAAATTATGTTAGGGAAATTGATGGGATTGAAGGTCGATAAATCCCCAGGGCCTGATAGTCTGCATCCCAGAGTACTTAAGGAAGTGACCCTAGAAATAGTGGATACATTGGTGATCATTTTCTAACAGTCTATCGATTCTGGATCAGTTCCTATGGACTGGAGGATAGCTAATGTAACACCACTGTTTAAAAAAGGAGGGAGAGAGAAAACGGGTAACTATAGACCGGTTGGCCTGACATCAGTAGTGGGGAAAATGTTGGTCCAAGTCAGCATGGATTTATGAAAGGGAAATCATGCTTGACAAATCTTCTGGAATTTTTTGAGGATGTAACTAGTAGAGTGGACAAGGGAGAATCAGTGGATGTGGTGTATTTGGACTTTCAAAAGACTGTTGACAAGGTCCCACACAAGTGATTGGTGTGCTAAGTCAAAGCACATGGTATTGGGGGTAATGTACTGACGTGGATAGAGAACTGGTTGGCAGACAAGAAGCAGAGAGTTGGGATAAACGGGTCCTTTTCTGAATGGCAGGCAGTGACTAATGGAGTATTCAGTGTTGGGACCCCAGCTCTTTACAATATACATTAATGATTTAGATGAAGGAATTGAATGTAATATCTCCAAGTTTACAGATGACACTAAACTGGGTGGCGGTGTGAGCTATGAAGGGGACGCTAAAAGGCTGCAGGGTGACTTGGACAGGTTAGGTGAGTGGGCAAATGCATGGCAGATGCAGTATAATGTGGATAAATGTGAGGTTATCCACTTTGGAGGCAAAAACACAAAGGCAGAATATTATCTGAATGGAGGCAGATTCGGAAAGAGGGAGGTGCAACTAGACCTGGGTGTCATGGTTCATCAGTCATTGAAAGTTGGCATGCAGGTACAGCAGGCGGTGAAGAAGGCAACTGGTATGTTGGCCTTCATAGCTAGGGGATTTGAGTATAGGAGCAGGGAGGCCTTAATGCAGTTGTACAGGGCCTTGGTAAGGCCTCACCTGGAATATTGTATTCAGTTTTGGTCTCCTAATATGAAGAAGGACATTCTTGGTATTGAGGGAGTGCAGCGAAGGTTCACCAGACTGATTTTGGGATGGCGGACTGACATATGAGGAGAGACCGGATCAACTAGACATTTATACACTGGAGTTTAGAAGAATGAGAGGGGATCTCATAGAAACTTACAAGATTCTGACGGGACTGGACAGGTTAGATGCGGGAAAAATGTTCCCGATGATGGGGAAGTCCAGAACCAGGGGACACAGTCTTAGCATAAGGGGTAGGCCATTTAGGACTGAGATGAGGAGAAACTTTTTCACTCAGAGAGTTGTTAACCTGTGGAATTCCCTACAGCAGAGAGTTGTGGATGCCACTTCATTGGATATATTCAAGAGGGAGTTAGAAAAGACCCTTATGGCTAAAGGGATCAAGGGGTATGGAGAGAAAGCAGGAAAGGGGTACTGAGGGAATGATCAGCCATGATCTTATTGAATGGTGGTGCAGGCTCGAAGGGCCGAATGGCCTACTCCTACACCTATTTTCTATGTTTCTATGTTTCTATGTTTAACATTGCTAAAGTCTAGAGGGCATGGAGTGGCAGGTGCTGAAGGACTTTATCCTGACTTCAAGGCTTCTTCACAAACCAATTGCTTCCAGACATAGGTGCACTAATAGGAATTCCAATTGGAACACAGTATGATTTGGAGAATAAACAGAGGACATTCAGAGCAGGACAAGCTGCCAGAAGATGGAGGAGGAGGAGGGGGAGAAGACCTTTCAGCAGGTGGCCATATCCGCCCAGGGTGTTCAGGGAGCAATTCTCCGACCTGAACCTCAGTGAGGAACAATGTGTGAGACATCTGCACTTCAGTAACGACATCCTTACTGAAATCTGCCACCGACTGCAGCCACAACTGCAACCTCAGAGCAGTGTGAGGACCCCATTGCCAGTGGCTGTGAAGGTGACTGTGGCCATGAATGTAATGCGTCGGACTCCATCCAGACTGGAGCTGCCGATATTTTCAGCAGCTCGCAGTTTGCCATGCATTAATGCATAAGGAATGTTACTGAGGATCTGTATTCAAAGAGAGTTGACTACATTTCATTCTCTCTTGCCAGAGAGCAGCAGGCAGAGTGAGCACACGGCTTCACAAATATTGCAGGCTTCCCCATGGTGCAGGGAGCCATTGACTGCACGCACATCACTTTGCAAGCGCCGCATGTAAATGCTGTGACGTTCTACAACCGAAATGGATTCTATTCCGTCAGTGTCCAGTTGGTGTCCAATAATAGGCAGCGAATCATGCAGGTCCTTGCCCAGTGTCCTGGCAGCAGTCATGATGCCTTTATCATAATAACATAAGAAATAGGAACAGGAGTAGGCCATACGGCCCCTCGAGCCTGCTTCGCCATTCAATAAGATCATGGCTGATCTGATCATGGACTCAGCTCCACTTCCCTGCCCCCTCCCCATAACCCCTTATCCCCTTATCATTTAAGAAACTGTCTATCTCTGTCTTAAATTTATTCAATGTTCCAGCTTCTACAGCTCTCAAAGGAAGCGAATTGCACAGATTTACAACCCTCTGAGAGAAGAAATTTCTCCTCATCTCTGTTTTAAATGGGCGGCAATGCGCATGTGCTGAAAACGGGCTTTTCTGATCTGTCAAGCTGGAGCTTGACGGATCGTAGCCAGATCGAGAGCAAGGATGCCAGATTGGGAGCGAGGACATTTCTTGGGCAAGATTGGGCTATTTACCCATATCTTGCCCAGCAGATGTCCTCAAAAATCTTGCACCTGAAAAAGCAGCTGCATAGCCTACTTTCACAGGCGCAAGTGTTTTAAAACACACAAAAACAATTGTAAAATAAAACTGTAAACACATAGTTTATTGTTAAAAACCTTCCTCACTACGGTAAGTTATTTTTAACCATAATTAAAAAAACTTTTTTAAAATCGGGAAAATATTTGATTTTTATAAGACATAATAACTTTAATTTCAATGAATTTTAAATATGTGTGGTCTGTTTTTTATTTGTTATTTTTTGTGTGATTGGTTTTGTTCCCATTAATAGCACTGAGAACCCGTAGATACGCGAGTCTCAGTGCTATTAATGGGAACCTCTAAACTACCTACCTGATTGGCTGAGTAGTCACACGTGACTGCATCTTCTGTGTCAGAACTCTCTGGGTGGGAGCACGCTTCGTAGCGCGGGAGGAGAAGGCCTCCCAATCAGAAATCAGGGTGCCTCCTAGACCACCAGGTAAATTTGTAAAAAATCTCCAGCGAGAAGGCAGTTGCTCGCGGGAAGATCCCCAGAGGAATTTCTGGGCCATTAATGTATATTAACTGAAGGGATGGGAAACATAATGCAACAATCTTTTGAATGTTATTGCTTATATCAGCATAGCTCTCAGGATATCAATGACTAATTGAGAGGAGGAAGGACATGAAGACAGCATAGCATATATTAGGGCCCATTTTATGTTTGAATTTTCAGCATTTGAAGCTCAGTGCTGCGAATGCAAACTCATGAAATTATCCCAATAAACTATTAGAAGGCACAGAGAAAACAGAATAATAATAGTAAAAACTACTTAACATCCCAAGGGAACTGGAAACCCTAGAATTAAATGGTCTCCAGATGATAATTAATGAGATGCTAAGAGCTATTAGGTTGGCAAAGTAGGGGAGCAATAGAATAAACCATTACACAGTGACAACGCTTTAAGTATAAAGGAAATAATCATCTCCAATTTATTCACAACAGGTGTGCAGTAATAAAAAAATAATAATTTGCTATTGCTGAGAATAGAGAAACTAAGATGCTTGGAATCCAACTCTTCTGTGTTAACATATCAAATTTACAGGCTTTAGTTTATGTTTTTTGGTATTTTATGTACTTTTTTCAGTGCTCGGTAATGAAACATATTTGTAATTTTTGCCACTCAATTTTTGCAAGAAGCACTGTCAGAACATAAGAACATAAGAATTAGGAACAGGAGTAGGCCATCTAGTCCCTCGAGCCTGCTCCGCCATTCAACAAGATCATGGCTGATCTGGCCGTGGACTCAGCTCCACTTACCCGCCCGCTCCCCATAACCCTTAATGCCCTTATTGGTCAAAAATCTATCTATCTGTGATTTGAATACATTCAATGAGCTAGCCTCAACTGCTTCCTTGGGCAGAGAATTCCACAGATTCACAACCCTCTGGGAGCAGAAATTCCTTCTCAACTCGGTTTTAAATTGGCTCCCCCGTATTTTGAGGCTGTGCCCCCTAGTTCTAGTCTCCCCGACTAGTGGAAACAACCTCTCTGCCTCTATCTTGTCTATCCCTTTCATGATTTTAAATGTTTCTATAAGATCACCCCTCATCCTTCTGAACTCCAACGAGTAAAGACCCAGTCTACTCAATCTATCATCATAAGGTAACCCCCCTCATCTCCGGAATCAGCCGAGTGAATCGTCTCTGAATCCCCTCCAAAGCGAGTATATCCTTCCTTAAGTAAGGTGACCAAAACTGCACGCAGTACTCCAGGTGCGGCCTCACCAATACCCGATACAGTTGCAGAAGGACCTCCCTGCTTTTGTACTCCATCCCTCTCGCAATGAAGGCCAACATTCCATTCACCTTCCTGATTACCTGCTGCACCTGAAAACTAACTTTTTGGGATTCATGCACAAGGACCCCCAGGTCCCTCTGCACTGCAGCATGTTGTAATTTCTCCCCATTCAAATAGTATTCCCTTTTTTTGTTTTTTTTCCCAAGGTGGATGACCTCACACTTTCCGACATTGTATTCCATCTGCCAAACCTTAGCCCATTCGCTTAAGCTATCTAAATCTCTTTGCAGCCTCTCTGTGTCCTCTACACAACCCACTAATCTTTGTGTCACCTGCAAATTTTGTTACACTACACTCCGTCCCCTCTTCCAGGTCATCTATGTATATTGTAAACAGTTGTGGTCCCAGCACCGATCCCTGTGGCACACCACTAACCACCGATTTCCAACCCGAAAAGGACCCATTTATCCCGACTCTCTGCTTTCTGTTAGCCAGCCAATTCTCTCTCCATGCTAATACATTTCCACTGACTCCGTGTACCTTTATCTTCTGCAGTAACCTTTTGTGTGGCATCTTATCGAATGCCTTTTGAAAATCTAAATACACCACGTCCATCGGTACACCTCTATCCACCATGCTCGTTATATCCTCAAAGAATTCCAGTAAATTAGTTAAACATGATTTCCCCTTCATGAATCCATGCTGTGTCTGCTTGATTGCACTATTCCTATCTAGATGTCCCGCTATTTTATCCTTAATAATAGTTTCAAGCATTTTCCCCACTACAGATGTTAAACTAACCGGCCTATAGTTACCTGCCTTTTGTCTGCCCCCTTTTTTAAACAGAGGCGTTACATTAGCTGCTTTCCAATCCGATGGTACCTCCCCAGAGTCCAGAGAATTTTGGTAGATTATAACGAATGCATCTGCTATAACTTCCGCCATCTCTTTTAATACCCTGGGATGCATTTCATCAGGACCAGGGGACTTGTCTACCTTGAGATCCATTAGCCTGTCCAGCACTACCCTCCTAGTGATAGTGATTGTCTCAAGGTCCTCCCTTCCCACATTCCTGTGACCAGCAATTTCTGGCATGGTTTTTGTGTCTTCCACTGTGAAGACCGAAGCAAAATAATTGTTTAAGGTCTCAGCCATTTCCACATTTCCCATTATTAAATCCCCCTTCTCATCTTCTAAGGGACCAAATTTACTTTAGATCAGGCACAGCATAGGCTGGATCCAAAGAAAATCCTCTGCTTTGTCCTAATGATGCTCTTTGACCTCAGATCAGAAGAACACCTCATACTGAATTACTGTGACGTTTCTATTTCTCACACCAGCCACCTTACTGTTTCTCTGTGCGAAGTAAACAATTCTTGATGCTGAAATTGGGAAAATAGTGGAAATTATTACAATTTTCAAATCTGATATTTTCGCATTGTAACCATGAGCCTAACAATGATACACAAAACAAAAGATTATATGATACCGCACTTACTAGCAAAGAAACGTAACAATGTCAAATCAGGTAACTATCTACTTTCCAATTATCCTTTTTCTAATACAGTATTCAACACTCGCTGAGTAAATTTCTTAGTTGTATATCAACTTTCTAAATTTATATACTGACAGCAACTTACTGTCAGCCAGAAATGTTTACTTAAATTCCTGGAAACAAGCAAACCCCCCAAACATCTGCGTTACAATGAAAGAAAAGAAAGACTTGCATTTATATACCACCTTTCACAAACTCAGGGCATGTCAAAGCGATTTACAGCCAATGAAGTACTTTTTGAAGTGTAGTCACTGTTCTAAGATAGGGAACACAGCAGTCAATTTGCAACAAGCTCCCACAAACAGTAATATGATAATGTCTAGATAATCTATGGGCTAGACTTCCCACTTTGATGTCTATCACCCAAAAAATGGGCAATGTTCCAGCGATGTTTGATGTTCCAGCCTTGCCGATCGCTGGCTCATCGCCTATTTTTTGCATTGCGATTTTTCACTCGGCGATAGGCCAGTGATGTCAAATGGGCGATGCAAAAGGTCAGCGATGTGACGCTCACTCAAGGAATGGCCAGCGATGTGGAAGGCAAATGCTTCACGAGCAACAGGTTTCTGCGGATGCGATTTTTTTTTTTCCGGTTGACAGTATTTTGCGCATTTCAGGAGGTCAGGGGTCATCCACACATGCACAGTAAGGTCGATTGTGGTGGGAGAGAGAGAGAGAGCAAGAAGGAGGAGAAGAGTGCTTGGATTAAGATTACGAGCAGGTTTAAGAGAGAATTAAGATTAAGAGAGGGTTAAGAAAGGATTAACAGAGGATTAAAAGAGGATTAAGAGTGCAAAAGGTGATAAAAACATTAGAAAGAGTGTAGTGGAAAACGTGAGTTCAACTGATGAAAGTTATTAAAATGTCAGCAGCATCATCATCGAATGTGGAGGAGGCTTGCAAAGGGGCCAAGCCCTTCTCAGATGAGGCAAACAAGGTCCTCGTTCAGGAGGTGTATGCAAGGTGGGGCAAGTTAACCTGGGGAGGCAGTGGGAAACTCCCACCCCGGACATACAGGAAGATATGGGCCGAGATTTTGGATGTCGTCTCAACAGCGTCTAATGAGGCGAGGGGGTCCGACCAATGCCGCAAGCGTTGGAACAGCCTGGTTGCGTCAGCAAGAGTAAGTACAGATTTTACATTTTGTGTATTATTGTATGAAGATTGTATTAGAGAGAGATATGTTTGTGTCAATTGTCACCTCATATCCCCGATATGTGTTATAACTGTTAAAATGTCTTTCCATGATATCATACATACCATACAGTTTATGCCATGCACTTTGCCAATTTTGCAGAGGAAGATATCGAACAACCAAGTCTAGAAGAGGTGCACAGGAAGGGGCACAGCTGCATTACAGCCACTGAGTGACATTGAGGAGCGTGCTGTGGCTCTGGTGGGGACCCACAGTCAAGCGGCCACCTCCCGTGTGTCATGTATTCAACTGTCATTGTAACCCATGTATAAACTGATCTAAGTTGTACACCGTGAGAACACTGACCACTAGGTGGTGAACTTGTGGGAGACACTCCTATCCTGGACTTTCAGGTATAAAAGGGGAAGCTCCACCCGCCTTCGTCACTTCAGTGCTGGCTAATAAAGGTTACTGGTCACAGAGTGATCTTCTCTCACGTATGGGCCTCGTGTACATTTATACTGTATAGCAAAGACATATTATTGGCGATGAGAAACTGTGATTTAAACCACGCGAGCATGGCCACTAGAAGCACAGATGAGAGGTACTGTGTTGGTGATGATTGGGACGATTTTATTGAGAACCTACAGCAAAGTTTCATCACCAAGGAATGGTTGTGACAGGATTCGGCTGACAAACGCAGGGCTCATCTCCTGACGGTTTGTGGATCCAGGATGTTCTCCCTGATGAAGGACATTCTAGTGCCAGAGAAGCCAGTGGACAAGACTTTTGAAGAGCTCAGTAAGTTGATTGGGGAACACTTTAAACCGGCGAGCAGCATGCACGTGGCGAGACACCAGTTTTACACGCAACGGTGGCGAGAAGGGCAAAGCATTGCAGACTTCGTGGCAGACCTCCGGCGACTGGCGAGCCTATGTAAGTTCCCAGATGCATGCAGAGCGGAGATGCTGCGAGACCTTTTTATTGAGGGCATCGGGCACGCTGGGGTTTTCAGGAAACTGATTGAGACCAAAGACTTGACCCTGGAAATGGCGGCTTTGATGGCCCAGACATTTATCTCAGGAGAGGAAGAGACCAGAATGATGTTTGACAAAAATCGTGGCTCAAATGCAGCAAATGGACAGGAAGTCAACATTGTAAACGCGGGACACAGTTCTCCAGGCAGGCAGGGGCAATCGGACATGCCCCAGCATGTAGTCGAAAGCAAAGGGGGAATTTAACAGAGACAATGGCTAGCTGAACGCCGATTCATGCTATCGCAAGGGACAATGCGGTCAGTAAAGGGGCCATCAACACCTGTCAATGGTGCGCTTAAGGACAGTTACAGAGACAGTCAGAGACGATTGACTGGAAATGGACCTTTTGTTTCCAACAATGGCTCATGTTGGAGGTGTGGAGGCAAACACCCAGCCAGAGCTTGCAGGTATCAGCAATATACCTGCAGAAAGTGCAACATCAGCGGTCACTTGGGGCGTATGTGCAGGAAGCCAGCAGCCAGGTTGATGTACGAGGAGGACGGGCTCGATGTAAGCCCTATGAGGCCAAATAAACACTGGTGGAAATCGCTGGAAGCTGAAGTTCAGCGAGTTCAGTTGGAGCACATATACAATTCATACACAAGGACGCGACCGATAATAATGAAAGTGCTCCTCAATGGCATCCCAGTATCAATGGAGCTAGACACAGGGGCCAGCCAGTCCCTGATGAGCATCAAACAGTTCGACAACCTGTGGGCGTCCAAGGCCAGGAGGCCAAAATTATTGCCGATTGACGCACAGCTACGGACATACAAAAAGGAGAAAATTCCGGTGCTCGGCAGCGCCACGGTAGTCGTGACCCACAAAGATTCGGAGAACAGGTTGCCACTCTGGATTGTCCCGGCGGACGGTCCAGCACTACTACGGAAGAGTTGGCTTGCTGTCATGAACGGGAAATGGGGCGATGTCAATGCAATTTCTCCTGTGGAGCGAGTATCATGCTCAGAGGTCCTGGGCAAATTTGACTCATTATTTCAACCCGGCATTGGCACTTTCATGGGGACCAAGGTAGTGATTCACATAAACCCGGATGCCAGGCCAGTACACCACAAGGCCAGAGCGGTGCCGTACGTGATGCGGGAAAAGATAGAAGGCGAATTGGACCGCCTGCTGAGGGAAGGCATCATCTCGTCAGTCGAATTCAGTGACTGGGCGAGCCCGATTGTGCTGGTGCTCAAGGCGGATGGGTCGGTCAGGATATGTGGTGATTACAAGGCCACCATCAATCGGGTGTCACTCCAAGACCAGTACCCGCTACCGAGAGTGGAGGACCTCTTTGCGACGCTATCTGGTGCCAAACTTTTTTCAAAATTGGACCTGACCTCAGCTTACATGACCCAGGAGCTGGCGAGTGAGTCAAAGAAGCTGACCACCATCAGGATACACAAGAGGTTGTTTGAGTACAACAGATGTCCGTTCGAGATTCACTCGGCTGCCACAATCTTTCAACACAATATGGAAAGCCTTCTCAAGTCGATTCCAAGGATGGTGGTTTTTCAAGACGACATCCTCATCACGGGTTGCGATACTGAAGAACACCTCCACAACCTGGAGGATGTGCTACGCAGACTGGACCGGGTAGGGCTGCGACTGAAAAAGGCGAAGTGCGTCTATCTAGCTCCAGAGGTAGAATTCCTGGGGATGAGGGTAGCAGAAGATGGGATCAGACCTACTGCATCCAAAACGGAAGCGATCCAGAGTGCACCCAGACCCTGTAACACGACGGAGCTGCATTCGTTCCTGGATCTCCTGAACTATTTTGGCAACTTCCTTCCCAAATTGAGCACGATGTTAGAGCCGCTACAGTTGCTCCTACGCAAAGATCGCGATTGGGTCTGGGGGGACAGCCAGGAAAGGGTTTTTGTTAGAGCACGCAATTTGTTATGCTCCAACAATCTGTTAACGCTATATGACCCATGTAAGAAACTTGCTTTAACGTGTAATGCGTCGTCCTATAGGGTTGGGTGTGTGTTGAAGCATTTTAATGGCAAGGGTCAGTTACAGCCGGTAGCTTATGCCTCCAGAAGTCTGTCCCAGGCAGAAAGGGGCTACAGGATGGTAGAAAAGAAAGCGCTTGCATATGTATATGCAGTAAAAAAAAATGCATCAGGACCTGTTTGGCAGGAAATTTGAGCTGGAGACAGATCACAAACCCCTAACGTCCTTTTTGGCTGACAATAAGGCCATAATTACAAATACATCGCCCCGCATACAGAGGTGAGCACTCACGTTAGCCGCCTATGACTATACAATTCGGTGCAGACCGGGCACTGAAAACTGCACCGATGCACTCAGCAGGCTCCCACTAGCCACCACTGAGGGGGCAACCGAGCATGCTGCTGAGATGGTCATGGCTGTTGAAGTTTTTGAAAGCGATGGCTCATCCGTGACAGCCCGTCAGATCAAAGTCTGGACAAATTTTCGCCACCCATGGTCTACTGGACATCTTGGTCAGCGACAATGGCCCTTGTTTTACAAGCATTGAATTCCAGGACTTCATGGCAGGAAATGGTATCAACCATGTCAGAATGGCACCATTCAAGCTGGCCTCAAACGGCGCAAGGATGAACTCTCGATTCAGGCCGATTGCCTACTATGGGGTAACAGAGTAGTCATGCAACAGATGGGCAGAGAGGTGTTCATCAGAGAACTCCACAATGAGCACCCGGGCATTGTCATGATGAAGGCAATTGCCAGGTCACACGTTTGGTGGCCAGGGATAGATGCAGACCTGGAACTTTGTGTTCACAGGTGCAACACGTGTGCCCAGCTGGGCAATCACCCAGGGAAGCCCCCCTTAGCCCCTGGTCCTTGCTTGCCAAGCCATGGTCACGCATCCATGTGGACTATGCTGGTCCTTTCATGGGAAAAATGTTTTTGGTTGTAGTAGATACCTACTCCAAATGGATTGAGTGTGCCATTTTAAATTCAAGCACATCCTCTGCCACGGTAGAAAGTCTACGGGCAATGTTCGCCACCCATGATCTCCCGGACATCTTGGTCAGTGACAATGGCCCGTGCTTTACAAGCATTGAATTCCAGGACTTCATGGCAGGAAATGGTATCAACCATGTCAAAACGGCACCATTCAAGCCGGCCTCAAACGGCCAGGCGGAACGAGCAATGCAGATAATCAAACAGGGGATGCTCAGAATCCAAGGGGGTTCCCTACAAAACCGCTTATCACGCCTCCTGTTGGCCAATAGATCCCGATAGCACTCGCTCACAGGGGTTCCATCCGCAGAGCTGCTAATGAAAAGGACGCTCAAAACCAGGTTATCCCTTATACACCTCACCATGAAAGAAATTGTTGAGAGCAGGCGCCAGTCACAATGTGACTACCATGACAGGAATGCGAGGACGCAATGTATTGATGTCAATGACCCAGTCTTTGTCCTCAACTACGCTGCAGGGCCCAAATGGCCCGCAGGCACTGTGATTGCCAAAGAGGGGAATAGGATTCTGGTAGTTAAACTTACCAATGGACAAATCTGCTGCAAACACGTGGATCAAATAAAAAGGAGGTTCAGCAACACCATCGAAGAAGCAGAGGAAGAACACGATGTAGTGTTCACTCCACCACAGGTGACTGAACACCAGAACCAATTGTAGGAGAGCCCAGTCACTGTGGGCAGTCCGGACAGACCTGAGGCACCGCAAACAGCAGACACTCAGGCCAGCGCCCAACAACCGGAGCCCCAACTCAGGCACTCCACAAGGGAGCGTAAACCACCAGAGAGACTTAACCTGTGATCCCAATAAGACTTTGGGGGGGGGAGGTGATGTCATGTATTCAACTATCATTGTAACCCATGTATAAACTGACCTAATTTGTACACCGTGAGAACATTGACCACTAGGTGGTGAACTTGTGGGAGACACTCCTAACCTGGACTTTCAAGTATAAAAGGGGAAGCTCCACCCACCTTCATCACTTCAGTGCTGGCTAATAAAGGTTACTGGTCACAGAGTGATCTTCTCTCAAGTTTGGGCCTTTATACTGTGTGCATTTATACTGTATAGTAAGGATGTATTACCGTGGATCTGCCGAGCCCTCTGATGTGTCACGTGAGTAATATGTCAAGCAGTGTTAAAGTAATGTAATGTCATTTCATGACAATATACGAATGTACGGTCCTCTTAATCAATCTCAGACTAATCCTGCCTCCACAACTCTGTGTTACTCATTTCCCCATAGGTGTACTACCATATGTACTAACATATGATGCATTGTTATGTAACATCTCTTGGTCTCATTTTTGTAGTAGTGATGCTCCTCTGCAATGTGTACCCCTCTGCTATAATAAACTCAATAAGCCCAATTGTGTTTTGCAGGGCCCACAAAATCCATAACACAAATGTGCAGATCACCAGCGGTTCTGTAATAGGTGGTCCTCACCATGGGTGGGGAGGAGAAGGAGGAAGATACCACAGAGCCTGAGGAGGAGGAGGAGGAGGAGAAAGTGAATTTGGAGGAAGATGCCCCTAGCATCCCTCAGCATGTGGTGGAATCACCTGTGGGACCTGTGGCCATTACGTCGGCATCTTCGACGGAAGAAGCAGCGGGACCAAGCGGTTTGTGACTGTCGACGCCAAGGCGAGCATTAGTCCCCTCGCAGACCCCACGGAGGTTGAGTCAGCGAGTAGAGCACACACCTACTCTGGCCGATCGCTTGGATGGCTTGGCTCAAATATGTGTGGAGACCGTCGCAATAAGTCGCGACCATCTCCAGGCATTTCTGGAATTCACAGAGACCTTCTCCCACTTCACGGAGACCTTCTCCCGGGTGTCACAACCAACGCTCGAGGAGATGCGTCAGCAGACCGTCGCCACCTTGCAGCATGCATTGTTGGCGGGACGCGGCGCTGCACCTGAACGTGACGTGATGCCTCAGACTGCAAACGCCAGCACACAAGCGGGCCAGGAGCAGGCAATCCCTTCTGACTCAGAAGGCGATCCCCAGGCTTCGCCTTCCCCTCCTACACCCCCACAACAGGTGATCGGACCAGCAGTTTCCCCACCACGGCAGGAAGTCTTGCCGTTGGCAGTTGCATGCCTGTGACGTCTCGGTGCATCCCAGGGACCAAATTGGGCGGGTGAGGCTGAAGTACAGGGTGGGAAACGTGGCCGCAGGTGATGTGTGAATTGTTAATGTTTGTTCTTGCTGTTAATGGTTTACTGTTTACTGTTGGGTGTTGTTTGGGGAGGTTGGGTGGGAAGGTGAGTGGGTGGGTTGTTGGGTCGTTGGGTTGTTTGGGTTGCTCCTGTTGCAGTTGAAATTAAAATTTCGCTTGAGTAAAAATTTTTTATTACATTTTACAATTTGCAATTGTTGTGCATTTTCTTATAATAAACATGATAACATATTAATGTAAACAATGGCCAACCAGACCAGGCAATGAGGTAACGTAGCTCAACGCTAACGCAACCGTTGTTTTGCGATCAACGTAACCGTAACTCTGACTGTCCACAATGAAAGTTTGATGTAAAGCGTTCATTTAGGAGCTGCACATGCAACACTTTTGCAGCCGCGTAACTCCCATGGGGTTTTTCCACTCTTGTGGATGGGCGTGGGGGTATGGGTTTAGTGCCAGGTTAATGTCCTCCCTGAGGCGCTCATCGGCCTCCTTGTGCTCCTCCTCCTCCTCATCCTCCTGCTGCTCCTTGTCATCTACCTCTTCCGTCTCCAATCCTTCTTAAAGTGGACCAGCAGCCCCATCTGGAAAATGTTGTCCTCTCCTTATAGCTAGGTTACGTAACATGCAACACACCACAATAAACTCAGTGACCTGGTCAGGGTGGTACTGTCGGCTGCCTCCGAAGTGGTTCAGGTATCTGAAGCGCTGCTTTAGTACTCCAATTGTCTTTTCGACGATGTTGCGTGTAGCAATGTGGCTTTTATTGTAACACTTCTCAGCCTCAGTAACGGGGTTACGCTGGGGGGGTCATGAGCCAGCTGGTAAGGCCATATCCTTTATCCCTAAGCATCCAACCGTGATCTTCTAGCTGATTGGCAAACAGGTCAGAGACAGCACTCTCATGCAGGATGTGTGCATCATGGATACTGCCTGGAAAATTAGCATTAACTGCCATGATAATTTGGTTGTGGTCGACAACGAGCTGCACAGTTAGCAAGTGAAATTCCTTTCAGTTATGAAACACCTCTGCATTCTGTAAAGATGATTTCAGGGCAACGTGCATGCAGTCTATTGCTCCCTGCACCTTGGAGAAGTTTTCTATTCTCGAGAACCCCAAAGCCCTCCCAGTTTATGCCTCCCTGGTCATGGGGAAGTTTATAAAATCCATCCTGCGAACATAAAGGGCTTGAGTCACTTGTCGAATGGAGCAATATGTGGCGTGCTGAGAGATATTGCAGATGTCGCCAGCTGAAGCCTGAAAGGAGTCCAATGCATAGAAGGATAGTGCCGCAGTAACCTTTACCTCAATGGACAATGCGGTCCTGATGATGCTGTAGGCTGCAGATCCCCCTTGATGAGCTGACAAATCTCATCGTTGACCTCCTTTCGGAAGCGCAACCTCCGAAGGCACGCGTTATCAGACAAGTTCAGGTAAGATTGCCTTTCCTTGTAAGTTCTTCAGCTGTAAGGTCTCCTCATATGTCCACACATTAGTCTGCAACCTCTACGATTGACCCCTTAACTAAACCCTTCACTTAATTCAAGCTCAGATGCCAACAGTTGCAGTTCTGCACTTACAAATAATGGCAGCGAAGATGCAGCCCCCATTCTTTCACTGTTTATGTAAATGCCTTTTCTACTACTAAGCTGACCTTTCTATGAAAATAAATTTTAATAAATAATATAAGTTTAAATTTGACTCGATATATCTGTCAAATACACTTGTAACTCACAAATTATTCGAGCACTCTTGTTTTTGCATCCTCGCTCCTTTCCTTCAATATTCAAAATGGCATCAAAATGGCGTCTGTAGCGCCGAGCTCTGTGAGTAAAGCCCAGGAAAAGCAACTATTTCCCGGCGAGTGATCAGCCCTGCCACATGCCGAAAGTTAGAATGGGCGATGTGCCCGGCAATCAGTTCGGCGATCAGCTCGGCGATGTGAGCCAAAAGGCAGAGGAATCATTTTTTGCCGATGCTCCAGCCTGAATTTCCACTTTTTTTCAAAATGGGCGATGAAAAGCCATTTTGGGCGATATATGGGCGATGTGAAGTGGAAAGTCTAGTCCTATATTTTTAGTGATATTGGTTGAGAGATTACTATTGGCCAAGACAGTGGGGAGAACTCCTCTGCTCTTCTCAAAATAATGCCGTGTGATCTTTTACGTGCACCTGAAAGGGTTTAATGTCTCATCCAAGAGACGGCACCTCTGACAGTGTAGCGCTTCCTTAGTGCTGCACTGAAGCTTTAAATGATGTCCTTATATTACCAAATAACGATGAACATTCCACTAAGATTGTAAATTTTCAAGAGGGACCAACTGAATCCATAAAAACAAGGATTGGTTGGATAAAATTGTGATTGGAGAAGACACAAATTCGATCATATAAGAGTTATACAAACCAGAAAAGCATGCAGCAGCTTAGGGAGGGCAGAGAGGAAATAGAAGAAGATATGAAAGAAGTTAATAGTAGTATAAGTGAGGTGAGCAATCGACTCGAGAGAGTATGAGAGAAGTTATAAATAATATGCTAGAAGGTGGCAAGTAATATGAGGGAGGTTTGCTAAGGGTTTGTAGAGAGTATGAGGAAGATGGATTGCAGTGGCAAGGCATTAGCTGATGGAATTATTGGTGCCTAAATTCACTGGCATTCTCCATGTGCTCTAGTTGGATGCCAATGCCACAAACTCTGTTAGCTAGCCACTGACTCCATCCGTCTCCTTAACATCTGTCTGAGGCTGAACCACACTGTTTGCAATCTTGATATCATATTGATCCTGAAATGAGCTACTGACCACATATCTAAAGCATAACAAAGACTGCCTAGTTCCATCTCCGAAACATCACCCATCTCTGCCCTTGCCTCAGCTCATCTGATGCTGAAACGTTCATCCAGGCCTTTGTTAACACAAAAGGTTAGTATGCAGGTGCAGCTAGTGATCAGGAAGGCCAATGGAATCTTGGCCTTTATTGCAAAAGGGATGGAGTAAAAAAGCAGGGAAGTCTTAATACAGTTATACAGTTATATTAATGAGGCCACACCTGGAATACCGCGTGCAATTTAGGTTTCCGTATTTACGAAAGGATATATTTGCTTTGGAGGCAGTTCAGAGAAGGTTCATTAGGTTGATTCTGGTGATGAGGGGTTGACTTATGAGGAAAGGTTGAGTAGGTTGGGCCTCTACTAATTGGAATTCAGAAGATTGAGAGGTGATCTTATCGAAACGTATAAGATTATGAGGGGGCTTGACAAGGTGGACGCAGAGAGAATGTTTCCACTGATGGGGAGACTAGAACTAGGGTGCATAATCTTAGAATAAGGGGCCGCCCATTTAAAACTGAGGAGAAATTTCTTGGATCTGTGGAATTTGCTGCTTCAGAGAGCTGTGGAAGCTGGGACATTGAATAAATTTAAGACAGAGATAGACAGTTTCTTAACTGATAAGGGGATAAGAGGTTATGGGGAGTGGGCAGAAAAGTGGACCTGAGTCCATGATCGGATCAGCCAAGATCGTATTAAATGGTGGAGAGGCTCGAGGGGCCATTTGGCCTAATCCTGCTCCTACTTCTTATGTTCTTATGTACCTCTAGACTTGACTATTCCAACACACCCCTGAATAGCCTCCCACATTCTACCCTACATAAACTTGAGGCCATCCAAGACTGCCCTAACTTGCACCAATTCCCTTCGCCCATTACCCCTGTGCTCGCTGACCTACATTGGTTCCTGGTTAAACAACGCCTCGATTCCAAAATTCTTATCCTTGTTTTCAAATCCTTCTATGGCCTTGCCCCTCTCTGCCACTGTAATTTTCTCCAGCCCTTCAACCACACGAGATATCTGTGCTCCTCTAATTCTGCCCTCTTGAACATCCCTGATTGTAATTGCTCAACCATTGGTGGCCGTTTCTTCTGTTGCCTACGCCATAAACTCTGGAAATCCCTGTCTAAACCTCTACACCTCTCTACCTCTCTTTAAGACGCTCCTTAAAATCTACCACTTTGAACAAGCATTTGGTCATCTGCCCTAATTTCTCCTAATGTGGCTCCGTGTCAACATTTTTGTCTTATAATACTCTTGTGAAGCTCCTTGGGATGTTTCATTACGTTAAAGGCACTATATCAGTACAAGTTGTTGTTGTTGTTCTTCTAGTCCTACTTCTCCTAATAAGGTGTAACAGGCCACAATAGAGAGGATTCAGCAGGACTGTGCCAGAAGGAGCCAATGGTACCTTAAGAGCAAAAAACAGAACACAGTTAAATTTTACACTATAAGGAATGATGATTTCAATTTTGGAACCATTATAGCTAAAATATCTTGCAGTATTATTTTGGAAAAAAAAAATAATTTTTATCTGTAAAGTCAGCAGCTATTTAAAGTAATTATTTTTGTGAAATAATAAATGTATGACAAAATGCTTAACTTTTTGTTTGCCTAATAACACTATTACCCATCTCATACGTAGCATACCTTCAGATTATTCATTGCGTATCACAGTGGTTTATCTCTTTTGAAACAACTGATTATGGAATCATTTTCTCTGTGGTCAGTCTCACTGTAATTTTTCAAGGTGACACATGCTCACAGATAGCACTTATCCCCTCGGAGCTACAGAAAATGAGTTCATGCATATATGTACCCTTCACTGTATGCATTGCAAAGCATTGTGTACAAGCATTGTGACAGTTGTGTCCAATCACCCTTTCTAAAGTAATTATGGATGATCGCAATATGTGTGCCCTTGCCAGCTGCATGAACTTGTCTTTACTGCACTGTTCTGGTTGCCAGCCTCCACCATCTGTCTGTCATTGTTGCTTTTTCTGTAATACCATGCAGTGTTGTCATGTAGTACAGGATGCAGCATAAAACAAAGTATTCACATGCCTTCCTAGTGTTGTTGTCATCTGCCATCTGTGAAATTTTAGCATGAATTCTATGACTATTCATTACACTTTTCTTGGGCTCGCTTTCAAGGACTTGGAACTGGATTTGTGCACTATAGTTTAGCTATAGCCTTTGTCATCTTATAAACAAATAAACCACGGACATTGATATCCATTAATTAATGTCTTAACCAGTCACCTATAACTCTTCCTCCTGTAAACCGCTTTACAAGTTCAAATTTGGTGAGGAGAATTAAATAATGGGTAATACAAGGTTAGATGCACACAGGCATCCATGAAAATATTCTTGATGTTATAGCACCTGCATTTTAACAAAATGGGAACTTTTTCTGTTCAACCAGTTATATGTATTTAGGTGTCAGACTCGGCAAAGCATCTCAGAGTCAGAAGATCATGGGACCAAGCCCTATTCCAAAAAGTTGTAAACAAGGCTGGCACTTCATTGCAGTACTGAGATAGTACTTTACTGTTGGAGCTGCTATCCTTCGGATGAGACATTGAACGGAGGCCACGTCTGCCCTCAAAGGATCTCATGGCATTATTCAAAGAAAGAAGGGGAGTTCTCTCAGTGACCTTATGTACATTCTATTTAGCTGCAGAATTGGTTAAGTGTACCACTGGAACATCAGAGAACATGCAAAAGGCAATGAATTTCTCTTTGGTTCTGAGCGCTCTCCTAGTACCTTCCTGGACAATGTAATGGTGACTTGAAAAATGAATGGAAGCTACTGATGTCCACAGTTTCTCTAACTGTTATATAGAAAATCTAAGAAGCAAAACAGAGAAGCACGGTGGTCACCATTAGTAGGCCATAATTTACATGAGCCTGACATAAAGCACTTTCTTATCCTACTTAATTCACTGAAACTAGCATATCATACTAATCTGCAAAACTAATAGAGCATCTGTTAAATCTGAGGGAGGATGCTGCTCTTTCCATTATATGCACCAGGATGCCAACCAACTGTGTTAGCCTTCTGTGCTCCACTGAATACACATAATTAGAAAATCTAAAAGTGATGCAGAATCTTGGTGTTATAATCACTTTATAAAATATAATCATCTTAAACTTACTTTCAGAATAAATCAATAATGCAGTTAAAATGAGCAGAATTGCAAAGTTGCTATATATGTGTGCGGATTAATTTCAGTAACATGAAAGACTGCTTACTATTCATGAACAGTATGAAGAATGGTATTTACAATCTTACACAATTTACTGATGACACTAAGCTGTGTGGTCTTGTGATGAAAAAGTCAGAGAATAAGATGAAGCTTTATAGCATTCCAGAAGAGTGTATGGTGGAAGTTGTCTTGGGCGGTAGTATAAAATGGACGATAGCGAATCAGTCGCCTGCTTTACACTCCACCAGATTTGAACAGGCTTAGTGTAAAACAGGCTGTCGATTTACTGTCACCAATTTTGTGATACCGCCCAAGAAGAATTTCACTGCCTACTTTCCCAGGTATTGTCAGCATTGGGAAAGTGCTAACAAATACACTCACTCACAAATCATATCTATGGGTGACCATAACAAACTTAAGAATTGGAGCTATTAAAAGTCTAAAATAACAGCTTTTCCAGCAAAAATGGACAAAAGGAGCCAAGAGAAAGAATAAAGGGGCAATTTTTGTTGAATACTTTAGGTGCTAAAATGCCTCCGAGGTGGCCAAGATGGGGTCTTGAGCCGAAACATCGGTTTAGCCCACATTTGCGCAAGACGCCATCTTGCTAAAAGAGTTGAAGCTAGTATTAGATATGGCCGCCCAGAGGATCGTGAAACAACTGATTTCCATTTAGAATTCCGTCCAGCCTCAGTGAAGAGGCTACATGGCACTTTGGTAGCTAACTGTTCAATTCACGCCCTCTCCTAACAGCGACCAGCTGTTTGGGAGTAAACACGGTGTTGATGTCGATTTCAAGAGCTGCTTAAAGGGATACTCATTATTTCATGTTCATTACTGCTAGAGCTATGAAGAGGACATCTGAAACACATCGAGAAACTTTCTGGGACACAAAGTCATGACTTCACCAACACTTGAGCAGCATTTATTCTGGAAATTCCCTGAGGTCTTCATATAAAAACAGTAAGTGCAGTGCTACTCACATTAGTGGACTCCTTATAGGAGTCACCAGGAGAAATGGAGTGCTTGGTCATGTGCACCTTGTTTGAGGTCCCCATTGGTCTGGATGAGGAATGGGAAGAGGACATGAGGTCAGGAAGAGGAGCACCAGCTACTGCAGGAGAGAGGGAGATCAGGACAACAAGGGTGAGGTGGTGTCCTTCTCTCATGTGGGTACAGGACATCCCTTCTCTTCTGGACCTCCTACACCAAGACCTCCAGTGCCGCATCCGAGAACCTCAGTCCTTGAGCCATTGTGTGCCAGCCAGTGCACTGTACACTTTGGGTGCAAGGAGCCAGGGCTGCTTCAAAAAAACCATCCATCACACTCAGAGCAAGTGCTTCAAAACTCTCGGGAACCCTTGACAAAACACCCAGCAGATCGCTGTGCATCTGCAATGACTGTCTTGCAAGATTCTTTAAGTCGGCCTCATCATCAGAGTGCTGCTGAGCATCACACAGGCGCGCTCTCACCATCCAGGGAGCTGGACCCCTGATCTCCCCTCCCCCATGGTGTTGCTGCAGGCCACAGAGTCCCGGAACATCACCCAGCTCCATCTCCCCGACCAAGCCTTCCAACAAAAGCTGCTGGTTCCACTCTGTGAGAACGCTGGATCCTCTGTCACATCCAGAGAGGTGTCCTCTACCTCCTCGTCCTCTCCATCATCACCCGCAGTGGAAGGCTGACGTGCAGACCCCTGGCCATCTGAGTCATCACCTGAAAGCACAAAGCCAGAGAAGAGTGGTTACCTGCAGGGAGGGGGGCAGGAGCAGCAAACACATTGTAGAATGCCAATCTCATGAAAAGAGCTGAGAAATTATGGTGTTAGCCCTAACTGGACTGCTGAATGCTGCAAAGGAACTCAACGTACCGTCACTGCTCCCAGGGGGGCCAATCTCACTCATCGCCATGGCACCAACTTGAACACCCATCAGGGCCATTCCTCCAACGGAGTCAGGTCCTGGAGTTCAGACTCCCCTCCTTCAGTCTGCCTTTGCTCCCTGCAACTGTGGCGAGCATGTCCTGTGAGATTAAAGAGAACGTCTGAGTTAGAGCCCTTCAATCAGTGTGTCCCTAGTGCTTTACATAGTTTAGTAGATGTAACTCTATGAGAGTCTTCACAGTTCGATGTAACTTCCATTCGCTTCATGGACTTGCTATGGCAATGCTTGACTTAGGGGGCCAGAACCTATCAGTAACAGGGAGGCAACCATCTTTGAGGCGCATATGAAGATTGAGGAATTAACGATATCAGAAGTCGGTCTGCAGAACCGAGTAGCAAGGTTAACAGCTCATGCAGTGGGTGAGGCTTCAAATGGGAACCTTGCATCTGGCCTCACCCACGGCAAGGACCTGCATGGATGCCAAAACACTACATTGAGCAGAGAGTGCACAGTGAGCTCAGAGCTTAGCATGTTGACAGTTCAAATTTACAATACTCACCTTCACCAGCCGCATCATCTTGTTCCACTTTTGTAGGCATTCAGTTCAGTGGCTGTCCTGGCCACCATGTCATTTGCATAAATTTGTTCTGAGATTTCTCTCCATAGGCCTCTGTGAGTTGGTCCCCGCCGTCTCTCCAGGGCATCAAGGAGTGCATCCACTGAGGTGTCTGTGAACCGATGGGCACTCTGACGGTGCAATTAAGGTTCACTAGATTGATTCCTGGGATGAGGGGATTGTCCTATGAGGAGAGATTGAGTAGATAGGACCTATATTCTGTGGAGTCTAGACGAATGAGAGGTGAACTTATTGAAACATGTAAGATCCTGAGGGGGAATGACAGGGTAGATGCTTGAGAGGCCGTTTCCCCTGACTGGAGAGTCCAGAACTAGGGGTATAGTCTCAGGATAAGGGGTAGATCATTTAAGACTGAGATGAGCAGGAATTTCTTCACTCAGAGGGTTGTGAATCTTTGGAATTCTCTGCCCCAAAGGGCTGTGGATGCTTAATTGTTGAGTATATTCAAGGCAGAAATAGATAGATTTTTGGACTCTAGGGAAATCAAGGGATATGGGGAAAGTAGAGTTAAGGTCAATGGTCATCCATGATCTTATTGAATGAGGGAGCAGGCAAGAGATGCCGTATGGCCTGCTCCTGTTCCTAATTCTTATGTTTTATTAAATCATAAAAACAAGTATTTCTTTGTTTTCAACTATTAGTCACACCAACAATTAATTATTGGTTCCTTTTCATTAATACTAAAACTGCAAACTGATAGAACATGCTGTGAATACTCAGCAGGTTACACAACATCCATGGAGTTCATGTCTCAGGTTGTCATACTGCCTAACCAACTGAGTATTTGCAGCATTTTATGCTGCCATTTCACATTTACAGTGTCTGCTTGCAATGGGATGTGGAAGACACAGAAGAGGAAGAAGCCGAAGAGGAGGAAGCCAAAGAGGATGAATCAGATGGAAGGATGCATCCCAGCAGCCCCTTTGTGGCCGGGATATCCGGGATGAAATCATCTGCCTGTGATCCCACTGGCTGGGCAGGCTGCCTCTTCTTGTTGACCCACTGGCTGGGCAGGCTGCCTCTTCTTGTTGACCCACTGGCTGGGCAGGCTGCCTCTTCTTGCTGACCCACTGGTGGGCAGGCTATATTTCTTGGGCATGTGAAATGAGGAAGGCACAAGGGTGGAATTGTGCTGACAGGAGGCCGGGAAACCTAGAGGTGCATGCCAGAAGGGGGATAACATATGAGGATATCCACATCTTGTATCCTTTCAGTCCCATTGCTGGCCAAGGGCTCAGCCATGTCCCCGCCAAGAATGGCCTGCACTGTCTCCTCCAAGGGAGTGAGGTGATGCTAGGAATGGAAGATGTGCATTACCATTGGTGCAGATTGTTGGTAGCTAAGAAATTAGGGGTCATGCATTGCGGTGTGAAGCTAGTGGTTCAGTTGATAGGTGATGTCTTTTGAAGATGCCTTCACTGACCTTGACCAGTGGTCTGACAACATAGAAATATAGAAACATAGAAAATAGGTGCAGGAGTAGGCCATTCGGCCCTTCGAGCCTGCACTGCCATTCAATGAGTTAATGGCTGAACATGCAACTTCAGTACCCCATTCCTGCTTTCTCGCCATACCCCTTGATCCTCCAAATAGTAAGGACTACATCTAACTTCTTTTTGAATATATTTAGTGAATTGGCCTCAACAACTTTCTGTGGTAGAGAATTCCACAGGTTCACCACTCTCTGGGTGAAGAAGCCTCTCCTCATCTCGGTCCTAAATGGCTTACCCCTTATTCTTAGACTGTGACCCCTGGTTCTGGACTTCCCCAACATTGGGAACATTCTTCCTGCATCTAACCTGTCTAACCCCGTCAGAATTTTAAACGTTTCTATGAGATCCCCTCTCATTCTTCTGAACTCCAGTGAATACAAGCCCAGTTGATCCAGTCTTTCTTGATATGTCAGTCCCGCCATCCCGGGAATCAGTCTGGTGAACCTTCGCTGCACTCCCTCAATAGCAAGAATGTCCTTCCTCAGGTTAGGAGACCAAAACTGTACACAATACTCCATGTGTGGCCTCACCAAGACCCTGTACAACTGTAGTAACACCTCCCTGCCCCTGTACTCAAATCCCCTCGCTATGAAGGCCAACATGCCATTTGCTTTCTTAACCGCCTGCTGTTTGGGCACTGGAGCCAGGCAGTGGAGTTGACACTTCTGGCAGTGATGGCTTTGGTAATGTACTCACACATTGTTCTTTCTGGAGGGCCTCCTGGCCCCTGTGGGTAGAGGACCTCTCTTGCAGTGTTGACCCCCTGCTTGAAGCTGGAGTGTTGTGTGTGAGACACTCAGTGCCCCTTCACTGGCTTGATGAGCCATTTGAGGCAATGCAGGGACAATTTTCCCATTTATTGAGTTGAGGAAGGTAATTCAGCTTTAATATTGACATTTGGAACTTCTTTCAAATGTTGATTATTTGTTAAAATCAGAAAACACTGAAAAATGTATTGAATCAGTGCTTTTTATTTGTCCTTCCTTCAATGTGCATGGCCCTTTCAATTTCAGAGCTCCTCACTGTCCACAATACATTGCGAGCAATCATGAAACTTTCAGTCTGTACCAGTCTGCATCAGTTCTCTGTTGTCTCTTTCTTTAAGCCACCAAGCCAAATGAAGAGGGTGGCTGCTGGGCATCAAGGGCTATCTGCTGACGTCCTGGTTCATGGCTCTGCCCTGCAACCCAGCCAAACATGGGCAGCATGCGAACAATGAGAGGCATGCTGCCACACAGAATCGATCGACCAGTCCATTGATGTCCTTAAACAAGGCTTCCGCTATCTGGTTCACTCTGGAGCAGCCTTGCTATACTCAGCAGAACACATCTCAAGATTTGTTGTGGTCTGCTGCATACTCCACAACCTTACCAAAATGAGGGCACAGCCCTTGTCACCGGGCAAATAGCGACCAGCTGAGGAGGAGGAGGAGGAGGAGAAAGAAGAAGATGAGGAAGTGGATAGAAGGAGGCAACCCAGCCATCCCCTTTCATACCAGGGATGTCCATAATTGACACATCTCACTGTGGTACAAGTGAACACAACCCCAATTTCCTATTCAGCAATAGTTTCACACGTTATCTTCCCTCTGTTACTGACCATCACAGCTTCCTCTTGGTCACTATGCTGAAATAAAAGCCACCACAAAAGAAACATTCCAATCCAACTTTATCCATCAATCCATCTAATATAATCAAACAAAGTCAACTAATCATCCTTGTGAATTTCCTTAGTGCCTGTCTTCAGAGTGCCTTTGTCTGCCCTAGTGGTCCTACAAAGTGTTATCCTAATGGCTGCAGCATGGCTGGTAGAAGGCTGCTGACTTTCACTGCAGATGACCTTGCAGGATGACCTTGAGCTGCTCTGGGTCGAGAAAGTCCCATCGCAGACGACACCACCTCGACAAGGGTGGCAACAGCCAAGGTTGGATGGCTGACAGGCAACTGCAAGGGCACTGGCAGAATGGCAGCGGTGGGAGAACAACGGTTGGCGTCATGAGAGAGGATAGTAGGTCTAGCCTGCACGGAGCTACTACCACTCCTATGGGTTGGTCCCTCAGCATTCCTAACCAAAAGAACATAAGAAATAGAAACAGGAGTAGGCCATACGGCCCCTCAAGCCGGCTCCGCCATTCAATAAGATCATGGCTGATCCGATCATGAACTCAGCTCCACTTCCCCACCGGCTCCCCATAACCCCTTATCCTCTTATCGTTTAAGAAACTCTATTTTTGTCTTAAATTTATTCAATGTCCCAGCTTCCACAGCTCTCTGAGGCAGCAAATTCCACAGATTTACAACCATCTGAGAGAAGAAATTCCTCCTCATCTCTGTTTTAAATAGACGCCCCTTATTCTAAGATCATGCCCTCTAGTTCTAGTCTCTCCCATCAGTAGAAACATCCTCTCTGCATCTACCTTGTCAAGCCCCCTCATAATCTTATACATTTCAATAAGATCACCTCTTATTCTTCTGAATTCCAATGAGTAGAGGCCCAATCTACTCAACCTTTCCTCATAAGTCAACCCCCTCATCCCCGGAATCAACCAAGTGAACCTTCTCTGAACTGCCTCCAAAGCAAGTATATCCTTTCGTAAATATGGAAACCAAAACTGTACGCAGTATTCCAGGTATGACCTCACCAATACCTTGTATAGCTGTAGCAAGACTTCCCTGCTTTTATACTCCATCCCCTTTGCAATTAAGGGCAAGATTCCATTGGCCTTCCTGATCACTTGTTGTACCTGCATTCTATACTTTTGTCTTTCATGCACAAGTACCCCCAGGTCCCGCTGTACTGCGGCACTTTGCAATCTTTCTCCATTTAAATGATAACTTATTCTTCGATTTTTTTTCTGCCAAAGTGCATGACCTCACATTTTCCAACATTATACTCCATCTGCCAAATTTTTGCCCACTCACTTAGCCTGTCTATGTCCTTTTGCAGATTTTTTGTGTCCTCCTCACACATTGCTTTTCCTTCCATCTTTGTATCTTCAGCAAACTTGGCTACGTTACACTCAGTCCCTTCTTCCAAGTCGTTAATGTAGATTGTAAATAGTTGGGGTCCTAGCACTGATCCTGCGGCACCCTACTAGTTACTGGTTGCCAACCCGAGAATGAACCATTTATCCCAACCCTCTGTTCTCTGTTAACCATCTGTTGGAGGACAGATTGCTGGAATGCTGCGACACCCTGCAAGCCCCTTTCCACACTGGTAAACACAGCCCTGATGGCAGCGGTCTGATCTTGCGTGGCAGCAATCTAAGCCTGCAGGAGAGCAGTCTGAGCCTGCATGACTTCAGTCAGAGCTTCCATTGCAGCACTCAGACATGGGGTGGCTTGTGCTTGTGTTGCAATGGAGGTTGAGACATCAGCCATCAGATGCTACATGATGGTTGGGTCGACAAGTGCACTAAAGGATCTGTCCACCCCTTCCATGCTGGGAAGAATGGGCTCCAAGCTCTTTACAAAACCCTGTGCAAGGTTGATGCCAGAATCCTCTAGGCTCCTTGACATTGCATTCAGGCTTTCTGATGGGCCTGGAAATACATGAAGTCTTCAATAGGCCGCTCTGTCAAAGTCCTCATCTGAATCCTCTGTAACCCAATTCATGTGTGACCTCGCACTCTGTGAAACTGGCACCTATGCTACCCATTCCCCCTGCCCTGACTGCAGGCCCCTCATGCCCGGTGACTCACTTCATGCAGATACTGCCTGTAAGCTACTCTCTAAACTCCACGCAGTGCCAATATTTGAGCTGGTGGCTGCGACTGTCAGATTGAGTGACAGTATTTCATTTTCCACATCACACTCATCTCCCTCTTCTTCTACCATCACTGGCTGGGCAGGTTGGATTTATTGGGTATCTGAAATGAGAAAGGCACAAGAGTAGAGTTGTGGTGAGGGGAGGGGGAAGCAAGAGGTGCATGCTTACAATAGGTGCAGATTATAAATCAGCAGAGATTGTGGGATAAGGGAAAAGTGGGATGTGAAATGGAGGATAACGTAAAAGGATACCGACATCTTGTATTCTTTCAACACCATTGCTGGCCATAGGCTCAGCCATGTCCCTCCAAGACTGGCCAGCTCCATCTCCTGCAAGTTGAGCCATTCCTCTGCTGGTTAGGTTCTGCCGCCACTGGCTATCGGCCACTTATTCCTGCAAATGAAGGGGAAGTGTGTCAGTGATTATGGTGCAATGTGTTTGGGTGCTGTGCCTTTCATGGTTGAATAACTGACATCTAATTGGGAATGGTAGCATTGTGGTTATGTTACTGGATTAGTAATACAGAGGCCGAGATTAATAATTCAAATCCTGCCATAGCAGCTGGGAAATTCAAATTTAATTACCATCAAGCTAGGGGACCAATCCTGGTTCAATGAGGAGTGTAGCAGGGCATGCCAGGATCAGCACCAGGCATATCTAAAAATGAGGTGCCAACTTGGGGAAGCTGCAACACAGGACGACATGCATGCTATACAGCGGAAGCAGCATGCTATAGATAGAGCTAGGCGATCCAAGGAAAAGTGCTCCAACTGTGACTAACAAGAGAAGTTAATGATAGTATTAGATCAAAGGAAGATGCTTATAATGTTGCCAAAAAGAGCAGTAAGCCTGAGGATTGGAGGTTTTTAGAATTCAGCAAAATAAGACCAAGAAATTGATAAAGAAAGGAAGAATAGAATATGCGAGTAAACTAGCGAGAATGTAACTAAAAATAGAATGTAAAAGCTTCCATAGGTATGTAAAAAGGAAAAGATTAGCAAGGGTAAATATGGGTCCCTTACAGGTTGAGACAGGAGAAATTATAATGGGGAATAAAAAGATGACAGAGAAATTAAACAAATACTTTGTGTCTGTTTCCCGAACTTGAATGCTTGATGCTAAGGCAGCATTTGGCCGAGTGTGGCATCAAGGAGCCCCAGTAAAATTTAAATCAATGGGAATCAGGGGGAATCTCTCCACTGCCTGGGAAGTGTTGTTACAGTTGTACAGGGTAATTAGTGATGCCACACCTGGGATACTGCGTACAGTTTTGATTTCCATATTTAAGAAAGGCTATACTTGCTTTGGAGGCCGTTCTGAGAAGGTTCACTTGGTTGATTCTGGAGATGAAGGGTTGACTTATGAGGAAAGGTTGAGTAGGTTGGGCCTCTACTCATTGGAATTCAGAAAATGAGAGGTTATCTTATCGAAACGCATAAGATTATGAGGGGGCTTGACAAGGTGGATGCAGAAACGATGTTTCCACTGATAGGGGAGACTAGAACTAGAGGGCATAATCTTAGAATAAGGGACCGTCCATTTAAAACAGAGATGAGGAGGAATTTTTTCTCTCAGAGGGTTGTAACTCTGTGGAATTTGCTGTCTCAGAGAGCTGTGGAAGCTGGGACATTGAATAGATTTAAGACAGAAATAGACAGTTTCTTAACTGATAAGGGAATAAGGGGTTATGGGGAGCGGGCAGGGAAGTGGACCTGAGTCCATGATTGGATCAGCAATGATCATTTTAAATGGCGGAGCAGGCTCAAGGGGCCATATGACCTACTCCTGCTCCTATTTTTTACGTTCTTATGATCTTTTGGTGTCATATCTAGCATGAAGGAAAATAAATGTCGTGGTTGGAAACCAATCATCTCAGCCCCAGGACATCGCTGCAGGAGTTCCTCAGGAGTAAATTTTAGGCCCAATCATCTTCAACTGCCTCATCAATGACCATCATAAGATCAGAAGTGGGGATTATTGCATGGTGTTCAGTTCAATTCGCAACTCGCCAGATAATGAAGCAGTCCATGCCAATAGACAACAATACCTGGACAACACTCAAGCTTGGGCTGATAATTGGTAAGTAACATTCACACTACACTAGTGACAGGCAATGATGATCTCCAACAAGAGAGCATCTAACCACCGTCCCTTGACATTCAACAGTAGTACCATCACCGAATCCCCAGCATCAACATCCTGGGGGGTCACCATTGACGAGAAATTTAATTGGATCAGCCACATAATTACAATGGCACAGGTCAGAGCCCAGATATTCTACGGCGACTGTCTTACCTCCTAACTCCCCAAAGTGTTTCATAGGAAGATAGGTACATGAGTAGGCCATTTAACCCCTGAAGTCTGTTCCGCCATTCAATGAGATCATGGCTTATCTGTGACCTAACTTCATATACCCGCCTTTGCCCCATATCACTTAATAACTTAATACTTTTGGTTAACAACATAGAAACATAGAAAATAGGTGTAGGAGTAGTCCATTCGGCCCTTTGAGCCTGCACCACCATTCAATAAGATCATGGCTGATCATTCACCTCAGTAGCCCTTTCCTGCTTTCTCGCCATACCCCTTGATCCCTTTAGCCATAAGGACCATATCTAACTCCCTCTTGAATATATCCAATGACCCGGCATCAACAACTCTCTGCGGTAGAGAATTCCACAGGTTAACTACTCTCTGAATGAAGAAGTTTCTCCTCATCTCAGTCCTAAATGGCTTACCACTTATCCTTAGACTGTGTCCTCTGGTTCTGGACTTCCCCAACATCGGGAACATTCTTCCTGCATCTAACCTGTCCAGTCCCGTCAGGATTTTATATGTTTCTATGAGATCCCCTCTTATCCTTCTAAACTCCAGTGAATATAGGCCCATTCGATCCATCTCTCCTCATATGTCAGTCCTGCCATCCCAGGAATCAGTCTGGTGAAACTTCTCTGCAATCCCTCAATAGCAAGAACGTCCTTCCTCAGATTAGGAGACCAAAAATGTTCCAGGTGAGGCCTCACCAAGACTTCCCTGCTCCTATACTCAAATCCCCTAGCAATGAAGGCCAACATACCATTTGTCTTCTTCACTGCCTGCTCTACTTGCATGCCAACTTTCAATGACTGATGTACCATGACACCCACGTCTCGTTGCACCTCCCCTTTTCCTAATCTGCCACCATTCAGATAATATTCTACCTTCATGTTTTTGCCACCAAAGTGGATAACCTCACATTTATCCACATTATACTGCATCTGCCATGCATTTGCCCACTCACCTAACCTGTCCAAGTCACCCTGCAGCCTCTTAGCATCCTCCTCACAGCTCACACTGCCACCCAGCTTAGTGTCTTCTGCAAACCAAAATCTACCAATATCAGATTTAAAATTAACAATTGATCTAGCATCAATTGCCATTCTGTAAGAGACTTCCAAACTTCCACCACCCTTTGTATGTAGAAATGTTTCCTAATGTCACTCCTGAAAAGACTGGCTCTAATTTTTAGACCATGTCCTCTCGTCCTAGGCTTGCCAACCATGGGAAATAGTTTCTCTCCATCTACCTTAACTGTTCCCATTAATATCTTGAAAACTTCGATCAAATCATCCCTTAACCGTTTAAATTCCAGGGAACACAACCCTAGTTTTTGTAACCTCTCCTCGTAATTTAACCCTTGGCATCTGGGTATCATTCTGGTAAACCTACGCTGCACTGCCTCCAAGGCCTATATATCCTTCCTAAGGTTCTGGTGCCAGAACTGCTCACAGTGAGTGAGGGGTTATGGGGAACATGCAGGAAAGTGGAGTTGAGACCAAGATCAGATCAGCCATGATCTTTTTAAATAGCAGAACAGGCTCGAGGGGCCAAATGGCTTACTCCTTCTTCTGTTTCTTACGTTCTATGTACTCCAGGTGTGGTCTAAGCAGGGCTATATATAGCTGTAGACTAACCTACCCCCTTGTATTCTAATCCTCCAGATATAAAGGCCAGCATTCTATTCGCCTTTTTGATTATTTTCTGTACTTGTTCATGAAACTTTAATGATCTATTAACTTGAAACCCAAGTCTCTTTGGACCTACATTGTTTTTAGCTTTTTGCCATTTAGAAAGTACTCTGTTCAATCCTTTTTAGTTCCAAAGTGGATGACCTCACATTTGCCTACATTGAAATCCATTTGCCATAGTTTTGGCCATTCACTTAATCTATCAATATCTCTTTGTAATTTTATGCTTTCACCTGCAATGCCGCCTGTCTTTGTGTCATCAGCAAATTTGGACATGAGGCTTTCTAAGTCATCATCTAAGTCGTTAATAAATAAATGAGGCCTCTACACAGGTCCCTGTGGAACACCACTAGTCACATCCTGTCAATTAGATTACCTGCCCATTAGCCATACTCTCTGTCTCCTCCCGCTCAGCCAATTTCCTAAGCAGGTCAATCCTAAGCAGGTTCTTCAAAAAGTTCAATCAGTTTCGTGAGGCATGAAATACCTTTTACAAATCCATGCTGGCTCTCTCTGATCAGCAGAAAATGTTCAAGGTGTTTAGTTACCCTATCCTTAATTATAGACTCTAGTAATTTCCTGACAACAGATGTTAGGCAAACTGGTCTATAATTCCCTGAATTCCCTCTCTCACCTTTGTTAAATAGTGGGGTGTTATGCACAATTTTCCAATCTAAAGTAATTGTTACTAAATTGATAGCAATCTGGAAGATTATAGTTAGGGCATTTGCAATGTGCTCACCTGCTTTTAAAGCCTTAGGATAGAAACCATTTGATCCTGGGGATTCGTCACTGGGTCAAAATCTAGGATCGTCCTCCCTAACAGCACTGTGGGAGTACCTTCATCACACGGACTGCAGTGGTTTAAGAATGTGGGTTAGCACCACCTTCTCAAGGGCAATTAGTGATGGCAATAAATCCTGGCCTTGCCAGCGACATCCACATTTCATAAATGAATAAAAAAATAAGTGTTTGCAAGCTGTGAGATATGGACATGAGGCTTGCAGCAGTGGTAAGTGAGTGAGGGTGAGATGGAGCATGTGAATGTGAGGTATATGTTATGATTGATAGAGATTGTTGGTATGTGAGTGATGGAAGTTTGGTGATTTGAGAAGTGTGTGAGGCGAGTGGTGTATTTTGTGGGACATGGCATTTGAAGAAGAATTCACTAACCTTGACTCATATGATGTCATTAAACTTCTTCTTGCATTGCATCCCCACCCTCGGGGCTACTCTGCTGGTATTCACCACAATGGCTGGTTGCTCTCACTGCACTTTGGTCTGTTGCCTTGTGGGTTTCCTGGCCACTTCTGGAAAGAGGACCTCTCTCCTTCTATTGACTTCCTGCGCTATGGCCTCCAGTGCTGCATCGGAGAACCTTGGTGCATGCTCTCTCCACTGTTGTGCCATAATTAATTGATTTATTGTACAGCTAGTTGAATGATCTGTTGTAGGCAGAATGTACCTACCCTTTAAGAGGTGCAGACTGCCTTTCAGTAGTGCAGATGACCTTCAATTGTTGCTTGCCTTGCACAAACATGGGTTTGCGCTGAGCATTCAGCCACTCAGCAGCATTTTTAGTGCTGGGCTGAACACTACAATCAAGGAAATGTGCAGGCAGCACTAATTTTGCGTACTGCCTGCAGTCCTCCGAGTGGGCATGGGTTGTTAGCGCATTGCAATCCCCGTTGCCTTTATTGGGGACAAATGAATTTCTCGGCTGTAACCTTTCATAACTTAGAAATGTTGATTAAGCTACATCTCACTCATTTAACATGCAATATTTTTTCACATTATCGCATATTACATATATTGCTTCCAAGCTGCATTGATTGATTACTTACAAATTGCCTTGCTAAATACAGTTTTTAGAGCTCCACTGATCTTTGATGTATGCTTGTAATTTAGCAATTATTCCCATAGTAATAACAAATTTAATGAGCCAAACCATGCTCATTTAGATTCTATCCCATAATAGAGAACTGTTTTTGTATTTTATTCTGCTGTTACCATGGAAACAGGACTTCACTTCAGACATATTTTTAAATTAATTTCTAACCATTTTTCTCATCTCAAGTTAGCCACTACATCCATACTGCCTGCATTGGTCTGATGGATATGGTGGTCCAGCATTCAAATAATTCCATACCCATCATTAGTAAAGTCTACCAATTCATTCCATTTAGTGGGAATCTCATGTGTAAAACTGTAACCTTACTTGTTCTCACCTGAGGATCAACATCTCCACCTTTAGAAATTCCCACTTGGCAAAGTGACACAAAAAAGGGCCCATTCATTATAAAACCCACTCGGCACTATGGAAATGCTTTAATTACAAGCAGGAATTAATGGATGTGCAAATATGCAGGCATGGGATTTAGCCACCTGCCTTATAAAGTGAATATTTACAGTAAATACAGAAGGTGAGCACCTCTCTCCATATAACAAAAACCCAATGACAATCATTTATATATTATGGACACACGGACAAGTGAAAAGTATGGAAAGAATAAGTGTTCAAAACACATACACGATAAATGTTGTTAAAATAGTAATGTGAACCTGATAGAGATCTTGGGATCATAGTAGATTCACACCTCACATGTTTTACCTCTGTAGAGCAGCAATTAAAAAAGCCAAAAGATTACCAAACTATATAGCTATATAACTACATATATTATTGTAATGTATGTAATAACATGATAGACTTAATGCTGTAAATTAAAACAGGTACAAACCTGGTTCTGCTTTATTATGGCCCAAAGTGATTACATCACATGATGGTTTGCCTTTTATATCTGGGCCGCACACACGTGCGCACAGCCAATGACCTCCGACAGTGGCACCACCTGGTGGCTAGTAACTCCAAGCATACATACATGACAATATTCCCCCTTTAAGATATTAGTAACAGTCTTTTTACAAATTGAGACGGTGTTGGGCTTTCCGTTCCCGAGTTGATCGTCTCAGTTCAACTCCAGCCTTGGACGAGCGTTCTGAGTCTGTTATGACTGGGGTCTGGGTAGCCGATCTGATGGGAGTGGCAATGACTATGTCAGGGATTGAAAGTCCAGATTCATTGATGACAGCGGAGTCCTCTGATAACTGAGGGTAGGTTTGTTGGTCACTGATTGTGTCTTCCTCAAACTGTTCCGGTTCATCCGTGTGCCGCAGCTTAATCTGATCAACATGTTTCCTGCGTGTTTGCCCATTCTTGAGCTTGACAATAAACACTCTGTTACTGTCCTTGGCCGTAACAGTACCGGCGATCCACTTGGGACCTTGACCATAATTTAGTACATACACAGGATCATTAACAGAAATGTCGCGTGACACAGCAGCGCAATCATGATACCACTGCTGACTTTGACGTCTGTATTCAACATGATCATTCAAGTCAGAGTGGACAAGAGAGAGCTTGGTCTTGAGACCTCTCTTCATCAATACTTCAGCAGGGGGGGCCCCGGTAAGCGTGTGGGGTCTTGTCCTGTAACTAAGCAATATGCATGACAAGCGAGTCTGCAGTGAACCTTGAGTTACACGTTTCATACTCTGCTTGATGGTTTGGACAGCACGCTCTGCTTGACCATTAGATGCGGGTTTGAATGGTGCTGACCTCACATGTTTGATACCATTGAGTTTCATGAACTCTTGAAACTCCAGACTAGTGAAGCAAGGTCCTTTGTCGCTTACAACAATGTCGGGCAGACCATGAGTGGCAAACATGACACGAAGGCTCTCAATGGTAGCTTTGGATGTACTGGATGACATGATTATACACTCTATCCACTTGGAATATGCATCCACCACAACTAAAAACATCTTTCCCAGGAAGGGACCTGCAAAGTCGATGTGGATCCTGGACCATAGTTTAGATGGCCATGACCACAGACTCAGCGGCGATTCTGCTGGTGCTTTACTTAGCTGCATGCAATTGTTGCACTGATGCACACATGATTCCAGATCAGAGTCAATTCTAGGCCACCATACAATGGCTTTCATCATGACAATACTGGGATGAGTGCTATGTAGATCATGTACAAATTTCTCTCTGCCTTTCTTCGGCATAACAACACCATTACCCCACAGTAAACAATCTGACTGAATGGATAGCTCGACTTTGCGGTTGTAAAGTTTGATCTCATCACCCATTTGTTTGGTTATGGCAGACCAATCATCACTAAGGACACAACGTTTAACAACTGACAATATCGATTCCTGGCTGGTCCAGGTCTTAACTTGTTGAGCCGTGACAGGGGTTCCTTCACTTTCAAAAGCATCCATAACTAACAGTAGGTCTGCAGGTTGTGGCATCTCCACCTCTGGTGTGGGCAACAGCAGACAGTTCGGTGCATCGGCACAATTCTCGGTGCCAGGTCTATGGCCAATTAGATAATCATAGGCAGATAATGTCAGCGCTCATCTCTGGATGCGGGACAATGCCTTGGTATTTACACCTTTGTTTTCCAAAAACAATGAAATAAGTGGCTTGTGATCTGTTTTCAGTCAAACCAAAGACCAAACAGGTACTGATGCATGCTTTTAACCCCATACACATAGGCTAATGCTTCTTTTTCGACCATGCTATGGGCTCTTTTCGCCTTTGACAAACTTTTAGAAGCATACGCAACAGGTTATAGTTTGCTCGACTCATTAGTTAGTTGGAGCACGCAACCAAATCCATATGACGAAGCATCACAGGCCAATACTAGACACTTACATGGATCATAATGTACCAGCAGCTTGTTGGAGCAACAAGATTAGTAGCTTTCTCAAATCCTCTATCTTGAAGGGATTTGAGTATAGGAGCAGGGAGGTCTAACTGCAATTGTACAGGGCCTTGGTGAGACCACACCTTGAATATTGTGCGAAGCTTTGGTCTCCTAATCTGAGGAAGGACATTCTTGCTATTGAGGGAGTGCAGCAAAGGTTCACCTCTCTGGGAGAAGAAATTGCTTCTCAACTCGGTTTTAAATTGGCTCCCCCGTATTTTGAGGCTGTGCCCCCTAGTTCTAGTCTCCCCGACCAGTGGAAACAACCTCTCTGCCTCTATCTTGTCTATTCCTTTCATTATTTTAAATGTTTCTATAAGATCACCCCTCACCCTTCTGAACTCCAACGAGTAAAGACCCAGTCTACTCAATCTATCATCATAAGGTAACCCCCTCATCTCCGGAATCAGCCTAGTGAATCGTCTCTGTACCCTCTCCAAAGCTAGTATATCCTTCCTGGGATGGCAGGACTGACATATGAGGAGAGACTGGATTGACTGGGCCTGTATTCACTGGAGCTTAGAAGGATGAGAGAGGATCTCATAGAAACATATAAAATTCTGACGGGACTGGACAGGTTAGATGCAGGAAGAATGTTCCCGATGTTGGGGAAGCCCAGAACCAGGGATCACAGTCTAAGGATAAGAGGTAAGCCATTTAGGACTGAGATGAGGAGAAACTTCTTCACTCAGAGAATTGTTAACCTGTGGAATTCTCGACTGCAGAGAGTTGTTGATGCCAGTTTGTTGGATATATTTAACAGGGAGTTGGATATAGCCCTTACGACTAAAGGGATCAAGGGGTATGGAGAGAAAGCAGGAAAGGGGTACTGAGGTGAATGATCAGCCATGATCTTCTTGAATGGAGGTGCAGGCTCAAAGTGCTGCCTGGCCTACTCCTGCACCTACTTTCTATGTTTCTATGTTTCGATGTTGAGATGCACCCCAAACCCAGTTATCGCCTTTCCTTAGCAGCATGTGCAGTGGCTCTAATGAAGTGCTCAATCTAGGTAGGAAATTACCGAAGTAGTTGAGTAGACCAAGGAATGAATGCAGCTCCATCACATTCTGAGGCTTGGGTGCATTTTTGATGGCCTTGGTTTCCAAGTCCGTCAACAGCAATTTTCCTCTGCTGGAATTCGACTTCTGGTACCATGAAGATGCACTTCAAACGTTTCAGTCTGTGTCCCACTTTGTCCAGACGATGTAGAAACTCTTCCAGGTTGTTCAGATGTTCAATGGTGTCATGACCTGTGACCAGGATGTCATCTTGGAACATGAATATTCTGGGAACGGACTTCACTAGACTCTCCATGATCCTCTGAAATATGGCTGCAGTTGAGCGAATTCCGAAAGGACACCTGTTGTAGATAAACAGTCCTTTATAATAATAAGAACATAATAAGAATTAGGAACAGGAGTAGACCATCTAGCCCCTCAAGCCTGCTCCGCCATTCAACAAGATCATGGCTGATCTGGCCATGGACTCAGCTCCACTTACCCGCCCGCTCCCCGTAACCCTTAATTACCTTATTGGTTAAAAATCTATCTATCTGTGATTTGAATACATTCAATGAACTAGCCTCAACTGCTTCCTTGGGCAGAGAATTCCACAGATTCACAACTCTCTGGGAGAAGAAATCCCTTCTCAACTCGGTTTTAAATTGGCTCCCCCATATTTTGAGGCTGTGCCCCCTAGTTCTAGTCTCCCCGACCAGTGGAAACAGCCTCTCTGCCTCGATCTTGTCTATCCCTTTCATTATTTTAAATGTTTCTATAAGATCACCCCTCATCCTTCTGAACTCCAACGAGTAAAGACCCAGTCTACTCAATCTATCATCATAAGGTAACCCTCTCATCTCCGGAATCAGCCTAGTGAATCGTCTCTGTACCCCCTCCAAAGCTAGTATATCCTTCCGTAAGTAAGGTGACCAAAACTGCACACAGTACTCCAGGTGCGGCCTCACCAATACCCTATACAGTTGCAGCAGGATCTCCCTGCTTTTGTACTCCATCCCTCTCGCAATGAAGGCCAACATTCCATTCGCCTTTCTGATTACCTGCTGCACCTGCAAACTAACTTTTTGGGATTTATGAGTGTTGATGCACGTAAGTTTCTTCGACATCTCGACGAGCTCCTGTGTCATGTAGGCCAATGTCAGATACAGTTTAGTGAACGACTTCCCCCTGGCTAGCATTGCAAACAGGTCATCAGCTTCGGTAATGGCTGTTTCGAAACTCAGTTGATCGTAACCTTGTAGTCTCCACAAATCCTGACAGTGCCATCACTCTTCAACACAGGAACAATGGGGCTGGCCCATTTGTTAAATTCGACCGGTGATATGACCCCTTCATGTTGCAGTCTGTCCAGTTCGATTACGATCTTCTCCCTCATCATGTACGGAACCGCCCGAGCTTTATGATGGATGGGTCTTGCATCCAAGTCCACGTGGATCTGCACCTTGGCTCCCGTGAAGTTGCAGATGCCTGGTTGAAACAGCAAGGGGAACTTGCTCAGCACTTGAGCACATGGAGTATCATCCTCTGATGACAATGCTATGATATTGTTCCAATTCCATTTGATTTTTCCTAGCCAATTTCTGCCGAACAGCATTGGACCATTGCCTGGAACAATCCATAACGGTAAATCATGAACTGCTGCACTGCCAATCACCGTTATGAGTTCTTTAGTGTACGTACGCAACTTGGCATTGACTGGACTCAGCTTAGCCCTCACAGCCTTAGTATCCCACAGCTTGTCGAATGTCCTCAGGCTCTTTATTGATTGACTCACAGCAGTGTCCAATTCCATTGGTACCGGCACACCGTTAAGTTTCACATTAATCATTATCGGTTGGCTCTTTGTTAGGACGAATACAGTCCATACACTTCCTCCTCTGGTATCTTGGATTGCACATCCGGATCCGTGCTATATTGGTCATCATCCTCCACATGGTGTGTTGCAGCACGCTTGCTCAGTCGCGGACACATGCACTGGAGATGCCCCAGTCTCGAACAGCCTTTACAAATGTACTGTTTAAACTGACACTAATGAGGCCGATGATTGCCCCCACAACTCCAACACTGTGAAATTGGATTCATTCCCGTTGGCGGACTTTGGGCAGCTACAGGTTTCGCATATATAATCGAGTAGGCCCTACCATATGCAGGTCTGCCAAACGACGATACAATCTTGTTTACAGTACTTGCTGAGTTCCAATTTTTAGATGATATCTGCTTTAAGTTTTTGTCCATTGTCATGCAAGCCTGGGCAATCCTGATGGCCTTGCTCAAATCCAGCATCTCCGCCGCCAGTAGCTTTGGCAGGATCACCTCGTGCTTGATGCCGATTACAAAGAAGTCTCACATCATGTCTCCCAACGCATTTTCGAACTTACACGGCCCAGTTGGACGTCTTAGGTCGGCAACGAATTCTGACACATTCTGGCCCTTAAAACGAATGTGCTTGTAGAATCGCTATCGTGAGATGATGATGCCTTCTTCTGGTTTGAGATGGTCTCGTACCAGAGCACACAATTCCTCGTAGTCCTTGTCCATTGGACTTTCAGATGAGAGAAGATTCTTTATGAGTCCATAGATTTTCGGAACGCAAAACGGGAAGAAGACCACCCTGCGCCTAACTGCGTCAGTGGGTTCCTCTATTTTGTTGGCCACTAAGTACTGGTCCAGGTGAGCTACAAAATCTGTCCAGTCCTCTCCCTCCACGAATCACTCCAGAATTCCAATTGTGCTCATTTTTGCATGCAAAGGTTCATAATTTACCTCGTCGCCAAATGTTATGTATGTAATAACTCGATAGACTGAATACTGTAAACTAACACAGGTACAAATCTGGCTATGCTTTATCCGGGCCCAAAATGAATACATTACATGATGGCTTGCCTTTTATACCTGGGCTGCACACACCTGTGTACAGCCCAATGACCTCCGACAGTGGCGCCACCTGGTGGCTAGTAACCCCAAGCATACATACATGACAATTATAGTCTATAATGCAGTAGATTACAAGTCAGAGGAAGTAATACTCAGCTGTGTGGTGCTCTGGTGAGACCTTGAATATTAAAACACAAGGGAGACATTCATGCGCTCGAGGTAGTTTAGATAAGACCCATAAGGCTGCTGCTCAGTTACCCTGCTACGATGATTACCAATTAAGAGCTAGCAAAACATCTTTGCTTTATTATTAAATCATTCCTACTGACAAAGTAGAATCAGTAAAAAGGTTGGCTTATGTTATAGAGTGATAGAATGGGTATGGCACGGAAAAAGGCCATTCGACCCGACGAGCCCCTGCCAGCTCTCAGCTAGTCCCAGTCCTCTGCCCTTTTCCCATAGCTCTGCAATTTTTTTTCCTTCCGATACTTATCCAATTCCCTTTTGAAAGATAAAATTGAGTCTGCCTCCACCACCCTTTCAGGCAGTGCATTCCAGATTTTATCCACTTGCTGCGTAAAAAGTGGAATGAAATCGAAAGGTGACGTCACAGCCAAGGGGGTGTGATTGGTGAGTAGTTTTTCTTTTTCTTTTCCTTTATCAACAGGTAACCTTTACCATTGTTGTTGCCAAATTAAATTAATCGAGGAGTTAAGTCACGGCAGGAGAGCTTGGACACGTGTCATGATCCTCCTGTGCTATGTGCGAACTCAGGGACTCTTGTGCTGTCTGATGACTACATGTGCGGCAAGTGTATCCTGCTGCAACTCCTGGCAGACCACATTGTGGCACTGGAGCTGCGGGTGGATTCACTCTGGAGCATCCACTATGGTGAGGATGCCGTTAATAGCACGTTTAGTGAGTTGGTCATACCGCAGGTAAAGGTTACACACACAGATAGGGAATGGGTTACCAACAGGAAGAGCAGTGGAAGGAAGGTAGTGCATAGGTTCCCTGTGGTCATCCCCCTGCAAAAGAGATACACTGTTTTGGGTACTGTTTAGGGGGATGATTCATCAGGGGAGGGCAGCAACTGCCAAGTCCATGGCACCGTGGGTGGCTCTGCTGCACAGGAGGACAGGAAAAAGAGTGGGAGAGATATAGTGGTAGGGGATTCTATTGTAAGAGGAATAGATAGACATTTCTGCGGCCGCAATCGAGCCTCCCTGGTGCAAGGGTCAAGGATGTCTTGGAGCGGTTGCAGGACATTTTGGAGGGGGAGGGTGAACAGCCAGTTGTCATGGTGCTTTTTGGTACCAACGATATAGGTAAAAAGTGGGATGAGGTCCTACAAGCTGAATTTAGGGAGCTAGGAGTTAAATTAAAAAGTAGGACCTCAAAGGTAGTAATCTCAGAATTGCTACCAGTGCTACGTGCTAGTCAGTGTAGGAATCGCAGGATAGCTCAGATAGATACGTGGATTGAGGAGTGGTGCAGAAAGGGGGATTCAAATTACTGGGACATTGGAACCGGTTCTGGGGGAGGTGGGACCAGTACAAACCGGACAGTCTGTGCCTGGGCAGGACCGGAACCAATGTCCAGGGGGAGTGTTTGCTAGTGCTATTGGGGACGGGTTAAACTAATATGGCAGGGGGATGGGAACCTATGCAGGGAGACAGAGGGAAGTAAAATAGGGGCAGAAGCAAAAGATAGAAAAAAGAAAAGTAAAAGTGGAGGGCAGAGAAACCCAAGGCAAAAATCAAAAAGGGCCACATTACAGCAAAATCCTAAAGCAGCAAAGTGTGTTAAAAAGACAAGCCTGAAGGCTCTGTGCCTTAATGCGAGGAGTATTCGTAATAAGGTGGATGAATTAACTGCACAGGCAGCAATTAATGAATATGATATAATTGGCATCACGGAGACATGGCTCCAGGGTGACCAAGGCTGGGAACTCAACATCCAGGGGTATTCAACATTCAGGAAGGATAGACTGAAAGGAAAAAGAGGTGGGGTAGCATTGCTGTTTAAAGAGGAAATTAATGCAATAGTAAGGAAGGACATTAGCTTGGATGATGTGGAATCTGCATGGGTGGAGCTGCAAAATACCAAAGGGCGGAAAACACTAGTTGGAGTTGTGTACAGAGCACCAAACAGTAATAGTGAGGTTGGGGACAGCATCAAACAAGAAATGAGGGATGCGTGCAATAAAGGTACAGCAATTATTATGGGTGACTTTAATCGACCTATAGATTGGGCTAACCAAACTGGTAGCAATACGGTGGAGGAGGATTTCCTGGAGTGTATTATGGATGGTTTTCTAGACCAATATTTCAAGGAACCAACTAGAAGGCTGGCCATCCTAGATCGGGTGATGTTTAATGAGAAAGGACTAATTAGCAATCTTGTTGTGCGAGGCCCCTTGGGGAAGTGTGACCATAATTTGGTAGAATTCGTTATTAAGATGGAGAGCGACACAGTTATTTCAGAGACTAGGGTCCTGAACTTAAGGAAAGGTAACTTCGATGGTATGAGATGTGAATTGGCTAGAATAGACTGGCAAATGACACTTAAAGGGTTGACGGTGGATACGCAATTGCAAACATTTAAAGATTACATGGATGAACTTCAACAATTGTACATCCCTGTCTGGAGTAATAATAAAACAGGGAAGGTGGCTCAACCGTGGCTAACAAGGGAAATTAAGGATAGTGTTAAACCCAAGGAAGCTTTTTGGGAACATAAAAACTGACTGCAAAAGCTTCTATAGTTATGTGAAGAGAAAAAGATTAGTGAAGACAAACGTAGGTCCGTTGCAGTCAAATTCAGGTGAATTTATAATGGGGAACAAAGAAATGGCAGACCAGTTGAACAAATATTTTGGTTCTGTCTTCACGAAGGAAGACACAAATAACCTTCTGGAAATACTAGGAGGGTCTAGTAAGGAGGAACTGAAGGAAATCCTTATTAGGCGGGAAATTGTGTTTGGGAAATTGATGGGATTGAAGGCCGATAAATCCCCAGGGTCTGATAATCTGCATCCAAGAGTGCTTAAGGAAGTGACCCTAGAAATAGTGGATGCATTGGTGATCATTTTCCAACAATCTATCAACTCTGGGATCAGTTCCTATGGACTGGTGGGTAGATAATGTAACACCACTTTTTAAAAAAGGAGGGAGAGAGAAAACGGGTAATTATAGACTGGTTAGCCTTACATCAGTAGTGGGGAAAATGTTGGAATCAATTATTAAAGATGAAATAGCAGCGCATTTGGAAAGCAGTGACAGGATTGGTCCAAGTCAGCATGGATTTATGAAAGGGAAATCATGCTTGACAAATCTTCTGGAATTTTTTGAGGACTTTCAAAAGGCTTTTGACAAGGTCCCACACAAGAGATTGATGTGCAAAATTAAAGCACATGGTATTGGGGGTAATGTACTGATGTGGATAGAGAACTTGTTGACAGGCAGAAAGAAGAGTCGAGATAAACGGGTCCTTTTCAGAATGGCAGGCAGTGAATAGTGGGGTGCCGCAGGACTCAGTGCTGGGACCCCAGCTATTTACAATATACATTAATGATTTAGATGAAGGAATTGAGTGTAATATCTCCAAGTTTGCAGATGACACTAAGCTGGGTGGCGATGTGAGCTGTGAGGAGGACGCTAAGAGGTTGCAGGGTGAATTGGACAGATTAGGTGAGTGGGCAAATGCATGGCAGATGCAGTATAATGTGGATAAATGTGAGGTTATCCACTTTGGGGGCAAAAACACGAAGGCAGAATACTATCTGAATGGTGGCAGATTAGGAAAAGGGGAGGTGCAACGAGATATGGGTGTCATGGTACATCAGTCATTGAAAGTTGGCATGCAGGTACACCAGGCGGTGAAGAAGGTAAATGGTACGTTGGCCTTCAAAGCTCGGGGTTTTGAGCTTAGGAGCAGGAATATCTTACTGCAGTTGTACAGGGCTTTGGTGAGGCCTCACCTGGAATATTGTGTTCAGTTTTGATCTCCTAATTTGAGGAAGGACGTTCTTGCTATTGCGGGATTACAGCGAAGGTTCACCAGACTGATTCCCGGGATGGCAGGACCGTCATATGAGGAGAGACTGGATCGACTGGGCCTGCATTCTCTGGAGTTTAGAAGGATGAGAGGGGATCTCATTGAAACATATATAATTCAAACGGGATTGGACAGGTTAGATGCAGGAAGAACGTTCCTGATGTTGGTGAAGTCCAGAACCAGGGGACTCAGTCTAAAGATCAGGGGTAAGCCATTTAGGACTGAGATGAGGAGAAACGTCTTCACTCAGAGAATTGTTAACCTGTGGAATTCCCTACCGCAGAGAGTTGTTGATGCCAGTTCATTGGATATATTCAAGAGGGAGTTAGATATGGCCCTTACGGTTAAAGGGATCAAGATGTATGGAGAAAAAGCAGGAAAGGGGTACTGAGGTGAATGATCAGCCATGATCTTATTGAATGGTGGTGCAGGCTCAAAGGGCCGAATACCCTACTCCTGCACCTATTTTCTATGTTTCTATGTTTTTTCTTACATTGCCTTTGGTTCTTTTGACAATTACCTTAAGTCTGTGTCCTCTGGTTCTCAACCCTTGTATCAATCGGAAAAGTTTCCCACGACCTACTCTGTCCAGAAGCCTCATGATTTTGAATACCTCTATCAAATCTCCTCGCCATCTTCTCTGCTCCAAGGAGTACAACCCCAGCTTCTCCAGTCTATCAACGTAACTGAAGTCCCTTATTCCTGGAATAAATCTCGTAAATCATTTCTGCTCCTTCTCTCAGGATTTCATATACTTCCTAAAGTGCCGTGCCCATAATTGGACATAGTACTCCAGTTGGGGCTGAACCAGTGTTTTATACAGATTCATCATAATTTCCACTCTTTTCTACAGTATACCTATACTTATGAAGCCGAGATCCCATAAGCCTTTTTAACTGCTTTCTCAACCTGCCCTGCCATCTTCAACGATTTGTGCACACATACCCCCTGTTCGTGCACCCCCTTCAGGATTATTTAGTTTATATGCCTTCTCCTTAATCTTTCTGTATGACTTCATACTTTTCTGCATTAAATTTCATCTGCCACATGTCCGCCCATTTCACCAGCCTGTCTATGTCTTCCTAAAGTCTATCACTATCCTCCTCACTGTTCACTATACTTTCAGGTTTTGTGTCATCTGCAAATATTGAAATTTTGCCCTGTACATCCACGTCCAAGTTATTAATATATATCAAGAAAAGCAGTGGTCCTAGAACCGACTTCTCGGGAAACACTACTGTTTACTTTCCTTCAATCCGAAAAACAACTGTTCACCACTATTCTTTGTTACCTGTCACTTCACCAATTCCGTAACCATGCTGCCACTGTCCCTTTTATTCCATGGGATTCAACTTTGCTGACAAGCCTATTATGTGACACTTTGGCAAATGCCTTTTGGAAATCCATGTTCACTACTTCAACTGCATTACCTTCGTCAACCCATTTTGTTACCTCATCAAATGACTTGGAAATTGGTTAAACATGATTTGCCTTTAATAAATCAGTGTTGGCTTTCCTTAATTAATTCACATCTATCCAGCTGACTGTTGATTTTGTCCCTAATTACTGTCTCTAAAAGCTTCCCCATTACCGAGGAGGGCCTCCTTGTAGGACCTGTCCTGGGCATGGCCAAGGTGACCATTAAACGGTCCAGGCAGCAGGCAGTCGAGGGAGTCGTTCAGCCCGACTGCCTGCCTCTCTTCCACGGTTACATTCGAGTCAGGATGTACCTGGAGATGGAGCACATGGTGTCCGCCAGTATGCTCATGGCCTTCTGCGAGAGGTGGACGCTGGAGAGACTGGAGTGCAACATCACCCCCGGCAACCAAATTTTAAGTTGACTGTTTAATGTATAAAGTTTAATTTGTTAATTTGTCAGTTCTAGTGCCCCTTTTCTCGGGGGCACTTGATTTATAGTTTACTTAAAATATTTGTAAATCTGTTGAGTGGGAGTGTCTTAGCCACTTAGCGGTTGTTGACCTGGTGGAGGAACTGCTGCAACTGTTGGAGGAAGAGAAGCTGCCTCAGTGTCTGCAACCAGAGAGACAGTGAGTCTCCAGGAAAGGAGGAAGAGGTCCCTATTACCGAGGTTAAACTGACTGGCCTGTCGTTGCTGCATTTTTCTTTACTCTCTTTTTTCAAAAATGGTGTAACATTTGCAATTCTTCAGTCCTCTGGCACCACTCCCGTATCTATGAAGGGTTAGAATATTATGGCCAGTACCTCCGCAGTTTCCTCCCTCAATTCCCTCAGCATCCTCGGATGCATTCCATCCACTCCTGGTGATTATTAAGTTAAGTATGGACGGACTTTATAATACCTCCTCTTTATCAATTTTTATCCTGTCAATATCTCTACTATCTCCTCCTTCACTATCTCTATGGCAGCATCCTCTTTCTTGGTGAAGACAGATGCAAAGTACTTGTTTAGTTCTGTAAATAAGCTGAAGAGAAGATATTCCATCAATGTGGCTACTGAGAAATACACCGGAATACTGACCCACCATTCTGAAAAGTCATTTTGTAGCCCTGATAAAAGAGAAGGATCAGTGAGAGAGTCAAGTGGTGGATTCTCTTGCTCTGTGACCTCTACCACCTAGAAGGACAAGGGCAGCAGGTGCATGGGAACACCATCATCTGCAAATTCCCCTCCAAGATACATACCATCCTGACTTGGAAATATATCGCCATTTCTTCATCGTCACTGGGTCAAAATCTAGGATCGTCCTCCCTAACAACACTGTGGGAGTACCGTCACCATAAGGATTGCGGTTCAAGAAGGTGGCTCACCACTACCTTCTCAAGGGCAATTAGGGATGGGCAATAAATGCTGGCCTTGCCAGCCACATCCCAGGAACAAATTTTAAAAATTGGTTGGAAGAGTTGAGGAAACCCTGGAAAAACAGCATTAATGTTGGTGATGATGTTTTCCTGGAGTTTCCACTGTTCTCCTGCTGATGTCACAGTGGTCCAGCCGGGTAATCCCTGCACAAGTCATCCCCTTGGTACTTAGACAGCAGAGCAGGTCTCCAATCATTCTGGTTAACCCTTGCCACTCGATAAAGGCCTAGCTCTGTCGAGCCCGTGTGGTGGCTGATGTGCAACAGTCACCACACGTTAAAAAAATCCACGCACAGGCATCTTCCACCCCTGGAGTTCAGGACTGGATTTGCGAACTTATCCCTTTTGGTGTGGAAGCAAGTCATCCTCGTTCGAGGGATCGCCTATGATGATGACTTAGACAACTGCGCTTCCCAACCACCCGCAGTTCCAGATGATCCTCAAGACAAAGAAGTAGCGAAAAATAGGAAACAGGGGTAAAGAGAGGAAAAGATAAGGGAAAATCTAACAGAGAAAATAAAACAATGTATTAAAATTTTCTGCACAGCAATGTAAGCAGGAACCATAGTTTTCCTGATTGCCTCAATCATTATAAAGTTGGTGAAGACAGAGCATACGTGAGTACAAACATGGAGCACTGCTCACTGACCTCTCATCATCAATACCTTTCTTCCCAAACACTCCAGGAGATGTCACTCAATCATACTTGTGATCAGTGACTCAGAGCAGTGATATTAGTGGTAAATGGTCAGTAAATCTGTATCAAAACATAAACATGTTTCAGTCAGAGCGTGTTTTAACCCATTCAGGTAATTTAGCTTTATTGCTTGAAACTGAAAATCTCACTCCTAGATTTGCTAAGTGTTGTTGGACCAGCATTAATGCCAACTCTCTCCTTCACTCGACCTGGATGTAGAAAAAGGAATCCTTTCTCTCTGTCTTCCTCAGCCAGACATTGCTGCCTTCCAAAATCAATTTGGATGAAACTGGTGAAATTACTCCCTCGGATAAGCCTCACATTCAAACTTGGATCTATTAGTTGAGAGTCCAATGCCCTAGGGTTAGAATAACCTTTTCAAAGCACATCAAAAATGTAACTAAAACAGGTGTCCAATAGTTATAATATGAAAATTTTGAAGTCCTGACAAGAAGACTTTGGTTCAATATTGTAATTCCATTAATTCCACTCTCAGTTGCTAATTCCCCTGTCGCAAGAGATTTGCCAGCTTGAATCAGATTATTTATGGGAAAGAGAAAGATGAAAATGTTCTGAGTGCCTTCCTACACAGTTCAAATATACTTGCTGGGTGAATATAAGAGGCACCTGATGGCAGTTATGGAGATGGTGATGGATTTGACTTTCCAAAACTCCAAACACTGATGAAGAGAAAACCTACACTATGAAAAAATGGATGAAAATTCCCATCCAAATAAACTTATCAGTTCATCAATCAGCATCACCTTTTAAACTTATTTTATAGATGTTTATTTTACTGGTTGATTCAACATTATCCATAGATTATACATATTCCATATATGTAGAAAAAGACAACAACAATTTTAACTGTTACAGGAAAAGGTAATGTTCATATATTTGGCTTGTCAATATATTGGAAAATATTAGGTGAATCTGATGAATAGAGGTCATGGTACAATGTAGGGATAAGAATTTACTCAGCTGCTATGTGTAGCGACACCATGGGCTAGACTTTCCACTTTTGTGCAAATCGGCTAAAAATGGGCATTATTTCCAGCGTGGGTGGTAAATATTGGTTTTCAGATCGCCGGATTATCGCCCTTTGTCAAAACCCCTACTTTGCATTTTTTTAAATGGACGTTACCGCGAGCTATTTGAAATGGTTATTAGCATTAAATTTCTCTGACGTTCTGCCGTAAAGTGTCGCCGTCCTTAGCAATGTCAGGCAACGCTAGTTTCCCGCATTTCAAGAGGTCAGGGGTCATCATTACATGCACATAAGAGGAGACAGAGAGAAAGGGAGCAGAGAGGGAGTGAAGGTGTGTGTGGGTGTAGTGTGTGTGCTTGTTTGGCTGTTTTGGAGGTTAAGGAGGGAGAGTTTTGACCTTAATACAGAATTGTGAGCAAAAATTTAGCTGTTACCAGCAAGATATTTTCTTGAATTTGGTGCCTACAATAGAGGGAATGGAGGAGGCAACACAGAACGCTGTGGAAACTGATGCTGGCGAAAGCAGTGAGCTGGGAGAGGAACAATTGGGAGGACGAAAGAGAGCAAGGAGATTCTCGGACGAGGCAAATGTCTCCCTCATGCAGGAGATCGAGTCACGCAGAGGTGAATTGACACAGGGAGGGTGTGGGAAGCCCACCCCAAAGGCCTACCAGAAGATATGGGCTGAGATAACCGAGGTGGTCTCGATGGCGACCAACGAGGTGCGTGAGGACAACAGAACGACTTTGTCGGGTCGACAAGCGTAAGTATAACATTTATTTACATGTAATTATATATTTATATAGTTTGATTTCTAAGTGTAATGAGTGATTAAAATCAAATATGAGGTCTTTCACTTTTACCAGAAGGTTGTACTCAAAGCCTGTGTTCACAGTACACGTTTTTAGGGAAAGAATGATAATTATCATAATAATCATGATTACAACTGTTGCTTATGTGTTTTATCAATCCCTGCGACAGTGCCAAGCAATGATATCACACAATGATCTCATGCCATGTCGTCCTGTTGTTACCTTTTACAGAAGAAGGTTTCAAAGAATAGGGCTGAGCAGAGGCGAATGGGTGGGGGCCACCCCCGGTCAGCCACACAAGCAGCTGCAGAACCTGAATTGATGCAACGTGAGTAAAGTATGCACCATTGTATGATGTAAATCAATATATGCCACCCCATTCATATCCGAACAATAATATATGATAGATGATTGCTAAAAGTGTTCTCTAAATAATGCAGAAAGTGTTGATGGTCATGAAATGTGATGTCTGTGATGATTTTAATAGCAGTGGTGCTTTTGTCGTGCATATGCTGTGTGTAGCAGTGTAATCACCTTGTGACCCTAGCACCCCCTTCTCCTCAATAACCTCATTTGTGTTTTGCAGCACAGCCAGCTCGTGTCCCCAGGCAAGACCACCGAGCCCAGAAGCTGAGGGCACGGGGCCGGACTCGCCGCACGATCCTTCATCTGGTGCTAAGGAGCACCGATTCTCACTCGAGGATCTGCTGGGTCCGTTCTCTATGGATGAGAGTGCGGACTTTGAGGAATCCTGCATCGCCAGGCTCCATAGCGCATTTGATCCCAATGCCATCTAGTGCTCCTGCAGTTATTCACACCTCCACTTTGGAGGTACCGGGCCCAAGCACCTCGACACAGGGCACCCCAGGTGTCCCCAGGACCGCGCCGACCTCGCGGAGGTTTTCTAGATGCGGAAGGTCTGCTCCACGAGCGGCAGATCAGAACGGCAACATGGTAGACTTGTCCAGGAGGACTGTTGACATAGGGCAACAGATCCTCCAGACATTGGGGGGCATGTGCGTCACCATGACTGAGTACGTTCCGCGGATGGTGGAGGCCCTGGAGCCGATAGCCAGGAACACTGATGGCAGAGGCCTCCCAGTGGTCCCGGAGTGTGGCACTGCACCCCAAGGTGCCGCACCCCCATTGCCAACGACACATGCAAGCCAGGAGGAACATCTTGCTTCTGGCTCGGAGAAGATTCCCACCTCTGGTCCCTCCTCTCCCGTGTCCGTGCATCCACCGGCTCTGCCTTCATCCCCCGTAATGACACAGCACCTGAGGAGCTCCTTGGCCAGGCTGCGTGGAGTCAGGAGGGGAAGGGGTAAAGGTGGGGAGAAGAAGGGAGGTGGGAAGGAAAGTGAGGTGCATGTCCACAGGTGATAGCTTTGTAAAAGTTCCATCTTGGTGTATCAACTTTGTTGTAAGGTCTAGGGTATGGGGGGAGGGGGCCACCTTGTTGGTTTTCATTTGTGTTCTGTGTTGCTGGAAATGTTGACCATTTGATTGATGTCAATGTTATAAATCTGTTGTGGGGTGGGGTGGGGGTGGGGTGTTTTTGATAGTTATACTTATGTTTTCAGACAAATGGTCGTATTAAATGCTTTTTATTTAACATAACCTTGTTGCGCATTGTCTCAGATAGCTGCCTCGTTACACACTGGTGATTCCTTAACTTGAAAGGGTATAATTAAACTTACCTTGAATCAACTTAAACTTTAATTGGCACCAAGGTGATGCCCACCATTAATGTCTGAGCTGCACACACAGCAGTGTGTCAGCTTTGTCAATAACTGCAACGTTCTTTCAGGCAAAGCGCTCATTTATGAGCTGCTGATGTAAGAGTCTTGCAGCTATGCAGCCACCACGGGTCCTTTCCTGCGGTCTGGAGGGGGGGCATGGGCATGGTTGCATAGTCAGCCTGATTGTTTGGGCCGAGGTCAGCGTCCACCTCCTCATCCACTTCTTCCTCTCTCTCCTGAGTTGGACCATCAGTCCTTTCTGGCAATTCTTGCCCCCTCCTGATAGCCAAGTTGTACAGCATGGAGCACACGACCACAAATTGAGCTACCTGATCAGGTTGGTATTGGAGCTCCCTGAGTTGTCCAGGCATCTAAAGCACTGCTTAAGCACACCAATGGTTTTCTGGACCACATTGCATGTGGCTCTGTGGCTCTCATTGTATCGCTTCTCAGCCTCGGTGTGGGTGTCATGCAGGGGGGTCATCAGCCAGGTGGCGAGGCCATATGCTTTGTCAAACAGCATTGACCTTGTGGCTGACTGGTAAACATGTCATTTAATGCGCACTCATGCAAGATGTGAGCCTCATGGATACGGCCCCGAAATTTGGCATTCACTGCCATATTTATGTGGTTGTAGTGGACAACGAGTTACACCGTCAGGGAGTGAAATCCTGTTCGATTCCAAAAAACCTCTGCATCCTATGATGGTGCCTGCATGGCGATGTGCGTACAGTCTATTGCTGCCTGCACCTTGGGGAAGTTAGCAATTCGTTAGAATCCTAGAACTCTCTCAGTCTGAGCCTCTCCGGTAATAGGGAAGCTGATAAAATCCATCCTACATGCGTATAGGGCTTTAGTGACCTGTCTAATGTAGCAATGTGTGGCATGCTGAGATATAGTGCGAATGTCGCTAGTGGAGGCCTGAAAGGAACCGGACGTGTAGAACGAAAGTGCCGCGGTCACCTTGACCTCGATGGACAGTGCGATCCTGATGGTGTTGGCAGGCTGCAGATCTGCCCTGATGAGCTGGCATATCTCACCGATAACCTCTTTGTGGAAGCGCAGTCTCCGAAGACAGGTGTGCTTGGATAAGTTGAGGTAAGACCTCTTCTCCCTGTAAGTGTGGAGTGTGTATGGTCTGGACCTCCTCCTCAGTCTGGCACATCTTAGATTGGGCATATAATGCTGTTGAATATATCTTCTGCCATCGGTACTCTGCAGCATCTGCATTATCATCAAGACAGGCTGAGAAATGGCTGGCCCCATTCCAATAACTATCAGTATAATACCGATTGTTCACAAGCAATAAATGTCCCTACTAAGACACCAAAAGTAAATTCCAAGTATGAAAAGATGTTTGTTCAGATGTTCACATCACCTTAAAAGACCTCCAGCGTACATCCAAACGCCCCCGAAGTTGAAGCAGAGCAGTTTTTTAAATGATGCGACCTGCGATTTAGAAAATGGCGACCATACCGCTGTGATTAGTTCAGGTTAGTTCAACTTTTTCACAGCGTTTTTTTCGGTGAGCGATATTATCGGTGATATGTGTGCGAGGTACCGAAAGTAAGGATGGGCGATTTTCTGGTCGTTAATTTCGGCAAATGTGATCTTTACGACAACAAACAATGGGCGGACGGTATTATTAAATCTCGGCATTAATTACATGTCGAAAGTAAGGTTGGGCGATATTATGGCCATTCTGATCTTTCCGCCCAAAAAAAGTGGACGGGCGGTATTATTTTTTTATCGCCGTTACATACATGCCGAAAGTAACGCTCGCCGATAAGCGACCGAGAAAATGGCATTACTTCCCATTTTTTGGCTAAATGGGCAGTATATGGGCATTATACCTCATTTCAGTATTAAAATGGATGTTAAGTGGGCGGCATGCATGCAAAAATAATGGAAAATCTAGCCCTATGGGTGTAACTTTCACCACCAGTAATGGGTAGGTTTGGGTTGGGAGAGAAGTTAAAAATGTTTAAGTTTCAAAGCCGACCCTAACCTACCTCCACCCGCCCACTTCTGTTTTTAATGGAGGCGGGACGGAGGGCGGGCAGCTAACCTGCTGCCAGGAGGAAGGTCAGTAAAAGCTTATGCAGATGCTGCATGTCTCCATTTTTACAAGCTTTTCATTTTTAACCCATTCCAGCAGGTTTCGATGACTCCACCCCCGATCTCCCCACCGTGATCTCCCTCCACCTCTACGCTCTCACCCTCCCTGCAATCTCTCCCTCCATCACGATCTCACCCGAAATCTCGCCCCATCTCCACGCAATCACTCCTTCCCCGTGATCTCTCCCCTCGACTATGATACACCCCTGACTATGATCTTTCCCCATGACCATGATATCTCGCTCTCCCGATCTCCCCTGACAATCAGACGGCGCCCCCCCCCCCACTATACACACCATCCAGCCCCCGCCCCCCCCGACCCGACCCCGATTTCTCACTCCTTCTTCTCTGCTCCAGCCAGTGGGAAACCTGCAGGAAAATGTAAAAGTCATCCTTCAATTAATATCTGCAGGACATCCAAGAATTCTATACTCTTGCGTTTCCCATCTAAAGCTCCTCCCCCGCTCTGAACGTGCATCCACAAAAATATTTGACTTTAACTGCTAAGGATGGGTGAGTTGGGTGATGGTGGAAGGCACACATTTTAAAATTCTCAAACCCGACTTCATATTTTAAACGGTGCCGGGTCAGTCATTGAAACCTTTAAAGAACCTGTGTCACTCCACTTTAACCTCATTTAAATTTTTAACGCATGGAGGCTATTATCCCGGACCTCGGGAATCCTGACTGATAAAAGGAGGTTAAATGGGCCGGATCCATGAGGTAAGTGCCTTTATTGCACGACTTGTGGGCCAGGAGGAGCAGGAGTGTTTTCCCAAGGACCAACAAGCTTATCAACACGCGATCGTTCCCCCGCGATTGGCCAACTCCTCTGTTATGTCCAATTCATATTCCACCCCCACAATGTCCGATTCACCCAACACCCTGCGATGTCTGATTCATCCCCGAACCCCATGCAATATCGGAATCACCCTCCAACTCCTCCTAATGTCTGATTCACACCCAATTCCTCCTAATGTCTAATTCACCCCCAACCTCTTGTAATGTCCAATTCATCCTGTGATGTCTGATTCCCCCCTTTATAATCAGATTCACCCCATCCCCCTAATGATATCTGACCCCCCACCGATGTCTGACATCCCACTGATGTCCGATACACTAATAACCTCACCAAGGTGATGTCCAGCGCGGCCTGCACCAGAATTACGCATGCGCATTTTCGACCCTTAATGGCACCTGTAGCACCTACACAACGGGCGCTACGCAATCAAATTTTTAACCCATTTGTCTGAAGGAAAATTGAAAGTTAAATGACATATTTAAAATACAGAAATATTTTGAACATTTACATACAATCTTCAGCACATAAACAGGCCATTGAGCTCAACTGGCCTGTGCTGGTCTTTATTCTCCACTCAGGCCTCCTCCCACTCTAATTACAAACAGGAATATGTGAAAATGTACCACTACCAAAAGCAGGCACTGAGGTAACACATACTGTGGACATACGCTCTAAAATGATCTTTTTTGATTGGTTCCTAGGAAATGTAAGGTGGTTATAATTGCTCTACTTCAACTACACATGATATGTTGCCCTCCTGACACATTCCCCTCACCCGACATACAATATTTGCCCAATAAATATGCTCCTGGCCTAAGACATTTCATATATAATAGACAAATTATTCCCTATTTTCCTTATTTTTTAGATGTTAGCATTGTGAATATTAGGAACAGAACATTTTCTAGAATTTAGCAGTTTCACTTTCTTATGCTTCTCTGCATTGTTATTGGACAGTTTGCAATTTTAGTATTAATGAAAATGAACGAATAATTAATTGTTGATATAACTAATAGTTGAAAGCAAAGAAATGCTTGTTTTTATGATTTATTAGAAAGTAAGAATTAGGAACAGAAGTAGGCCAAACAGCGCCTCGAATCTGCTTGCCATTCAACAAGATCATGGCTGATCTTTGAGCTCAGCTCCACTTCCCCGCCCAATCTCTACACCCCTTGATTCCCCTAGAGTCCCAAAATCTATCTATCTCAGCCTTGAATATAATCAACGATTGTGCATCTACAGCCCTTTGGGGTAGAGAATTCCAAAGATTCACAATCCTCTAAGTGAAGAAATTCCTCCCCATTTCAGTCTTAAATGGCCGACCCCTCATCCTGAGACTATGCCCCCTAGTCCTAGACACTCCAGATAGAGGAAACAACCTCACAGCATCTACCCTGCTAATCCCCTTCAAAATCTTATCGGGATGAAATTCGGTTTTGTACACCGCCCATTATCGCGCATGGGAGGTGGCTGACTGGCGGCAAATGCTTACCATCACTGGTAAGCGCATCGACGCATCGCCCTAAATTAAGTCGGCTCTTTGGCAGAGGCGCCAAGAGACAACGCTGTGCCGGCTAACACCACCCGCATGGTGATGTCATCCCGCGTACAATGCAACGCCTCTTTGACGCCACTGTCACGACATTTGCTTTGTACGGCTGCCGTACAAACTGACGGCTGCACAGCCAGGAAAAAGTGGTCTTAACAGATCGGATCTCAGGTGGACTTGCTGAGAAAGGAAGTTAAGTTTTTCTCTTTATTTATTTCTGCATGTTTTCATTAGTTTTAAGAGTAGGGAAGTGTGTATGTGAATCGGAGAATTTTTTTAAATCTTCCTGTTTTTTTTCTAGGATGAAGGCAGCTTCCCTCCAGGAAATTCAGTAGACCTCCTGAGCTCCCGCCCGAGGATGAGTGTGCAACACCACTTTTTAAGCGCTGCTCTATCATCTTTGGGCATACAAACTGAATTTAGGACTTTGTGCCTGGCCCTAATGCCCGTTGCTAAAATCAGCACTCAGGCGGTGACACTGTCTCAAAAACAACAGTACTGAATTTTGACCCCTTCTGTTTTATTTTTCTAAACTCCAGAGAGTATAGGTCCAATCTACTCAATCTCTCCTCATAGGACACCCCCTCATCCCAAGAATCAATCTAGTGAACCTTCGTTGCCCTGCCTCCACTGCAAGTATATCATTCATCAGATAAGGAGACCAAAACTGTGCACAGTACTCCAGGTGTGGTCTCACCAAAGTCCTGTACAATTGTAGGAAGACATTCTTAATCTTGTATTCCAATCCCCTTACAATAAATGTGAACATGCCATTTGCTTTCCGACTTGCTTGATGTACCTCTATGCTAACTCTGTGATTCCTGTACAAGGACACCTAAATCTCTTGGAATCCAAACATTTAAAAGTTTCTCACCATTTAAAAAATATTCTATTCTTCTATTCTTCCTACCAAAGTGAATAACTTCACATTTCTCCAAAGTATACTCTACCTGCCACCTTCTTGCCCACCCACTTAGCTTGTCTACATCACTTTAAAGGCACACTGTGACCTCCTCACAACTAACTTTCCCACCTAGCTTTGTATTGTCAGCAAACTTGAATATATTAAACTCGGTCCCTTCATCTAAGTCATTAATATAGATTTTAAATCGCTCAGGCTCTAGCACTGATCCTTATAGCACCCTCACTAGTTACAGCCTGCCAATCTAAAAATGATTGGTTTATCCCTGCTCTCTGTTTTTTCTCTGTTAACCATTCCTCTAGCCATGCTAATATATTACCCAACCCCATGAGCCCTTAACTTGCACAGCAAACTTTTAGGTGGCACCTTATATGTAATGCAGTAACTGCACTCCAAAATACTTCATTGGCTGTAAAGTGCTTTGAGACATCTGGTGGTCATGAAAGGCACTGTATAAATGCAAGTCTTTCTTTCTTTCTTTCTCATCGAACGCCTTTTGGAAATCCAAAAATGTTACATTACTGGTTCCTCTTTATGTATCCTACAAGTTACATTCCCAACAAACTCTAATAAACTCAAACACAATTTCCCTTTCATAGAACCAAGTTGTCTCTGCCTAATCATATTAGGATTTTCTAAGTGCCGTGTTGACAATTCCTTAATAATGGATTCCAGCATTTTCCCAACAACTGATGTCAGGCTAACTGGCCTGTTTTCTCTCTCCCTCCTTTCTTGAATAATGGAGTTACATTTTCTACCTTCCAATCCGCTGGGACCAAGAAGCAAGGGAATTCTGGAAGATCACAATCGATGCATCCACTATCTCTGTAGCCACCTCTTTTAGGACCTTAGAATGTAGGGCATCAGGTCAAGGGGATTTGTTGGCCTTTAGGCACATTAGTTTCTCAAATATTTTTTTCTCTGCTGATCTTAATTACTTTAAGTACCTCACTCTTATTAGCTCCTTGGTTATCCATGATTTTTGTTCAATTTTTGTTTCTTCTATTGTGAAGGCTGATAAAAAATATTTGTTTATTTCCCACTATAATTTCTGCTGTCTCAGCCTTAAGGGACCAACACTTACTTTTGCTAATCTCTTCCTTTTTCCATACACTTACAATCTCTTTTTTCTCCCTTTTTATAAATTTTTTTGGTCATCCTTTGCTGGTTTCTAAAGCTCTCCCAATCCTCAGGCTTACTACTCTTCTTTGCAACATTCTAAGTGCTTTCTTTTAATCTAATACTATCCTTAACTTGTTTAGTTAATGACAGATGGATCACTTTTCATTATACTGTCTCACTACATGATGCATGATGTAGGATACCTGTTCCTTGATTAGTTCCATGGCCGATTGTTATGGGAAACTGTCTTGAATGCATTTTATGAACTCATCCTCCAGACTACCTTAGCCAAGTTGATTTGCCAAATCTACATGAAGATTAAAGTCCCCAACAATTACTGTATTACCTTTGTTACAAACTCCTATTATGTGTTGATTAATACTCTGTCCTATGGTATATCCGCTGTTAGGGGGCTATAAAATACTCTCACCAGTGTTTGCTACCCTTTTTATACCTTACTTCCAGCCATACTGATTGTGTAAGGGCATATTAAATGCACGTCCGCTCTGCTGGCAGAGAAGGAACAGACCAAAGCTACTGTAGTAGGGGGGCCCAAGGCTCTTCCTAGGTCAAAAGTTAAATAAATTTAAAATAATTCATCCCCTATGGGAGTCTTTATGTGTGAATTCTAAGGTAATTGATCCTCTCTGGGATTGTCTGTGCAATGAATGGAGTTTTTCCTGGGGCCGCTCTGGATCCCATGTCAGCACTCAACTGACCAAGTGTTCTGTTGAGGCCTATCGAGGGTATAATGCGTAAAATATTCCAAGGTATCCCAGGAATTTCCCCAACATGCTCCCTACACATGCTCCCTGGGCAAATGCATGGCAGATGCAGTATAATGTGGATAAAAGTGAGGTTATCCATTTTGGGGGCAAAAACAAAGGCACAATATTATCTGAATGGCGGCAGATTAGGAAAAGAGGAGGTGCAACGAGATCTGGGTGTCATGGTTCATCAACCATTGAAAGTTGGCATGCAGGTACAGCAGGCGGTGAAGAAGGCAAATGGCATGTTGGCCTTCATAGCTAGGGCATTTGAGTATAGGAGCAGGGAGGTCTTAATGCAGCTGTACAGGGCCTTGATGAGGCCTCACCTGGAATATTGTGTTCAGTTTTGGTCTCCTAATCTGAGGAAGGACTTTCTTGCTATTGAGGGAGTGCAGTGAAGGTTCACCAGACTGATTCCCGGGATGGCAGGACTGACATATGAGGAGAGACTGGATCGACTGGGCCTGTATTCACTGGAGTTTAGAAGGATGAGAGGGGATCTCATAGAAACATATAAAATTCTGACGTAATTGGACAGGTTAGATGCAGGAAGAATGTTCCCGATATTGGGGAAGTCCAGAACCAGAGGACACAGTCTAAGGATAAGGGGTAAGCCATTTAGGACTGTGATGAGGAGAAACTTCTTCACTCAGAGTTGTTAACCTGTGGAATTCCCTACCGCAGAGAGTCATTGATGCCAGTTCATTAGATATATTCAAGAGGGAGTTAGATATGGCCCTTACAGCTAAAGGGATCAAGGGGTATGGAGAGAAAGCAGGAAAGGGATACTGAGGTGAATGATCAGCCATGATCTTATTGAATGGTGGCGCAGGCTCAAAGGGCCGAATGGCCTACTCCTGCACCTAATTTCTATGTTTCTATGTTGTACATGAGGAGTGGTGGATGGAAGATAGAAGTTTTTGTGATCTTTTGCACTGCTTTAAAAATCATCACCTTGGAAGCCGGCTCCGCCCACAAAACTGGCCATGCCCCAGATCGAATTAATCGGCATGGTGAGTTTCCACCAACTGTTCTTGGTTGTAGTCCTATGAGTAGGCTTAATTTTACACTTTTTTTTGATGCAAGGGCACTTTTTAAATATTGAAAAATATATAATTTACTAAGAAACTAGTATACACCAATGAAAAATGTAAATGGTGTGTATAGTTCTTTAAATCCAATTTCAAATATTTAAAATCATCTTGTTCACAGGACATCAAAAGTTTATTTTTGTGATAAACCCATTTTCGGCTGCAATTAGCGTTAGGTAGAAAATTGGATTAAAATGAGTTAGAAGGGAGGAAATAGAGAGTAGTATTTAAGAGCAGTGGTTGAAAGCAGGTAGCTGTATCCCACAGGATTCTGCTCTGGCAACACCTGGACTGCTGCGCACAGTTTTGGTTTCCATATTTAAGAAAGGATATACTTTCTTTGGAGGCAGTTCAGAGAAGGTTCACGAGGTTGATTCCGGAGATGTGGGGATTGACTTATGAGGAAAGGTTGAGGAGGTTGGGCCTCTACTCATTGAAATTCAGAAGAATGAGAGGTAATCTTATCGAAATGTATAAGATTATGAGGGGGCTTGACAAGGTGAATGCAGTGTAGGAGGTGGTGTGGGGGTCAGGTTCATCTCTGACCTTCTGAGCGGTTCGAATCGCTCCCACTCCCTGGGTTCTAGACTTTGGATTTATTTGGGGAATGTGATAAAGTGCAAGAGACAACTGGTTTGGTGCAAAAGAACTTTGGTTTTATTAAAGACAAGAAAATACAATGTCAAACTTAGAATTACTCAAATAAAGAACAGTACATCACACATTCAAAGGGGTTATAGTGAATAATACACCTCCCATCTCCCAATACCTAACACTGACTAGATTGGGCAAACAGGGACTATGCTTTACTGGTAGTTAGCGGTGGTTCACAATTTCGGGTTTTGCGGGATTCTGTAGGTTCTGCTTGCCATACCCCGAACATCGGAGAAGACTTCTTACTGCGCAATCATCAGTTGGGTGGTGTCCGCTGATGCGGTAGGGCGCGTTTTGGATTTATAGGGTAAGTACCTGTTTTCTTTCATTAGAAATAGGTTTCAAAGTCTTTTTAGGTAATGTTTTCACCTTTTCGTAGTCAGGCCTAGGTTGTAGAGTGGAAACTTTCGATTCTTCGATTTCTTCCTTGTGGAGTTTTGTTTCGAAGTTGGTCGATCGCGGTGGTTTTAGTGGTACCACGTTGGCTGTGGTCGGTTGCTGCCACAATGGTGATGTTCTTCCTTCCTTTTCTGATTTCAGGACGTCGAGGCTGGAGAAGCGAGTTACAACTGCTGCGGTGGTCTCTCTCCCTTCTTGATGCTCTATGATGCTAGGCTGCTGTGTGTATACCTTCTACTAAGCGTCCCTAGCAGTGTCTTCTGAGGCAGTATCATGCATAAGGCATAAGCATGCCCTTTGTTAAAGCTGGGCCCAGTTATACTTTTGATGCTGTTCTAATCTTCGTGCCAAATCAGCCCGGATTCTTTGTTTAATTTTGGCGAGCTTGATATTTCTTTGTCATATTTTGGGGGGCTCATTAAATGTTAACCTGTCTCGGATGTGTTGGTCTTCTAAATCTCTTTCTTGATGGGAATATTAGCTTTGGTATTTGCAGTGTCTGTCTGTGCTTGGTGTTTTCATGCAGGCTGCATGTCCCATTGTTATTATGCATATGCTGGATTGGTTTCTTGCTCAGGGTGATGGCTGGCTATCTCTGGATTAATTGTTGCTATGTCAATGTCTCCTGGGGAGAAGGGTTTTTCGAGTATCCACAATTCTCCAGACAATTTACTTTGGTTTCTATACCCCAGACAGCTTCAATATTCAAAACTGGCTTCTTTGAAGGATAGTTCCTTTAGTTCTTAGCCTTGCCTACACAAACTCAATCTGCTCTGTGAAATCCCAAATTTGATTAAAGTTCATTGTTTCTTCCATATACACTTTAGGATCTTAAACTTTCTGGTAGATAATTTCAAACTAAATTTCCTTTTCAATGAGTCTAAACCCTGGGGGGGGGGGGTTCTCCCATGAATTTTGCAACCCTTCAGCAGAGAGGATGTTTCCACTGATAGGGGAGACTAGAACTAGGGGGCATAATCCTAGAATAAGGGGCTGCCCCTTTAAAACTGAGGTGAGGAGGAATTTCTTCTCTTAGACGGTTGTAATCTGTGGAATTCACTGCCTCAGAGAGCTGTGGAAGCCGGGCATTGAATAAATTTAAGACAGAAATAGACAGCTTCTTAACCGATAAGCGGAGCGGGCAGGGAAGTGGAACTGAGTCAATGATCAGATCAACCCTAATCGTATTAAATGACGGAACAGGCTCGAAGGACTGTATGGCCTACTCCTGCTCCTATTTCTTATGTTCTTATGTTCTGATGTTCCATGGCTCTGTGTTTAACAGTATTGCAGATGAGTCAGAAGACGTGGGTCCAAGGCTCGTTCCAGAAACTCGTGCACAAAAATCTAGGCTGATATTCCATTGTAGTAACGAGGGAGTGCTACACTGTCGAAGGTGACTTCTTTCAGATGAGATGTTAAACCAAGCCCCATCTCAGTTGGACATAAATGATCCCATGATACTATTTCAATGAAGAACAGGGAAATTCTCCATATGTCCTGGCCAATGTTTTATTATCCTGCCCAATTGCACTTGTTCATGTTAGATTATCCTTTTTTTTATGCTGCATGAGTTAGTGCGGAAACTTGAACCATAACTTTACTTTGGTAAACTAGTACAAGTTTGAGTGCAATTTGTGCTCAGATTGCCGATTCCGGCCAAAGCGGAAACTCTAACCCATGTCTTCAGCCATTGCTAATTTTATTGAAAAAGTGAGTCTAATAGTCCTTTTATTCATGTCTATTCTTTTTCTAAAATAATGAATATGAGAAAATACCCACTATGTCATGTGTTGAAATATTGGAAGCTTCGGCCTTGATATTTATTCAGAGCCGGGAAGGGAGGGAGAGGTTGGATTGTCAGATGTTTTTTGGTTTCTGCCTGGCAGCTCCCAGACGTGCTGCGATTTTGCCTACCGGATCGGGAGATAGGTGGGCAATGTCAGGATTGGATTGCAACACAATTGATGTCTCCATGCCTACATACCCAAAAGGTTTCTGCTGATTGGGCTTGTTAAACCCGCCCTGCGATGTTCCCGGCCCAATAAAAAGAAGCGGATCTGTTGACGTCATTTATTGATGACTCATAAGCCGGTTTCCTTACAGAGACCATGGCCAACTTTATTTTGACATTTGTGCTGTCAGTGTTGCACAGCATTGAGGTGCTGCAAACATTGACAAGCACTGCACAAAGGTGCATGGCTGCACCCAGCTCTCCCATCACTCCCTCCAGATGCTTATGGAGGGAGTCACAGTCCACAGGGAGGTTCTCTTCCCTCCAATGGGGGAAGTGATCTCCCCAGGACACCAACGCAGCCCGGTTGCAAATTGCACAGGAGAGCACAAGCAGGAATGTCACCAAGAGGACCTGGCTGCAGTGGGGAAATCTTTCAATGATCTCAGTAGATCACAAAATGTTAAGCAAAGCTACACTCAACCACCTCCTGCTGTGCCACTGATCACATCCCCATCACTCTGCCTTACCTTCCCTACTCTTGCGCATCCTTACTCACACCAACTTACCTTGCACCGCGACCTATCAATCCCCCTCTAGCTACGTTATCACTTCCCCATCTCACACTCATCCTCATTGTTGTCCAATCATACGAACTAACGCACAAGGGTAGGCACTTGGGTCTTTTAGCCAATGTTCAAGTAAAGTTTCTGTTAATGTGTTGTCAAACATTTAAATCTTTATTTTGAAAACTTTGCCTTCTTGGGCAGATTTGTGTGCACATTTGGAAGTGACTCAGTGAGTTATAGTGAATGGTGAGACATAACGGTACCCCTTGCAATGGTGATGAGTGTGAAAGGAATCGCTTGGACATTGTGGGATGCTTTATGGTGCTGGTGGCAACCTGGCACATCATATTGCAGCCAGGATTTACAGCATCAGGTGAAGTAAATCTGGCCGTGGTGCGACCATCGCTGGCCTCCTGGACCACAATGTGCTGATGCCCTGTGTCCTGTGCAGCGTCAGGTGATTGTGGAGAAGGTTGGTATTGGTGTTGGTAATGCTGGTGTGCCTACTGGGTGTTGGTGTTGATCGTGGTGGGACTCTGAGGACCATGGTGAGATTTTTTCAAGGGCATCGATGCTGCCAGGATAGATTTCAGCTGAAGTTAAGATGACAGAAATGATCTGTCAATGGTGAGAGAGGTTGCTTCAAGGAGGTGACACTGGATAAAGAGTTTACTCCAAACACTTCCAAACTTCCTGAAGCTGAAAAGTGTATTCCAAATTTTGAAGGCTCCAGTTTCTAACATTGGAAAGTGAATAGCTGTGAAATGGTAGCTTTTATATCACTTTTGCAGCTGTCACCCATTCAGAGGAATGTAGAGTCATTGAGGGCCCTGACTCCATTAGGTGTGTCGAGGAGACTCAAACACGTGGGGTGATCCTTTCCGAACTGACCCCCGTCCGGACAGAATTCCTCATCGGCGCAAAACCCCGGAACCTCCCTCGGGAGCCGGCGCCTCACAACTTGAGCCGCCTCGGGGAAATCCCCTCCATGCCTTTCAGTTCTGCGCGGAGGGGTTTCCTGTACGGGCTGCTCCTGCACACTCTCAACTTTGCCATCCTCGCCTGCCATCCGGACACACCATGGCGTACCATCTTGTCGTCCGGAGGAGGCGGGGGTCCCCGATGGAGGGCACTCTACGCGGGAGTCCTCCCACTATTTATCGGGTAGGACTTGGCCTGGAGGGTGGTGCACGGAGCAGTCCCGTGCAACAAATTTTTAAGCCGGTTCATGAGCTCCCAGGCCGCCTGCAATTTCTGCGGTCTGGAAAAGTCCGTGTTCCATGTTTTATAGAATGTGCGAGGTTGCAGCCCCTGTTCCATTATTTAAAGGGGCTGCTCCTCAAATTCTGGTTGCACTTCAGTCCCACACTCCTGATCTTTGGGCACCCTGTGCGGAGGGGAGCGGGTAGGTCCGAGGGCCACCTCGTAGGACTGCTCCTGGGCACGGCCAAGGGTGCCATCAGCCGGTCCAGGCAGCGGGCGGTCAAGGGGGTCGTTCAGCCTGACTGCCTGCCTCTCTTCCATGTGTACATCCATGCCAGGGTGTCCTTGGAGATGGAGCACACGGTGTCCACTGGTACGCTCGCGGCCTTCCGTCAGAGGTGGGCGCCGGAGGGACTGGAGTGCATTATCACCCCCGGCAACCAAATTTTAATTTGATTTTATGTTTTAAAGTTTAATTTGTTTTAATTGCCGGTGTTTTTAGTGTCCCCCTCCCCTTTTATAGGGGGCACTTGTTAAATTTATGATTTTATTGCCCAAAAAAAAAAAAATCACAAAAAAAAACAAAAAAAGGGCAGTTGAAAAATGTTTGGAGTGTCCCCCAGATTGGGGGGCACTTGACTTAACTGGTTAATTTTGTCTCCTATCAAAAGAGTTGTACAGTCATTGAGGGTCCTGACTCCATTAGGTGTGTCGAGGAGGCTCAAGCACGTGGGGAGATCCCGTCCCAACGGACACCCATCCGGACAGAATTCCTCATCGGTGTCGAGCCCCGAAATCTCCCTCGGGAGCCGCGCCTCACAACTTGAGCCGCCTCGGGGAAATCCCCTCTGTGCCTCTCAGTTCTGCGCGGAGGGGTTTCCTGTACGGGCTGCTCCTGCACACTCTCAACCTTGTCATCCTCGTCTGCCGCCCGGACACGCCATGGCGTACCATCTTGCCGTCCGGAGGAGGCGGGGGTCCCCGATGGAGCGCACTCTACGCGGGAGTCCTCCCACTATTTATCGGGGACTTGGCCTGGAGGGTGGTGCACGGAGCAGTCTAGTGCAATAAATTTTTAAGTCGGTTCACGGGCTCTCAGGCCGCCTGCAATTTCTGCGGTCTGGAGGAGTACGTGTTCCATGTTTTTGTGGAATGTGCGAGGTTGCAGTCCCTATTCCACTATTTAAAGGGGCTGCTCTTCAAATTCTGGTTGCACTTCAGTCCCACACTCCTGATCTTTGGGCACCCTGTGCAGAGGGGAGCGGGTAGGTCCGAAGGCCTCCTCATAGGACTGCTCCTGGGCATGGCCAAGGGTGCCATCAGCCAGTCCAGGCAGCGGGCAGTCGAGGGGGCCATTCAGCCCGACTGCCTGCCTCTCTTCCACACTTATATCTGAGCCAGGGTGTCCCTGGAGATGGAACACGCGGTGTCCACCAGTACGCTCACGGCCTTCCGCGAGAGATGGGCGCCGGAGGGACTGGAGTGCATCATTACCCCCAACAACCAAATTTTAATTTGAATTTATATGTTTTAAAGTTTAATTTGTTTTATTGCCGGTTCTTAGTGTCCCCATCCCTGTTTATAAGGGGTACTTGTATATATTTGTGTTTTAGTGCCCAAAAAACCCCCCCCAAAAAAACAGAAAAAAAACACCAAAAAAAAAAAGGGCGCTGAAAAGTGTTTGGAGTGTCCCCCAGATCAGGGGGCACTTGATTTAACTGTTTAATTTTGTTTCCAGCTAAAAGAGTTGCAGAGTCACTGAGGGCCCTTACTCCATTAGGTGTGTCGAGGAGGCTCAAGCACGTGGGGAGATCCCTTCCAAACTGACCACCGTCCGGACAGAATTCCTCATCGGCGCCAAGCCCCGAAACCTCACTCGCGAGCTGGCGCCTCACAACTTGAGCCGCCTCGGGGAAATCCCCTCCGTGCCTTTCAGTTCTGCGCAGAGGGGATTCCAGTAGGGGCTGCTCCTTCACACTCTCCACCTTGCCATCCTCGTCTGCCATCCGGACACACCATGGCTCACCATCTTGCCATCCGCAGGAGGCGGGGGTCCCCGATGGAGTGCACTCTACGCGGAAGTCCTCCTACTATTTATTAGGGACGTGGCATGGAGCAGTCCCGTGCAACAAATTTTTGGGCTCCCAGACCGTCTGCAATTTCTGCGGTCGGGAAGAGTCCGTGTTCCATGTTTTTATTGAATGCACGAGGTTGCAGCCCCTGTTCCATTATTTAAAGGGGCTGCTCCTCAAATTCTGGTTGCACTTCAGTCCTACACTCCTGATCTTTGGGCACCCTGTGCGGAGGGGAGTGGGTAGGTCCGAAGGCCTCCTTGTAGGACTGCTCCTGGGCACGGCCAAGGGGGCCATCAGCCAGTCCAGGCAGCGGGCGGTCGATGGGGTCGTTCAGCCCGACTGCCTGCCTCTCTTCCGTGCTTACATCTGAGCCAGGGTGTCCTGGAGATGGAGCACACGGTGTCCACCGGTACGCTCGCGGCCTTCCGCGAGAGGTGGGCGCTGGAGGGACTGGAGTGCATCATCACGCCCGGCAACCAAATTTTAATTTGATTTTATATGTTTTAAAGTTTAATTTGTTTTATTGGTGAATTTTAGTGTCTCCCGCAGTCAGGGGGCACTTTTATAATTTGCCTCTCGGTACCCTAAAAAAATACACAAAAAAAAGGGCATTGAAAAGTGTTTACAGTGTCCCCCCTCCACCCCCACTCCCTTTATTCAATTGTTTATTTTGTTTTTGCAACAGAAAGAGTTGAAGAGTCATTGAAAACCTGACCTACTTACCTGACATGATCCCTGAGCACTGTGAATATTGTCAAAATCTGGGAAATGGTAAAATGCTGCTTAGGTACCTTTTTACAATCTTTTAACTATTTCAATTGGCTCACCCATCAGTTAGTGTTGGGTCTATAAAGCACAGTAGACCCAACACTTGGGAAACTGACACGAAGGTGGGTTCCCAGCAACTTCCAGCCCCGCTGTCAATGTTTTTGATTTTGACAGCGAACCCACCTCCGAACCCGCCCTCTGAGCGCTGGCAAAATCCAAGCCATGGGGGGGAAATTAGACATCACAGGGGGAATCAGACACCGTGGGGGGTATAAAACATCACGGGGGAATCGGACATCATGGAGAATCAGATATCAGGGGAGGAGTCGGATATCACGGGGAAATGTTCAGCCATGAACTCATTGAATAGCGGTGCAGGCTCGAAGGGCCGAATGGCCTACTCCTGCACCTATTTTCTATGTTTCTAATCAGACATTGTGGAGGAAATCGGACATCATGGGGACTTAAACTTTGCGGGGAAATCGGATATCGCCAGGGAATCGGACACCACTGGGGAATCTGACAACGCAGGGGGATTGGACATTGCGGGTGGAATTGGACAGAGGCCTTTACCTCATGCATCCGTCCCTTCTTGGCACTTTTTACCTGCCGAGATTCTGAGGCCCAGGAATCCTTGCCTCCATGTGTTGAAAATAAAAACTCAGTCAAAATTAAGGCAAGTAGCCTCCATAAAAACTTTTACTGGCAGAACCACCTCCCGAGAATGGGTTGTATTGCCACCCCTGACCCGTCTCCATTAAAAGTGGAAGTGAGCGGGTTGGAGGCTGGTTAAACAGAGACATAGAAATTAGGTGCAGGAGCAGGCCATTCATCCTGCACTGCCATTCAATAAGATTATGACTGATCATTCAATCTCAGTACCCCTTTCCTGCTTGCTCTCCATATCCCTTGATCCAATGGCCGCAAGGGCCATATCTCACTCCCTTTTGAATATATGTAACGAACTGGCCTCAACAACTTTCTGCGGTAGAGAATTCCACAGGTTAAGCACTCTGAGTGAAGAAGTTTCTCCTCATCTCGGTCCTAAATGGCTTACCCCTTATTCTTAGACTGTGACCCACTAGTTTGGAACTCCCCAGCAACGGGAACATTCTTCCTGCCTCTAACCTGTCCAATCCCGTCAGAATTTTATATGTTTCTATGAGAGCCCCCCTCATTCTTCTAAACTCCAGTGGATACAGGCCCAGTTGATCTAGTCTCTGCTCATGTCAGTCCTGCCATCCCAGGAATCAATCTGGTGAACCTTCGCTGTACTCCCTCAATAGCAAGAATGTCCTTCCTCAGATTAGGAGAACAAAACTGAACACAATATTCCAGGTGTGGCTTCACGAAGGCTCTGTACAACTGCAGTAAGGCCTCCCTGCTCCTATACTCAAATCCCCTAGCTATGAAGACCAACATGCCATTTGCCTCCTTCACTGCCTGCTGTACCTGCATGCCATCTTTCAATGACTGATGTACCATGACACCCAGGTCTCGTTGCACCTCACCTATTCCTAATCTGTCATCATTCAGATATTCTGCCTTCCTGTTTTTGCCCCCAAAATGGATAACCTCACATTTATCCACATTATATTGCATTGGCCATGCATTTGCCCACTCACCTAACCTATCCAAGTCACCCTGCAGTCTCTGAGCATCCTCCTCTCCGCTCACACCGCCACCCAGCTTAATGTCATCTGCAAACTTGGATATATTAGATTCAATTCCTTCATCTAAATCATTGATGTATATTGTAAATAGCTGGGGTCCCAGCACTGAGCCCTGCGGCACCCCACTGGTCACCCCTTCGGAAAAGGAGCCGTTTATTCCAACTCTTTGCTGCCTGTCCACCAACCAGTTCTCTATCCACATCAATACATTACCCCCAATACCATGTGCTTTAATTTTGTACATTAATCTCTTGAATGGGACCTTGTCAAAAGCCTTTTGAAAGTCCAAATACACCACATCCAATGGTGCTCCCTTGTCCACTCTACTAGTTACATCCTCAAAAAATTCTAGAAGATTTGTCAAGCTTGATTTCTCTTTCATAAATCCATGTTGAATTGGACTGATCCTGTCACTGCTTTCCAAATGCGCTGCTATTTCATCTTTAATAATTGATTCCAACATTGTCCCCACCAGCGATGTCAGGCTAACCGGACTATAATTCCCCGTTTTCTCTCTCCCTCCTTTTTTAAAAAGTGGTGTTGCATTAGCTACCCTCCAGTCCATAGGAACTGATCCAGAATCAATAGAAGATTGGAAAATGATCACCAATGCATCCACGATTTCTAGGACCACTTCGTTAAGTTTTCTGGGATGCAGCCTTTTAGGCCCTGGGGAGTTATCGGCCTTCAATTCCATCAAATTCCCCAACACAATTTCCTGACTAATGAAGATTTTCTTCAGTTCCTCCTTTTTGCTAGACTCTCGAACCCCTACTATTTCCGGAAGGTTATTTGTGTCTTCCTTTTGAAGACAGATCCAAAGTATTTGTTCAATTGGTCTGTCATTTCTTGGTTCACAATTATAAATTCACGTGAGTCTGACTGCAAAGGACCTATGTTGGCCTTCACTAAACTTTTTCTCTTCATATATCTATAGAAGCTTTTGCAGTCAGTTTTTATGTTCCCTGCAAGCATCCTCATACTCTATTTTTCCCCCTCCTAATTAGACCCTTTGTCCTCCTCTGCTAAATTCTAAATTTCTCCTAGTCCTCAGGTTTGCTGATTTTTCTGGCCAATTTATATGCCTCTTCCTTGGATTTAACACTATCCATAATTTCCCTTGTTAGCCACGGTTCAGGTACCTTCCCCATTTTATTTTTACTCCAGACAGGGATGTACAATTGTCAAAGTTCATCCATGTAATCTATAAATGTCTGCCATTGCCTATCCACTGTCAACCCTTTAAGTATCATTTGACATTCTATCAGAGCCAATTCACGTCTCATACCTTCAAAGTTACCTTTCCTTAAGTTCAGGACCCTAGACTCTGAATTAACACTGTCACTCTCCATCTTAATAAAGATCTCTACCATATTGTGGTCATTCTTCCCCAGGAGACCTCGCACAACAAGATTGCTTTTTAGTCCTCTCTCATTACACAACACCCAGTCGAGGATGGGCAGTTCTAGAGTTGGTTCCTCTACATATTGGTCAAGAAAGCCATCCCTAATACATTCCAGGAAATCCTCCTCCACCGCATTGCTAGCAGCTTGGTTAGCCCAATCTATATATAGATTAAAGTCGCCCATGATAACTGCTGTACCTTTATTGCACACATCGCTAATTTTTTGTTTGATCCCATCCCCAACCTCACTACTACTGTTTTGTGGTCTGTACACAAATCCCACCAGCATTTTCTGCCCTTTGGTATTCTGCAGCTCTACCCATACAGATTCCACATCAACCAAGCTAATGTCCTTTCTTACTATTGCGTTAATTTCCTCTTTAACCAGCAACGCTACCCCATCTCCTTTTCCTTTCTGTCTATCCTTCCTGTATGTTGAATAACCCTGGATGTTGAGTTCCCAGCCTTGGTCACCCTGGAGCCATGTCTCCGTAATCCCAATTATATCATAATTGTTAATAGCTGCCTGCGCAGGTAATTCATCCATCTTATTACAAATACTTCTCGCATTGAAGCACAGAGCCTTCATGCTTGTCTCTTTAACAGTCTTTGTCCCTTTAGAATTTTGCTGTAATGTGGCCCCTTTTGATTTTTGCCTTGGGTTTCTCTGCCCTCCACTTTTACTATTCTCCTTTCTATCTTTTGCTTCTGCCCCCATTTTATTTCCCTCTGTCTCCCTGCATAGGTTCCCATCCACCTGCCATATTAGTTTAACCCCTCCCCAACAGCACTAGCAAAAACTCCCCCTAGGACATTGGTTGCGATCCTGCCCAGGTGTAGACCGTCCTGTTTGTACTGGTCCCACCTCCCCCAGAAACAGTTCCAATGTCCCAGGAATTTGAATCCCTCCCTCTTGCACCACTCCTCAAGCCACGTATTCATCTTAGCTATCCTGATATTTCTACTCTGAGTAGTACGTGGCACTGCTAGCAATCTTGAGATTACTACCTTTGAGGTCCTACTTTTTAATTTGTCGCCCAGCTCCCAAAATTCAGCTTGTAGGACCTTATCCCGCTCTTTACCCATATTGTTGGTTCCTATATGCACCACGACAACTGGCTGTTCACCCTCCCCCTCCAGAATTCCCTGCAGCCACTCCGAGACATCCTTGACCCTTGCACCAGGGAGGCAACATAACATCCTGGAGTCTCGGTTGCAACCGCAAAAACGCCTATCTATCCCCCTTACAATAGAATCTCCTCCCGCTATAGCTCTCCCACTCTTTTTCCTGCCCTCCTGTGCAGCAGAGCCACCCACGGTGCCATGAAGTTGGCTGCTGCTGCCTTCCCCTGGTGAGCCATCTCCCCAAACAATATCCAAAGTGGTATATCTGTTTTGGAGGGAGGTGACCGTAGGGGACTCCTGCACTGCCTTCCTTCTCCTGCTCTGCCTGATGTTCACCCATTCCCTATCTGCCTTTGTAACCTTTATCTGCGGTGTGAACAATTACTGAGCGTGCTATCCACGACATCCTCAGCATTGCGCATGCTCCAGAATGAATCCATCCGCAGGTCCAGTGCCGTCATGCGGTCTAACATGAGCTGCAGCTGGATACACTTCCTGCTCACATAGTCGTCGGGCACAGTGGAAGCGTCCCTGATTTCCCAAATGGCACAGGAGGAGCATGACACGGATCTGGACTCTCCTGCCATGACTTAACCCTTAAAATAACCTAAATTTGGCAACAATGCCAAAGGTTTCTTACTGACAAGATAAGGAAAAAAGAAAAACTACTCACTAATCAACCAGCCAATCATTTACCCTCTTGGCTGTGACATCACACTTTGTTTTCTTTTCCTGCCAGGTCGGGGAGTCAGCACTGATGGGGAAAACAAGACAAAGCAACACCTCCCACTCCCACTTGCCCAAACTCTCCCACTTACCAAACTCTTCCCTTTGCTGCTGCTGCACTCTGTTCAGGTCTGCACAAAGTCCCCTCTTTTTATACTGTTTCTCGCTGACTCACCACTGGCCTGTTTAGGGAACCAGTTTTTACTAGCTGACCAATTAACTAAGCTAGCTTGCTTGTTTGTCTCTGCTTAAACCTACAAGAAACCTATCTGTTTAATATTTCAGTTTTACTTAAACTTGTAATCTTATTTTACCTACTAGAATTGTCACCAGTAATTTACACCAACCTTGAAATAGTTTAAAAGGGATTACCCCTGAAAGTTCTCCCACTTACTAAACTATTTTCTTTGCACTCTGAGCTGTTGCTGCACGCCGACTGAATTGGTTGGCTTCGGGTTTGAGAATTTACATACTTTCGAACCCATCCATCCTTGGGGGTTAATATTTCCCACTTTATGATTGAAGATTATTCATTTTTGTCCCCAAATGACATGTTTCAAAGTGATCACTTCGATTTGTCATTTTATTGCCCATTTTTCACAAATAATTACTGCAGTTTTTTTTATTGATATTGATAGTTCATTTGAAATTTAGCATGGTACAAAAGAAAATATTTAATTGTCATGGTTTCCTTTGGCCCGGAAATTTCTGGGGTTCGTGTGTGCGCAATCGGAGGCGGGTTAGTTGGGAAATTTGAAATATCTTGCAGTGGGTCAGGAATGCAGTGTCATCCCACACCTTTCCCTGGAACACGTTTGCTGGCATGGCAGAGACCCAAACGGCAGAGACAGTAGAGCTAATTTAAATCATTATTAGATACTTGTCAGACCGTTCAGAGTCATTTTATCCAGACTTTTCAAATTTCAGTGGATAACCATGGGAATCTCACAGCTCAAGAACCACATCTGTCAACCTGAGGTGGAAGTTGATTGGCCATTAATCTAGTTGATGAGTGCACAGCATGAAAAGTACAATAAAAACTCCCACCTCACAGCTGGTCACTTTCTTCAGGCAGAAGCTGTTGCTGACTGTATTGCCAGCACAGATTTAGCTTTCTCCAGGCTGCAAGTGTTCCCAGCAAAGTCACCATCCAGTGTCACCTCATTGTTAGAACCTATCGCATCATTGACAGATTGCTTCTGTCATCTCTATCTGACCTGCCATCTATTCTATCAGCATGGGTGTCATTTAAATAGTAAACGAGTAGGAAGAGGAGGGGTGGGGCCGATTAGGGACCAAAATAGAGACCTATGCATGGAGGCAGAGGATATGACTGAGGTACTAAATGAGTACTTTGCATCTGTCTTTATCAAGGAAGAAGATGCTGCCAAAGTCAGTGAAAGAGGAGGTAGTTGAGATACTGGATGGGATAAAAAAAATTAAGGAGTACTGTAATGGCTGGCTATACTAAGTAGATAAGTCACCAGGACCAGCTGGGATGCATCATGGGATGCTGAGGGAAGTTAAAGTGGAAATTGTGGCAGTATTGGCTATAATCTTCCAATCCTCTTGATGGAACTGTGGGTGAGTAAAGAGATGAGTTAGATATGTCATATGAAGAATGTGTACATATACTCCATTATGCCTATGATGACCATTCGGTGGCAGCTGACATCAGTCCCCTTATGAGTGACTGATGTATACCATTTAGCTGTATGATATATAATTAGGTCACCAGGTGACTGAGATGTCCCCCTTTCTCCGACTCCCACCTCCAGTTGTTCAGCAACTCAAGAAACCTCCAAGGCAGCTTCCTCTGCTGATATTAGAGTCGCCAATGATGGCATTCCACCTCCAGTTCTCTTCCTCTCCCTCTTATTGAGGGCTCTCTTTTCCTGCAAAGAGGGAAAGATAAGTTTGAGTGAGTGATGGAATGAGTGTAAGGAATGGATGGGCAACATCTTTAGAGGGAGACTATGAAGAAATGGGGTGCCAAAGCCAAGTGACCTCCTTGTTAGTTGGTAAGATTTCATTAAGATGAGGGTGCATGTGCAGGGTGGTGGGTAAGGTGGGAATGTGATCATGTAGATAGTGAGAGGGATGGGTGGACCCGCCCAGGTACGAAAATTCCAACCAAAGGAAACTGACTAACAGGGTTCTTTTTTTGACAAAAACAATGTATTGTGAAAGCTTTAACAGACTTGTATTTTTAAATTGAGTCCAGCAGTAAAAGTAAGACAGATTATCAGTTGAAATTAGATCATTTGATGTACCCTTGGTTGTTGTTAGTTCGATATCCTCACACTGTTGAGCACCGCGATAGTTCCACCCAGTGTCCTTAATTATGTCATTAACTCAATGTTTAAAAAGGAATATTCTAAGAATAAACAGAAATAGATCACATCTCCTTCAGTCATAACTTTTTGTAATGCATCTGCGCAATCTGCCCAACTTCAACATTACTTTTATTTGGTAAATTAATACAAATTAAGATGCTGCTTTTTACTTGCTAACCAAAGATCAAAAAGGTTGCAAGTCTTTTCTACAGATTTATAGGGGTAATTTTAACCTGGAGGAGTGGGTTTAGGTGCGGGTGAGGAGTTAAAGTCACTGAAAATGTGATCACCTCCGGAAGCAGGCTCCAATGTGCCGATGTCCGTTTTCACTCAGGCGTGTTCGGCTGGTTGCACACAACCCTCTCTGGAGAGGCTGGTTAGTGATTTATATATGCAAATGTGTGAATTCCAGCTATATTTTAATAGGTATTTAAATTTAATGTCACATCCATGGGTTTCCCGGTCTTCCTGAAACTCTCCATTGAAACCAAGGTGAGAAGACAATGGCAATTTATGGGGCTCATTAAAAGGCAGGCAAATACAACAATGCATACTCACCACTTACAACTGCTTTCTTACCTCTCACTGGGAAAGAGTTTCTTAAGAGTTCTTGCAGTGAGAGGTTATTTTCTGAAATTTAGAGGTATTGAGACTCCGATCAGGCTGGGTGACAACTTGGCTGCCTTAAATTGGACCTTGGACAAGCAGAGGGGTCAAGTTTGCAGGAGGCACTACCCATGAAACAGGGCTAACAGACAGAGGCTGAGTTTCGTTGACCTCTCAGAAGAGCAGTGCTTCCGGAAGCTCAGCTTTTCACATCAGATGGCCACACAATACCAGTGGCTGTGAAATTCACCACCGCCCTCAACATTTTTGCCTCAGGATCCTTCCAGGGCTCTTCCGAAGACATAGCCAGGATCTTCCAGTCAGCTGCACATAAATGCATAAGGCAGGTTACTGATGGATTGTTTGCCAGAGCCAGCAATTATGCGACCTTCGCCTGTGCTGGCATCAGCCAGAATGAGTGGGTGCTTCAGTTTGCGTCTCTGGCTGGCTTGTCAGGTACAGGACGTCATTGACTGCTCACACATGACAATCCATCTATTCCAAAATCAACAAAGAGTATTCATAAACCCAAAGCGGTTCCGTTCCATCGATGTTCAGCTGGTGTGCAACCACAAGAAAAGGTTTAAACAGGTATGCGCCAGATTCCAGGGGAACTACCATGATACTTTCATCTTTTAAGATTGAATTTTGTCTCTGAACAACAGACAATTTGGAAACACAAAGACAGAGAACGATAAACACCCAGATCAAGAAAAGGCTTTTACCCTGACACGTGACTAGTTGCCAAGTCACCATGTACCACAGTCAAACAGAAAAATTGGTCTACAAACTTCTAGTACAATAAACAAGGCTTGTCGAACAGAGTTGGAGGCCAAAACGTTTAGAAGCGGGGTCAACACCTAAGTACATCGCCTCAGCAAACTTGCTTCTGTGCATTATGTTGTGTGCAGAGGTAACCAAATAGTATCAGCATGGGACATGTTTCTCGTAAAGGTCAGAAACATCTCAGAGGCCCACAGCCATGCAGGAAGTCTAGAGAGCTGAAAGTGATCACTCTGGGTCTGTGAACCAGGTTGTATTATTTGCATGTCATCTAGTCATTTAATATAACACTGTAGAACAGTTATATAAAACCTAATACTGTTATTAGTCAATTCAAATAAAACTTGTTGAATAAAAGCTACTCAGTCTGCAATCAAAGCAGAAGTACTGTCGCTAGACTAACAACCCTTCGTTGCGACGGTAAGCATGGGAAAAATTCACTAACACAGTTCAAGCTCCCTGACCTCTATAGACCTGCAAGCGGTCTTAAGGAGTCACTGCTAGGATACAAAGGATACCCCCTTCAAACTTGAGTGATGACACCCGTGAGAAACCCAACCACTGAAGCTCAAGAACGGGACAACGAATGCCATATGACAACCAGATGTGTTATTGAGCAAGCAATCGGCATGCTCAAGATATGTTTAATGTGCCTGGACGGATCTGGAGGCACCCGTCAGTACTCGCTAGTGAAGGTCTCCAGAATGATCGTAGTGCGTGATGCTCTGTATAACATTGCAGAGCCGTGAGGATTGGAGCTGCAGGAGGAATAAGGCACTGAGCTTAGGTTGTCTGTGAACGGATCCGAGGAGGAGGAAGAGGAAGAGCAAGGTTAACCCAATGCAGCACCAACTACTCTCATTGCTGCCCGAACTGCCAGTGAGTCTCTTATAGCTGTAGTTACCAGCACTGGACCAATGTGACAATCACATCCAATGGACACTCTCATCACCCTTCTGACAATCCCAATCCCATTCACACAAAGCAGTCCTGTAACCAACCAATCCTCACATTGGTCCCGTCAATTCATATCTTCCCATTCATCAACAAGCAACTGAAAAAAAGAGTTGCCACCCAGCAACTAAGAATGGTCAACAGGTGAATGTTGTGCATAGTAATACATTTTGTGTGATTCTATGAAACATTCGAAGCTTAACAATGGAAACTTCACAACATAACATTTTATCATATACTCATGTGCATACCTGCGTGCAACTACAACGCTTTACTCTTCCTTTTCCTTCAGCTTTGTACATGGTGTAACCCCTGTGGCTTCAGCAGAGGTAGAGACAGGCAGCACAGATCTCTGCTCTGACTGTTATGATGTTCTTGACTGACGACCTCTGGGTGAGGGCCCCACCAAAGACTGCTCTACCTGCACATGTGCAAGGGCAGACTTGGCCATCGGGAGAGGAGGAAGCATGTTGTGTATTGGATGGAGGGGCTGTAATGGATGAGAAGTGAAAATGCTTTGAATGGAATTCCCATATCCTGTCCACTTTCGCTATCATCCCTCTCCAGGGCCAGCCACACTTCATAAGAATATAAGAAATAGGAGCAGGAGTCGGCCGTACAGCCTCTCGAGCCTGCTCCACCATTTAATACGATCAGTAAGAAACCTTTGGCATTGTTGCCAAACGAGGTTATTTTAAGGGTTAAGTCATGGCAGGAGAGCCCAAACCCGTGTCATGCGCCTCCTGTGCCATGTGGGAAATCAGGGACACTTCCAGTATCCCTGACGACTATGTGTGCAGGAAGTGTATCCAGCTGCAGCTCCTGTTAGACCGCATGACGGCACTGGAGCTGCGGATGGATTCACTTTGGAGCATGCACGATGCTGAGGATGTCGTGGATAGCACATTCAGTGAGTTGTTCACACCGCAAATAAAGTTTACAAAGGCAGATAGGGAATGGGTGACCATCAGGCAGAGCAGGAATAGGAAGGCAGTGCAAGAGTCCCCAGCGGTCATCTCCCTCCAAAAAAGATATACGCTTTGGATATTGTTGGGGGAGATGGCTCACCAGGGGAAGGCAGCAGCAGCCAAGTTCATGGCAACATGGGTGGCTCTGCTACACAGGAGGGCAGGAAAAAGAGTGGGAGAGCTATAGTGGTAGGGAATTCTATTGTAAGGGGGATAGATAGGCACTTCTGCGGTCGCAACCGAGGCTCCAGGATAGTATGTTGCCTCACTGCTGCAAGGGTCAAGGATGTCTCGGAGTGGCTGTAGGGCATTCTGGAGCGGGAGGGTGAACAGTCAGTTGTCGTGGTGCATATAGGTACCAAAGATATAGGTAAAAAAGCAGGATGAGGTTCTACAAGCTGAATTTAGGCAGCAAGGAGATAAATTTAAAAAGTAGGACCTCAAAGGTAGTAACCTCAAGATTGCTAGCAGTGCCATGTGCTAGTCAGAGTAGAAATAGTAGGATAGCTAAGATGAATATGTTGCTTGAGGAGTGGTTCAAGAGGGAGGGATTCAAATTCCTGGGACATTGGAACCGGTTCTGGGGGAGATGGGACCAGCACAAACCGGACAGTCTGCACCTGGGCAGGACCGGAACCAATATCCTAGGGGGAGTGTTCATGAGTGCTGTTGGGGAGGAGTTAAACTAATATGGCAGGTGGATGGGAACCTATGCAGGGAGACAGAGGGAAATAAAATGGGGGCAGAAGCAAAAGATAGAAAGGAGAATAGTAAAAGTAGAGGGCAGAGAAACCCAAGGCAAAAATCAAAAAATGCCACATTACAGCAAAATTCTAAAGGGACAAAGACTGTTAAAAAGACAAGCCTGAAGGCTGTGTGTCTCAATGCGAGGAGTATTCGTAATAAGGTGGATGAATTAACTGCGCAGGCAGCTATTAACGATTATGATATAATTGGGATTACGGAGACATGGCTCCAGGGTGACCAAGGCTGGGAACTCAACATCCAGGGTTATTCAACATTCAGGAAGGATAGACAGAAAGGAAAAGGAGATGGGGTAGCGTTGCTGGTTAAAGAGGAAATTAACGCAATAGTAAGAAAGGACATTAGCTTGGATGATATGTAATCTGTATAGGTAGAACTGCAGAATACCAAAGGGCAGAAAACGCTTGTGGGAGTTATGTACAGACCATCAAACAGTCGTAGTGAGGTTGGGGATGGGATCAAACAAGAAATTAGGGATACGTGCATTAAAGGTACAGCAGTTATCATGGGCAACTTTAATCTACATATAGATTGGGCTAACCAACCTGGTAGCAATGCGGTGGAGGAGGATTTCCTGGAATGTATTAGGGATGGCTTTCTAGACCAATATGTCGAGGAACTAACTGGAGAGCTGGCCATCCTAGACTGGGTGTTGTGTAATGAGAGAGGACTAATTAGCAACTTTGTTGTGTGAGGTCCCCTGGGGAAAAGTGACCATAATATGGTAGAATTCTTTATTAAGATGGAGAGTGACAGTGTTAATTCAGAGACTAGGGTCCTGAACTTAAGGAAAGGTTTCTTCGAAGGTATGAGAGGTGAATTGGCTAGAATAGACTGATAATGAAAGGGTTGACAGTGGAGGCAATGGCAGATATTTATAGATTACATGGATGAACTTCAACAATTGTACACCACTGTCTGGAGTAAAAATAAAACGGGGAAGCTAGCTCAACCGTGGCTAACAAGGGAAATTACCGATAGTGTTAAATCCAAGGAAGAGGCATATAAATTGGCCAGAAAAATCAGCAAACCTGAGCACTGGAAGAAGTTTAGAATTCAGCAGAGGAGGACAAAGGGTTTAATTAGGAGGGGGAAATAGAGTACGAGAGGAAGCTTGCAGAGAACATAAAAACTGACTGCAAAAGCTCTCTAAATATGTGAAGATAAAAAGATTAGTGAAGACCAACATTGGTCCTTTGCAGTCAGAATCAGGTGAATTTATAATGGGGAACAAAGAAATGACAGACCAATTGAACAAATATTTTGTATTTGTCTTCACTAAGGAAGCCACAAATAACCTTCCAGAAATACTAGGGGTTCGAGGATCGAGCAAAAAGGAGGAATTGAAGGAAATCCTGATTAGTCAGGAAATTGTGTTAGGGAAATTGATTGGATTGAAGGCTGATAAATCCCCAGGGCCTGATAGGCTGCATCCCAGAATACTTAAGGAAGTGACCCGAGAAATTGTGGATGCATTGGTAATCATTTTCCAATAGTCTATTGACTCTGGATCAGTTCCTATGGACTGGAGGGTAGCTAATGTAACATTACTTTTGAAAAAAGGAGGGAGAGAGAAAACAGAGAACTATAGACCGGTTAGCCTGACATCGGTTGTGGGGAAAATTTTGGAATCAATTATTAATGATGAAATAGCAGCGCATTTGGAAAGCAGTGACAGGATCGGACCAAGTCAGCATGGATTTATGAAAGGGAAATCATGCTTGACAAATCTTCTATAATTTTTTGAGGATGTAACTAGTAAAGTGGACAAGGGAGAACCAATGGATGTGGTGTATTTGGACTTTCAAAAGGCTTTTGACAAGGTCCCACACAAGAGATTAGTGTGCAAAATTAAAGCACATGGTATTGAGGGTAATGTATTGATGTAGATAGAGAACTGGTTGGCAGACAGGAAGCAGAGAGTTGGAATAAACGGGTCCTTTTCTGAATGGCAGGCAGTGACTAGCGGGGTGCCGCAGGGTTCAGTGCTGGGACCACAGTTATTTACAATATATATCAATGATTTAGATGAAGGAATTGAGTGTAATATCTCCAAGTTTGCAGATGACAGTAAGCTGGGTGGCTGTGTGAACTGTGAGGAGGATGCTAAGAGGTTGCAGGGTGACTTTGACAGGTTAGGTGAGTGGGCAAATGCATGGCAGATGGAGTATAATGTAGATAAATGTTAGGTTATCCACTTTGGTGGCAAAAACAAGAAGACAGAATATTATCTGAAGGGTGACAGATTAGGAAAAGCGTATGTGCAACGGGACCTGGGTGTCATGGTACATCAGTCATTGAAGTTTGACATACAGGTACAGCAGGCGGTGAAGAAGGCAAATGGCATGTGGCCTTCATAGCTAGAGGATTTGAGTATAGGAGCAGAGAGCTCTTACTGCAGTTGTCCAAGGCCTTGGTGAGTCCACACCTGGAATATTGTGTTCAGTTTTGGTCTCCTAATCTGAGGAAGGAGATTATTGCTATTGAGGGAGTACAGCGAAGGTTCACCAGATTGATTCACGGGATGACAGGACTGACATATGAGGAGAAACTGGATTAACTGGGTTTGTATCCACTGGAGTTGAGAAGAATGAGAGGGGATCTCATAGAAACATATAAAATTCTGACGGATTGGACAGGTTGGAGGCAGGAAGAATGTTCCCGTTGCTGGGGAGTTCCAGAACCAGGGGTCACAGTCTAAAAATAAGGGGTAAGCCATTTAGGACCGAGATGAGGAGAAAGTTCTTCACTCAGAGAGTGGTTAACCAGTAGAATTCTCTACCGCAGAAAGTTATTGAGGCCAGTTCATTAGGTATATTCAAAAGGAAGTTAAATATGGCCCTTATAGCCAAAAGGATCAAGGGGTATGGAGAGAAAGCAGGAAAGGGGTACTGAGGTTGAATGATCAGCCATGATCTTACTGAATGGCGGTGCAGGCTCGAGAGGCCGAATTGCCTACTCCTGCACCTAGTTTCTATGTTTCTATTTTTCTATGGCTGATCCGATCATGGATTCAGGTTCACTTCCCTGCCCACTCCCCATAACCCCTTATTCCCTTATCGTTTGAGAAACTGTCTATTTCTGTCTTAAATTTATTCAGTGTCCCAGCTTCTATAGTTCTTTGAGGCAGCAAATTCCACAGATTTACAACCTTCTGAGAGAAGAAATTTCTCCTCATCTCAGTTTTAAATGGGCGGCCCCTTATTCTAAGATCATGCCCTCAAGTTCTAGTCTCCCCCAACAGTGGAAACATCCTCTCTGCATCCACCTTGTTAAGCCCCCTCATAATCTTATATGTTTCGATAAGATCACCTCTTATTCTTCTGAATTCCAATAACTCTGCTAACAAGCAGCTTGGTTCATATCATTGCGGTGCTGCAAGGCTAACGCTAAGGTGTCAGCCGTCCTATTGAAGGTGAAGAACATATTGGCATCCAATAGAAGGATCAGTTTCAGAGCTTAACTCTCGTAGTAGAGAGATTATCTTAGGAATGTACGAGAAACAAGTCCTAGATAAAGTCAGAATTTAAGTCTGAGTCTGAGTCAGGCAGACAAACAGTCTGAAGTTGTAGCGAGTTCAAATGTAGATCAAGTGCATCCTTGGAGAAAAACTCTCCTCAGGCTCAGCCTAGAATGAGTGAGTTTGTTAAGTCATTTTACTAACCACTTCTGAAATATGTGGAACTTTCAACAGCTGCTGTCTGGATTTAGCTTTAATGTAAAACAATGCAGTGCTCAATAATTGCTGTTTGGGCAAAACGTGTCTGTATGAGTTGAATCATTTTTGGATGTATCTTGTTTGGAATCTTATTGAACTCAGTCAGGTTGGAATGAAGAGGCCCGAGGACCAAACTAAATTCATATTCTGACCTGATGATAATTTGATTGAGCTGCAGGCACTAATCAGCACCCGGTAGCAGTTCACCTGTTGGGGCCTTACCAATTTTGGCCTGCAAGGGCCCACAGGTAAGTCTGCGAAAGGCAGGGGTTGAGAGGCAACAGCTCGCAGTTGTTATATCGATTCAGGAGAAGCATTCCTGCTCCTGCCAACTCAACAAAATTAAATTCTCATGACCCGAAAACTAGTAGTCAAAACAAGCAGAGGACCCTCATTCAATATTGAAATGAGGTCTGCTTGTGGCCACCTAGAAAATAAGCATAACCAATTTCGCAGTGTCCCGAATGTCCATGCAGAACAGCTGTGGGCCTCTGTTCTGCTAAATTGCTTATCATTACAATCGTTTTGAATACATAAAATGGTTTAACATTAAATTTAAATCCCAGTGTTTTTAAGCATATGAATTTCAGAGATTCGGTTTTTGAAAAACATGATACAGTGTACTTTTCTTTGGCAAGTATTACAGAATTTGCTTTTAGAACAAATGAACAAATGCAGCAAACACTGACCATGTTTATTTTGATTTATCTCTGCATTTGGTGTTTGAGATTATGAGCCAGAAATGCGTGTTGTCAGCTTTAGTTTATTAAAGATTAAAAGAAGAACTTTCTCTGCATCATTTTTAACAGTGTTAGCTCATTGCATGAGTAATAGGCAACTTTTAAAATATAGTTCATTTTTATACATTTTTTAATACCTTTCACCAATATTTCCAGCAAATACACTGGATGAATGTTGTTGAATTGTTATTTATGTCTGCTCAGTAAATAAACCTTTTGAGTCCCAGTCTCTTCCAGTCATTAAAGTAAGCACTCAGCAGCTGTTCTTGGAGGTCTGATTTGACCTTGACTGTAAAATTTGGAAAAAGTTATTTTTTTCTAATCACAATATGTCCTTTATGTCCCTGTAGCAAGTGTGAGATATTACAGCAGTGGATAGTGTACTCTGATGATAGTGTACTCTGACTGGTGTATAGATCCCAAAGATTTTATTAACTCTGCTAAATGTCAATCATATCAAATGTGATTATGATAAAAAGTGTCCATTATACTTGAGCAGACATACTCCAGGCAACAATTTTGGTGATAATGCATGAGCAGTGCATGCAAAAATATTGAATATCATATTAGTACACCGTCAGATAAATACTTGTCAATCAGTTATTACGCTAAACATCCGTAAGACAAAGGTCCTTCACCAACCTAACCCCACCACAAAGTACTGCCCCCCAGTCATCAAAATCCACGGCTCGGCCTTGGACAACGTGGACCATTTTCCATTCCTTGGAGTCTACTATCAGCAAGGGAAGACATCGATGATGAGGTCTAACATAGCCTCCAATGTGCCAGCACAGCCTTCGGTCGCCTGAGGAAGAGAGTGTTTGAAGACCAGGATCTCAAATCTAGCACCAAGCTTATGGTCTACAGGGCAGTAGTGATACCTGCCCTCCTATATGGCTCAGAGACATGGACTATATACAGCAGACACATCAAAGCACTGGAGGAGTACCAGCAGTGCTGCATCCACAAGATCCTGCAAATCCCCTGGGAGAATAGACATACCAACGTCAATGTTCTCGCTCAGGCCAACATTCCTAGCATCGAAACGTTTGAGCACACTCGACCAGCTCCGTTGGACGGGCCACATTGTCTGCATGCCCGACACGAGACTCCCTAATCAAGTGCTCTACTCAGAACTCCTAGACGGCAAGCGAGCCCCAGGTGGGAAGAGGAAACGCTTCAAGGACACCCTCAAAACCTCCTTGATAAAGTGCAACAACCCCACCGGCACCTGGGAATCGCTGGCCCAAGACCACCCAAAGTGGAGGAAGAGCATCTGGGAGGGCACTGATCACCTCAAGTCTCATCGCCGAGAGCATGCAGAAACCAAGCACAGACTGAGGAAGGAGCGTGCGGCAAACCTTTCCTTCAACCACTATCTGTCCCACCTGTTACAGAGACTGTAATTCCTGTATTGGACTGTACAGCCACTTGAGAACTCACTTTTAGAGTGGAAGCAAGTCTTCCTCGATTCCGAAGGACTGCCTATGATGATAATCTGTTGAGCTTCACCAGTTTTGGCAGCTCATTTTTTTAGGTACACCTGGTACTGCTCCTGGCATGCTCCTCTACACTCCTCATTGAACCATGGTTGGTTCCCTAGCTTGATGGTAATGTGAAGGATAAACTAAACTGAGGTTACAGATTGTGGTAGAATACAATTCTGCTGCAGCTCATGAACCACAGCGCCTCATGGATGCCCAGTTTTGAGCTGCTAGATCTGTTCTGAATCCATCACATTTAGCATGGTGGTAGAGCCACACAACATGATAGAGGATGTCCTCAGTGTGAAAACGGGATTTCGTCTCCACATTGACTGTGTGGTGATCACTGCTACCAATGCTGTCCTGGACAGATGCATCTTGTTTTTGAAGCCGAGCATCGAGTTGTTGTGCTTGTGTCCAGCCGAGCTTGCGATCCTGCCCGGCCAGGCACTGCTTCGACCTGTGCTTCGAGCTTGGTCAGCATCCGAAATGGGCGTTTTGTGCAGGGCACAACAGCCAGCTAGAAATCACCATTTGTCACAGGTGACCCAAGAGAATCATTGTACAAACAAGCAAATAACGCATGCGCAGATCAGGGTGTGGTCTGATCTTAGGGCATCACCCAGCCCTGTGGAGCAAAGCAGAGAGGAAAGGTGATAGTGATTTAAGTATTTATCTGCATAATAATAATAATGGGTGCAATTTTTAGCATGCCTGATGTGATAAGGGCATTGGCCATACATGGTATGCTGAGGCGATAAATAATTCAACGCTGATATCAGGGAGACAGATTGATGGGGAGGAGGCCTTGGCCTCAGTGAGTTTACAGGGAGAAGCGTTCATACCTGCAATTGAGTGAGGCAGACTGCATTCCAGGCTGCAATTCAGAAAGGAGGTCATCATTGAAATCTGCCAACTAATCAGGGCAGATATACGGCCAAGAAGTGGAAGGAGGACTGCCCTACCTGTAGAAGTAAAGATAATAATGGCACTTGCTTTCTATGCTACAGCATCATTTAAAGCATCAACTGGGGACATATGCTCGATCTCGCAGCACGCCATCCATTGCTGCATTCGCCAGGTGACTGCTGCACTGTATGCCAAAACGGACCAGTTCATCACTTTCCCTATGACCACGCAGGCAATGAGAGACACGAATGTGGTGTTCTCCAGAATTGCTGACTTCCCCAGGGTAGAGGATGCCATTACCTGTACCCACATTGCCTTGAGAGCACCCTTGCAAGATTCCGAAGTTTACCGCAACAGGAAAGGATTCCACTCCCTAAATGGGCAGCTGGTGTGCCATGATCTGCAGCGGATCATGGCAGTGGATGCCAAATATCTCAGTAGCATCACTGATGCTTCCATCTTACGTGAGAACGTTATAATAACCATGTTTCAAGAGCTGCCAGACGGGCAGAGCTGGTTTCTCGGGGACAAATGTCACAGGCTTGCCACCTGGCTTATGACCCCCCTACGCAAACCCTGTTCTGAGGGAGAATGTCAATACAATATGTCCCACATCACAACATGGAGCATCATTTAGAGGACAATTGGCGTTTTAAAGCAGCATTTCCAATGTCTGGCCCACTCTGGAGGCTACCTGCAATTCTCCGCTCACCATATCGCTCAGTTCACTGTCGTGTGCTGCATGCTGCATAACTTGGCCATTGTGAGGTGACAGGTACTGGGTATTGAAGATCCTCTTGAAGGGAGAAGGAGGGATGAGGATTCAGAGGAGGCTGATGAGGAGGAGGAGGAGCACCAGCAGAAGGAGGAACCACCTCAAGCCATAGGATGATGGCGGAGGAGGGTGGGCCGACCAAGGGCACTTACAATTTATCCCTTACAGCTATAAGAGTTGCAAATAGATGGTCAGAATTATGCTGAAGGAAGTGAACTAATCAGTATCAGGAGGGTCTGAGAAATTGACTATGTATGTAACACTTGCTTACATAGGTATAGCACACTTATAATGCATTAAACCGTATCCTTAATCTTAGTAGCACAAAAAGCTGAAGTTAGCAGTTTTTGATTCAAAGTCTCTGAGCAAGAGATAAGGAAGCCAATATTTTGGTACAGCCAAACTAGACATCGTATAAACTGGGTTAGAGGGCAAAATGGAACAACACACTAATGGGAGATGGACAATTGCATATACCACTCAGAGCCAGTCTGATAAGGGTCGACAAATCAATGTAACTCCGCTGATAGCAATAGACCTATCAATGATTTTGTAGGAGGGTAGCTCCTCTCCAAAACCTGTATAAATTATGCTTGAAAACTCTTGTATTTCGGAGGTTTATAATGAACCTTCCCGTGCATTGCTCATAATAAAGCAGGTAAACCTGGAGGTTTTGTTTGTTTACTTCCGTGGTCGTTATGCAGTGGGAGCTGGGTGAGGTGTCGATTAACTATATCAGTTAATCCACCCCGAGGAAGAGAAGCCTTCCTTTTACTCCAACAGACGGGCGAGGTGTCGACTACCTATATCAGGTAGTCCGCCCGAGGGAGAGAATCCTCCTTTTTACCCCTACATTTGGCGCAGCGAGCAGAGTACAGACCCTTCGACCTGGATGATGTGACAGCTGAATAGCAGTGAGTATGATTGTATGCCACCTGCAGCTGTAGCATTGACGAGGAAGGAGGTAATCTGTATAAAGTATTAGAAGGGGTAATCTGTAGAAAAAGTTAGAGCGAACCGTGGAAGGACGAAAACCAAGGTTGGGGATAGGTGTATTGCCTGAAAAAGAAGGAATACAAACTAAAAAGTGGGGTGGGACCCCAGGATGTTTAGGAAAACTGGCCAGTGGGATAAAATAAAGACCAAGGGGCGCCTCTGGAATATAGACCAAAAGGGTCCCGGGTATAAGTGCTAACAGGGAAAAGACAAAAAAAGAAAAATGCTGAAAAAACATTGAATTCACAAAGGACAGCTTGTTTTTATGAAGCTGCAGCTGCTAAAAAGGAAAACAAATAATAACTTACAAGTTAAACCCGACACAGAAGCTGCAGCTTTGTGATGAGAAAGAAAAATAAAAATGTTTAACATAGACTGGAGGAAGGCCATCAAAATATTATTAATTTTGGATTCAATGGGGGGAAAAGATCTAAGCTATGTGAACTCAGCAAAGGAAGGAAATAAACTGGGAATTAGAAATTGTTGCTGAGAGGACTATGACTTTTTTTTACAAAAGGTGGAACCGGCACGGAGGTTTATATTTTGTGCCGAGAGAAATAAAACACACGATGTGCTCAGTGAACGGGACTGTAAAAAACAAAATGTTGGAATGTATATAGCTTGTGTGAAAATTGGATTTCAGTAAACAAAATAGCTATTAAAAAATTGTGGTCTTGTTTAAAATCAATTTTTTTTAAAATCGATTGCAAGTATTTAAATTGGAAGTTTAGAAAAATTGGAGTTTAATCTAAAATGCTGTCGTTCCTGATGAGAAGGTTTTATTTAAAGCTAATTATGACAGCTTTACTAATGATTTCTGCTGTTTTAGCGGATTCCTAATTTCTAAGCAAGTTTCGGAGACACAAATTCTGATGATTACGTAAAGTCACGTAATGATGTCAGGCCTTCTTGCAAACCTGTAAACAAGTTAACCCTTTACATTGACAGCTGTTTTATACTGGACATTATTAATTTGGGTTTCTTAATAAAAGAAATGAAAAAGCAAGGATAGCAGCCAGAAGACTCACCTGACAGACAGAGGAAATGGGGGGATAGTCAGAATAAAAATAAAATGAAGAAAGCCTATGTAATAATACTCGCCTGCTACAAAAGACAGAAAGATACTCAAAGCAAATTCAAGAGTTAGAAACTAAGATAAATAAGCTGGAAGAGATAAAGACGGGACCAGCCGGATAGTGCAGTGCGCAGCCATAGCACCATCACCTACGGCAATAGAGCCGATGTACCCCACGGAGGGTAAGTGTAGTCCACAAACCCAACCTAATAGTAAACCAGGCTGGAATTATGAGTGCGGAGTGGAGTGGCCCCGGTACATGATAAATTGGCACAAAGGGACACTAGAGGTACACAATGGGGAATGGCAGAATAAGGGAAGAGCGGATCGAGAAAAAATGAAAAGATTGGAATTCCTCAAATATGGGATGGAAGGCTGCTGGGGACCAATTAGAACCAATTGGAGTAGAATACTGAATGTGACTCAAAAGACAGGCGAAAGGGTAGGTGAGTACAGGGAACAAAAGTGGATTGAATACAAAGATCACTCTGGGGCGAATAACCCCAACAAAAATGATGCAGCATTCTTGAAAATGTTTAAAGACGGACTAGGAGAAGCACATCAAAAGATAATGGAACTTTGCAGTAGAGGAGTTAAAGTTAGAACAACAGGAGAAGATAGCTAAAATAACAGCAGTAACGTTAACAGCAGAGGCGAAAGGAGAGGAGACATACCCCCGCACAGCTCCCCTGATATGCTTTAGCTGCAATAAGGGAGGAGGCACAGGAAACATACAAACACAGAAACATAGAAAATAGGTGCAGGAGTAGGCCATTTGGCCCTTCGAGCCTGCGCCACCATTCAATGAGTTCATGGCTGAACATGCAACTTCTGTACCCCATTCCTGCTTTCTCGCCATACCCCTTGATCCCCCTAGTAGTAAGGACTATATCTAACTCCTTTTTGAATATATTTAGTGAATTGGCCTCAACAACTTTCTGTGGTAGAGAATACCACAGGTTCACCACTCTGGGTGAAGAAGTTTCTCCTCATCTCGGTGCTAAATGGCTTACCCCTGATCCTTAGACTGTGACCCCTGGTTCTGGACTTCCCCAACATTGGGAGCATTCTTCCTGCATCTAACCTATCTAAACCCATCAGAATTTTAAATGTTTCTATGCGATCCCCTCTCATTCTTCTGAAATCCAGTGAATACAAGCCCAGTTGTTCCAGTCTTTCTTGATATGTCAGTCCCGCCATCCCGGAAATCAGTCTGGTGAACCTTCGCTGCACTCCCTCAATAACAAGAATGTCCTTCCTCAAGTTAAGAGACCAAAACTGTACACAATACTTCAGGTGTGGCCTCACCAAGGCCCTGTACAACTGTAGTAACACCTCCCTGCCCCTGTACTCAAATCCCCTCGCCATGAAGGTCAACATGCCATTTGCTTTCTTAACTGCCTGCTGTACCTGCATGCCAACCTTCAATGACTGATGTACCATGACACCCAGGTCTCGTTGCACCTCCCCTTTTCCTAATCTGTCACCATTCAGATAATAGTCTGTCTCTCTGTTTTTACCTCACATTTATCCACATTATACTTCATCTGCCATGCATTTGTCCGCTCATCTAACCTATCCAAGTCATTCTGCAGCCTCATAGCATCCTCCTCGCAGCTCACACTGCCACCCAGCTTAGTGTCATCCGCAAATTTGGAGATACATTTAATCCCCTCATCTAAATCATTAATGTACAATGTAAACAGCTGGGGCCCCAGCACAGAACCTTGCGGTACTCCACTAGTCACTGCCTGCCATTCGGAAAAGTACCCATTTACTCCGACTCTTTGCTTCCTGTCTGCCAATTTGTTCTCAATCCACGTCAGCACACTACCGCCAATCCCATGTGCTTTAACTTTGTACATTAATCTCTTGTGTGGGACCTTGTCGAAAGCCTTCTGAAAGTCCAAATACACCACATCAACTGGTTCTCCCTTGTCCACTCTACTGGAAACATCCTCAAAAAATTCCAGAAGATTTGTCAAGCATGATTTCCCTTTCACAAATCCATGCTGACTTGGACCTATCATGTTACCTCTTTCCAAATGCGCTGCTATGACATCCTTAATAATTGATTCCATCATTTTATCCACTACCGATGTCAGACTGACCCGTCGATAATTCCCTGTTTTCTCTCTCCCTCCTTTTTTAAAAAGTGGGGTTACATTGGCTATCCTCCACTTCATAGGAACTGATCCAGAGTCTATGGAATGTTGGAAAATCACTGTCAATGCATCTGCTATTTCCAAGGCCACCTCCTTAAGTACCCTGGGATGCAGACAATCAGGCCCTGGGGATTTATCGGCCTTCAATCCCATCAATTTCCCCACTAATAAGAATTTCCCTCAGTTCCTCCTTCTTACTAGACCCTCTGAACCCGTTTATATCCAAAATGTTGTTTGTGTCCTCCTTAGTGAATACCGAACCAAAGTACTTGTTCAATTGGTCTGCCATTTCTTTGTTCCCTGTTATGACTTCCCCTGATTCTGACTGCAGGGGACCTACGTTTGTCTTTACTAACCTTTTTCTCTTTACATATCTATAGAAGCTTTTGCAGTCTGTTTTAATGTTCCCTGCAAGCTTCCTCTCGCACTCTATTTTCCCTGCCCTAATCAAACCCTTTGTCCTCCTCTGCTGAGTTCTAAATTTCTCCCAGTCCCCGGGTTCGCTGCTATTTCTGGCCAATTTGTATGACACTTCCTTGGCTTTAATACTATCCCTGATTTCCCTTGATAGCCACGGTTGAGCCACCTTCCCTTTTTTATTTATACGCCAGACAGGGATGTACAATTGTTGTCGTTCATCCATGCGGTCTTTAAATGTCTGCCATTGCCCATCCACTGTCAACCCCTTAAGTATCATTCACCAATTTAGCCTAGCCAATTCACGCCTCATACCTTCAAAGTTACCCTTCTTTAAGTTCTGGACCATGGTCTCTGAATTAACTGTTTCATTCTCCATCCTAATGTAGAATTCCACCATATTATGGTAACTCTTCCCCAAGGGGTCTCGCACAATGAGATTGCTAATTAATCCTCTCTCATTACACAACACCCAGTCTAAGATGGCCTCCCACCTCGTTGGTTCCTCGACATATTGGTCTAGAAAACCATCCCTTATGCAGTCCAGGAAATCCTCCTCCACCGTATTGCTTCCAGTTTGGTTAGCCCAATCTATATGTATATTCATGTCACCCATGATAACTGCTGCACCTTTATTGCATGCACCCCTAATTTTCTGTTTGATGCCCTCCCCAACATCACTACTACTGTTTGGAGGTCTGTACACAACTCCCACTAACGTTTTTTGCCCTTTGGTGTTCTGCAGCTCTACCTATATAGATTCCACATCATCCAAGCTAATGTCCTTCCTAACTGTTGCATTAATCTCCTCCTTAATCAGCAATGCTACCCCACCTCCTTTTCCTTTCATTCTATCCTTCCTGAATGTTGAATACCCTTGGATGTTGAGTTCCCAGCCCTGATCATCCTGAAGCCACGTTCTGTAATCCCAATCACATCATATCTGTTAACATCTATTTGCACAGTTGATTCATCCATCTTATTACGGATACTCCTTGCATTAAGACAAAAAGCCTTCAGGCTTGTTTTTTTAACACCCTTTGTCCTTTTAGACTTATGATGTAGTGTGGCCCATTTTTGTTTCTTGCCTTTGTTTACTCGGCCTTCCACTATTGCTTTTTACCTTTCTACCATCTGTTTCTGACACCATATTACTTCGCCCTGTCTCGCTGCATAGGTTCCCATCCCCCTGCCATATTCGTTTAAACACTCCCGAACTGCATTAGCAAATGTTACCCCCAGGACATCATTTCCAGTCCTGCCCAAGTGCAGACCATCCCTTTTGTACAGGTCCCACTTCCCCCAGAACTGGTTCCAATGTCCCAGGAATTTGAATCCCTCCCTCTTGCACCACTTCTCAAGCCAGGTATTTATTCTAACTATCCTGCTCCCTCTACTCTGATTAGCACGTGGCACTGGTAGTAATCCAGAGATTACTACCTTTTGAGGTCCTACTTTTTAATTTAACTCCTAGCTCCCTAAATTCAGCTTGTAGGACCTCTTCCCGCTTCTTACCTATATCGTTGGTACCTACATGTACCACGACAACTGGCTGTTCACCCTCCCTCTCCAGAATGCTCTGCAGCCGCTCCGAGACATCCTTGACCCTTGCACCAGGGAGGCAACATACCATCCTGGAGTCTCGGTTGTGGCCGCAGAAACTCCTATCTATTCCCCTTACAATAGAGTCCCCTATCACTATAGCTCTCCCACTCTTTTTCCCGCCCTTCTGCGCAGCAGAGCCACCCATGGTGCCATGAACCTGTCTGCTGGTGCCTTCCCCTGGTCAGTCATCTCCCCCAACAGTATCCAAAACGGTATATCTGTTTTGGAGGGAGATGACCGCAGGGGACTCCTGCACTACCTTCCTGCTCTTGCCTTGTCTCTTGGTCACCCATTCACTATCCTAACCCTTACCTGCGGTGTGACCAGCTTACTAAATGTGCTATCCACAACATTCTCAGCATCGAGCATGCTCCAGAGTGAGTCCATCCGCAGCTCCAGTGCCGTCATGCGGTCTGTCAGTTGCTGCAGCTGGACACACTTTTTGCACAGAGTGTCCCTGACTTCCCATATAGCACAGGAGGAGCATGACACGGGTCCGAGCTCTCCTGCCATGACTTTACCCTTAAATTAATTTACTTACTAAAATTTACTTAAACACCAAACAGCTACTTAGTAGTTTGCTGCCAATTAAACCAATGTAAAAGTCAGTCTAAAAGAGAGTTATACTTACCAGTCGAACAGCCAACCACTTACCAGCTTGGCTGTGACGTCACCTCTCGATTTCGCACCCCTCCATCTTTGTCTGCAGCTGGTTGGGCTGGTCTCTGGGCCTCTGTCTCCTACTCTCAGAAGGTGAGGCTCCCAACAGGCAAAGAAGGGAGCACCCTTTTGCAGTATGTGAATGATATCCTTATTGCTTCCAGCACAGAACAACAACATGTACTAGCTTTAACTACAGTACTAGGAGCTATACAGAGCGCAGGATTAAAAATAATCCAAGGAAGGTGCAGGTGGGGAGGAGCGAAGTAACATATCTAGAATACATAATATCACAAGGGAAGAGACAGTTGCCTAAGGACAGAAAGGAAGCAATTTGATCAATGCCCAGGCCAGGAACTGTGAAAGGGGTCAGGCAGGTACTAGGGCTATTCAACTACTGCAGAAATGCTGAGATCAGGAAATTGTGGTTGTGTTAAAACAAGCTCTCACAAGTGCTCCAGCCCTGGGATTACCCAACCAGAATAGGCCATTCCACATCTATACCTACCACAGTAAAGATCATTACATGGGGACAGGCATAGGCCAGTGACATAGTAATGCTGGGACACATACCCAGCATACCTTAGTAGAATTAGTTAACACAGGAAGGCTAAAAACGGTATCCGACGTGTAAAGGGCTAAGTGGGAATCAATGCTCTTACCCCCCCAACGGGGAGGCAAAATAAAAGACAACTGTAACAACCCTGCAGGATGGATCATTATGCAGAGAAACGAGCAGCAGTGTCGCCCGACAGGAGAAGACGAGGGAACTAGTCAGGCTTGAGGAGGCAGAAATGGATCTATATGTAGATGGGTCTTGGCGCTATGTGGGACACCATAGATGGGCCGTGGTAGATAGCAGCAGACAGGTCAAAAGAGAAGGACGTTCTATCAGCTCAAATGACTGAATTAGTGGCTCTCACTGAAGCTCTGAGGCTGGCTAGGAGAAAAAGAGTAAACATCTATATGATAGCCTGGAGCAGACCTCAGGATACATGACCTCAGGAGGAGGGCCGATTAAACATGAGGAGATTCTTAAAAAATTAGTGGAAGCCTCCATCCTCCCCCAGGAGTGTGCGATAATAAAGGTTAAAGCGCACATAAAAATTAACGATCAACATCAACAGGGAGATGCATGGGCAGACGAAGCAGCCAAGCGGGTGGCGGAGACAGATACACTGGCTGGGGATGCCCAAGTCGGAGCATGTACAATCAGGCCTGAGGAGGTAAACATGCTTCAGGTACAGGGAGAAGCAACTCCACAGGAAAAGGAGGGGTGAAAGCAGAGAGGAGCCCAAGGGACCGACGGGGTATGGAAGAAATAATGGGAATGTGGTGGCCCCGGAATGCATCAGGGGAACCTTTTAAATTTATACCACAGGTATGTCCATACAGGTAGAACCAACATGATAAGCTCGATGTCCAGATGCTGGTGGTGGAAGGAAATGGGGAGAGATATAGAGGACCACTGTAGAAGGTGTGTGACATGCGCAAAATACAACCCAGTGGGGAAAGTAAAGGTCAGAATGGGACCCTGGGAAAACTTGCAGATAGATTTTACTGGACCATTACCCTGCAACAAGGGGAAGACATACTGCCTATTTATAATAGATCAATTTACGAAGCGGTAGAAGCTTTCGCCACTAGAAATTGTTCAGTAGAAACCGTGGCCAGGATCCTAGCAGAAGAAATAATGCCACTACAGCTGGACTCAGATCAAGGTACACACTTCACAGGGAAGATAATGAAACAGGCCTGCGCTTTACTAGGGATCAGGCAAAAATATCCCATATCATCCGGAATCTTCCGGATTGGGGGAACGAATGAATAGGACCTTAAAAGTGGCCTTAGCCGAGGCAATCAAAGAGCCTGGAAAGGGATGGGTAGACGGGATACCCGGAGCACTGATGAAGCTCAGGGCAACCTCTAGTCGGACGACAGGACTGACACCCTTTGAAGAAATAAAACTGCCAGAAGTCTTGGTTTCTGGAAGCAAGGACGTAGGACCATGTAAAGACAGGATACGGCAATTTGTAATGGAACTCTGTAAGCAGTTACATGACTTTAAAGGCACAGGCTAGAGATCAGCAAACAATCAAGGACCTCGAGTACAACACCATGGAACAGAAGATCCAAATACCCCAAATGTTAAGTTATGGTAGTTATAAGGGGTAAAGGCAAGTGGAAACACTAGACCCAGTTAAAACAGCATGGTCACTAACTAACCGGTGATGACTGGGAAATATTGTTTTTTGCAGGATTGTAGTGCTCATGAAAACAACTTGAGGTAATGCATCCACATATCAAGGACAACAGGCTGAGGGACGGCAAGGCCTGTATTACAGGGACTCGGGAGACATTCTTTATTAAACTAATCAAAAACACTGATGGTGACGGATGGAGCAACAGTAGACTTAAATAACGGACATAAAACAGCGTAACAAGGAAACAAAACAACATTGGGGATGGGCCAGTAATACGGACCATAATTAGTGGGGATAAGACCACGGTGTGTTTTATAATCAGGACAGTCGAAGATTTCACTCAACATCTATGAATGGTGGTGGAAGGATATCTCCCGAGATAGACCCACCAACACGGCCTCACCCACTACTTTAGCAACAGTGAGCACTAACACGGCCCCGACCATCACACCCTCAGTGCCACAAACGTGTCCAACTATGAACGCTGCGGCAAAAGGGGGATTGATAAGGCAGACCAAGGATAAGATACACTTCAGGGTACGTCAGCGAACAATTGCTGTATTCCTAAATTTAAACACTATGGGCCCAAATTTCCCCAGCCACTTAGAGCGGCTTAGTGAGATGTGGTGCGCCAACTTCATGGGGGAAAAAATGCGGCAAAAATTTACCTTTCAATTTGGCCGCTCCCTTGTTGTCTGGATCCATCGGCGTGGCGCTGCAGAGCCTGGGGGGGGACGGAGCTTCAGCCGCGCTTGCTCTGCGCGGCCGACGGGAGCGGGGCTTGGTGCCCAGCATTTTGTGTAGTGCCGGCAGAGGGACACATGACCGTTTCAGCATGCGCGCATGCGCAATGGGTGGTTCAGCTTGCATGCATGCGCAGTGCAACAGGAAGCTTGGCAATCGGTCAATTAAAGGGAGAGTGCCCTCAGAATCATTGGTTATGAAGCATATATAAAGGTAAGGTTTGAATATTGATTTTTGTGTGGCTGAGGGATTGGAAAGGACTGCTGGATAGGTGTAAGAAAGGTGTAAAGTATGATCTTTGAACATTACCTGCGTTTGAGTCCAATAGACGAATGGCGCAAGAGCATGAAAGACAAACCAAGAATTTCCTCCATGAGGAAGTGGAGAAATTAGTGACTGTAATTGAGGAGAAATGGCTGGAGCTGGATATCAGCAAGAGTGGTCCATCACAAGTCTCATCCAAGGAAATGAGAAAAAGATGGAACCTTGTTGCAGAAGAATACTCCGCTGGGATCAACACCGCAAGATTCAGTGAACTAATTAGTATTCGGAGAGTCTGAGAAATTGCCTATGTATGTAACACTAGCTTATATAGGTATAGCACACAACACATTAAACTGTATCCTTAACCTTAGTAACACTTAAGTAGACGAAGTCAGCAGTTTTTGATTAGTTGTCTCTGAAGAAGAGATAAGGAAGCCAGTATTTTGGTACAGCCACACTAGGTGTCGTATAGACTGGGTTCGAGGGCAAAATGGAACAACACACTGATGGGAGATGGACAATTGCATATACCACTCAGCCAGTCTGATAAGGGTCGACAAATCAATGTAACTCCGCTGATAGCAATAGACCTATCAATGATTTTGTAGGAGCGTAGCTCCTCTCCAAAACCTGTATAAATTATACTTGAAAACTCTTGTATTTCGGAGGTTTAAACTGAACTTTCCCGTGCATTGTTTGTAATAAAGCTGGTAAACCTGGAGGTTTTGTTTGTTTATTTCCATGGTTGTTATACAGTGGGAGCTGGGTGAGGTGTCGATTAACTTTATCATTTAGTCCACCCCGAGGAAGAGAAGCCTTCCTTTTACCCCAACAGACGGGTGAGGTGTCAACTACCTATATCAGGTAGTCCGCCTGAGGGAGAGAAGCTTCCTTTTTATCCCTACAGTAGCCTTTGCTAGAGATTTGCATCAGTGGCTAATCCATGTACGTTTTTCTACCTGAAGGCTAAACGGCAGCACATTTGATTATAGTGTCCGCACCATGTTGACTGTTTACACCTGTTTGCACTTTTAATAAAGCTGTGTTGGTCTAATATATAATGTTGGGTAAATTCAGAAAATAATGCACTGTTTCTGGTTAAATAAAAGAATAGGTTTATTAAACATTTGTACATTTGTATTTAACTTTAATAAAACATTTTGTATCAAACTTTTAACTTTTCAATGAAGGAATATCAAACTTTACATTTTCAATTGACATGTATCAAACTTTAAACTTCTCGCAAACTTTAACATTTTCAATTTACAAAACTTTATTGTATCAAACTTTTCTAATATCTATCAGTCAAAACAAGTAACAGCAAGATACAAATATCTCCCTCCCTCTTATTCAATGACCACTAGCGTTTAGTGCCCCTCGTGCCCGCCCTGGTGCTTCTACCCTTAGCCTTGTTGACGCAGCAGACTTCCTCGGCTCCCCGGTGAGCCCAAGGTTATATTTTTTTGTTTTTCATTGGTGGGGTTGGAAAGGGGCAGACCTAGTAGACACCTTTCTGGAAGGCCCAGGTTCGTCTTCATCTTTTATAAGCTGTGGATCACCTGCGGCATATTCTCTGAGGTTGGTCTGGGGATGATTTGAGTGGCAACAGTTGATGGCGCCAATTGGTGTTGTTGAATGGCAACCTGGGTGTGTTCCCTTATTGCAGCAGCTACCTGCAAATGTCCGTCACATATGTCAGGCAATTTCCCCATCAGCAGTCTCGACAGTGCATCAAGTGTATCCACCATTCCCTCCCTAATCTGCCTGCTAGTGGTGGTCCTATTCTTCCAGAAAGTGTTGCTACTTCTCCTGACAGTCCCACAATTTCTACCCTCACCTCACCCATGGTGTCCAGGAGAGACCTGGTTAGCTGCATACTACATGTCCACTTGCGCTTGTGTTTTAGTTATCCTTTCCACCCTCCTTCGCCGTCTCCCACCTGTGCCTTGCTCCTCAACCCTATTGGGCAACCCTCTCACAGGTGTGCGTTGCTGGACCACACTGGGACCCGTTCCTGATCCATGGGCACCACCGGCTGCAGGTCTAATATGACCATCTGATCAGTGGGGAGATCTTTATGCTGGCCTTCATCCAGATCGCCCTGCACAAAATCAGGAAACAATTCTGGACTCTCTTCTGATGTCCTTCCGGTGTTACGTCTGCTGGTACTTCTGCTTGTCCTCCTGGATCACCTTCTGTCTCTTCCTGATGCACAGTTGCTGTAAAACATATCGAAAACATCCATTAAAGCCTAGCTAGCCCACGCAGTATTTAGCTACCCCACAGTGCAAATTGCAGGGTTTACCTATCTCTCTGACCTGGGCCCAGCATCCACATTGGTGATGGATCTTCTCCGGTGAGCTTTAACCATATCAGAGAGCCTCTGTTCCAGCTGGCTCAATTGCAGCTTACTTGGTGGACCTCCACCAGTACGGTTCCTGTGGTTCCTGATCTTTGTATGCTTCAACTGCAAAGATGAAAATAGAACTTTTTAAGAGAGAGTCCTTCTGCTGTGCTAGCCACACACACACACACACACACTCACACACACTCACACTCTCACTCTCACACACACACACACACACACATTTACAAATGTAATTGCAGTGCAAACTAATTGTCCTAGATCCTGCCACTTCTTTTTCAGCTACCCACCGATTCTCCAGATGATGGATACTGCATTGTACTTTACAGCATCATCAGCCCAACGTTGAGCCATTATAGCAGGTTTTACTTTTTTTCACTTTTCCCGCTGACGTGCCAGCAGATCCCATTTCCTCTGAATGATATCTACCAGGGATACCATTTTGTGTGGGAGAAATCAAATGGCCCTTCCTTCTCCTTGGTTCTTCGAATTCCTCTTCCACATCCCTCTCAGCCATATTTTGCAGGTTTTAATGCTCAAAATTGTGGAAAGATGCAGCCAGCACGATCCAATTACAAAAGGAAAAGTGATCTGATCACAAAGGGGTCTTTAAATATGTCAGAACCAGACCAGGACATTTCTTTTCTTGTGCATGCTCAGATAATTTATGGCGCAGACTTGAAGCTCCACCCCTCCAGACAATTTCGGAGAGCGTGGCGCCAAATTCATTTATTTGTTTGACGAAAGTCCCGATTTTTTTTTTTTTCTGGCACCAACGTACACAAAAAAATCGGACGTTAACATGCACGGGCGGCAAAAGTCCAGCAAGTGGAAAATAGGGGTCATAGAATTTGCTGCACAGAAATAGGCAAATCAGTCCAACAGGTCTATATCGGTGTTTGAGCTCCACATGAGCCTCCTCCCACCTTACTTCATCTCACCCTGTCAGCATAACAGTTTAAATGTTAAAGAATGGCTCAAATCCTGGCGATTGAAATCAACTATTGTGTAAAGTTATAAAAGTTTACAAATGGAGAAATAAGTGTTGCTAACTTACCTTGTTATCTCCAGCCACACCCTAAACATAGAAACATAGAAAATAGGTGCAGGAGTAGGCCATTCGGCCCTTCTAGCCTTCACCGCCATTCAATGAGTTCATGGCTGAACATTCAACTTCAGTACCCCATTCCTGCTTTCTCGCCATACCCCTTGATCCCCCTAGTTGTAAGGACCTCATCTATCTCCTTTTTGAATATATTTAGTGAATTGGCCTCAACAACTTTCTGTGGTAGAGAATTCCACAGGTTCACCACTCTCTGGGTGAAGAAGTTCCTCCGCATCTCGGTCCTAAATGGCTTACCCCTTATCCTTAGACTGTGACCTCTGGTTCTGGACTTCCTCAACATTGGGAACATTCTTCCTGCATCTAACCTGTCTAACCCCGTCAGAATTTTAAATGTTTCTATGAGGTCCCTTCTCATTCTTCTGAACTCCAGTGAATACAAGCCCAGTTGATCCAGTCTTTCTTGATAGGTCAGTCCCGCCATCCCGGGAATCAGTCTGGTGAACCTTCGCTGCACTCCCTCAATAGCAAGAATGTCCTTCCTCAGGTTAGGAGACCAAAACTGTACACAATACTCCAGGTGTGGCCTCACCAATGCCCTCTACAACTGTAGCAACACCTCCCTGCCCCTGTACTCAAATCCCCTTGCTATGAAGGCCAACATGCCATTTGCTTTCTTAACCGCCTGCTGCACCTGCATGCCAACCTTCAATGACTGATGTACCATGACACCCAGGTCTCTTTGCACCTCCCCTTTTCCTAATCTGTCACCATTCAGATAATAGTCTGTCTCTCTGTTTTTACCACCAAAGTGGATAACCTCACATTTATCCACATTATACTTCATCTGCCATGCATTTGCCCACTCACCTAACCTATCCAAGTCGCTCTGCAGCCTCACAGCATCCTCCTCACAGCTCACACTGCCACCCAACTTAGTTTCATCCGCAAATTTGGAGATACTACATTTAATCCCCTCATCTAAATCATTAATGTACAGTGTAAACAGCTGGGGCCCCAGCACAGAACCTTGCGGTACCCCACTAGTCACTGCCTGCCATTCTGAAAAGTCCCCATTTACTCCTACTCTTTGCTTCCTGTCTGACAACCAGTTCTCAATCCATGTCAGCACACTACCCCCAATCCCATGTGCTCTAACTTTGCACATCAATCTCTTGTGTGGGACCTTGTCGAACGCCTTCTGAAAGTCCAAATATACCACATCAACTGGTTCTCCCTTATCCACTCTACTGGAAACATCCTCAAAAAATTCCAGAAGATTTGTCAAGCATGATTTCCCTTTCACAAATCCATGCTGACTTGGACCTATCATGTCACCTCTTTCCAAATGCACTGCTATGACATCCTTAATAATTGATTCCATCATTTTACCCACTACCGATGTCAGGCTGACCGGTCTATAATTCCCTGTTTTCTCTCTCCCTCCTTTTTTAAAAAGTGGGGTTACATTGGCTACCCTCCACTCTATAGGAACTGATCCAGAGTCAATGGAATGTTGGAAAATGACTGTCAATGCATCCACTATTTCCAAGGCCACCTCCTTAAGTACTCTGGGATGCAGTCCATCAGGCCCTGGGGATTTATCGGCCTTCAATCCCATCAATTTCCCCAAGGGGAACTTTGGCCTTTTTCTACTACCCTATCTTAACACTTTTAGGCCCCATTTTCCATGTGCCAGTCACAAATCTATTACAATTGATTGCACTGTTTGATTGCACTCATTCATGGGCGATTTCGGGAAAATTTAGGCACAATTTCACCTCGGCCAGACAGGCCAGACAGTTGGGTGCATTTTGGGTGTAATTTATCGGTTGTGCCCAATGGAAATTCAAAACCCATTGGGCCAAAATCACCTTTTTCCTCCCAAGCATGCTATACTTACTAGGTCCAGTCTCATTTGGGAGCTTGTTTGTACATTGCCTACGCTCCAGGATTTCAATTCTCCCTGTCTTTGCTGATGTTGAAGGTTTATTTATTCAGCATATCTCAATTCTTTATGTCTAATATTGTAGATTATTATTCATAATGGGGTAGATTTGAAATTGTACCAGCTGGCGTAAAGGGGATAGTAGTGGCCTGAACTTGGTTGATTGCCTGGGTTATTGGAGCGCTCCAGTCACCGCCATCCTCAATGGGAGCCTTCTGCTTGGCACCCGGAATGCCTGCTTTTTTCAGATGGGAGGCCCTTTTAATATGCAAACCCAGTCCCTTGATTGAAATTTTGATGGACAACTGGGCAGAATATGCGCCATGCTGATTTTACTGGTCCAGGTTTACTGGATGGTACAGCAGAAAAGGCACCAAAATGGTAAGTTTAAATTTACACCTTCCAGCCGCAAATGCTGCTGTATGCGGCCTTTTCTGCTAGGGTGTGCTTCAAATTAGCTCCCCAAGTGCTATAGTCCTGCTTCTCCTGCCCGTCCCCCGTCCCCCCCTTGACTCCACAACCTTTGGCAGGGTCAGCAGTGGTGGTCGTGGTTGAGCACATCCCCAGCACTGACACCAACTTCCGTGGATTTTCAGATCAGTTATCTTTTTAACCTTTAATTTCCTATGTTTATTACTAATCCATGGGACTAAACAGCTGTATCTGGAATCTTCACAGGAATTCCCCAGTGGAAGATTAATGGAGCCCGTGAAGAAATGGAGTGCACGGCGAACAATGTCCATTTGCAGCATTCCACCAATCTTCCGTCTTATGTCAGGAGGCCATGAGAACCACCCGTTGGTTCCCATGCTTGATTTGAAGCTGCAGGCAAAGTATGGAACCAGCCAACAGAGTCTAAGCAAAAAACCAAAATATTGCATATGTCAGAAATGTGAAATAAAAGCTGGAAATTCTGGAAACACTTAGCAAGTCAAGCAGCATCTGTGGAGAGAGAAACATAGGGTTAATGCTTCAGGTCAATCACCTTTCATCATAACTGTAAGTATAGCTTCAAATATCACTCTAAAAATAATTAGGCCCATTTATCTCATCCTTCCAGACTAACAGCTTTACCACCATTCCATTAAAGGTTAATAGCTCAGTAGTTGTCAATTATGTCTCTGCCGCATTTTATATAAAACTGATTGTCACAAGAGGAAGTCATAATTAGCATTTTTTACGAATATATTGTAGCACTGCTAACAAGAAAATAAGTACCAAGGGTGATGCTATGACACACTCAGCAAAATATCTTGACAGCTGATGAAGGGAAGGTGACTGTTGCTTCAGAATGTTGGGAATAGGAAGGCCAAGCATCTGACTTTTGTGTCTGGTAAGTGCATTTGAAATACATAAGAAATATTATCCTATAACCATCAATTATCACTTGTCCAGTGTTAAGTACTTTAAAATCTACTATGTGCGTCTAAAGAGATCTATTTAATGTCAAATTTAGTATGATTAATATTAACAAAACAACAAGAGCCATCTCCCATAACAACCGTAGTATATTATAATAGCATAAAATAATGTAGACAAAATGATATTACAATAAAGATGTGTAACTATACAAGATGCGTACTGTGAACAAGTGCAGAGCTATTTGATTTATTTTTTAATTGAGAGTGAGTCACAAGAAATTCCAGTTAGGGTGCTATGTGCCATAGGTAGAATAAGTAGAGTATGTCACATGTTCGGGGAGGGAAATAGCATACAATTTCACCAGAGTCAATTATAAGCTGTTGAATTTAATCTCAGAAAGCAGGGAACTAAAAATTGAGAGTGTTATACAATGCTGCCTTTAATTTTGGGGGAGGCATTGCAGCCCCTTTAATGGGCCGTGCATGCACAGTTTCTGCATGTAACAGCTGGTGAGCCAACTGCCCAGGTGGTCCAGAGCACTGTATGGCCACGCAGCTGAAAGGGAATGTTGGTGCCAAAGCTATTGGCCTAGAAATCGGTTTGCACCTGCTAAGCAGGGGCCGCCAATGGCCTTCGGTACAATGGAGATGGGATGTGCAATTCATGCTCCTCCAGATTCCACATTCAGGTAAGTATTTGTTTAAAAACTTACCATTTTGCTAGCAGCTTCCAGTGGTGCCTTTAAGGACCATTAGTTAAACAACATGTAGACCATGTTATCCTGAGCACAGATGGCCCAATGCAGGCTGCATTCAGGACAGCCCACTTTAACATGGGGGGCCTCAAACAGTTTATCAGGTCTCTTATTTGCATAGTTATATGCCCCAGATACCTCTTTTTTTTGTGTTTATCAATAGGGGGAGGCACTGGTCATCAGGCCCGCCATATTGGATCCTTAGGCACATATTTCATGCCTGAAAAATGGGTGCGGCGCCATTAAAATTCTAGGCCACCGTTTGCAATGTAGGTCACAGATAAGATAGGATATATGCTTTAAATTCATTTATGTGCTTACACCATAAGTGAGGTATAAAAATAACATTAGAAGAATACTTCCTTTGTTGACCAATTCATGTTATTTTTGTTCCATCCTAACTGTGGATACTATCTTGTTCTCTTGACTGCAGTTTTTGTTCATCATCTTGAAAATCATTAAACGATGAAAACTAAAAAAAATAGATATAGCTACAATTACTTTTAATGATTTTTATTATTGAAGCTCTTTAATTGTCTGCTTGAGTGACTCATTGAATCATGACTCAGTGACTCATGGTTACTGTTAAAGGAGGTGGCTCATCAAGGGAAGGCAGCAGCAGCCAAGTCCATGGCACCATGGGTGGCTCTGCTGCACAGGAGGGCAGGAATAAGAGTGGGAGAGCGATAGTGATAGGGGATTCTATTGTAAGGGGAACAGATAGGTGTTTCTGTGGCTGCAAACGAGACTCCAGGATGGTATGTTGCCTCCCTGGTACAAGGGTCAAGGCCGTCTCGGAGCGGCTGCAGCGCATTCTGGAGGGGGAGGGTGAACAGCCAGCTGTCATGGTACATATAGGTACCAATGATATAGGTAAAAAACAGGATGAGGTCCTACAAGCTGAATTTAGGGAGCTAGGAGTTAAATTAAAAAGTACAACCTCAAAGGTAGTAATCTCAGGATTGCTATCAGTGCTACGTGCTAGTCAGAGCAGGAATCGCAGGATCGCTCAGATGAATAAATGGCTTGAGGAATGGTGCAAGAGGGAGGGATTCAAATTCCTGGAACATTGGAACCGGTTCTGGGGGAGGTGGGACCAGTACAAACCGGACGGTCTGCACCTGGACAGGACCGGAACCGATGTCCCAGGTGGGAGTGTATGCTAGTGCTGTTGGGGAGGGTTTAAACTAAAATGGCAGAGGGATGGGAATCTATGCAGGGAGACAGAGGTAAAAAGGTACATAGAAACATAGAAACATAGAAACATAGAAAATAGGTGCAGCCTGTGATTTATTCTGTAAGAGTGTGTGCATTTAAGTAAATATTTAGAGTACTAGATTTGTTTCACGTTTTAAATGCTGCTTTCTTTTGCAAACAATTTGAAAGGCTGCAAGATATTCTCTTAATTCGTGTTTGATGTGCTTGAGGAACCAAGTATGCAACATTGGGCTCAATTTTCCTCAATTTTGGCGTATTGCCAGAGTTACGCCTGTTTTTTGGGCCCTGACTACTCAAAAAAATTTCCCCGTTCTATTTTTGAAATTGGCGCCGCGCAGCCTGTCCTTTAGCTTCGGGGTTGGGGGGGGGGGGGGGGGTGGAGCCTAATGTCTAACCCCGTCAGAATTTTATATGTTTCTATGAGGTCCCCTCTCATTCTTCTGAACTCCAGTGAATACAAGCCCAGTTGATCCAGTCTTTCTTGATAGGTCAGTCCCGCCATCCCGGGAATCAGTCTGGTGAACCTTCGCTGCACTCCCTCAATAGCAAGAATGTCCTTCCTCAGGTTAGGAGACCAAAACTGTACACAATACTCCAGGTGTGGCCTCACCAATGCCCTGTACAACTGTAGCAACACCTCCCTGCCCCTGTACTCAAATCCCCTTGCTATGAAGGCCAACATGCCATTTGCTTTCTTAACCGCCTGCTGCACCTGCATGCCAACCTTCAATGACTGATGTACCATGACACCCAGGTCTCTTTGCACCTCCCCTTTTCCTAATCTGTCACCATTCAGATAATAGTCTGTCTCTCTGTTTTTACCACCAAAGTGGATAACCTCACATTTATCCACATTATACAGAAGCAAAAGGTAGGAAGGAGAAAAACAAGAGTGGAGAGCAGAGAAATCAAGGGCCACATTACAACATAATTCTAAAAGGACAAAGAGTGTTAAAAAAAGAAGCCTGAAGGCTCTGAGTCTCAATGTGAGGAGCATTTGTAATAAGGTAGATGTATTAACTGTGCAGATAGCTGTTAATGGATATGATGTAATTGGGATTATGGAGATATGGCTCCAGGGTGACCAAGGCTGGGAACACAACATCCAGGGGTATTCAATATTCAGGAAGGATCGACAGGAAGGAAAAGGAGGTGGGGTAGAGTTACTGGTTAAAGAGGAGATTAAAACAATAGTAAGGAAGGACATTAGCTTGGATGATGAGGAATTAATATGGGTAGAACTGCAAAACACACAAGGGCAGAAAACGTTAGTGGGAGTTGTGTACAGACCACCAAACAGTAGTAGGGAGGTTGGGGATGGCATCAAACAGGAAATTAGGGACGTGTGCAATAAGGGTACAGCAGTTATCATAGATTACTTTAATCTACATATTGATTGGGCTAATCAAACTGGTAGCAATACTGTGGAGGAGGAGTTCTTGGAGTGTATAAGGGCTGGTTTTCTCGACCAATATGTCGAGGAATCAACTAGAGAGCAGGCAATCCTAGACTGGATCTTGTGTAACGAGAGAAGATTAATTAGCAATCTGGTTGTGCGAGGCCCCTTGGAGAAGAATGACCATAATATGGTAGAATTCTTCATTTAAGATGGAGAGTGACGCAGTTAATTCAGAGACTAGGGTCCTGAACGTAAAGAAAGGTAACTTTGATGGTATGAGATGTGAATTGGCTAGGATAGACTGGTGAATGATATTTAAAGGCTTGATGGTGGATAGGCAATGGCAGACATTTAAATATCACATGGATGAACTACAACAATTGTACATCCCTGTGTGGCATAAATATAAAAAAGGGAAGGTGGCTCAACCATGGCTAACAAGGGAAATTAGGGAAAGTGTTAAATCCAAGGAAGAGGCATATAAATTGGCCAGTAAAAGCAGCAAACCTGAGGAGTGGGAGATATTTAGAATTCAGCAGAGGAGGACTAAGGGTTTAATTAGAAAGGGGAAAATAGAGTATGAGAGTAAGCTTGCCGAGAACATAAAAACTGACTGCAACAGCTTCTATAGATATGTGAAGAGAAAAAGATTAGTGCAGGCTAATGTCAGTCAAAGAAACATAGAAACATAAAAAATAGGTGCAGGAGTTTGCCATTCAGCCCTTCGAGCCTGCACCACCATTCAATAACATCATGGCTGATCATTCACCTCAGTACCCCTTTCCTGCTTTCTCTCCATACCCCTTGATCCCTTTAGCCGTAAGGGCCATATCTAACTCCCTCTTGAATATATTCAATGAACTGGCATCAATAACTCTCTGCAGTAGGGAATTCCACAGGTTAACAACTCTCTGAATAAAAGATTCTCCTCATCTCAGTTCTAAATGGATTACCCCTGATCCTTAGACTGCGTACCCTGGTTCTGGACTTCCCCAACATAGGGAACATTCTTCCTGCATCTAACCTGTCCAGTCCCGTCAGAATTTTATATGTTTCTATGAGATCCCCTCTCATCCTTCTAAATTCCAGTGAATACAGGCTCAGTCGACCCAGTCTCTCCTCATATGTCAGTCCTGCCATCCCGGTAATCAGTCTGGTGATCCTTTGCTTCAATAGCAAAAACGTCCTTCCTCAGATTAGGAGACCAAAACTGAATACAATATTCCAGGTGAGGCCTCACCAAGGCCCTGTACAACTGCAGTAAGACCTCCCTGCTCCTATACTCAAATCCCCTAGCTATGAAGGCCAACGTACCATTTGCCTTCTTCACCAACTGCTGTACCTGCATGCCAACTTTCAATGACTGATGTACCATGAGACTCGGGTCTCATTGCACATCCCCGTTTCCTAATCTGCCGCCATTCAGATAATATTCTACCTTCGTGTTTTTTCTACCAAAATGGATAACCTCATATTTATCCACATTATACTGCATCTGCCATGCATTTGCCCAGTCACCTAACCTGTCCAAGTCACCCTGCAGGATCTCGGGTCCCTTGCAGTCAGAATCAGGGGAATTCATAATGGGAAACAAGGAAGTGGCAGACTAATTGAACAAATAGTTTGGTTCTGTCTTCATTAAGAAAGACACTAATAACCTCCTGAAAACACGAGGGGACCGAGGGTCTAGCGAGAAGGGGGAACTGAGGGAAATCCTTATTAGTCAGGAAATGGCCTTAAGGAAATTGAAGGGACTGAAATCCGATAAATCCCCAGGGCCTGATAGGCTGCATCCCAGAGTACTTAAAGAAGTGACCCTAGAAATAGTAGATGCATTGGTGGTCATTTTCCAACATTCCATGGACTCTGGATCAGTTCCTATGGATCGGAGGGTAGCTAATGTAACCCCACTTTTTAAAAAAGCAGGTAGAGCGAAAACAGTGAATTATAGACCGGTTAGCCTGACATCAGAAGTGGGGAAAATGCTGGGATCAATTATTAAAGATTCAATGGCAGCGCATTTGGAAAGCAGTGACAGGATCAGTCCAAGTCAGCATGGATTTATGAAAGGGAAATCATGCTTGACAAATCTTCTAGAATTTTTTGAGGATGTAACTAGTAGAGTGGACAAGAGGGAGCCAGTGGATGTGGTATATTTGGACTTTCAAAAGGCTTTTGACAAGGTCCCACACAAGAGATCAGTGTGCAAAATTAAGGCACATGGGGGTAAAGTATTGACGTGGATAGAGAAATGGTTGGCAGACAGGAAGCAAAGAGTGGGAATAAATGGGTCCTTTTCAGAACGGCAGGCAGTGACTAGTGGGGTGCTGCAGGGTCCAGTGCTGAGACCCCAGTTATTTACAATATACATTAATGATTTAGACGAAGGAATTGAATGTAATATCTCCAAGTTTGCAGATGACACTAAGCTGGGTGGCAGTGCGAGCTGTGAGGAGGAGGCCAAGAGGCTGTAAGGGGACTTGGACAGGTTAGGTCAATGGCAGATGCAGTATAATGTGGATAAATGTGAGGTTATCCACTTTGGTGGCAAAAACAGGAAGGCAGACTATTATCTGAATGGTAACAGATTAGTAAAAAGGGAAGTGCAATGAGACCTGGGTGTCATGGTACATCAGTCATTGAAGGTAGGCATGCAGGCAGTAAAGAAAGCAAGCGGCATGCTGGCCTTCATAGCGAGGGGATTTGAGTATAGGAGCAGGGAGGTCTTGCTGCAGTTGTACATTGCCTTGGTGAGACCACACCTTCAGTATTGTGTGCAGTTTTGGTCTCCTAATCTGAGGAAGGACATGCTTGCTATTGAGGGAGTGCAGCGAACGTTCACCAGACTGATTCCCGGGATGGCAGGACTGACGTATGAGAAAAGATTGGATCGACTGGACTTATACTCACTGGAATTTAGAAGAATGAGAGGGGATCTCAAAGAAATGTATAAAATTCTGATGGGACTGGACAGGTTAGATGCAGGAAGAATGTTCCCGATGTTGGGGAAGTCAAGAACCAGGGGACACAGTCTAAGAATAAGTGGTAAGTCTCATAGGACCGAGATGAGGAGAAACTTTTTCACCCAGAGAGTTGTGAACCTGTGCAATTCTGTGCTACAGAAAGTTGTTGAGTCCAGTTCATTGGACATGTTCAAAAGGGAGTTAGATATGGCCCTTACGGCTAAAGGGATCAGGGAGTATGGAGAGAAGGCTGGGGTGGGATATTGAGGTTGAATGATCAGCCATGATCATATTGAATGGCGGTGCAGGCTCGAAGGGCCGAATGCACCTATTTTCTATGTTTCTATGTTAACATTGGTCTTTTGAAAGCTAGCAGAATTTCATTTGAATACACAGTAGAAATTCACATCCAACACATTAAGGGTTAAATATTAGAATATATATAAATTTTATCAGTTTCAGTGTCACTAAACACCAGTAACAAGGTATTATTCTCTTCCTCAATCTTTATGTTGCTGTAATATTAATGGAGTCAATATATTTTAGAACTTGAATTTAAACTACCCTTGTGGTAAATTATTAAAATATATTTTCTGAGCTTTGAATTTGGGAGTCCTAGCATAAAAACTGTTATGGCTCATAATCAGGCACATAACTGAGGACATGCTTCCAGCGGTATCCAAACTAAGAGGCCCAAGGCTCACAGAAATTGGGCATTAGGCCATATTTTAATAATTGTGATGAGCTCACCCATGTGCCAGGATCACATTGGGGCTGGCTGCCTCATTGACAGCGGCTGGCTGGTAATTAATTCAGGAGCAGGGTGGGTGTGGGGGGTGTAGTGGAATGGGGGATGGTTAGGCTGCATGTAGACCCTGCACCTGCTTCCTCTGGGCTGCTGAATTTTCTGGAGGTATCCTAAAAACAAGCATTTTACCCCTCATTTACCCATGCATGGTATGAAAGCCTGTTTCAGGTAACTGCCACAGGCCTGGGAAGCCACCTTCACCAATATAGCGGCACTGTACTCCAGGCGCAGATCGAGCACAGGATGTTGCACCAGGAAATTTCTCTTTGTTTCCTCCATTTTACCCCAGAAAACTAGTGCAACCAGAACCAATTTTCTCCCTTCTGATTGAGTGTAGTCGGAAAGTAGACCCTTATTGTTAAGTGAATAAATCATTCAAAGGAGTAACCATTTTCTGACCTTTTGTGTACGAACATGATGTGTATGAATAAACTCAAAAATGGGTTTTAACCTGGAACACAGCAACATTGAAATCTGAAATCAGAGTTCACCTTAGAGCAAAATAAGTATGTACCACCTGAAAATGGATACTAAGTGGATGAGTGTTAAAAACTATACATGCATTTCATATGCTATACTGTACATAGTGAGGTGGAACGCATGTTAAAATTTACATACATGACATATGAATAGGCCCTAAATGTAGCATTGAATCAGGCAATGAGTTTGGAGTTCAATAAGAAAGTGAATGGAGATATGGGCAATGAGTCAAAACATTCTGAAAGTAAGGGCATAAGAAGGCATGCCTGATAAGGCATTTGACAAGGTGCCATATAAAAGGTTACTGCACAAGATAAAAGTTCACGGGGTTGCAGGTAATATATTAGCATGGATACAGGATTGGCTAACTAACAGAAAACAGAGAGCCAGGATAAATGGTTCATTCTCTGGTTGGCAATCAGTAACGAGTGGGGTGCCGCAGGGATCAGTGCTGGGACCCCAACTATTTACAGTCTATATTAACGACTTTGAAGAAGGGACTGAGTGGAATGTAGCCAAATTTGCTGATGATACAAAGATGGGAGGAAAAGCAATGTGTGAGGAGGAAACAAAAAATCTGCAAAAGCACATAGACAGGCTAAGTGAGTGGGCAAAAATTTGGCAGATGCAGTATAATTTTGGAAAATGCGAGGTCATGCACTTTGGCAGAAAAAAATCAAAGAGCAAGTTATTATTTAAATGGAGAAAGATTGCAAAGTGCCGCAGTACAGTGGGACCTGGGGATACTTGTGCATGAAACACAAAAGGATAGTATGCAGGTACCGCAAGTGATCAGGAATGGAATCTTGACCTTTATTGCAAATGGGATGGAGTATAAAAGCAGGGAAGTCTTGCTATAGTTATACAGGATATTGGTAAGGCCACACCTGGAATAATGCGTGCAGTTTTGGTTTCCATATTTACGAAAGGATATACTTGTTTTGGAGACAGTTCAGAGAAGGTTTACTAGGTTGATTCCGGAGATGAGGGGGTTGACTTATAAGGAAAGGTTGAGTAGGTTGGGCCTCTACTCATTGGAATTCAGAAGAATGAGAGGTAATCTTATCGAAACGTATATGATTATGAGAGGGCTTGACAAGGTGGATGCAGACGGGATGTTGTTAAGCTCATAATAAGGTAATGCAACTGAATATTGTAGACATGAGTAAATGTGACCTTAGCTCCTTTATTCAAACACCAGAGTGCTGGTACAGCATGGGAGACCTGCTTATATACAGTGCTCCAAAGGAATGCTGGGATCCCTTGGGACTCCAACAGGTAGCCCTCTGGTGGTGATGTGATACAGGTTGCCGAGGGTTGCATACATAACATCACTCCATCCCAAAGTCAATAGTACACTTATTTTTACAGGGCGAGATGATCTGGGGCTTTTCACTCCCTTGTTGATCGTCTCGGTAAATATGGGTAAGTTGATTGGTTCTTCGCTGGGCAGCTGGCCTTGCTGGGCTGCTGGGGATGGTGAGTTCAGCTTCATAGTCAACCGTGATGTTGGTTGTCACTTGTGTATGTGTCGGAGGGTCAAAGTTGGTGGTGTCCTCTTCGGGTTGCTCGTAGCTGTTTGTGAACCGCAATTTGGTTTGGTCCAAATGTTTTCTGCAAGTTTGGCCATTGGCAAGTTTGACCTGAAACACCCTACTCCCTTCTTTGGCTATGATGGTGCCAGCAAGCCATTTGGGAGCAATTCCATAGTTGAGTACAAATACAGGGTCATTGACTTCAATATCATGTGATAAGTTTGCGTGATCATGGTATATGCTTTGTTGATGCCGCCTGCCCTTGACGTGATCATGGAGGTCAGGGTGGATAAGAGAGAGCCTTGTTTTTAGCACCCTTTTCATGAGCAGCTCGGCTGGGGGAACCCCGGTTATCGAGTTTGGTCTGGTGCGGTTGCTGAGCAGGACTCGGGACAGGCGGATCTGCAGGGACTCTTCGGACACATGTTTCAAGCTTTGCTTGATGGTTTGGACTGTCCGTTCTGCCTGGCCGTTGGATGCGGGCTTGAACGGGGCAGATGTGACGTGCTTGATCCCATTCCTTGAATTCAGTACTGGTGAAGCACGAACCATTGTCGCTGACAAGGACATCAGGCAGGCCGTACGTGGCAAACATAGCTCGTAGGCTTTCGATAGTGGCAGTGGACGTGCTTACAGACATTATTACACATTCAATCCATTTTGAATAAGCATCCACAACAATCAAAAACATTTTGCCGAGAAATGGGTCCATAAAGTCAACGTGATCCTAAACCATGGTTTGGAGGGCCATGACCACAAACTTAGCAGTGCCTCCCTGGGTCCATTGCTCAGTTGAGAACAAGTGTTGCATTGGCGCACGCATGACTCCAAATCTGAGTCGATGCCGGGCCACCACACATGGATGGGATCTGGCTGTAGCTTTCATCATTACTATGCCTGGGTGGGTACTTTGTAGGTTGCGTATGAACATTTCCCTGCCTATCTTAGGCAAAACCACGCGATTGCCTCACAAAAGACAGTCCGCCTGTATGGCCATTTCGTCTTTGCGCCGCTGGAACGGCTTGATCTGTTCATGCATTTCCGCTGGGATGCTGAACCAGCTCCCATGGAGGACACAGTTTTTTTTTTACAAGAAACAGTAAAGGATCCTGGCTGGTCCAGGTCCTGATCTGGCGGGAAGTAACGGGTGACTTTTTGTTTTTGAATGCATCTATCAACAAGAGCAAGTCTGCAGGCTGTGCCATTTCCCCCCGGTGGTGGGCAGTGGCAGCCGACTGAGAGCATCAGCGCAGTTCTCTCTGCCTGGTCTGTGGCGGATTACATAGTTGTATGTCGACAGCGTGAGCGCCCATCTTTGGATGCGGGCAGAGACATTGGTATTAATCCCTTTGCTCTCTTAGAATAGCGATATGAGTGGCTTATGGTCAGTTTCTAACTCAAACTTGAGACCAAACGGATACTGGTGCATTTTTTTCACCCCGTAGACGCATGCCAAGCTTCTTTTTCAATCATGCTTTTCAATCAAGGCCCTTTTAGCCTTGGACAAACTCCTGGACGCATAGGCGACCGGTTGTAATATTCCCGATTCGTTAGCTTATTGTAACACACACCCGACCCCGTATGAAGACGCACCACAAGCTAGCACTAAACGTTTACATGGGTTATACAGAACGAGTAGTTTGTTGGAACATAACAGATTTCTGGCTTTCCCCCATACCCAGTCGTTTAGCATAGCAGCATATGTAGAGGTTTAAGCAAGGTGTGTAAACCAGTTCGGAAATTACTGAAGTAGTTGAGGAGTCCAAGGAATGACCGCAGCTCCGACATGTTCTGTAGTCTCGGCGCATTCTTGATGGCCTCCGTCTTGGCATTGGTGTGTCTGATGCTGTCTGCCGAGATTCTGCTCCCTAAGAACTCGACCTCTGGCGCAAGGAAAACACACTTCGAGCATTTCAACCTGAGTCCCAGGCGATCTAGCTGACTTAGAACCTCTTCCAGTGTTCGATAGTGTCCCGACCTGTGGCCAGTATGTCGTCCTAGAAAACCACGGTGCGCGGAACCGACTTTAGCAGGCTCTCCATGTTCCTTTGGAAAATTGTCGCAGCCAATCGAATCCCAAACGGGCATCTATTGTAGATGAACAGACCTTTGTGCATGTTGATGCAGGTGAGGCCTTTCGAAGATTCCACCAGCTCCTGCGTCATGTAGACCGAGGTCAGGTCCAACTTGGTGAACGTCTTTCCTCCAGCCAGGGTCGCAAATAAGTCATCTGCCTTGGGTAGTGGGTACTGGTCCTGTAGTGAAAAACGGTTAATCGTTACTTTATCGTCCCCACAAATTCTGACTGTGCTGTTGCCTTTGAGAACCAGAACAATCGGACTGGCCCACTCGTTGAACTTCACCGGCGCGATGATGCCTTCTCACTGCAGCCTGTCCAGCTCAATTTCCACTTTCTCTCTCTCGCATCATATATGGCACCGCCCGTGGTTTGTGGTGGATGGGTCGTGGATCGGCACCTTCGCCACCGAGAAACTTCCGATGCTGGCTCAAACAACGACGGGAACTTGCTCAGAACCTGGGCACGTGAGGTGTCATCAACGGACGAGAGTGCTCGAATGTTGTCCCAGTTCCAACAGATTTTTTCCAGCTAGCTTCTGCCGAACAGTGTGGGGCCATCTCCCGGTACAATCCATAGTGGGAGTTCATGCACTGCTCCATCATAGGAGACTTTTACTGCTGCGTTGCCAATAATAGGGATCAGCTCTTTAGTCTAAGTTCTTAGCTTGTTATGAATGGGGCTAAGCTTGGGCCTGTGTACCTTGTTGCCCTACAGCCTGTCAAAGGCCTTTTTGCTCATGATAGACTGACTCGCACCTGTGTCCAATTCTATGGATACTGGAATTCCATCCAGTTCGACTTTTACCATGATCGGTGGATATTTCATGGTGAAGTTGTGTAATCCGTACACTTCTGCCTCCTCAGTTCGAGTCTCTAGTTCAGCCTGATCCGTCATGGATCGATCCTCCTCTACAACGTAGTGGTTTGCAGGGTTTGCAGCTCGTCTGCACATTCGCTGGACGTGTTCCATTGTTCCACAGCCTTTGCACACAGCGTTTGAAGCGGCATTGATGGACTCGATGATCACCTCCGCAGCGCCAACAAGGTGTTAACTGCCTCGCATTAACAATTGATGGCAGACTCTGAGTCATCTGAGGTCGTGCAGCTGCCGGCGTGTATGTTCTGCCATGTGCATTCCTGCCTGAAAACGATGTTATTTTGTGTACAGTACTTACCGAAACCTCTTTATGCTGCGAAATTTGTTTGGTGTTATCACTGGTGGACATAAATGCCTGGGGTATCGTTATGGCTTTGCTCAGTTTTGGTGTTTCAACAGTCAATAGTTTGCGAAGGATAACTTCATGGCCGATGCCAAGCACAAAAAAGTCTCTTAGCATTTGCTCAAGGAATCCATTGAACTTGCAATGTCCTGTAAGGTGCCTTAGTTCGGCGAAGTAGCTCACCACTTCCTGGCCTTCAGACCGTTGACATGTGTAGAATCGATACCTTTCCATCAGAACGCTTTCCTTTGGATTTAGGTGCTCCCGGACCAGCATACACAGTTCTTCACACGATTTGGTTGTTGGTTTCACCGGAGCGAGAAGATTCTTCATGAGGCCATAAGTTGTTGCCCCACAGACGGTAAGGAGGATCGCCCTTCATTTGGCAGCGTTCTCGTCCCCTTCCAGCTCGTTGGCCACGAAGTATTGGTCAAGTCACTCCAATTGTCCCCTTCTAAGAATTTCTTCAGGATACCAACAGTTCTCTGCATTTTCGTGTGTTCGTTATCTCGTCGCCAGTTGTTAAGCTCATAATAAAGTAAGTCAACTGAGTACTAGTAGACAATGAGTAAGTGTGACCTCAGCTCCTTTATTCAAACTCCAGAGTGCTGCTACAGCATGGGAGGCCTGCTTATATACCGTGCTCCCAAGAGATGCTGGGATCCCTTGGGACTCCAACAGGTAAGCCCTCTGGTGGTGGTATGATGCAGGTTGCCTAGGGTTGCATACATAACAGATGTTTTCACTGATGGGCGAGACTAGAACTAGAGGGCATGATCTTAGAATAAGGGGCCGCCCATTTAAAACTGAGATGAGGAGAAATTTCTTCTGAGTGTTGTAAATCTGTGCAATTCACTGCCTCAGAGAGCTGTGGAAGCTGGGACATGGACTAAATTTAAGACAGAAATAGACAATTTCTTAAACGATAAAGGGATGAGGCGATATGGGGAGCGAGCAGGGAGGTGGAGCTGTGTCCATGATCAGATCAGTCATGATCATATTGAATGGCGGAGCAGGCTCGAGGGGCCGTATGGCCTACTCCTGTTCCTATTTCTTATGTACACAACTGAATGTATAGTTTATTTGCAGGGGCAGTCTAACTGCTGTTGCGTCTTCCTTAGTTGTCAATGTTAAAGAACCAACTGCTTCTCCGATTTTTAATATTGGAGTAGGATCAATGCGTTCTCAGTTGGAGATGGCCTGGACCCAACTGGCAATCTTTTTTAGTCTTCAAGAAGAAGCATTAAGCAGGTTGTGAATTTTAAGGAATTATCATTGCAAAAGCAGCAGCACTTCTGCATATTAAATTAACAGATTCAAAAACCTCATGCTCCAGGGAGCTATGGTGTTTGAAGGAGCAGCTCCCTGGACCTGGGAAATTTGATTTGATTAAGCCCAGGTGCTTTGTACTTGTAGTTCAGCATGCCTAAAAACTCTTGCCTGCAAAAATCTTATGCTTCCCAAATGGTTCAGCTATGCTTCTACACACAAAAGCTGCATGTTTCATCTGAGGTGTGACCATGTTGCACAAATGTCCTTTCTGTTTCTCTTAGTTCCATTCCAATGCTTCATAAAAAGGTATGATTTCTGCTCTGATAGTTTAATGGGATATCAATGGGTTTCTCAATAAGTCAAATACAAACACCTCAACCTTGGTCTTCAGATAGATTGCTCAAGTAATTTTAATTGGTTTTACTGTGATTAGGGAATGATTTACATGAGATTGCTCATTCAGATCCACTCTTTGGTTGCGATTTTGCTGACCTTGGGTCAGTGGTGGGTCCCGACCCTGCTGCTGGCTCCATCCCTCTGTCTACAATGAATTTCTCTTGATTGGACTTGTAAAGCTTGCCCAGCACATTGCCCAGCCAATTAGGGGAAGCAGGTCTAGTGACATAATTTGATGACGTGTCATCAGCCGGTTTCCTTAAAGGGACCATGTCTAAATTTATTTTGAAATTTTTGCTGCCGTATTCTACAGCATTGAGGTGCTGCAAACACTGCCAGATGCATGGCTGCACCCAGGCTTTCCCTCATGAACATTGGATTCAACATCCAAATGGTAACCCTTGTATGTTGTTAGTTGGTATGATTGCACGAGGATGAGGGTGAGTGTGAGGGGTGGCTCACACTGGCAGGTCTTCTTCCCTTCCAATGGGCAGAAGAGACCTTCACTGGACACAAATGCAGCCTGGTTGCACATTGCACAGGAGGGCACAAGCAGAGATGTCGTCACGAGGACCTGGCTGCAGTGGCGCAAACCTTTCAATGATCTCAGTAGATCACAAAATGTTAGTACAAAGCCATGCTCAACCTCCTCCTGCTGTGCCACTCATCACATTCCCATCACTGTGCTGTCCCTACCCTATTCCTGCACATCCTTATTCACACCAACTTACCTTGCACCTCCACCCATCCCTCTCTATCGATATTATCACACCCCCATTTCACTAGCCACCCCTCACACTCATCCTCATCCTAGTGCAATCATACTAACTAACAACACACAAGGGTTACCACTTGGGTGTTGAATCCAATGTTCATGTAAAGTTTCTGTTAATGCATTGTCAAACATTGAAACCTTTACTTTGAACACTTTCTTGGACAGATTTGTGCGCACCTTTTGTAGTGGTTAGTGATTTGCAGTGAATGGTGAGACATAACGGTACCTCCGCAATAGTGATGAGTGTGAAAGGAATGGCTTGGGCATGGTAGGGATACTTTATAATGTTAGTGTGGGGTGCTGCCAACCTGGCGTATCATGTGGCAACCAGGGTGTACAGCATCACTGAAGTAAATCTGGGCATGGTGAGGCCATTCCAGGCCTCCCAGGCAGCAATGTGGTAGGGTGCTTATACTCTCTGTCCTGTGTAGCATCAATTGAATGCAGATAAGGTTATTATTGTTGTTGGGGCTGATAATGGTGGAATTCTGAGGACCAAGGTCAGAAAGTATAAAGAGCACCCATGTTGATGGAATAGATGGCAGGTGAAGTTCAGATGACAGAAGCATTCTATCAATGATGAGAGAAGTTGTGCCAATGAGGTGATACTGAATAGAGAGTTTGCTCCAAACATTTGCAACCTGAATAAAGCTCAACCTGTATTTAAAATGCAGTAAGAAACAGCTTCTGAGCTTGGAAAGCGAACAGCTGTGAGACCGGAGCTTTTGTAGCACATTTCAAGCTTTCAAGTAATCAGCTCATTCAATGGCCATTCATCTCTTGCCTCAGCTTAACAGATGACTGGCTAGATTTTCCACTTTTTTTTGCATGCATAACGCCCATTTTTAACACCCATTTTACTGCTGAAATGACATATAACACCAACATATCACCAATTTAGCCACAAAATGGAAAGCGAGGCCCATTTTTCAGACACTTATCGCCGAGCGTTACTTTCCCCATGTGCGTTACGCTGGGAAAAAATAATACCGCCCGCCTACTTTTTTGGAGTGCAATCATCAGAATGGGCAAAATCAACAGCCATAATATCGCCCAGCGTTAGTTTCCGCACGTAATTAACGCCGAGATTCAGTAATACTACCTGCCCACTTTTTTTTGTTGTAAAGATCACATTTGCTGAAGCTAACGCCCAGGAGATCGCCCAGCCTCATTTTTACCACAATATCGCTCGCCCAAAACACGCTCAGAAAAAGTGGAACTGTTCTGAACGAATCACAGCGGTGTGGGCGCCATTTTTCAAATTGCAGGCCGCTTCATTCAAAAGGCTGCTTCAACTTCGGGGGAGTTTGCATTGACTCTGGAGTTCTTCTCAGGTGAAGTGACCATCTGAACAGACATCTTTTCAGACTCTGGACTATGGGGGTTTACTGTCGGTGTGTTCTAGTGAAGAAATTATTGCCTCTGATCAATCACTATTATAATTTCATTCCAATGGGGCAGCCATTTCTCAGCCTGCATCGATTAATGCGCAGATGCTGCAGAGTGCAAATGGCTCAATGTGTGATGCACATCACTTTGTGCCCAATTTAAGACATGCAAGAATGAGGAGGAGGTCTAGACCATATATACCCTGCACTTACATGGAAAAGAGGTCTTACCTTGACGTGTCCAAGCACACCTGCCTTCGGAGACTTTGCTTCCACAAGGTGGTGATCAATGAAATATGTGAGCTCAGATAGAGAGCACCAGTTCCCACTGTCACAGGACAGAGAGTGGAGAGCACCAGTTCCCATTGTCGTAGGCCAGAGAAGTGGAGAGCACCAGTTCCAACTGTCACAGGACGGGAGAATGGAGAGTACCAGTTCAAACTGTCACAGGACAGAGAGTAGAGAGCACTAGTTCCCACTGTCATAGGCAGAGAGTGGAGAGCACCAGCTCCAACTGTCACAGGAGAGAGAGTGGAGAGCATAGTTCCAACTGTCACAGGACGGGAGAATGGAGAGTACCAGTTCCCACTGTCACAGAACGGGAGAATGGAGAGCACCAGTTCCAACTGTCACAGGAGAGAGAGTGGAGAGCACTAGTTCAAACTGTCACAGGAGAGAGAGTGGAGAGCACTAGTTCCAACTGTCACAGGACGGGAGAATAGAGAGCATCAGTTCCAACTGTCGTAGGACAGAGAGTAGAGAGCACCAGTTCCAATTGTCACAGGAGAGAGAGTGGAGAGCACCAGTTCAAACTGTCACAGGAGCATCCAGTCGTGCCCCGGTAACTGCCCCCAAAGGAAGTGGAGTGTGGGAAATTGCACTCCGCTTCCATTGAGGGGTGGTAAGGCCAATTCTGCGGCGGGAGCAGGACTTCCACGCTGGGGGCTAAAATTCCTTGCGCCAGAAGGTTACTGCTCCCAAGATGGGAGCCTGTGCAGGGAGGCAGAGGGAAGTTGAGGGGAGGCGGGGGATGGAGGGGAGAGTGGTGGAGGTGGGGGGGGCGGAGAAACCCAGGACGGAGGACAGGAGGGGCCACATTGCAGCGGAGGTCTTGGGGGGGGCGAAGTGTGTTGGAGGGGCGGGCCTGGGGGCTCTGTGCCTCGGTGCGGGGAGGGTTCAGAGTGGGGTGGACGGGTTGACTGCGCAGATGGCGGTTGGTGGATGTGGTGTGGTTGGCGTCGCGGGGGCGTGGCTCTGGGGTGACCGGGGCTGGGGGCTCGACATCCGGGGGTGTTCGGCATTTGAGAAGGATTCTGACGGGACGGGGTGCGTTGGGTGCGGGGAGTGGGGGGGAGGGTGGGGAGTGTTCCCAGTGTTGGGTGGGTCTGGAACCGGGGTGGGGGGGGGGGGTGTCACGCTCTTGGGATGGGGGGTGGGCTGTTTGGGGCTGGGATTGGGAGAGACCTCTTCACTCGGGGAGTTGTTGGCCTGTGGGGTTCCCTGCCACGGAGAGTTGTTGATGCCAGTTCATTGGATGTGTTCGGGAGGGAGTTGGATTGGTCCTTGCGGCCGGGGGTGTGTGGAGGGGGCGTGGGGGGGAGGTGCTGGGATGGGTGATCAGCCATGATCTTGTTGAATGGCGGTGTAGGCTCGAAGGGCCGAATGGCCTACTCCTGCACCTATTTTCTATGTTTCAATGTTTCATCAGGCCAGATATGCAGCCTGCCATCAGGACATCAGTGTCGGTCGAGGTCAAGGTCACTGAGGCACTGTCTTCGCTTTCGGGCCTCCACGGTCAAGGTTTCCCCTCTGTCTCACCAAGGCACCCATCACTGCATTAGACAGATCACGGAGGCCCTGTACGTGCGAAGGATGGACTTTATCAGCTGCCCCATGACCATGGAAGCTCAGACTGACAGGGCTGGAGCATTCTACCGCATTGCTAAGTTCCCCAGGGTGAAGGGAGCAATACAGCATACTCACATCGCCATGCGGGCACCTTCTCAGGACCCAGAGCTTTTTCGCAACAAGAAAGGATTTCACTCCCTTAAGGTCCAACTAGTTGTCGACCACAACCAGATCATAAAGGCAGTGAATGCTAAATGTCCAGGCAGCTTCGATGAGGCTCACATCCTGTGTGAGAGCACTGTCTCTTTCATGTTTAAGACTCAGCAACATAGAATAAAAATGCAAAGCAGGAGGGTGGTCCCCTCCCAACATATATTGCAACAAATTGCATAAACCCAGATGGAGATATAACACATCCATCACCTGCACACATGCACCTCACTTTCCTTCCCCCCGCCCCTTCTTCTCGCCACCTCTACTCCTTCCCCTCCTCTCTCAACACCGCCTGGCCGAAGAGCTCCTCAGGCGGTGCCTCATTGGGGAGGATGAAGGTAGAAGCGGTGGTTGGATGGGTACGGGAGTCAGGGGTGCCGAGGGAGGACCATTCTCTGATCCAGAAGCAGGATCTTGATCCTGCCTCTCATCTATCATTCACAGTGGTGGTGCGGAACCTAGGGGTGGGGTGGCGGGCTCCGGGACCACTGGGAGGCCTGTGCCAGCAATGTTCCTGGCTATTGCCTCCAGGACCTCCGCCATTCACGGAACGTACTCCGTTATGATGGTCAGCTGTCGGGATATGCCCCCCAATGCATCAAGGAGCTGGTCACCAATGTCTACAGTCTTCCTGGACAACTGTACCATCTCTCCGCTCTCATGTGGCACTCGTGGACCAGACCTGCTGCATCCACAAAACCTCCACGGGGTTGGTGCCATCCAGGGGAGAAATGGGGAGCCCTGTGGCGAGGTGCTTGGGGCCGGTACCTTCAGAGTGGAGGCGGGAATGACCGGAGGAGCACTTGATGGCCTTGGGGTAGAATGGCTTCTGGAGCGTGACGATGCAGGTTCCTCGAAGTCCGCGCTCTCATCTGTAGAGAACAGACCCAGTGGATTGACAGGCGAGAATCGGGTCCCCTGTAGGATTGTCCATCGACTCCGGCCCCGCGTCCCCACTTCTGGCCTCTGTGGTCTTGCCTGGGGCCGCACTGCTGGCTGAGCTGCAAAACACAAATTAGGTTATTAGAGGAGAAGTGGGTGCTAGGGTCACAAGGTGATTCCAGTGCACGACAAAAGCACCTCCAGATCATCATAGTCATCACATTTCTTGACCATCAACATATTCTGCATTGCAATGATTTTCATTAGGCCAGCATTATTTCTAGGACAATTTTAGAAATCATCTATCATATATGATTGTTCGGATATGAGTGGGTGTGGCATCTATTGACTTTACCTCACGCAATGGTGTAAACTTTACTCACGTCGAATCACTTCAGGGTCTGCAGTTCCTTGCGTGGCCGTCCGGGGGTGCTTCCCCACGAGTGCGAGCACCCGCTCCTCTGACTCAGTGATTTCGCTGGGGACTGGTGGCCCCCCACCCATTCACCTCGGCACGGATCTCATTGTTGAGAGCTTCTTCTGTAAAAGGGCACAGGACGACATGGCATGAGATCATTGCGTGATATCATTGCTAGGTACTGTCACAGAGACTGATACAACACCTAACGACAGATGTAATCATGATTATTATGATAATTATCATTCTTCACCTGAAGTCGTGCACCGTGACCGCAGGCTTTGACTGCATCATTCCCGGTAAAAGTGCAAGACCTCACATCATGACTGTTACAAAGCAAATTATATAAATATATAAGTACATGTAAATAAATGCAATAATTATTCTTGCGGATCCCACAAGGTCGTTCCATCGTTTGCTGCATTGGTTGCCATCACGCACCTTGTTGCTTGCCAACAAGACCACCTCTGCTATCTCGGCCCATATCTTCTGGTAGGTCTTTGGGGTGGGCTTCCCATGCCCTTCCTGGGTCAAATCACCCCAGCCTGACTCGACTTCCCGCCGGAGGGAGGCATTTGCCTCGTCTGAGAACCTGCTCACTCTTTTGCACCTTCCAATGTGCTCCTCTACCAGCTCACTGCTCTCTCCAGTGTCAGTCTCCACAGCATGCTATGATGCCTCCTTCTCTCACTCCATTATAGGGCAAATTCAGGCAAATATCTGGCTGGTAACAGCTAATCTTTGTTTCCATATTTGCTCTAAAGCTCAACACTCTCCCTCCCTCCTCCCAAAGCAGCCACACCACACCCACACACGCCTTCCGTCCCTCTCAGCTCCCTCTGTCTCTGTCTCCTCTTCTGCGCATGTCATGATGACCCTTGACTTCCTGAATCGTGGGAATCGAACGTTTCAATGCCATTGCTAAGGCGGCGACACTTTACGGCAGTAGCTCAGAGAGATTTAATGTTACCGCCCATTTCATATCGCTCCTGGTAACGTCCAATTTCACAAGTGGAGACGAGGGGCTTTGAAAATGTGCGAGAAGCCGGTGATCTGAAAATCCATTTTTACCGCCCACACCGGAAATAATGCTCATTTTTGGGCGATCTGCACAAAAGTGTAAAATCTAGCCCATGATCCCCAAGCAACAAGGACCCCATGGGCGAGCATGTAAAGTCAAAAGGTAAATTAAATGTATTCTTAATGATGTCTAAACAAGGTCATAATGAGCTTAATTGGTTCCCCCGTCAATGCGCATCGGATCTGCTCAACGCTGACCGACCCGACATTGGGAAAGGCATGTAGGGGTCCCAACCCGCTGTCAAAAAAACACTTTCCCACCTGACCCGCCACCGATCGCATCTACTGATTCCCCGCAAAATTCCGGCCTTTATATCCAGGGTCCAGGCTATATCACATGAGGACATTGGTTATTTTGGGATTGATGAAAAACAAAAGTAGGTTTGTGAAATGGAGGCAGGGGAGAATGTAAAACAGAAGAGGAAGAAAAATAAAAGAGCATGTTGGATAAGTCATTTACCCTTTAGATTTATAAAGCTACAGACGATAGGCTCAATTTTCCCCAAAGCTTTTTTTTTTGGCATACATGAAGAGTAAACCCCATTTTTGGAGGGCCCAAGTATGCCAAAAAAAAAGTTCTCAATTTCCTCGTTGGATTTCTTCATTTTGGTGTAGCCTAACCTGTCCTTTAGTTTTGGGGATGGAGCCTTGATCTACGCCAAAAAGATCGGGTTGCAACGGTAACCAGGGACACAATATGGGCTGAGACTGCAAAGTGAAACATACAGCCAGCTCGCAACACATTAAAACATATTGCATCAATTTAAAAATACATTGCAGCAACTTACCTCCAATTATTAAAGCCGGTCCTGCTCCCCACCCCTAGCCCTGGCCAAAGGGCTTGCTGGTCACCTTCCCTAACCCACCCAAAGCCCCTTGCCTGTGCCGGTCCAGCTCCAGCCCTCCCCCCTCTCCCCTCTCCAGCCCCGACTGCCTTGCTGGTCCCCCACCTCTAGCCCTGGCTGAAAGGCTTGTGGGTCCCGGTCCCATCCCCCCTCTCCCCAGCCCCAAGTGCCTTGCCGATTCCGGTCCCTATCCCCCACCCCGCCTCCGAGTGCCTTGGCAATCTGATCCCCCCACCCCACCCCTGCAGCCCCAAGTGCCTTACCGGTCCCGCTCCCCGCTCCTAGCCCTGGCCGAGTGCATTGCCGGTCCACTACCCCGCCACTATCCCAGGCCAAATTGCCTCCTCCCTCCCAGTCCCTTCAACTAACTACACCCGAAAGGCTTCCCCCCCGTCCCTCACCCCCTCGCCTCCCCTACACCCACCTCTCTCTCTCTCACCGCCTCTTTCGTACCATTCCTGCTGCTGCTGTCCAGGCATCTGCTGCACTTACCTGCGCCGATTTCTTTAACTCTCCGGAAGGTTTTTCTGCAGAGGCCACATACGCTGGTCTAAGCAGAACTGGAGTAACTCTCAGCTGGCCAATCTTGCGTAAATGGCAAGAATTGGCACGGGTGGCAGGTTACGCCCCCTTCTGCTGAAAAGAAAACTTACCTAAACTTACGCTGGTGCAAATTGATTGGGGAAACTGGATTTTTAACTTAGGCTGTAGTGGGAATTTTTAGAAACCTCGCTCTATGCATTCTGGGGATGTTGAAATGCTCAAGTAAAGTCTGCATAGAGATAGTGTAAAATTAGCCAAGAAGTCTGCTGAGATTGAGTCATGAGAAAGGAGAAGGAGGACAAAGTACGGGTGCAGTGCAAAACAGATGTATGCATGTTTTTCGCTGACGAGGAGGAAGTGAATGCCCTAAACACTGACCTCAGGGTCCCATGTACCTTATTGTGACCTGTTTTTCTTCTTCCATGGTAACCACAATGACACATGCACTTGTGGTTTGTGAGCTTAAATATGGAACGGCCGGGACCAGCCGACGAGATCGGCGGTGACAGGCTGAGGGCTTGTGGCACTGATCTCCGACTCGGCCGAGTCTCTGAATACGTATAATAAACTTGTGTCTTTTCCATTTGAGCAGATGGGTGCCTGAATATAGATTCTGCCCCAACACTTTGGCATAGTCGGCAGGATGGATGATCACCGGTGAGATCGCGACAGAGAAGTCACAGTAAGAGTGAGTAAGTTTAAATACCACTCATAAATTCCAGTGAGTTGGAAGTCGACGAGCGAACCTGGACATCCACCCGAATCAAGCGAAATCTGCTGAGTGGGTAAGACACAACTTTAAACGATACCATAAAGTAATGTAAGTTAGGGACACTGTCATTGCGGTAAAATAACGGTTAGATTAATAATTAGAAAAACTGGACTGAAATAAGCAGGATATCTTGGGATAGGATTTAAGTCGCATGGAGAGGTCAACGGGAAAACCGTAAAAAGTCAGACCATACAAAGGCGTCGGTGAAAGAATTAGACTGGGGTGAGGAAGGTACCCTTACTAGATTCTATGCAGATGACCGGAAGGGCTTGATCAACAAGATGATAAAAGATGGGTGGGATCTGATCGAGGACCCTGCCAGTCAAAAGACCTGGTGGCAAAAACAAAAAAGTAAATGAGTACAAAAGGCCGGCATAATTACAGCATGACAATTTCTGAAATACATAGAATTGAACAAAAAAAAAATGGCTGAGATGACATGTATACATAAATCGCAGACAGGCTTACGCTAAAAATAATTTTCCCTTCGTAGTCGACAAAATCTCAAGCGGGCGGCGGACACCGGCAGATGGAAGCCATGTCAAAGGCGTGAGTACATTTTAATTCCCACGCATAATTAGGACAGAGAGCAGAAATCTGTCTGGTGTCAGCTGTCTGAGAGGTCCCAATCTGCAGGTCTAGCAGAGACTTCAAGTAGTCAGCGAAAGATCCCAGGTGAAACAATTGCAATCAGTTATATAGAGTCTGTGTAACATTGCGATTGATAATTGATATATTTTGCAAGTATCGGTCTCACTCAGGGCAAGTAATTAAGGGACGTACCGCTGATAACATATAGCCATGGGAAGTGAGAAACTCGAGTTGGGACCAGAGGTGTCTCTGACACAGTACCTAGCATGTAAAAAAAAAAAATCAAAAACTAGTTGAAATAATGATTAACAAAAATTGGAAACCAGACGACCCACCCGCGGCACAAAGGAAGTGGTGGGAGTCGGAAAAGAAACAAAAAGAGGAGAAAGCCCTCGTTTTAGTGACTCGCGCGTATTGTGAATTAAGTAGATTGTCTATACTATTGACTGAGAAAGCGACAAAATAAACCGACAGTAGGTTTGAGGGTGACAGCACCCGTCAGAATGATAATATAGAAGGGGGGAGAGGTTTAGAGAAGATCTCTTCACCTGATGGGTGTTGGGGGTCTGGAACGCACTGCCTAAAAGGGAAGATTATGTTTTTTAAACTGAAAAGACCAAGCTGTGGGCGAAAGTTGACATTGACTGATGGTGTATGTGTTTGTCGACTTTCGAAACAAAGGAAGTTAACTCTTTCACAGTCAGCTGTGAACTCTGTTTTAATTGGAGATTTTCTAAATTTGAAGAGAATATTTGTTCCTGGGATAGAAGGAATTTTAGGATCAGTTGCTCCAGGCTCTTAGGGACCTGGCAAGGGACTGAAAGCCAGTGGCCCCCGCTCAGAGCGAAGGCGATCCTCGCATCCACATTACAGCATTGTTCGGGGGCCGGCAATGTGGCATGTTAGTGGATACTGGTGCCTCTGTCTCAATGACAGATATCCCCCTACCCACAACCAAATGGACAGTTCTAATCATAGGGGTTAGAGGATCTGCCACAAGGGCATGCCTAAGCTAAGTAATATCATTGGATGCGGCAGGGATTCTAATCCCCGCACAATTTTATGTTTGTCCCAATAATGAGGGTACAATATTAGGAATCGATGATCTAGAACAATTAGGAGCATTGATTGATTCACAGGGGAAGAAAATAGCTTGGAGAAGCCCAAATGGACACAAAACTACTACCTTCGGGGAACAAAATAAATTGGACAACGATGCAAAGGTGGGGAACGTACAACTCCTCACCAGGGATTGGGATACATTAAAAGGGTATGGCCCCGTGTGTCTGCAGATTGATGGAGTGTGGGCATGGTCCAAACAAGATTGTAGACTGGTAGAAACCGAACCAATCATTGTCCTGGGACCCGAGCACACCCCTCATAAACAATACAAGTTTGCCTTCACTGTAGGGAACCGCCAGTATACCTGGACACGGGTGACACAGGGATTCCACAATCGCCCGGCAATATTTCACCGGACTGTAAGTCGAGCCCTAGAAAAGGTGGACCTAACCCCCTGCAGAAGCACAGTCCTCCAGTATGTGGATGATCTGCTAATCGCCTCTGAGGATGAACGGGGACACATGGGCGCTCTCATAGAAATCTTCGAAACCCTACAAAGGGTGGGATTTAAAGCCAATCCCGAGAAAACCCAAATCGGATAGACAGTGGTACAATACTTAGGGCATGAAATATCACAAGGGACCACTGCCAAGCTCGAGAGGAAAGAAATACTGTCTCGTAATAATTGATTTGTTTACATGGTGGGTGGAAGCTTTTGCAACCTGAACCTGCACTGCAACCACAGTAGCTCATATCTTAGCCGAGGAGGTGATTCCCCGCTGGGACACCCCCACCCAAATAGACTCTGATCAGGGAACCCACTTCACAGGGCAGGTAGTGAAATTACTACGCACCAAATTGGGCATTAAACAAAAATTTCACATCCCCTACCACCCGCAGAGGTCGGGGATGGTAGAACGGATGAATCGGACAATAAAGACAGCCCTGTCAAAAGCCATCCAAGAAATCGGACAGGTTTGGGCTGAGCTGCTGCCTGCTATCCTGATGAGACAAAGGGCAACCCCTAATCAGACAACAGGATTAACTCCATATGAGCTCATGACTGGTCGGGCAATGCGACTGCCCGAAGGTATAATTACAGGAGGGTCCAATGTGGGCCCGCTACGGGATCAAATAAGAAGATATGTAATGGAGTTAAGTAAGCAACTTAAGGATATGAGACAGGAAATAAGAGGATAACAGGCAGGCCGGGCGAACAAGAGGTAGAGTTCCCGGCAACTCTTCCCCAAGTGGGGGAGAAAGTAATGGTTAAGGGGTTAACGGGACGAACCGGATTCACGCCGCGGTGGTCGGGACCATACGAGATATTGATCAGTGGAGATACGTGTGCATATGTGAATTTGAATGGAGTAGGAAGGTGGAAACATTGGTCCCAGTTGAAAAGCTACATTGACATGTAGTGGATAGCCCAAGAGCGTCCACCCCTTTTACAGAATGGCCTGGCGAATGATGATACTGTTATGGATGATCCAGACAACGGATCAACACCATGAGGAAGACCCAAGGGATCCCAAATTCAGACGAATAATTGTGGGGGATGGAATCCACATATCGGGGATCTTTCGGTCAGAAGGAGGTCTGGTGGACTTTCGTCTGCCACCAAATGGCACCATCCGATGATGCAAGGGGCTCCAACTGAAAATGTTAGGAATCTCTGAAATCCCACCGAAAGGCATGTATATCCTGTAACCTTGCTAGTGTCTCTATATGGACGCACCTTAGCGATTGTGACTATTATCGCTACCATTATTATTACCATAAGGACTTTGAGGAATCTTATGCAAAAAAAATGGAAGAATATTCTGACATAGATTCACATGTTAGAAATCATAAGCTTAATGCCATTACGGTATGCGTCAGGGCAAAACGAACATTTTGACCCAGGTATTACTATTGCATTTATAAAGACGCGTCATGTCCCTCGCCAATGTACACCATGAGATATTACCTGTAATAGTAAACCTGACACACATAGGGCTACCAGGAAAATGTGACCCTAGGGTACGGGGATTGTACATCCCCAAATGCTTAAGATAGTGTTGAAAGAATCCCACGGCGCCTCAGGGGCATCCAGATACTGGAGCCCTCTGAAAGCGGGTCAGACCCACAGACAGAAATGGGGTTTGATCAATGACGTCTTAACAGGGGTCAACATGGGAACTTGCTTTGTAAATGCCCTAGATATACAAGCTATACAGGAACAATCAGAAAGCCTTAAAGACACAGTCAGGAAGTTGCTGCAGAGGCAAACAGACGCAGCCAAAGAGGCTGCTCGGGAAGGCGATGGGGCAGTAGGGAGCTTAGTCAAAGGGATTACAGTCCTGGAGGGCCATGCTGTCACCATTAACCTCCTGACTGACCGAGAATTTGATGCGGAAAAGGCAGAGATTCAGCGAGACCTCTGTCATGCTTACGGGGGATGGATGATTGGGCAGGTCAGGGCGAACCTGGACCAAATACACAGGGGCGAAGTCCTGAACTGGATTAACTGCACCCACCTGTTCCGCCTTGCACAGCACCCAGGGTCACTAGACGCGTGCACCATGAAAGGAATGACAAGAGTCTTTCCGGTGATGTACAGATTCACATTCTGCCCTGGTGGGGATGGTCCTAATGATTCCGGTAATGGCAAAGGGGGAGTCTGGACCACACCCCCAGTTTGCGGTAGAAAACTTGGGGCTAATCCAGGGTGAGAACTACATGCAGTATTACCCAATGGATATGGAACCATGAGAGGGGTCTCATTATCAGGGTGCCGCAGGGTCGGAAGCCTAACTATATGTCCACATCCAGTAGGCTGGGGAAGTGAGGATGGGTGCTGATTTAATCAGACCATTGGGCGTGTCTTAGAAATAAGCCCATCAGAATCCGAACACACCCACTCAGCCGACCGCGGAAAGGGGGAATACTGTGTGGTAACCAACCAACCAACTTATGATGATGGTATTTATCAATGTAATATTACTAACCACAACTTCTGCTTCACCCCGAGACTACCGGTTACAATCGGACGAGCGGGAATGACGTATATCCATGCTTGGGAAATTATTACCCTGAACCTGACTGATGAAATTAAACAAGATTTGTACCAATATGAAAGTGAACTGGCTGCACCAATACCCTACTTGCCCGAGGACCTGAGGACCTGGTGAGCCTCAAACGTTACCACATCCTCAAACAGAAAATACGTGAATTGGGCAAAGACATTGCAAAAGACCTTCAATGTACCCCCTATCATGAGAAGGCATGGAACTGGGGATTAAATGTTAACATACATCCGTGAATATGGATAAATATCACATGTACTAGTGGCTGTGCAACTGGTTTTGGCTTTGGGCTATTTGTTTATATGCTGTGCTTCTTACAAACATCGCAAACTGAAGAAACGGGCCCAGACTACCGCAGTGGAAGTAAGAAAGTTATTGGGAACAGGAATTTAAACCCCTATATTCCTGGACCTCAGTTCTTCCTAAGCTAGTGGCTGATCACCACATTGGGGGTGCGAAAAATGAGAATTAGATGAGACACATGGTCATTTGGGCTAGGGTAGCCAAGGACCAAAGGGGGGATTTGTAGTGGGAATTTTTAGAAACCTCGCTCTATGCATTCTGGGGATGTTGAAATGGTCAAGTAAAGTCTGCCTAGAGATAGTGTAAAATTAGCCAAGAAGTCTGCTGAGATTGAGTCATGGAGAAAGGAGGAGGAGGACAAAGTACGGGTGCAGTGCAAAACAGATGTATGCATGTTTTTCGCTGACGAGGAGGAACCAAATGCCCTAAACGCTGACCTCAGGGTCCCATGTACCTTATTGTGACCTGTTTTTCTTCTTCCATGGTAACCACAATGACACATGCACTTGTGGTTTGTGAGCTTAAATATGGAACGGCCGGGACCAGCCGACGAGATCGGGGGTGACAGGCTGAGGGCTTGTGGCACTGATCTCCGACTCGGCCGAGTCTCTGTATACGTATAATAAACTTGTGTCTTTTCCATTTGAGCAGATGGGTGCCTGAGTCATATTCTTTAAATATAGATTCTGCCCCAACATAGGCCAAAACAAGCAGCCTGCTCCAAAAAAAATGGCGCAAATCACTGAGGAAAATTGAGCCCTATGTCTGATAACTCACTTCATTTATTATTGACAAAACATTAATCTTAAACCCGAAAACACCCATATAGAGTAAATCACATTCGTGGATTTTAATGAGGACCTGTGAAAATGGCTTCTCCAAGCCTGTTCATGGGTCTCGAAGGTAGCAAAAGGTCTCTTTCTTCTAAGTAAAAATCTGGCGTCTCTTTATGCCGTTTCCTTTATGCTTTCCTTCCTACTGGATGCAACACTATCATAACTATGATGCTTTATGACCACCGAGTAGTTCAATCTGATTGATAAACAGAGATGAGAGGCCCCATGCCTTTTCACACCATTCTTTTACTTCCTTTCATTGCTTTTCCTGAGCCATAGTTTAGTTCAAAACAACCTTTGATGGATGCACTTATAGCGGCATATTACCTTTTTATATTACCGCAATATCCTACCCTTACGCTACTCGCTGCTATGATGAAAAGTCTATAAATATATTGTTAGATTTCTTAATTTCCAATGAAATACGAACTCCGAGTGTAGTTTTAATTTCTTTATTTCTGGCAGAGAGCAACAAGTTCTTGGCTTTAAGCCAGGTCTTTGTCCTTCTGAGACCACATGGTCAAAATGGCTGTACTTATACCTGGATCAATTTACAGAAAAGAACTCGCCTTCTTTGACATTATTGGCTCAATTAATAGTCTTTTAACCTTTTAATTGGCTCGCTGTCCAAGGGTCCTAATATGTCAAGTTGATTGATGACTTAATGCAACATGCTGAACTGCATGTAGCAGCCTTGACTTGGGGGTCTGTGAATTTTCATAGTCTGTCTAAATGCAGCCTGTTTGAATTCTTTATCATGTATTAAAAGCTTATATGATTCAATCTTAATAATTCTTTAATCTCAATGTGGGAAAAATTCCATTGGTTAGCGTATCCTGTTAGTTCCTGCAGCTGGAGCTAACGAGACGCTGATGTAGTCGCACCAGAGTGAGGCAAATCTGGCGGTGAATGGCAAATCCGGATCCCACATTGTGTCACCAGTACGAGTTACCAGCAGGAACTTCAACGCCAAGCAGATCGCACAGCTGATGGAAGGCATCTGCATTGATCAGTTGCAGCTCTCAGGGAAGGTTGGTTTCAGTGGTGTCTTGTCTGTTACAGCTAGTGGATGAGCTTGTATCAGTAATTTCAAGGTTCTTTTTTTTAATCATTATTTTTCTGGCAAGTGCAAAATGGATACATTTCTTGTTCAAAGATTCAAACTGCTACTCTTGGCAACATTAATGGGGGCTGTACTGGCATGCCACCTTGCCCTCCAGGATCTACAGTGTAGGCAGCCAGAAATATGGGAATATGTGCACAGAGGGATGAGGAGGGACATTAAGGCTCTCACCAGGGGTGACTTAAACCCCAGATCACTTTTGCTCACCACATGTCCATTATACCATCCCTCAGTCATGCCATATCACAGCGTCCTCCTGAGCGTAAAGGTGAAATGAGAGAGATCACAAAATATTGCAAACTCCATTAATAAATTTATGCATAAACATATTACACATATCACATTCATTCTACTAACTAATGACCCTTGTGTCTGCCATAATTGAATATGTCATTGTATGCAAGGCATGAGATGTTGGTAAATAGAGATTGTTGGTGGCTGAGCACTGGGTATGTAGTGCTTTGGGCAGCGTGTGAAGCTTGTGTTACAGATGGTGGTATGTAACATTTGTTGAAGCATTCAATCACTGACCACCCAACTGAGGTGAATCTGCATGAGTGCACCTGCTTCAGCCCTCCGGCTACTTCTCCTTGTTGCACTTCTCCTTGCTGAGGCAGTTGCACCACTAGCAATGCTGAGAATGAGGTGCTGCAATCAAAGACCCTCCCTTTTAAGTACTGGGAAAAATCTTTGGCAATGATGAGTTGAGATTAGTCTGCACTCGATATTGGTCCACCCTTTGAGTGTAACGCCACTGAGCTAGGCTTTTAAGACTAGATTCAGCGCCCCAATTATTTCTTTGAGCAGTGAGAATACATTTTTCATGCAGTCTTAAAGCATTAGCGCCTTGCGCTAATTCTCAAACTTTTCTTAAGATACCGCCTATTCCTGGGCTATAATGAATTTCTAGCCTGATTTCTACACCTAGCTTATTTATTTATATGTGCCTATCTTTACAGTATAATATCCTTGGTCCTGAAATTCATCCTTCTCCAACATTATCAGCATCATTGAGGAGAAAAGTCAAGGGGCTAGAAATTGCGCAGCGATCCATTTGGGGCGAGAACATTTCAGAAAGTATCGCCGGCCGGAAAAGATTTGATTCTGCCGGGAACTTCTGTTTTAGTGCTCGAAGAGGGAAGTGGAGCGCTAAATTAAACAATACCACTTCCCTTTGAGCGCTAAGGGGGCTGTATCGGCAGAGCGCTTAGCAATATTCGGGCAATGTGCCTTCTTTACAGGCTCCTTCCCTCCCTTACAGGGAAGGGCCAATGCTGTGTTGAATGAATCTACAGGCTGTGTTTGTTGGGTCACGGCATCTGTGCTATGTTCTTAGCAGCCCCAACCACTGTCAGAGAGTGCAGGGTTGAGCAATCGTGGGGGCAAAAGAAAGCAAGAGGCACCAGAATGGAGACATTAATACATTTTTCCTTACCTGACCACCACTGCCTTTAAATATCGCTCCCCAAGCAGCCAGCCGAGGTGACAATGCCTCCTGCACCTGAAATTCTTGATGCCTAGCGATGCTGCAGGGGGCGGAAGCAAATAATACATGCGGAGCAATAACAGGACACTGCACGCCGCAGACATCATGATCTACAGGGCGCAAGAGAGTGAGGCAGTAAGTGTTAGTCAGCGCAAAATTAGCAGGGAAGTTCCTAGTCAGCGATGATTTTGCCGCAGCTGGTTGGTAACCCGTTAACGCCCTGTTACCACTCCCCGCAGGCACTAACAGGAAGTGCAAACCAGGCCAATTTTTTTTCCCCATGGTTTTTGAGAACATAATTTAAACCAATTCTGTCTAAATTATCATTTTGTCTTTGTTAGAATATCAACATGTACTTGTGTTCCTATCAGAGGATTGAAATATAAGGAGGAAGAAAGGGCAAGAGAGAAACAGAAGTGAAGAAGGGTGAGTATAATGACAATGGAGTTGATGTTAACTCCCCCTTTGCCAGAGAGGTGGGGTGTTAAGATGGCAGGTGGGTCATGCCGTATTCTTGATGTGTTCCTGCCCCTCCCCCGCTATTTAACTTCCTTCAAGGCAAACATGGGAGGGCAGCCAGTCGCAGACAGCAAGCCGCCTACCTTACATTGAAAAGTCACAACCCGAAGATGTAATTGGTAAAGTGATCCCATTTAAACTAACCCTTTTGAGAAGCCAGCAGCAGAACTGAGAGGACTCAGTGGAGAGCATATCAAAATCAACACAAAAAATTATATTAGGAAAAAGGTGGTGGTCAGGAGCAATGTTGGCTCCTTGAAAATTGATAACAGTGATATTGTCAATGATAATAAGGAAATGGTGGACAAGTTAAATAATTAGTTTGGCTCAGTATTTACAGTAGAGGAAGAAGATAGCATGCTGGAAATCCCAAGGTAACTAATATTGAATCAGGGACAGGAACTCAACAAAATTAATGTAAGTAAAATAACAGTAATGAAGAAAATAATGGGACTAAAGAGCAACAAATCCCCAGGATCAGATGGTTTTCATCCCAGGGTTTTAAAGGAAGTAGGTGAGCACGTTGCAGGTGCCCCAACTATAATCTTCCAAAGTTTCTGGATTCAGGAACCATTCCTTTAGATTGGAATTTCGTATATGTCTCTCCGCTATTTAAGAATGGTGAGAGAGAGATACCAGGGAATTATAGACCAGATAGCCTAACATCTGTTGTCGGGAAATTAATTAAGGATAGGGTGCTTGAACACCTTGAAAAACTTCAGCTGATCAGAGAGAGCAGTATGGATTTGTCAAAGGGAGGTCATGCCTGACGAACCTGATTGAAATTTTTGAAGAGGTGACTAAAGTATTGGACAGGGTATTGCCTATGGATGTTATTCTTATGGCTCAGAGACATGAATCATGTACAGTAGGCACCTCAAGTCTGGAGAAATACCACCAGCGAAGTCTCCAAGATCCTGCAAATCCCCAGGGAGGACAGACGCACAAACATTAGCGTCCTCGTCCAGGCCAACATCCCCAGCATTGAAAACTGACCACACTTGATCAGCTCCGCTGGGCAGGCCACATAGTCCACATGCCAGACACGAGACTCCTAAAGCAAGTGCTCCACTCAGAACTCATCCACGGCAAATGAGCCAAAGTCGGGCAGAGGAAACGTTACAAGGGCACCCTCAAAGCCTCCATGATAAAGTGCGACATCCCCACTGACACCTGGGAGTCGTTGGCTATAGACCGCCCTAAGTGGAGGAAGTGCATTCGGGAGGGCGCTGAGCTCCTCGAGTATTGTTGCCGAGAGCATGCAGAAATCAAGCGCAGGCAGCGGAAAGAGCGTGCGGCAAACCAGGCTCGCTGCCCATCCTTTCCCTCAACGACTATCTGTCCGACCTGTGACAGAGACTGTGGTTCTCATATTGGACTGTACAGCCACCTAAGAACTCATGCTAAGAGTGGAAGCAAGTCTTCCTCTGTTCCGAGGGACTGCCTATGATGATGATATTTGTATGGACTACTCTGTCCAGACCCTTCATGACTTTGAACACCTCTATCAAATCTCCTCTCAATCTTCTCTGCTCTAAGGAGAATAACCCCAGCTTCTCCAGTCTATCCACGCAACTGAAATCCCTCAGCCCTGGAATCATTCTCGTAAATCTTTTCTGCACCCTCTCTAAGGCCTTTACATCCTTCCTAAAGTACGGTGCCCAGAATTGGCCAGAATATTCCAGTTGAGGCCAAACCAGTGTTTTATACAGGGTTCATCATAATTTCCATGCTTTTGTACTCTATACCTCTATTCATGAAGCCTAGGATCCTGTATGCTTTTTTAACTGCTTTCTCAACCTGCCCTGCCACCTTCAACAATTTGTGCACGCATACCCCCAAGTTTCTCTGTTCATGCACCCCCTTTAGGATTGTACCCTTTAGTTTATATTTCCTCTCATTCTTTGTACCAAAATGTATCAAGTCACTCTTTTCTGCGTTAAATTTTATCTGCCACGTGTCCGCCATTTCTACCAGCCTGTCTATGTTTTCTTGAAGTCTATCACTATCCTCCTCACTGTTCACTATACTTCCAAGTTTGGTTTCATCTGCAAATTTTGAAATTGTGCCCTATACACCCAGATCTAAGTCATTAAAATATATCAAGAACAGCAGTGGTCCTAGAACCGACCCCTGGGGAACATCACTGCATTCCTTCCTCCAGTCCGAAAAACAACGGTTCACCACGACTTTGTTTCCTGTCATTTGGCCAATTTCTTATCCATGCTGCCACTGTCCCTTTTATTCTATGGGCTTCAACTTTGCTGGCAAGGCTATTATGTAGCACATTATCGAACGCCTTTTGGAAATCCGTGTACATTACGTCAATTGCATTACCCTCATCAACCCTCTCTGTTACTCCATCAAAAAACTCAATCAAGTTGGTTAAACATGATTTGTTTTTAACAAATCCATGCTGACTTTCCTTAATTAATCCACCACTATCCAAGTGATTGTTAATTTTGTCCCTGATTACTGTTTCTAAAAGCTTCCCCACTACCAAGGTTAAAGTGACATGCTGACTCAAGCAAATTTTCCATATCCATATAGAAGGTAAACAGCCATTCAACTGAGAAAAAAAGATTCCTGATGTCAGGAGGGTTAATTAGTTTATCCTTAGCAAAATATTACAGTAACATTTGACAAGTGAAACCACTTGCCAAGAGGTCCTTAGAGAGGCAGCAGTCAAGAAAGAAAGAATTTTCATTTTTACATTCTCAGAACATCCAAATCACTTCAGGACCAATGGATAAATTTTGAGAGATAATCAATTACTTTGTGAATTAGGCAAATGCAGTAGCCAATCTTAACACAGCAAGGGTCCACAAACAAAAAAAAACAACAAAGCAAAACGTGTTAGATGCTAGGAACCTGAAAATAACAGAAAATGCAGAAAACCCTCAATCGGCCAGGCAGCATCTGACCAGAAGGAACAAATTTGCTACCTGACCTGCTGACAGTTTCCCACAAGCAGCAATTGAACAAATGACCTGTTAATACAACAGCAAAATACTGCTGATGCTGGAATCTGAAATAAAAACAGAAAATCTGGAAATCTCAGCATGTCAAGCAGCATCTGTGGAGAGAGAAACAGAGTTAACATTTCAGGTCTGTGACCCTTCGTCAGAACTGGAAAAGTTTGAGAGGTAACAGATTCTTAAAGAAGTGCAGGGGCAGTGGAAGGGGGAGGAGAGAAAGAATAAAAGGGAAGGTCTGTGATAGGGTGGAAGGCAGAGAGATTATGAGACAAAGGGGATGATGGGCAAAAATGAGATGGTAACGGAACAAGTTTAGAAGCAAAAGATGAGTCTAGATCGTCTGTGAATGGCAGAATCATCACCAGCTGTCATGGGAAAGAGAGAAAAAGGAGGTGTTTTTAAAAAAAAAGGCAAAAATATATGGTCTAAAATTGTTGAAATCGACATTGAATCCAGAAGGCTGCAAAGTGTCTAAATGAAAAATGAGGTGCTGTTCCTCGAGCTTCCTCGAACCTGCATTGTAAATAATCTGTTAATTTGTTTGAGGTGTTGGTTGAGGATAGAACTTTTTCCAGGGTGCCAGGAGTACTGTTGCTCTTCTTTTAATAATACGATGGAATTTTTTACATGTGTCTGCACAGGCAGATGGGGCATCAGTTAAATATCTCATCTCTGACAATGCAGTACTCCCTCAGTGTTAGCTAGATTATGTAGTCAAGGCTAGTTTGAACTCACTACCTCCTGACACAGAAATTGAGATGTGTTGGATTCGAATATACTGAAACAAAGTCCTTCAATATACGGGACTAACATGCACTGTAAAAAATGAAACTAACATCACTTCGCATGTTCCACCCACTTATGCATGAAAATTGCAATCACAGTCCTACAATCGGCGACATTGTTAAAATTTCAGCCCTTCCTGATAGTCATTGCTATTTTTAGGGAATCTTGTAATTCCTAATGTTAGAATTCATGGAGTTTCATTTTTATGAGTGTTCTCTCAATTGTCCACTTTGGCAGAAGATCCGTGGAAAGTCTGGAGAAATGTCAAAAACGCCATTTATGCTGTTTCTCCAGTTTCCGCGGACCTTCCACTCGAGCTACACTGGACAATCGGGTGAATTCGCATGAAAATTTCACCTAATTTGTTATATAAGGGATCTGATGCTTAATGTGTTTGGCAAAAATTTCAGAGACATTAATTTACTTTTTTACCTCTTCTGCTAATATCGGGAGAGGTTAGCAGAAGTTTTTTTTATATATAGATTGCAATACAGAGTTATTTTTAAAGGATTTAAAATGTTCTACCCAAAACAACAATTGAAGAAAAATTCATCACAGTTTTTACAAGGAATTAGAAAAACATTGAAAAAAAAAGTAAAGGGGGAGAATAGAACCAAATGAGAGCTGATACATATGGAATGGGCTTAATGGCTTCCTTCTGTGCTGTACAATTGTATGCTTGTATGGCTGCGATTTTGACAACAGTGGTGAGTCCAGTGCAGCCGGCATTGGTGGCATGTGGGGAACATGCTCCTGGCTCCATCCCGCCTTCTCAACACAATTTTCCCTTGATTGGATTTGCTAAGCCCAACCTGCAAGGTTCCCGGCCAATTAACAGGAAGCGGGTCTGATGGTGTCATCTGATGACCCATCATCAGCCAGTTTCCTTAAAGGGACAATGGCCAACTTTTTTGTTGATAGTTGTACTGTCAATGTTCTGCAGTATTAAGGTGCTGCAAACACTGACGAGCACTGCACAAAGGTGCATGTCTGCATGCAGGCTCTCCTATGATTCCTTCCAGATGCTTATGGAGGGAGTCACAACATGCAGAGAGGTTCTCTTCCCTTTCAATGGGTTTATGGGGTTAAAATAAATGCACCAGTATCTGTTTGGTCTTAAGTTTGAGTTAGAAAATGACCATAAGCCACTCATATCGCTATTCTCAGAGAGCAAAAGTGATTAATACCAATGCCTCTACTCGCATCCAAAGATGGGCGCTCACGTTGCCTGCATATAACTATGTAATCCTCCACAGACCAGGCACAGAGAACTGCGCTGATGCTCTCAGTTGGCTACCACTGCCCACCACCGGGGTTGGAAATGGCACAGACTGCAGACTTGCTCTGGGTGTTGGATGCAATTGAAAACGAAAAGTCACCCGTTACGGCCTGCCAGATCAGGACCTGGACCAGCCAGGATCCCCTACTGTCCCTTGTAAAAAACGGTGTCCTCCATGGGAGCTGGTTCAGTGTCCGAGCTGAGATGCATGAAGAGATCAAGCCGGTCCAGCAGTGCAAAGATGAAATGTCCATACAGGTGGGCTGTCTTTTGTGGGGTACCCTTGTGGTTTTGCCTAAGAAAGGCAGGGAAACGTTCATACGCGACCTACACAGTACCCACCCAGACATAGTAATGATGAAAACTATAGCCAGATCCCATGTGTGGTGGTCCGGCATCAAATTAGATTTTGAGTTTTGCATGCGCCAATGCAGCACTTGCTCTCAACTGAGCAAGCACCCAGGGAGGCACCGCTAAGTTTGTGATCCTGGCCCCCCAAACCATGATCTAGGATCCACGTTGACTTTGCTGGCCCGTTTCTAGGCAAAATGTTTTTGGTTGTTGTGGATGCTTATTCGAAATGGATTGAGTGTGTAATAATGTCTGTTAGCATGTCCACTGTCATCATCGAAAGCTTATGAGCCATGTTTGCCACGCATGGCCTGCCTGACGTCCTTGTCAGCGACAATGGGCCGTGCTTCACCAGTGCTGAATTCAAGGAATTCGTGACCCGCAATGGGATCAAGCACATCACATCTGCCCTGTTCAAGCTTGCATCCAACTGCCAGGCAGAATGGGCAGTCCCCATTTCAAGCAAAGCTTGAAACATTTGTCAGAAGGCTCCCTGCAGAACCGCCTCTCCCAGTATTATACCGCCACCAGAGGCCGTACCTGTTAGAGTCCCAAGGGATCCCAGCATCGCTTGGGAACACTATATAAACAGGCCTCCCAGGCTGTACCAGCACTCTGGAGTTAGAATAAAGGAACTAAGGTCACACTTACTCATGTCTACAGTACTCAGTTACATTACTTTATTATTGAACATAACACTTTCCCTTTAACATTTCTGAAGCAAAATGGCTTTTGTTTTAATTAAACATACCTTAAATAACATTTCCAGATATTCCCTGACAGCTTTTTGGCCATTCATTTACTTATCTACTGTCGGCTCCTCCTTACCAAAAGTCTTTTGCTCCCTGCTCTGTTTTGTCAACATGCGCAAGAATTTACGATTTTATAAAGCAGCAATCTAGCTAAAAAGCTTCTTAAAAGCATAAACCATGCAAGCTCCTTTGATTTTAGTCCAGATTGAACTAAGATCAGTCCCACTTCTCTCAATCAGATTAAAGTTCATCCTGAATAGTGATGTGATCAATTGCAGAATGGCTACCAGAATAACATTGTGATATACTGATATGGCCTTGTCCCTTGCTATTCTACGCACTTGCCATAGATTGTGTTCTACAAGATGCATATAAAGCAGATACTATAAATTTGTCCATTCCTTGTACAAATCTTGTCGATTAGGACAATGATGAATTAACATTTGTCACAACAAGCTTCTGTGACATGAATTTGCTATTGGCCTAGAAATTCAGAGCTTTAGCATTAGCCAATAAGGCCCATTTTGAAGAATAAATCGCAGCTAATGCACTTCTGCCCAGTTCCAGCGGGTTCCGGAGCGGCCACCATTTTGAGCGGGTTGGCAGCACTGCTGTTCCCTGTGCTCACTGCAGAAATGGAAACGAGGAACATCCTGATATTACTGAGCTCACTTGACGCACTATCTACCATTTATGCCGTCGCCGCTCCGCTTACCGCCCTCTCTCAATCACAACCAGCTGACCAAACATTCAGTATCAGGAAGGAGCCTCCAGCAGTGCTAAAGGAATCATCATTAACAAATTGCAGCTGATATGGTTTCTCAGTTTGACTTGCTCTGTGTAACTTTCTGCAAATCTTGCAGCTTTCTAAACGTGTTTCAAGTTTCTGAGGTGAACGGAAGTGTTGCTGCAAGTGCAGCCTTGATTCTTATTTAAATGTTTCACACCACTTGCTCACAGTTATGGGGGCTCTATCTCTAGTTCCCCTCATGATCAAGTGTCTTCGGGAAAGCGAGCGGGGCAGGAAAGAACAGGAGAAGATGCTCACAGGAGCAGGAGGGCGGGACGGGCTCTCAGCAAGAAGCCTTACCCAACTAGGGTCTTCCGAGAGCACTTCTCCTACCACTACTTAAGCGAGGACCAGTGTCTTGGGAGGTTCCATTTCACCAAGGAGGTGATCACAGAACTCTGCTTCCTCCTGCAACCAGAACTGTAGCCTCAGAGCAGGGCGACCATGATTCTCCCAGTGGTCCTCAAGGTTAATGTGGCACTCAATTTCTTCACCAGCGGATCCTTCCAGTCTGCAGCAGCTAACATCTCCTAGTTTGCCATCCTGCACTGCATCCGTCAGGTCACAGAGGCTCTCTACTCCAGGAAAATAAGAAAATAAGAAAATGAGAATTAGAAGCAGGATTAGGCCATACGGCCCATCGAGCCTGCTCCACCATACAATAAGATCGTGGCTGATATTTGACCTTAACTCTGCTTTCCTGACGATTTCCATATCTCTTGATTCCCCTCAAGTCCAAAAATCTATTTATCTCAGCCATGAATATGCTCAACGATTCAGCATCCACAGCTCATTGGGGTAGAAAATTCCAAAGATTGACAATACTCTGAGTGAAGAAATTCCTCAGCATCTCATTCTTAAATGACCGACCCCTTATCCTGAGACTATGCCCACTGGTTCTAGATTCTACAGCCAGGGGGAACAATTCTCAGTATCTACCCTGTCAAGCCCCCTCATAATCTTATATGTTTCAATGAGATCACCTCTCATTCTCCTAAACTCTAGAGAGCCCCTACCTCAGCTCATCTGCTGCTGAAAGCCTCATCCATGCCTTTGTTACCTCTAGACTTGACTACTCCAACACACTTCTGGCTGGCCTGCCACATTCTACCTTAAGTAACATTCGCGCCACACAAGTGCCAGGCAATGACTATCTCCAATAAGCGAGAGTCTAACCACCACCCCTTGACAATCAATGGCATTACCATTGCTGAATCCCCCACCATCAACATCCTGTGGGTCACCATTGACCAGAAACTTAACTGGACCAGCCATATAAACACTGGCAACAAGGGCAGGTCAGAATCTGGGTATTCTGCAGTGGGTGTCTCACCTCATGACTCCCCAAAGCCTTTCACCATCAACAAGGCACAAGTCAAGAGTGTGATGGAATACTCTCCACTTGCCTGGATGAGTGCAGCTCCAACAAATCTCAAGAAGCTCGACACCATCCAGGACAAAGCAGCCACTTGATTGGCAGCCCAATCCCCCCTTAAGCATTCATTCCCTCCATCCCAACATACCGTAGCTGCAATGTGTACCATCTGCAAGATGCACTGCAGCAACTCACCAAGGCTTCTTTGGCAGCATCTCCCAAACCTGAGATCTCTACCACCTAGAAGAACAAGGGCAGCAGGCGCACGGGAACACCACCACCTCCAAGTTCTCCTCCAAGTCACACACCACCCTGACTTGGAAGTATATCACCGTTCCTTCATCGTCACTGGGTCAAAATCCTGGAACACCCTCCCTAACAGCACTGTGGGAGTACCTTCACCACAAGGACTGCAGTGGTTCAAGAAGACAGCTCAGCACCACCTCCAAGGGCAATTAGGGATGGGCAATAAATATTGGCCTTGCCAGCGACACCCACATCTCAGGAATGAATAAAAAAAACTTGTAGGGGGTGGTGTGTGGGGTCAGTTTGACTTCCCTGACCCAGTGAGGTTGCGAGTCGCTCCCACTCCCTTGTTCTCGAGCCTGGATTTATTAATCAGCGTGGGATAAAGTACAGCAGACAACTGTTTTGTACAAAGAAATGTATGGTTTTTAACCAAGAAGAATGAATACACCTTTTATTAAAACTGAGAAAACTTATCACTTTAGATGAGAGAAAACTTATCACTCTAATGGGGAATCCTTTATTCAAACACAAGGGAATGCACAGCAGTACAACACCTCCCAACTCCCAATTCTCCCTATCTAACTAGGTTGGGCTCTGGGGCTTCAGGGACTATGCTCACCAGTCCTTCCTTGACAGTCGGTAATGGGTCACGGTTTCAGGGTGCATTGGATTTTGTCGATTCTGTTAGCCATACCCTGAACATGGGAGAGGACTTCTTGCTGTGTGTTCCTCAGTTGGGTGGTGTCCGCTGATGCGGTCGGGCGCGTATTGGATTTATGAGGTAAGTACCCACTTTCTTCCTTCAGCAGTAGCTTTTAAAGTTCTTTTAGGTAATGATTTACCCGTTGGTAGCTCAGGGATAGCTTGTAGAGTGGAAACAGCTTGCGAATCTTTGGATTTTCATCGAGTTGACTTCGGTTTCGAAATCGTTGGTCGTGATGGCTCAGTATTACCAATTTGGTTGCTGGTAATATCTTGGTGGTTGTTCCATGAGCCTCTTGCTGCCATGGCATGTTTGGTGCCCTGGTTGCTTGCGATGCTGTCTTGGTTGATGTTCTGAAGAATCAGGTTAATGAAAAACAGGTGTGCTGATCTTGAATTCTACCAGGTCAGAAGCATACGAAGCTGGTGTAAAAGCAAAGTGTTCTCCTGGCTATAAAAACAGGCCTTAATTATACTTTGAGATATTTCCTTATATGTGCCCCAAATCAACCTTGGTTCTTTGTTTAAGTTTTGCAGCCCAGCTCACTGAAACTTGATTAAGTTTTAATCTGGCGTTGATAGACTTTTCTGAGTTGATGAGCTCTTGTCCATTGTGATAGCACTGCTTTTTTTTCCTTCCGGAAGTCTGGCCTGAGCCAGATATTTCTATGCCTGTTGAAAAGATGTTGGAATATGTATGTGACATTCAGGTCCTCCGGGTGGGGTGGATAATGTTTCTTTCCTGGTCGATTGTTTAAATGCTAATGTTTTCTAGGGGCAAGTTTCGAGGGTAAACAGTTCCCAGACAATTTGATTAGTTCCAATATCCAAACTGGCCTTTTAGAGATTGACCCCACCCCTTTTCTTGCAGACTCAACATTCACCTTTTAAAAATCCAACACTTGGTTAAAATGCATAGATTTCTTCCATAAGCATTTTAGGATCCCAAACTTTCTGTTTGATTGTCCCAAATCGAATTTCCTTTTCAATGAGTCCAAACACTGATGTCTTTCCATAAATTTTGCAATCCTACAAACTTGAGGTCATCCAAAACTCGGCAGCCCGAGTCCTAACGCGCAGCAAATCCCGTTCACCCATCATTCCTGTGGTCACTGACATACATTGGCTCCCGGTTAGCAAAGTCTTAATTTCAAAATTCTCATCCTTGTTTACAAATCACTCCATGGCCTCGTCCCTCCCTATCTCAGTAATCTCCTCCAGCCTCAAAACCCCAGAGGTAACAATCTAGTGAATCTTCGCTGCACCGCCTCTAAGGCACGTATATCACTCCGCAGGTAAGGAGACCAAAACTGTGCACAGTACCCCAGGTGTGGTCTCACCAAAGCCCTGTACAATTGTAGCAAGACTTTCTTACTCTTGTACTCCAACTGCCTTGCAATAAAGGCCAACATATCATTTGCCTTACTAATTCCATGTTAACTCTTTGGGGTAGCAATTCGCCAGCCTCCCGAATGGGGGCCGTAACTGGCTCAGAATTGAACTTCCTGTGGCTGGCACGGAAGTCCCGCCCCGGCTGCGAAAGTGCAGTTACTGCCCCTCGGAGAAAGTGGAGCACAATCTCGCGTGCGTCACTTCCTCTTGGGGCGTGTCTCGGGGCGACACTGGGGAGATCCGCAGCCCTGTGCAGATCAACGCCCCTCCCCTTTGCTTAAATGGGAGTGCCACTGTGCACTCTGCATGGCTTCTGATTTCTTCCACTAGGCCACCAGTGCAGCATGGTGCCGGGTCTGCAGCTCAGCTCCCAAAACGGAGTGCCGGGCTGCACGATGGCAGCCCAGACATGTAAGGGCCGAAGAAATTGAACTGAACGGTGAGTCCGTAAAACCGCCCAGATGACGGCGCGGGGCTCTCGCGACATCCACTTTAACTTCCGACCTGCAAGCAGATGTCGGGTCAGTTCGCGACCTGCGATGCTGGCGCTGACATCACTCACAGCAGCCTCGCCGGGCGCAGAGCAAAATCCACCACTGGGCAGAAACGGGTCAGCGTGTGGTGCTAAGGGGTCGCTGCCACGTGGCGATGACGTCAGCGATGGTTGTGCGAAGGTTCGGGGCACTACTGGCAGGGCGGGGCGCGACCGTGCCTGGGCCTCTGCTGACTCCCACACAAATTTGCGGGAGCTGGTAGCCCCACCCTTCTGGGGCAAAAAGTGTTTCATGCCCCGTTAGCGGCACCGAAGATGCTAACAGGTGTCGTTAAAAATCAGCAAATTTGGCCCCTCTGAGTTTCATGTACGAGGACCCCCAAGTCTTTCTGAACACCAATATTTAATAGTTTCTCACTATTTATAAAATGATTTTTCTATTCTTCCTACCAAAGTGAATAACCCTAGATGTAAAGGGAAAGCATTGTCTTTTCTTTGAACAGAGAAGAGCAGGACAAGCATGCATGTGATATTGGCAGGATAGCGGGCACCATCGATTGTAGCCATGTGGCTTTACAAGTAAACCATCAGGGTGCTCAAGCAATGGTGCCATTGCCTTGACTGCTCTGGAGGAGCCCTCCAGTACTCACTGGATTAGGAGTCCATTTCGTGGTTCACAACTTGGCTGTCATGAGGGTGTAACCCTTGTCACCAGGGATTGTGGGAATACCTCAGGATGAGGGAGAGGAGGAAGAGGATGAGGAAGAGGGGAAGAGGAAGAGGAGGAGGAGGAAGAGGATGAGAACAAGGGAGGTAGGAGCCGGCAGCAAATTTCCAATCAGGACAGGCTGTCAGTGAATGCCTCATCAGTCTCCAATTTCAGTGAATGATACCCCAGATCCCCGTTGCTCACCACTTCCCCATCATACTCTCCCTCCATCAGCGCTGCTGATCTCACAGACCACCAAACAGTAGTAGTGAGTTGGGGATGGCATCAAACAGAAAATTAGGGATGCGTGCAATAAAGGTACAGCAGTTATCATGGGTGACTTTAATCTACATATAGATTGGGCTAACCAAACGGGTAGCAATAACGTGGAGGAGGATTTCCTGGCAATTATAAGGAATGGTTTTCTAGGCCACTGTATCGAGGAACCAACTAGAGAGCTGGCCATCCTAGACTGGGTGTTGTGTAATGAGAGAGGATTAATTAGCAATCTTGTTGTGCGAGGCCCCTTGGAGAAGAGTGAAAATATTATGGTAGAATTCTTCATTAAGATGGAGAGTGACACAGTTAATTCAGAGACTAGGGTCCTGAACTTAAAGGAAGGTAATTTCGATGGCATGAGATGTGAATTGGCTAGGATAGACTGGCGAATTATACTTAAAGGGTGATAGTGGATAGGCAATGGTAGACATTTAAAATCACATGGATGAACTTCAACAACTGTACATCCCTAATCCCTGGTGTAAAAATAAAACGGGGAAGCTAGCTCAACCGTGGCTAACAAGGGAAATTAGGGATAGTGTTAAATCCAAGGAAGAGGCATATAAATTGGCCAGAAAAAGCAGCAAACCTGAGGACTGGGAGAAAATTAGAATTCAGCAGAGGAGGAAAAGGGTTTAATTAGGAGGGGGAAAATAGAGTATGAGAGTAAGCTAGCAGGGAACATAAATCTGCAAATACTTCTATAGATATGTGAAGAGAAAAAGATTAGTGAAGGCAAATATAGGTCCTTTGCAGTCAGAATCAGGTGAATTTATAATGGGGAACAAAGAAATGGCAGACCAATTGAAAACATACTCTGGTTCTGTCTTCATGAAGGAAGACATAAATAACCTTCCGGAAATACTAGGGGACCGAGGGTCTAGCGAGAAGGAGGAGCTGAAGGAAATCCTTATTAGGCAGGAAATTGTGTTAAGGAAATTGATGGGATTGAAGGCCGATAAATCCCGACGGCATGATAGTCTGCATCCCAGAGTAATTAAGGAAGTGGCCCTCAAAATAGTGGATGCGTTGGTGGTCATTTTCTAACATTCTATAGATCTGTGTTCCAATGTATTGGAGGGTAGCTAATGTAACCACACTTTTTAAAAAAGGAAGGGAAATCATGCTTGACAAATCTTCTAGAATTTTTTGAGGATGTAACTAGTAGAGTGGACAAGGGAGTGGATGTGGTGTATTTAGACTTTCAAAAGGCTTTCGACAAGGTCCCACACAAGAGATTAGTGTGCAAAATTAAAGCACATGGTATTGGGGGTAATGTATTGACGTGGATAGAGAACTGGTTGGCAGACAGGAAGCAAAGATTAGGAATAAACGGGTCCTTTTCAGAATGGCAGACAGTGACTAGTGGGGTACCTCAAGGTTCAATGCTGGGACCCCAGCTATTTACAATATACATGAATGATTTAGACGAAGGAATTGAATGTAATATCTCCAAGTTTGCAGATGACACTAAGCTGGGTGGCGGTGTAAGCTGTGAGGAGGATGCTATGAGGCTGCAGGGTGACTTGGACAGGTTAGGTGAGTGGGCAAATGCATTGCAGATGCAGTATAATGTAGATATATGTGAGGTTATCTACTTTGGTGGTAAAAACAGGAAGGCAGAATATTATCTGAATGGTGACAGATTAGGAAAAGGGGAGGTGCAACGACACCTGGGTGTCATCATCAGTCATTGAAAGTTGGCATGCAGGTATGCAGACAGTGAAGAAGGCAAATAGCATGTTGGCCTTCATAGCAAGAGGATTTGAGTATAGGAGTAGGGGGGTCTTACTACAGTTGTACAGGGCCTTGGTGAGGCCACACCTTGAATATTGTGTACAGTTTTGGTCTCTTAATCTGAGGAATGACATTCTTGCTATTGAAGGAGTGCAGCGAAGGTTCACCAGACTGATTCCCGGGATGGCAGGACTGACATATGAAGAAAGACTGGATCGACTAGGCTTATATTCACTGGAATTTGGAAGAATGCGAGTGGATCTCATAGAAATATATAAAATTCTGACGTGATTGGACAGGTTAGATGCAGGAAGAATGTTCCCGATGTTGGGGAAGTCCAGAACCTGGGGTCACACTCTAAGGATAAGGGATAAGACATTTAGGACCGAGATGAGGAGAAACTTCTTTACTCAGAGAATTGTGAACCTGTGTAATTATCTACCACAGAAAGTTGTTGAGGCCAGTTTGTTAGATATATTCAAAAGGGAGTTAAATGTGGCCCTTATGGCTAAAGGGATCAAGGGGTATGGAGAGAAAGCAGGAATGGGGTACTAAAGTTTCATGATCAGCCATGATCATATTGAATGGTGGTGCAGGCTTGAAGGGCCAAATGGCCTACTCCTGCACCTATTTTCTATGTTGCTATGTTTCCGTCATGGATCATCATAGCATTCTCCTATGCACAAAGCTGAAATAGGGGCCACTGCAAAACACATATTCAAAACAAAAATTATAAATTGATCAGAATCCAATCAACATTACAGTATTAACTAATCACCCTTGTGCCATTCCTTAGTGCCTGCCGTTTGTGTGCCTTTTCATACTCTAGTGCTCCTGTGAAGTGCTTCCCTCATGGGCTGCAGCATGGCTGGTGGAAGGCTGCTGACTTCCAGTCGGAGAGAATACAGATGGCCTTGCAGGATGACCTTGGCTAACATTGGGCCTAGAAGGCCCGGCTGTAGACTGCACCACCTCGGCATGGGCAGCTGCAGTCTGGGCTGGCTGGCTGATAGGCAGCGACAAGGGTAATGGTGGCGGCATCGCAGTGAAGGGAGAAGGTATGCTGACATCCTGAGAGAGGACAGCAGGTTCTTGCTCCAAAGACTCAATGCAACTTCTCCAGGGTGGCGCCACAGCATTTCCAGCAGTCTGTTGGCGGACAGATTTCTGGACTGCCTCCACCCCCTGTAAGATTATTATGGATTATCATGCAAGCCACTGTCGACACTTGTAAACCCAGCACCGATGGCTGCAGTGTGAGCTTGAGTGGCAGCAAGCTGAGCCTGCAGGAGAGCAGTCTGCGCTTCCACTGCTGCACTCAGATGTTCGGTCACTTTTCCCTCTGCTGCAATGTAAGTCACATCATCATCCATCACATGCAGCGTCATGGCTGGGTCCGCAAGTTCTCTGCTGGAGTTCTCCATCATTTCCATGCAGGAAATCATGGGCTCCAAGCTCTGCGTAAAGCCCCGTCCAATGTTGGAGCCAGACTCCTCCATGTTCCTTGACATTGATAAGAGGCTCTCTGGCAGGCCTACCACTGCACCTAGCATTTTGGTCGACATGCCCATCACACTTCTTCTGAAGGCCGCCCCAGTGAGGTCATCATCTGAGTCCTGTGCAGCAGACCTCATGTGCGAACTCGCCCTCTAGGGAGCTGGTCCCCGAGCTACCCTTTCTCCCTGGCCTTGCTGCAGCCCACTCTCCCCCGGTACCTCACCATGTGCAGATCCCACCTCTATACTAAGCTCTACCTTCCACACAGTGCCATTTTCTGAGCTGATGCCTGCGAGAGTCAGATACAGTAACGGTGTGTCTTCTTCCCCTGCATCACTCTCCTCCCCAACTTCAGGGATAGGATGTGCTGGTGGCACTTGGGTATCTGAAAGCAGAAAGGCACAAGGGTTGGGTTGTGGTGAGGGGAGTGACGGCGGTGGTGGGCGGCGGGAGAAGCAATATATCCATGCATACACAATCAGCAGCTTGTACGTGAGAATAGATTGTGGGAGGAGTGAAGTGGGATGTGAGGAGAAGGATTAGGAATGACCATACTGTCTTTATCAGCAAGAGCTTCAACTTCTCTCGTTGCCATGACCTCGGTCACTGCCCCTCCAATGATGTTGAGCACTGCTTCCTCCAGGTCAGTGAAGTTCTGTATAGCAGTTTGGCTGCCTCCTGTCTGCCGCTACTCCCTCCAGTTCTGTGCCACCTTTGCCTGCCATAGAAGGGGAAGTTTGTGAATGAGTGCAGTGTAATGTGTTTGGGTGATGTGCCTTCCTTAGTTGAATGGCTGTCTGTGCATGCAAGATGTGAGTGTTGCAGCAGTCGTAAGGTTGTGAGGATGAAATGATGCTGTGATTGTGAAGTCTGAGTTGTGTAAGATTTCTAAATCTCTGGCATTAAATTGACAGCAAGACCGATTATTTTAAAACAATTTGGAATAGTTTATTAAACACACACACATGCACATCTATCAGCAGTCATCAGTTACCCTACGGATCGACTTAGTTACAATAGATACAATGATGTTACAATAATGATTTATAAAAAGGTATGCGTCACTTCCCTCTGGCAAAGCACACGGCCTGCTTCTTTGTCTGTAGAGGAAGGTCCTGCTTTTGCCATGTGCTTAAGAAAAAAAAAGAGACCCAACAATCTTTGGCTTGATTTTTTTATACCCCTTAAGGCCAATGTTTCTCCGAAAGCCTTAGGATTGAGTTTTGGTTCCAGGGCCGTTCCTGGTTGGCTTCTCCTCATATATGTGTCTATCTGAAGGGCCGGTGCCATTCCTTGGTTAGGTTAATGGCTTTCCAATTAACACCTTTTCTAATTTGGTGAGTTTCAAAGCATGCTTCCTTTGTTCCTTGAGCTCTGCCCAGCCAGAGGAGACATGAACTTGGGGAAGTCATCCATTTTGTTTCTTTCAACACTGCGGCCTTTCCGTATAATCTACACTTTTAACATTTAGAATCAATTTTATCATTACTAAACACTTTTATTCTTACAGTGGTGACAGCTAGAGATTGTTGGTTGGTGAGTGATGGGGATGTGGTGCATTGAGCAGTGTTTGAGGCTTGTGGTGCAGTTTCTGGGATATGGCATTTGCTGAAGCCTTCACTCACCTTGACCAGCTGTGTGAAGTCATTAAACCTTTTTTGAACTGGATCCACTTCCTTGAGACCACACCTGTAGCCGTGACGGAGTTAGCTATCTTCTTCCAGAGCCTTCTGCAAGTGGCCTTGGATGGCTTTTTGCCACCCGACGGGAACAGCTTTCTTTGAATGGACACGAGCAAGTCCTCAAGTGCAGTATCTGAGAACCTTTGTGCTCATTTTCAAGCTTGCTTAACCATGTCTTCAGCCTCTCTGACAATGAGGTGCTGCTACAAAAAACACCTCCTCTTAAGTAGAGCAAACATTACTGTCCGTTAGATAGCACCCAATATTGGCCCACCTGTTCAACACTAAACCAATCAGCAGTGCATTTAGCGCCGAGATCAGCGCTCCAATGAGCAAGCAGCATGAAATTTGCGTGCTGCCTGGATCACTTTCAACGGGTGCAGACAAATAGCGCTGGTCCTCGATAGTGCCCATTCGTGCCTAATCCAATTTCTAGGCCATTAAGTCTTTGCATAATGAAAGCCATCTTAAAAATTGCAAACATTTATATAATTTCAGCTTTCTTATTTTTATTGTTGTCAGCGATTTTATTCAAAATAGAATTAGTAGAATTATTTCTGTTTAAATTAAATTACTTTGAATTGTTGTTCCAATGAAATATATTTTCTGTTCTGCCACATTTTATAGATCACATTGTACTCTCATCTGTGGGCCAAATTATGTCCTAACATTCTAAAGAACGTGGGCTAAAAATGTGGTTATGTATTGCCTGTTGTTTGGGCACTACAGGTACCGAATTAGCTCGAAAGTCGTGTCCAAGTAGCACACTTCCAGTATGGACCGCGCCGGACATCATTTTGTTCAGGGTATTAGCATCTGTAAGTATGTAGAGTAGGCAAATTGTGATGTCAATCACCATGTACCGCTGATTTGAGGCCAGCGCTGCAATTTTCAAGCTCAATGCTGGAGCTAACACCCTCTCTTAACCTGGTGCAGCTGGACATGTGTTCGGCAGCAGGACGGACCCCTATCAGTGCAATTTAAAGGGATCATCACCTACTCACAGCTTAGTTGTTGATTGATTGCTACTAGCTGTTGCTGAGCTTGTAGAAGTGTTTGGTGCTTTCTAGACTTCGTTAAATTGCCTAACGTCTACAGGGATTGGTGTGGCACATGCTCACGGACTTGATACTGATTGCAAGGGGTCTGTTCAGGCCAGTCCCTCCCAGACATGGGTGCAGTAGTTTGTCTGCATATGACGGGATGATGGGGAGAATGAGCATAGATCACACAGAGCAGGACATGCTGCTAGAAGTGTCAGGAGGCAGGGAGAAGGTCTCTCAGCAAGAGGCCATATCCCCCCAGGGTCTTCAGGGAACAATTCTCTTTCCTCAACCTCAACGATGAACAGTGCATGCGACGTCTCCGTTTTACTAATGTGTTGCTCACTGAAATACGCCACCTGCTGCAGGCACATCTGCAGCCTCAGTCCAAAGTGAGGATGGCTTTGTCTCTGGCTGTAATGGTGACCATGGCCTTGAATTCATTTGAGTCAGGCTCCTTCCAGGCTGGAGCAGGCGATGTCTGTAACATATACCAGTTCGCCGTCCACTCCTGTATAAGGGAGGGAGGCTCTGTATGTAAGAAGAGCTGAATACATTTAATTCTCTCTTGCCAAAGAGAAGCAAGTGGTGCGAGCATGCAGCTTCGCCACAATAGCAAGCTTCTCCATGGTGCAGGGCACCATTGACTGCATGCACATCACTTTGTAGGCACCACATCCCAATTCGTACATGTAATATCATTGGAAGGAATTCCTCTCCCTCAATGTTCAGTAGGTGTGCAACCATGCTCAGCACAGTCAATGCTGGGTATCCTGGCAGCAGCCATGATGCCTACATTCTGCGGCAGTCCATTGTAGCATCAGCATTTGAGCCACCACTTCAAACCAGAGGGTGGCTACTGGGTGACACGAGCTATCCTCTGACCACCTGGCTCATGACTTCACTGCGCAACCCATGCACATGTGGGCAGCATGCATATAACGAAAGCCATGCTGCCACATGGAATCTGATAGAGCAGACCATTAGTGCCTTTAAACAACACTTCCACTGCTTGGACCACTCTTGAGCCTTGCAGTACTCACCAGAGCATATCTCAAGTTTTGTCGTTGTCTGCTACATGCTCCACAATCTCGCCATCATGAGGGTACAGTCCTTGCCACCAGAAATATGGAGACCATCTGAGGAGGCGAAGGAAGAGGAGGAGGAGGAGGAGGAAAGGAGGAGGATACCCAGACCGCCCTTTCTGCTTGGGCTGTCCCTGATCGACTCATCCAACTGTGAATGCAATCCTGACTCCAAAATCACCAATAGTTCCACACCTTACCTTCCCTCTGTTCCTGACCATCATCGCATCCTCTTGGCCATATTGCTACAGTAAAAGCCACCACAAAACAAAGATTCCAAAAAGTATTTATGAATCAAACCATTCCATTATTTCATTCAAAAGTCAACTAATTATGCTTATGCATTCCCTTAGTGCTTGTCTTCAGTGTGCCTTTTCCTGTCCTAGTGCTGCTACACAGTGCTACCCAAATGGCTACAGCATAATTGATGGAAGGTTGCTAACTTTCAGTGGAGGAGATTGCAGATGGCCTTGCAGGACGACCACAATGCTGTGGGCCTAGAAAGCCTGGCTGTAGACTGCACCACCTCGGCACGGGCAGCAGCAGTCTTGGCCGGTTAGCTGACAGGCAAGGGCATTGGCGGAGTCGCAATGGTGTGAGGGTGAACGCTATTATCCTGAGCGAGGATAGCAGGTTTGTCCTCCACAGAGCGACTGCCATTCTCCTGGGGTGGTGCCTCAGCAATCATTGCAATCTGCTGGAGAACAGATTGCTGGACCGGTATGCCACCCTGCAAGCCCTTTTCAACAATGGTAAGCGCAGCCATGATGGCTGCAGTTTGTGCTTGCATGGCAGCAAGCTGAGCTTGCAGGACTTCATTTTGAACTTCCATTGCAACATCCAGACATTGGGTGGCTTCTGCTTGTGCAGTGTGTGAGGCTAGTGTTTTTGGCAGGTGGAATTTGAAGATGAATTCACTGACCTTGGCCACTCATGTGAGGTCATTAAACTTCTTCCTGCAATGTGCATCCAGGTCCTCGGGGCTACAGCACTTGCATTGACAGTGACGGCTATCTGCTCCCATTCCCTTCTCAGCGTCGGACTGGAGGGTCTCCTGGTCCCTTGTGGATACAGGACATCTCTCCTCCTGTCCACCTTCTACACCAAGGCGTCAAGTGCTGGATCCAAAAATCTGGGAGGCCTCTCTCTGCCATGTTGCGCCATCTTCACTCTTCCTGTAGGTCACATACTCCTCTCCTACGACTTCCACTGCCTTCTGCAGGCAGAAGGCATCTTCCCTTGAAGAGATGCAACCTGTTAGAAAGTAAAGATGCCTAAAAATATACAAAACTGATCCGAATGTTGTGTTTAAATCGTTGTTTTCGACTGGAGACGAGGTGTCTGCTTAGAATGATAGAGAAGTGCTTAGAAATGCTAATTATCTTTGGTTTTCAAGTAAAAGCTTCAGTTTGATTATGTATCTTAAGACAATTTGTATGGAAAGGCTTAGAATCGAAGGAAGTTTGTAGCAATTAACGTAAACACAGGCAGTTTTCTATGTCATAAAGAACGGTTGAGGTGACAAAGCTCTGGTTTGGGCCTCATAGTTCAAAGAATAGAGGACAAGGCTTTGTATTGATTGTACCCTCGAGGAATAACGACAGAGAGAGATGAAAGGAATTCTACACAAAAGCGACTTTGAGAAGGTATAACCGATGACGTGACCAAAATCGTAAGACATCTTTAGGGCGGGCTTTGTTTCAAGAATCGAGACAAAGAACGAGAAGTCTTATTGGATATTAAGTTTTATGGGGAACCTCTATAGATCTTGTCGATATTCAGGTTCAGGCACACCCCTAACAATTGGTTAAAATTGACTTCCTGGAAGTTTGTAGTCACAGATGGAAGAAACAGAGAAAGAGAAGGAGGCTCACAGACGGAAGGAGAGAAAGAGAGAGAAAGAGAGAGTGAAGGAATCCCTAGATGATAGGAAGAACAGAATTGCTCACGTGTGTCAACCATCTCTCTAATTGGATCGATTTCAACTATTGTTACAGTTGTATGTTTTTACTGTATATCTAATGTATTATATTCCATCTTAAATTCAGATTAAATACAATTATCCACCATATTAGTTTGCACTCAAACCTGATTACTTAAAGTGCCCAGAAATAGCCGTAAAGAGGCAATTTCTTTATGAAGTACAGGCTAGCTTTAGTTGGTCCTAGCCTTACATGAACTTGGGCCCCCAGCTGCGTGTGCAGCCACTCATCAGCCTGCATATCGCTGGGCTGCATGCCAAAAATAATTATAATTTACAAAGTTTGCATTACTTTGAATGGGCAGGGGTTAATCGTGCATTGCGCTCCCCATGCCTGTTTTCAGCGGGAATTCAATGTTAGTGCTGTTTGTCATTGGGATAACTGTTTTAACATTTTTAACATGACATTCATAGCAATTGTCATTTAGATGTCATACTGATTTCAAGTTTTTTAAATGTCAAAATCTCCTCCTTATACCATGACAGACAACAATTACACTGCAGCAATTTGGTCTATTATCATCATGTTTAAAGTGCAATAATCAGCATGTACCTTCAGAACACTTGCCTTTCAATTCTGGTTGTAGTTTTCACCTAGATTTTGCTCTGCTTGAGAGTTTATGAATTTACAGGAAATAATAATAACTCTGTGATTGCAAGATACAACTGAACTGTAAAAGTTCTTGCACATTAAAGTGAGCGATAATACATTTAATTCACATTCCCAAACCAGGTTCATCAGTGAATGGATACATGGTAAAACTCTCTCTACATTGCCCTAACAGGGCTTAATGCCAACAACCTTAGAAAAGTGCCCTTTACTGCACTCTTGTGACATTTACATTTCACACACCAGCTGTCCTAATGGCCTCTGGGTAACACTGCCACTTTAGTGCCTCTTAATGTACAATTAGGTTTTATGCTGTGAACTCATGCGCATTACTAACTAGGTTGACAATACTCATTTCAAATAGAACCATTGGCAGAGAAAGGAATGATGCCGCATCAGTCAGGCTGAAGCTTGAACTCATGTCGCAGAACTGAGTAGAAAGGCCTAGAAATTCAGTTTGTTTTCATTCATGTGATGTGGACGTCAATGGTGTTGCGCCCATTTTTCAGGTGCAAAATGGATGTCTAAGCATCCACTATGATGAGCAGGTCATGGGGCTAGAACCCCCACTTTTGAGCATATCGCCAAAAAATGGGCGTTATTTCCAGCGTGGGCGTTAAAAAAAGGTTTTCAGATCACCGGCTTCTCGCTCATTCTCAAAACACCTAGTTTACATTTTTGAAAATGGGCGTTACTGCGAGCGATATCAAATGGACGGTAATGTTAATCTTTCTGACCTTCTGACATAAAGTGTGGCCTTGAGCAACGGCATGGCAACGCTTGATTCCTGCGATTCAGGAGGTCAAGGGTCATCATGACATGCGCCGAAGAGCTGACAGAGAAAGAGGGAGCTCAGAGGCACTGAAAGCGTGTGTGGCTGTGGTGTGTGCTTGTTTGGCTGTTGAGGGAGGAACGACGGAGATTCACCAGCAGCAAAAAGCCCACTAAGCACCAAGAACATAGTTGGCAGCGAGTTTTTGTCCAATAAATAACATATAAAATGGAAGGGATAAAGGAGGCCCTGGAGCTGGTAGCCAGGAACACTGGTGGCAGAGAGCACGCAGTGGTCCTGGAGAGCCGCACTGCACCCATGTTGACACAGCCCCATTGCCAACCATACATGAGAGATAGCAGCAACATCTTGCTTATGGCTTGGAGCATGCTCCCACCTCAGGACCGTCCTTTCATGTATCCGTCCAAGCAGCGGTTCGGTCGTCACCCCCCCACTCCCAATGAAGCATCGCCTGAGGACCTCCTCAGCCAGGCGGCTTGGTGTCAGAAGAGGAAGGGGTAAAGGTGGGGAGGAGAAGTGGGGACGGGTGGGGGGAGGGTTGGTTTGTACAGAAATACTAATGATTTGAGACTAATGTTCGGTTTAAATGTTTTTTATTTAACAAAACCTTGAAGCATATTGGCTCAGATAGCTGCACCATTACACGCTGGTGATTCCTTAACATCAAAGGGTATAATCATATTAACTTCAATCAACTTAAACTTTAACTGTCCCCAAGGTGATGCCCATCATTGATGTATGACCTGCACACCCAGCAGTGTGTCAGCCTTGTAAATAACACCAACGTTCTTTCAGGTAAAGCGATAATTGATGAGTTCAGCATCAGCCTGATAGTCTGGCCCGATGTCAGTGTCCGCCTCCTCATCCTCATCTTCCTCTCTCTGGTGAGGTGAACTGTCAGACTCATCAGGCAATTCTTGTCCCCTCCTGATAGCCAAGTTGTGTAGCATGGAGCAGATCACCACGAATTGAGCTACCTGCTCAGGGTAGTATTGGAGCTCACCTCCTGAGTAGTACAGGCATCTGAAGCGCTGCTTCAGCACTCCAATGGTTTTCTCCACGATATTGTGAGTTGCTCTGTGGCTCTCATTGTAGTGCATCTTGGCCTTGGTGTGTGTGTCACGCAGAGGGCTCATCAGCCAGGTAGCGAGGCCATATCGTTTGTCCCCAAGCATCCAGCATTGACCTTGTGGCTCATTGTTAAACAAGTTAGATACAGTGCTCTCACGCAGGATGTGCGCATCAAAGATGCTGCCCAGAAATTGAGCATTCACTGCTAGTATACTTTGTTGGCGGTCGACAACCAGTTGGACATTCAGGGAATGGAATCCCTTGTGGTTCCTGAAAACCTCAGCATCCCGAAAAGGTGCCCACATCGCAATGTGCATACAGTCTATTGCTTCCTGCACCTTGGGGAAGTTTACAATTCTGGAGAAACCTAGAGCTCTCTCACTCTGTGCCTCCCTGGTCACAGGGAAACTGATCAAGTCCCTCCTGCGTGCGTACAGGGCTTCAGTGACCTGTCTAATGCAGCGATGTGTGGCATGCTGAGAAAGTCTGCAAATATCGGCAGCTGTGGCCTGAAAAGAACTCGAGGCATAGAATGACAGTGCCACGGTGACTTTGCCTCGACGGACAGTGCAGTTCTGATGGTGCTGGCAGGCTGCAGGTCTGTACTTATTAGCTGGCATACCTCAGTGATAACCTCTTTGTGGTAGCACAGTCTCTGAAGGCAGGTGGTGTCGGGCAAGTCGAGGTAAGAATGATTCTCCTTGTACTTGTGGGGGGTGTAACGTTTGGTCCTCCTCATCTGTCTGTCACTTCGTACATTGAGCACATAATGCAGTGCAGCGTTCCTTCGGCGATGTCGAGTCTGCTGCATGTACTTGGTAACTAAGAAAGGGTGAGAAAGGACAGGCCCCATTGCAGTGCCTCTCTGTTTTCCACCGATTGCACACAAACAAAAATGTCCCGATGAGCATACCTCTTCAATTCCAATCGGTCACAGTATGGTCAAGATGTTTTTAGAGATATTCACATCAACTCCAACGACCTGCAGAGTACACCCAAACTCCGCCGAGGTTGAAGCACAGCAGCCTTTTAAAGGATGCGACGTGATCTACAACATGGGGTCCATAACGCTGTGATTCATTCCAGTTAGTTCCACTTTTTGTGGGCGGTTTTTTGAGCGAGTGATATTGTTGGTGAAATGTGTGCGAGGTGGTGAAATTGACGGTGGCCGATCTCCATGGCCACTAGTTTGGGTAAATATGCTCTTTACGAAAAAAACAGTCGTTGGGCGTTAATATTGAATCTCGGCGTTAATTCCGTGCGGAAAGTAACACTGAGTGATATTATAGGTGTTGAATTCGCCCATCCTGCTGATTCCGCCCTAAAAAAGTGAGCGGATGGTAATATTTTTTCTCAGCGTTAACCACATGGGGAAAGTAACGCTTGGCGATAAGTTTCCGAAAAATGCCTGCCAGTTTCCATTTTGTGCAAAAATAGGCGATATATGGACGCTGTACATCATTTCAACGGTAAAATGGGCGTTAAATGGGCATTAAGCAGGCAAAAAACGTGGAGGTTCTAGCCCATAGAATCATAAAATCATAGAATAGATAGAATAGTACAGCAGAGAAGCAGGCCATTCTGTCCATTGAGTCTGCGCTGGCTCTTTCAAAGAACAATCCAGTTAGTCCCACTCTCCTCTTTCCCCGTATTCCTATAATTTTTTTCTCCTTCAAGTCTTTATCCAATACCCTTTGGAAGGCTACTATTAAATGTTTATCCACCACCCTTTCAGGCAGTACATTCCAAATCCTAATCACTTGCTCCGTAAAGAAGTTTCTCTTCATGGCTCTTTTGCAAATAATCTTAAATCTGTGCCATCTGGTTATCAACCCATCAGCTGTTGGAAACCGTTTCTCTTTATTTACTCTAACTAAACACTTCATGATTTTGAACACCTTTATCAAATCCAAGGAGTATCCACATAACTGTAATCCTTCATCCCTGGAACCATTCTAGTAAATCTCCTCTGCACCCTCTCCAAAACCTCCACTTTCTTCCTAAAGTGTAGTGCCCAGAACTGGACACAATACTCCAGCTGGGGTCGAACCAGTTTAATATAGATTTCACATAACTTCCTGCCTTTTGAATTCTATGCCTCTATTTGTAAATCCCAGGATCGTATATGCTTTATTAACTGCTTTGTTAACTTGTCCTTCAACCTTCAAATATTTGTGTGCAAACACCCCGGGACTCTCTCTTATTGCACCCACCTTAAAATTGTACCATTTAGCATGTATTGTCCGTCCTCATTCTTCCGACAAAATGTCTCACCTCACACTTTTCATCTGCATGTATCTGCCCATTCTCCCAACCTGTCTCTAGCCCATTGAAATCTATTACTATCTTCCTCTCTGCTTACTACACTTTCACGTTTTGTGTCACCCGTAAATTTTGAAATTGTGCCCTGCACCCCAAGTTCATTTCATTAATGTATATCAAAAACAGCAGTGGTCCAAGTACTGAAACCTGGAAAGCACCACTGTATACCTCCCTCCAGTCCGAAAAACAGCTATTCACCACAACTCTCTGTTTTATATCCCTTAGCCAATTTTGTATCAATGCTATTACTGCTCCTTTTATCCCATGGGCTTCAATTTTGCTAACAAGCCTAATGTATGGTACTTTATCAAATGCCTTTTGAAAGTCCATATATTTCCATCAACTGCACTGCCCTCATGCACACTTTCTGTTATCTCATTAAAAAAACTCAATCAAATTAGTCAATCATGATTTTCCCTTAACATAGAAACATAGAAAATGGGTGCAGGAGTAGGCCATTCAGCCCTTCGAGCCTGCACCACCATTCAATATGATCATGGCTGATCATGCAACTTCAGTACCCCATTTCTGCTTTCTCTCCATACACCTTGATCCCTTTAGCCGTAAGGGCCACATCTAACTCCCTTTTGAATATATCTAATGAACTGGCCTCAACAACTTTCTGTGGTAGAGAATTCCACAGGTTCTTAATTCTGAGTGAAAAAGTTTCTCCTCATCTCGGTCCTAAATGGCTTACCCCTTATCCTGAGACTATTCTGGACTTCCCAAACATCGGGAACATTCTTTCTGCATCTAACCTGTCCAATCCCATCAGAATTTTATATGTTTCTATGAGATCCCCTCTCATTCTTCTAAATTCCAGTGAATATAAGCCCAGTCGATCCAGTCTTTCTTCATAGGTCAGTCCTGCCATCCCGGGAATCAGTCTGGTGAACCTTCGCTGCACTTTCTCAATAGCAAGAATGTCCTTTCTCAGATTAGGAGACCAAAACTGAACATAATATTCAAGGTGTGGCTTCACCACAGCCCTGTACAACTGCAGTAAGACCTCCCTGCTCCTATACTCAAATCCCCTAGCTATGAAGGCCAACATGACATTTGTCGCCTTCACCGCCTGCTGTACCTGCATGCCAACTTTCAATGACTGATGTACCATGACACCCAGGTCTTGTTGCACCTCCCCTTTTCCTCATCTGTCACCATTCAGATAATATGCTGCCTTCCTGTTTTTGCCACCAAAGTAGATAACCTCAAATTTATCCACATTATATCGCATCTGCCATGAATTTGCCCCCTCACCTAACCTGTCCAAGTCACCCTGCAGCCTCTTAGCATCCTCTTCACAGCTCACACTGCCACCCAGCTGTAACAAATCTGTGCTGGCCCTCCTTCATAAGTTCATGCTTGTCCAAATGGCTGTTGATTTTTTCCTGGATTATTGTTTCTAAAAGCTTCCCCACCATCATTAAAGCGATTGGCCTTTAATTTCCAGGTTTATCCCTCTTCCCTTTTGCGAACATAGCTGCAACATTTGCAATCCTCCAGTCCTCTGGCACCACCCCTGTATCTAAAGAGGATTGGAAAATGATGGCCAGCACCTCCATAATTTCTATCCTTGCTTCCCTCAGCAACCTTGGCTGCACCCGATCTGGACGAGGTAAATGAATTACTTTAAGTACTGCCAGCCTTCCATACACACTCACTTAACGCCAGAGATGCGTTGTCTGGCATATTGGATTGAGCTGCTCCGGAGGTGTCTTCGGAGCACACTAGAACTATTTCAATTACTGATTTCAATATTTTAATGAGGGTCCCACATTTGTAGTGGGACTCTTTTGTGATATTGGGCTGCCCCAGCACCTGACTCACCATGTGACAAACTCACATAGAAACTCGTGGTGTTAACCGACAGGAAGAATCCTCCAGCAGCGCTATTTAAAGGGCTCAGCCATTACATACAGATTAGTTGCTGGTTTGACATTTGAAGCTGCTGGTGAAGTTCTGGTCACTTTTTGGCCTGTTTTCTGACTTAGTGAACTGATTTCTGACTTCTGGTAACAAGTTCTTGCTGGTGCTAGGTTGTTTTTGGCTGATTTCTGAATCTTTTACTGCAGCCATGTGTGGTCTGATAGGGCTGCCTTTGGGGCTAGAGGAAGCGGGGGAGCAGAATGGAAGACAAGAGAGAGTAGGAGCAGCTTGCAGAAGATGGAGGATCAGGACACAGCACAGCAGACCATAACAACAGGACTTTATGGAGCATGTTTCCTACATGAACTTTTCAGAGGAGTAAGGTCTCAAGTGCCTTTGCTTCATTGTCACCGAGCTTTGTCAGCTCTTGCTGCCACAACTTGAGGGTCTTACCGGGGCATGGATAACACTGCCTGTGGCTGTCAGACAGTGTGGTCCTTAACCATTATGCCATGGACTTCTTTCAGGCTGCAGCAGGTGACATAGGTGACATTTTGCAGTTTACACTGCACCGTTGTATTAGGGAGGTCACCAAGGCTCTCTACATCATGAGGAATATCTACATCTCTTTTGCCATGGACATAGCGAAACAGGATTACAGCTTGGTCGGTGGAAGGCTGCTGAGCTTCCATTGAGAATACTTCAGTTGGCCCTGGTGAATGACCTCAAGCAGTTGTGGGCATTAAGGGCCTGGCTGAAGACTGCAGCATATTAGCATTGGCTGGCCAAGCTGACAGGGTGGCATTAACAAATACACTGGCAGAGTGGTTGATGGAGGAGCAGACATGTCACCAGCCTGCGAGAGGACAGCAGGTAACTCTCCCATGGAGCCAAGGCTGTTCCCCAGGGACAGTGCTGCAGCACTCCCATGGCTCTGCACGAGAACACATTGCAAGAGTGATGTGCCGGTTTGGCATTCCGAACAACACTGCTCCCCAAAGCCAAAATTGCAGCCCTCTGAGCCTCCCGGGCGGTCACCTAAAACAGGTGTTAGGTCTCTTAAATATTAATTAAGGGTCTAACATCTGTGGTAGGATCCTCATGCTAAAATTTGTCTAAGATGAGCGGGGCAGGGGCTGGGCACGGGCCATTCCAAATTATTATTTTTTTCTAAATACCTTCCTGTGGAGCCAAAAGAAGAGTTCTTCCCTGATTCCACATGCATCATGATCCATCCCCTCCCCCACAGCCCGCTGCATTCTCCTGAGCCACAACTTACCTCAGGGCTGCTGCCAGCTATGCAGGTGGGCCCAATCTTTATTCTCATCGCGCAAGTTCCCTGTGGAGGCATGACACGTTGCTGGCAGTTCACGCCCAGAATGTAAGTGGGACTTGAGGACCAATACCCGCCGACCCTCGGGCCTCCGTCTTCGATCGTGTGTTGTCTCCGCCATGCAGCGGCTGAGTCCAAAGATGGGCCCAGACGAAAATCTATCCCAGTATGCCTCAGTGCCACATCAAATGGTGCATTTATGCAAACAAACTACTTTAATAGATGTGCATTAACACCACTGATAACTTCCCTGTATTCAAAACAGATGCATCAGGAACATGTCTCAGTCCTAAGTTAATAATGAAATAAATGCTTGAAATCATCTGATTAGATACTATTGACAAGACCGTAGCCATTGTCTAAATGCATGTAGCATTTGTAACAAAATAGACGAGTTGATGGCACAAATAGATACAAATGGGTATGATCTGATAGCCATTACAGAGGCATGGTTGCAAGGTGACCAGGACTGGGAACTAAATATCCTGGAGTATTTGACAATTCGGAAGGACAGACAAAAAAGAATAGGAGGTGAGAGTAAAGGATGAGATCAGTGTATTAGTGAGAAATGATATTGGCTCAGAGGATCAAGATGTTGAATCAGTTTGGGTGGAGATAAGGAATAATAAAGGGAAAAAGGTCACTGGTGAGTGTAGTCTATAGGCTCCCTGACAGTAGCTACACTGTTGGACGGAGTATAAATCAAGAAATAGCGGAGGCTTGTAATAAAGGAACGGCAATAATCATGGGCGATTTTAAACTTCATATTGATTGCACAAAGCAAATTGGCCAGGGTAGACTTGAGGAAGAGTTCATAGAGTGTATCCGGGATAGTTTCCTTGAACAGTACGTTGTGGAACCAACCAGGGAGCAGGCTATCTTAGATCGAGTACTGTGTAATAAGGCAGGATTGATAAATGATCTCGTAGTAAAGGATCCTCTAGGAATGAGTGACCATAATATGGTTGAATTTCAAATTCAGTTGGAGGGTGAGAACATTGGTTCTCAAATCAGGGTCCTAAGCTTAAATAAAGGAGACTACAAAGGTATGAGGGCAGAGTTGGCTTAAGTGGACTGGGAAAATATATTAAAGTATGGGACGGTTGATGAGCAGTCGCAGACATTTAAGGAGATATTTCATAATTCGCAACAAAAATATATCCCAGGAAGGAGGTAAGAGAAGTGATGACCATCCATGGCTAACTAAGGAAATAAGGGATGGTATCAAATTGAAAACAAAGGCATACAATGTGGCCAAAACTAGTGGGAGACCAAAGGATTGGGAAATTATTAAATCCCAGCATAGAACGACTAAAAAGTGATAGAGGAAAGATAGATTATGAAAGTAAATTAGCATGAAATATAAAAACAGATAGTAAGTGTTTCTACAGGTACATAAAAAGGAAAAGAGTGGCTAAAGTAAATGTTGGTCCCCTAGAGGATGAGACTGGGGAATTAATAATGGAGAACAGGGAAATGGCAGAGATGTTGAACAAATATTTTGTATCAGTCTTCACTTTAGAAGACATACTAAAAACATCTCAATAGTGGATAATCAAGGGGCTATAGGGAGGGAGGAATATTACTATCACTTAGGAAGTAGTACTCAGTAAAATAATGGGACTAAAGGAGGACAAGTCCCCTGGACCTGAGGCCTTACATCCGAGGTTCTTAAGAGAAGTGGCTGCAGAGAGAGTGGATGCATTTGTTATAATCTACCAAAATTCCCTGGATTCTGGGGCAGTCCCAGAGGATTGGAAAACTGCAAATGTAACGCCCCTATTCAAAAAAGGAGGCAGACAAAAAGCAGGAAACTATAGAGCAGTTAGCCTAACATCTGTTGTTGGGAAAATGCTGGAGTCCATTATTAAGAAAGCAGTAGTGGGACATTTGGAAAAGCATAATTCAACCAAGCAGAGACAGCATGGTTTTATGAAAGGGAAATCATGTTTGGCAATTTGGCTGGAGTTCTTTGAGGACGTACTGAGCAGGGTGGATAGGGGGGAATAGTGAATGTTGTGTATTTGGATTTCCAGAAGGCATTCGATAAGGTGCCACATAAGAGGTTACTGCACAAGATAAAAGTTCATGGAGTTGGGGGTAATATATTAGCATGGATAGAGGATTGGCTAATGAACAGAAAACAGAGAGTCGGGATAAATGGGTCATTTTCTGGTTGGCAAACAGTGACTAGTGGGGTGTCGCAGGGATCGGTGCTGGGTCCTCAACTATTTACAATCTATATTAATGACTTGGATGAAGTGACCGAGTGTAATGTAGCCAAGTTTGCTGATGATACAAAGATGGGTAGGAAAACAAATTGTGAGGAGGACACAGGCTAAGTGAGTGGGCAAAAAATTGGCAGATGGAGAAAAAATAGAGAAGCAAATTATAATTTAATGGATAAATATTGCAAAGTGCTGCAGTACAGAGAGATCTGGGGGCCCTTGTGCATGAAACACAAAAAGTTAGTATGCAGGTACAGCAAGTAATCAAGAAGGCAAATGGAATGATGGCCTTTTTTATTGCAAGGGGGATAGAGTATAAAAGCAGAGAAGTCCTGCTGCAACTGTACAGGGTATTGGTAAGGCCACACCTGGAGTACTGCGTACAGTTTTGGTCTCCGTATTTAAGGAAGGATATACTTGCATTAGAGGCTGTTCAGAGAAGGTTCACTAGGTTGATACCGGAGCTGAGGGGGTTGATTTATGAAGATAGGTTGAGTAGTTTGGGCCTATACACATTGGAGTTCAGAAGAATGAGAGGTGATCTTATTGAAACATATAAGATAATGAGGGGGCTCGACATGGTGGATGCAGAGAGGATATTTCCACTCATAGGGGAACAAAAACTACGGGACATAGTCTTAGAATAATGGGCTGCCCATTTAAAACTGAAATGAGGAGGAATTTTTTCTCTGAGGGTTGTAAATCTATGGAATTCTCTATCCAGAGAGCTGCGGAGCCTGGGTCATTGAATATATTTAAGGCGGCGATAGACAGACCAAGCAAGTCACTCAATTCTATAAGGTGGCTCACCATCAACTTCATAAGGGCAATTAGGGATGGGCAATAAATGTCGGCCTTGCCAGTGACACCCACATCCCATGAACGAATAAATAACAAAAAAATGTAGCCTCCTTTTAAAACTAGTGCAAGGCTTCTGTACATATGAATTACTAAGGGTGAAACTGTCTGAAAGGACTAAGAGTAAAAGCATCATGTGATGAAACACTAAGCCAAACAGGCTAGAAGGTTCCAGGATTGACCCCTGGTCTGTGCTGAAATAACTGAACACAATCAGGCTGCTGCAATTCACCTCAGAACCCCAGATTATGGAGGGGAGAAATCCACCAGATCTCTTGCTGCTGATTGCCTTTTAAATTATTGATAATAATACTCCAATACTAATGGTAGAAATAGAGTGATAAACTTCCGTCATCTCAGCTGAGAGTGGGGGCAATTTTTCTACTTCTTATTGTTTAAAAAAGTCTGATAGACTACTTATATATGCAGTTTTCCATTACAATTCTCTCTCCCTTTATCAAATATTGATGTTAGAAATGAAGGAAAAATACCCTCCTATTTCAAAATGAGACATAGAATCATAGAATCATAGGGCTAGACTTTCCATTATGATCGCTATTGCCCAAAAATGGGTGATATTTCTGACCTTAGTGCTTTTTTTTATTTTTCAGGATCGCTGGCATATTAAAAACCGCTAGTTTCGCCCTTTTAATTCGGGTGATAGCCGTAGCGATGTGAAATGGGCGATAGCGGTGTACTCAGTCATGCAAGGTTGGCGCCCATGGCAATGGCCGTTCTGCACATGCACGTTTTTTTTTCAGGCAAAGAACTTTTCCCACGACTCTGGAGGTCAGGGGTCATCTGCGCATGCTCAGAAGGCAACGGGAGGGAGAGAGAGAAGGAAGGTTTATGTGGAGTCATTTTTTTGAAGCAATTGATAAGCAGACAAGATGGAAATGGAGCGTGAGGAATCATGAGAGAGTGTTGAGGTTTCAGGGAGAAGGAGAATGAAAGCCTTCTCTGAAGAGGAGCTCGCGGCCTTAGTCCATGAGGTGGAGACACAGTGGGGCTAATTAACCCGAGGTGGGCATGGGAAACCTCCCCCTCGGATATACCAGCGAATATGGGTGGATATAACTGCTATAGTGTCATCTGTGGCCCATGATAGACGAGAGGCAGACCAGTGCTGCAAGCGCTGGAACAGTCTTGTTTCATCAGCAAGAGTAAGTATTAAATTATTACATTTATAATTGTAATGATGCACTGACTCGTTAATTAGAATGTAAATATGCCAGATTATAATTAAGCTGGGTAATCTTGGGTAGCTTCCCTGTTATGATTTGGACTGGGGTCGGAACCTGCACCCTTTTACTCTATAGTTGCTGAGATGTCTTAAAGTTAATCGACAGTATTAATTATTATTTAAACACTTTGATCGAAAATTGGGGCTAAAGGAATGACTGGAAACAGACAGACCGCAAACACTCGGCATTTCTACCACTTTAGTTTAGAAGGAGAATTATTAAATTATATCGCTGCTTATGTGCTGTGAGCAACTCTTTAACTTGGGCACCATCTTTTTTTTGGTTAGGTTGGTGGATGGGGGCACGACTGAGCACTGAGGTGTTCGGTCAGCTTTGCCCAGATTGAGAGAGTCTCTCCGGCTGCAGTGATCCAGCCTGAACTGGGGGAGAGCTGCCTGGCTCACTATATGCCATGGGACACTTTGGGACATTAGCTCCGGCCACACGGAGGTCTCCCAGCACAACCCAGGGACACGGTGCCCCCTCCCATTATGGTCCCATCATTGCCAAGCTCACCAGCTCAACAGCGGTCCTGATTCCCTCTCCCCCCCTCAGGGACCTCCATCGATTCCAAGAAACCGCCTCTCTCCTCAGGTGCCGAATGGCACGGCCCGTGGATGGCCCTTTCCTGGAGATTGAACATGAGAGGTTTGGTGTCAAGCATTAGTTCCTAAACACAATTTTATTAAATATTTTCTCTGAACATAGATGTTATAACCATGCATCCATTGGGGACAAACCGTATTAGCATATAACGTTAAAGTTAACAATGAATAGCATGTGGGGTGACTAATTGTGGATTACAATATCTGTTGTGTTTCCGTAATAGTACCTAGGCAATTAGCTTATGCCAGGCTCTTGTCACGTTTGCAGAGGAAGATATCTAAGAATCTGGTGGAGTGGAGGCAGACCGGAGGTGGGCCTGCTGACCTTCACCCTATGACCGATCTGGAGGAGCGTGCCGCAGCCTTAGTGGGCACACATAATCGTTCTACCACCCGTGGTGGTGCAGATCCCGTTGTTGCGCCACGTGAGTAATGCGTAAACAAGTATTAAACCAATGGTAATTTAAAGTAATTTATTGTCATTTGATTAAAATATATGAATGATGTAATGTTATGAATGCAGCTTCTGTATTCTTCGGTACTCTCATGTTAATCATATGTAATGTCTCTCGTTCACATTTATTGCAGTAGTGTTGCTCCGCGTACATATGCCTGTGCAGCGCAAGCATTCTCTTGTCTCCCCTTCTCTTCTACTAACCACAGTTATATTTGACAGCTCCCCAGGCGCAACGGAAGACTACTGGAGCATCACCTCTACCACTGCAGGTCATGCTGATCATGAGGGAAGAACAAGAACAAGATACGACTGAGGAGAAGGATGATGAACCTGAAGGGTCTTCTGTGGTACCAGCGACCACGTCATTCTCAACGGAATAAGTAGCGGGGCCAAGTGGCATACGATAGGGCGAGAGCTCCTCCAGTCGATTGGTGGATTGACCGGCAACATTGCCACATGATCTGCCAGAATATAGGAGGGCATGGGGCAGATGGTTGCAGCAAATGGGGTGTACGAGTGACTCTGTCGATGCCTCGCAGCACGCGATAGTTTCAGAATACGGCACTGCACCCCAAGGTGCTGTACCACCATCCAGCATGACTGATGTTAAACAGGAGGAAGAACTTCCTTCTGACTCAGAAGATGTTTCTTCGCAAACGTTTGGTCCTCGATCCACTGAAATCATTCTGCCAACATCACCCACTCCCCCCCGACAGCAGCAGGCCTTGAGGTGCTCTGCTGCAAGACATCTTGGTCCGTTACTAGGGGATTAAGTGGGAAAGCGGGGGTTGTGACAAAGGGAAGTAAAGTTAGAGGAGGGAAGCGTGGCCGCAGGTTGTTGGGGGGCGGGGGGGGGGGGGCGTATATTATTGTTACATTATTTTTAAAAATGTGTTGATTGTTGACTGTTGGGGTTGGTGGGATGGTGTTATCGTTAAATTGTTCTGTAAAAATGTTGTTGACTGATGGGGGTTGCAGGGGTGGGGTTGTGTTATAGTTTGTTAAAAAATATTTTCAATCAATCAGTTGATAAATTATTAAAATATTTTATTTAACATTCCAATTGCTGTGAAGTGTCGTCTAATAACGCAAGGTAAAACATCAATTCAACGGTTGCAAACAATGGCCATGGCCAGGCCAGGCAAGGATAAAATGTAACTCAACTGTAACCAAAGTAACTTCACGCAAAGCGTTCATTTATGAGCTGTTGACGCAAGGGTTTTGCAGTTGCGTAACTACCACGGGGCTTTTCCAGTGGTGTTGGCGGTGTTTGGGGGGGGGGATGGGGTGGGGTGGTGTGGGGGCATCAGTTCATCGCCGACCCCGAGGTTCTCATCTTCCTCCTCGTCCTCCTTTTCTGCCTCCTCTCTCTTCTGAGGTGGACCGGCAGTCCCATCTGGCAATTGTTGTCCTCTCCTCATTATTAGGTTTTGCAACTTGCAGCACACCACAATGAACACAGCGATCTGCTCAGGGTGGTATTGTAGGTTACCTCCTGAGCGGTCCAGGCAGAAGTCCAATTGTCTTTTTGATGATATTTCGTTTGGCTATCTGGCTTTTGTTGTCACGCTTCTAGGCTTCTGTCTGGGGATTATATAGGGGGGTCATGAGCTAGCTGGCAAGGCCATATACTTTATCCCCCAGCATCCAACTGTGACCTGGTGGCTGACTCTTAAACAGGTCAGAGACAGTGCTCTCATGCACAATGTGTGCATTATGGATGCTGCCTGGAAAATTTGCATTTACTGCCATGATTATTTGTTTGTGGTCGACAACGAGCTGCACATTCAGGGAGTGGAATCCCTTTCGGTTCTGAAACACCTCTGCTACGTGTAAAGGTGCTCACAGAGCGATGTGCGTATAGTTCATTGTTCTCTTCACCTTGGAGAAGTTTACTATTCTCGAGAACCCCAAAGCCCTCTCACTCTGTGTCTCCCTGGTCATAGGGAAGTTTATAAAGTCCATCCTGCGTAAATAAAGGGCTTCAGTCACCTGTCGAATGCAGCAATGTGTGGCATGCTGAGAGATACCACAAATATCGCCAGCTGAGGTCTGAAAGGAGCCCGATGCGTAGAAGGAAAGTGCCACAGTAACCTTAACCTCAACGGGCAGTGCGGTCCTGATGGTGCTGGTAGGCTGCAGATCTCCCTTAATTAGCTGGCATATCTCACTGAAGACCTCCTTTCGAAATCACAGCCTTCTAACGCACGTGTTATCGGACAAGTCCAGGTATGATTGCTTATACCTGTAATGCATTGGTTGTAATGTCGTCTCCTACTCAGCAGTCTGTCACCTCTTTGATTGGGCTCATAATGCTCTTCAATGAACCTTCTGCCATTTCTATTCTTTAGCATGTGAGTAGTCATCAATACTGGTTGAGAAATTACAGGCCCCATCACTATAAATCACTATAAATGCCCTAATCTGATTTCTTAAATTGTCCTCAACAAATACAAATAAATTGGAAATTAACCACAATATGATTAGATGATTGGCAAGATTCAAAAACGCCCTTAAAATCACTCACAAATTACTTCTCCTCTCAACCACTTCAAGGAGCCTTTTATTAAAGATACCCCGAGTTACAAAATGGCATCTGTACTGCCGAGTTAAAGTCAGGTGATTGCAGCTTTTCTTTAGTGTCTTTTTGGGCGAGCGATGATTTGAGCGAATTATAGGTGAAATGCCGAAAGTAGCGCTCACTGATAATCTGGGCGATAATCGGGCACGGGTTTCCATTATAAACACTATTCAGGGCCTTGCACAAGGATGACGTCATATTTTTTTTTAAATAGGCCGGGCAATGCAGCTCATTCCTGTATGCCGAAAGTTGCACCGGCGATAAATGGGCTATAATTGGGCGCTAGTTTCCATTTTTCATCAAATATGGGCAATAGCCTGAATCTCAGCACTTATATGGGCACTAAATGAGCACTAAATGGGCGATGATGTGCCGAAAGTCTAGCCCATAGAAGTTTACTGTACGGAAGGAGGACACCTTGGCCCATTGTGTGCGTGCCAGCCAATATGAGGCTATCCAGCCTAATCCCACTTTCCAGATCTAGGTCCGTAACCCTGCAGTTTACGGCACTTCAGGTGCATATCCCAGAACTTTTTAAATGCAGTGAGGGTTTCTGCCTCGACCACGCTTTCAGGCAGTGAGTTCCATACCCCCACAACCCATTGCGTGAAGACATTTCCCCTCAAATCCCCTCAAAACCTTCTACCAATCACTTTAAATTTATGCCCCCTGGTTGTTGACCCCTCTGCTAAGGGAAATAGGTCCTTTCTATCCACTATATCTAGGCCCCTCATAATTTTATACACCTCAATGAGGCCTCCCCTCAGCCGCTTCTGTTCCAAGGAAAACAAACCCAGCCTGTCCAATCTGTTCTCATAGATAAGATTGTCCACTCCCAGCAACATCTTCGTAAATCTCCTCTGTACCCTCTCCAGTGCAATCACTTCCTTCCTGTAATGCAGTGACCAGAACTGCATGTAGTATCCAGCTGTGGCACTCTGGTAACTGTTCCTATTGTCATTTTTCCAGGAAAAGTTGTCCCACAATCGCCCAAACACATCCATTAACAGACCTGGAGAAGAGAGTGGCTGGTTTAATTGGTGCCTCAGGGTGCTGAGTGGATGTCCCAAACTTAGCGTAAGTCTTGCAAAATTCCTGGGCTGGTTTGGGGCAATGTCATGCAGCGTCTGTGGACTAGGGTTGGGGCAATGTGAGGCAGTGTCTCTCAATGACATATAATGCAGTAGTGGTGGTCCTTCAAATAAGTCTGCACTATGTGACCTTACTCATGTCATCCTGCCCGCTCCCCTGCTTCTAACCACTTGTCCGTTGTTTTCTATTTTGCAGATGAGGATTCTGCGGCGCCACATCCTCCTATGGAAGCCTCTACCTCAGTCCATCATGTGTGGGTCGAGGAGAAAGATGAGGGCCACACTGAGGACCCTCCACGGGAGGAACAAGATCATGAAGCTGGTGAGGGGGGCGGTTTGGTGGTGGTGGTGGGGCCACAAGTTCTTCGCAGGAAGCCACATTCACAGGCTTCATCCAATCCGAGGCAGCCAGCCCAAGTCGTGTGAAGAAATGCACACCCAGGGTTGAACCCCGTATGTCGTCTCTTCGGATGTTTAGTCGGCAAAGCCAGTCTGCTGAAAGACAGGCAGACGCACAGCTGGATAAGATTGGACTGTCAATCGAGAGCTTCGTACTCGGTTGAGAACTCCTCCAGGTCCTCCCTCATGTCCGCAAAATGTGCCACAATGTTGGCATTTCCGGCAACATTGTGGCATAATCTGCGGATATGAGGGAGGGCATGTCACAGATTGCAGCTGCGATGCAGGACAACACTGAGGCTGTTAATGCCCTGTGGCAATTGATGGTCTCGACTTTTGGCACTGCAGTCCCCAGAGTCATACCACCCAGACTGACAACACCTGTAAGTGGGGAGGCTGAGCAAAGAGCCTTCTGACTCAGAAGCCGGGCCTTCCATACCCCGAGGTTCTCCAGGCGGTCCAAAGGCATCTCCATTGTATCTCCCCTCCCCCCCCAAAACAGCAGCGCTCTGCAGGTCTTGCTCCAATGCGGGTAGGAGTAGGGGCAAGAAGCGAGGGAGGGGTTAAGATCAGGGGAGGAAAGGTGGCCACAGTTAAAAGATATTTGGTGCAGGGGTTGTTCTGGTTTTGTTGTTGTTTTGTTGTTTTTTGCTGTTTTGCTGTTGTTTTCCTCTTTTGGTTACTTTATAAAAGTTTTAAATGTTTTACAAATTGTGTTCAAGTTAAAAATGTATTTAAGTTTCAAAATTAAAGTTTACAAAGTTTCAAGAATGTACAAATGTCTCATAAATTTACAAATGTTTTATAAATTATTTTGTTTAACTTAACCATTATTGTGCAGTGTCTCATTTGCACAATAAGAGGGGGAATAGTCAACATGGTGGGATAGAGTGGGCAGGCAATGGTGAAACATGCCTTTCACTGTTCAAACAAAGCGTTGATTTATCAACTGCTGGCGAAAGTTCCATGAGGACTCTATAGTGGTGGTGGTGGGGGTGATGACGGGTTCATCGCCAGGCTCCTCGTCCTCCTCATCCTCCTCGTCATTCTGCTCCTCCTCCTCCTCCTCCTCCTCTTGCTCCCCTCTCCTCTCAGATGGTCCTGCAGTCCCCAGTGGCAAATCCTGTCCCCTCATGATGGCTAAGTTGTGTAGCATGCAGAACATGACAATGACCTCAGCGACCTGCTGAGGGGAGTATTGCAGGCAGCCTCCAGCGTGGTCCAGGCATCAGAAGCGCTGCTCGAGCACTCCAATTATCTTTTCAACGAAGTTGCATGTGGCTATATGGCTCTCATTATAGCAATGCTCGGCTTCTGTCTGAGAGTTCCGGAGGGGGGTCATGAGCGAGGTGGTGAGGCCGTAACCTTTGTCCCTGTGCATTCAGTTCTGGCCTTGTGGCTGAGGCTCAAACAGTTATGAGACACTGCTTTCATGCAAGAGGAAAGCATCATGGATGCTCCCTGGAAACTGGACTTATATTGCCATGATGCGCTGAGTTTGGTTGCAAACAATATCTGCATTCAGGGAGTAGAATCCCTTTCAGTTTCGGTAACGGTAACCGCTGACTCCTCTAAAGGTACTTGCAGGGCGATGTGTGTACAGTCAATGGCAGCCTGAACCTTGGGAAAGCCAGCAATTCATGCAAAATCCACAGCCCTCTCACTCTGTGCCTCCTTGCTCATTGGGAACTTTATAAAGTCTATCCTGCGTGCGTACCGTGCAGTAGTCACCTGGTGAAAGCAGCTATGTGTAACAAACCGCGAGATGCAGCATATGTCCCTTGCTGATGCCTGAAAGGAGCTGGAGGCATAGAAGGCAAGTGCCGCAGTCACCTTCACCTCGACGGGTAGTGCAGTCCTATTGCCGTTGGTAGGCTGTAGGTCTGCCTTTATGAGCTGGCATATCTCTGTGACCACCTCTTTTCGGAAGCGCAACCTTTGAACACGCTGTGCCTCAGACAACTGCAGGTATCAGTGCTGTTGCTTGTAAACTCATGCGGGGTAAGGCCTCCTCCCCATACATCTGCAAGCTATTTGATTACACTCAAAATGCTGTTGAATAAGCCTTCTTCCAGTTCGATGTTGCATAGAATAAGCAGTCACCAAGAATGGCAGAGATATTATAGCCCCCATTCTTTTAAATGTCATCAAATGTCCTCAAATGTATTCAAATAGCCTTAAAAATGAACTATAAACTCACAAAAACCTCAATGTGCAAAACGCAACCTTCCCTCCAAATTCTTTTGTGCACCGGAACTTGTGCTCCATTTTTCAAGATGGCGTTGTTAGCGCCGGGTGCGTCGTGGGTCCGACCTTGTAAGACTTGACTTTTTTGGGTGTGTTTTTGGGCATAGGGCAGTATCGGCGAATTTTCCACCCATGGCAATAGCTGAGCATTGCATGCCAACTGACGTCATAAACACGGTTAAAAAAAACGAGCGGGCGATAATTTTTACCGCCAGTGCAAAACCGTTGCCAAATTTTCTGCCCGGGTGCTAAATCTTGTGCACCGCTTTTATCACCAAAAAGAAATCACTTGTTCTGCCCCGCTATGGCGGTAAAACAGACACAAACCTACCAAATTTTTCACCCCATATCTTTTGTTGCGGAGACCATGCAAGTTATGTTAATGATTATTTTGTTATGATTATTCTTCAATAAGGAGGGGGAAGTTTAATAGAGACTACCACCTAGTGGACTATTGATGTAATGCAAGTACAGATGTAAATAATAAAGGATCATGTGGCAAGGTCACATGATGACAGTTTTCTGTTAAGAGCCAACTTGTGTGTGTGTGCTTCTTAGTGATGTCATGAGGATATATTATATCCATTCATTCATAGGCAGTCCCTCGAAATTGAGGAAGACTTGCTTCCACTCTTAAAATGAGTCTTTAGGTGGCTGAATAGTCCACTACGAGAGCCACAGTCCCTGTTACAGGTGGGTCAGATAGTCGTTGAGGGTAAGGGAGGCTGGGACAGATTTTCCGCATGCTCTTTCCGCTGCCTGCGCTTGATTTCGGCATGCTCTCGGCGAAGAGACTCGAAGTGCTCAGCACCCTCCCGGATGCACTTCCTCCACTTAGGGCAGTCTTTGGCCAGGGTCTCCCAGGTGTCATGGGGATGTTGCACTTTATCAGGTAGGCTTTGAGGCTGTCCTTGTAGGAGACTAACTGAAAAGACTATGGGGTCTAAGTTTGTCGTAGGCGGTAGCGTAAATGGGTGATAGCAAATTGGCAGCCCGTTTTACACTCCGGCCAATTATCTTTTCCATTGAAGTCAATGCAAACTAAGCTGCTGATTCACTATCAGCTGCATTACGCTGCCGCCCAAGGAGAATTTATACCCCGTTAATGGCTGGAACAAAGAACATTTGTCAGGAATTTTCTCAGAGCTGCTCCCACTCTGCCACCATAATATAAGAGCATAAGGACATAAGAAATAGAAGCAGGAGTGGGGCATTTGGCCCATCGAGCCTGCTCCGCAATTCAATAAGATCATGGTGTAGGTGACATCTCATGCTCTTCTTCAGGTTCCTCCGTGTCTATGCTGAACCTTTTCTTTACTTTGTCCAAGTGTTTGTGGCATATCTGCCCATTGTTTAGTCTGACCACTATGACCCTATTCACTTATTTGCCAATTACTGTGCCCTCAAGCCATTTGGGTCCCAAAGCATGGTTAAGAACAAATACTGGGTCATCCATTTCTATACACCTCCCCCTTGAGTTTCGACCATGGAACTCTGTTTGGGACTGGCGCTTGCCCTCAACAATGTTTGCGAGGGCTGGGTGAATGAGGGACAGCCGCATTTTAAGCATGCATTTCATGAGGAGTTCCACTGGCGGGACTCCCGTGAGCGAGTGCGGGCGGGACCTGTAGGCCAGCAGGAGGTGCGATAGGCAGTACTGAAGGGAGGGTCCTTGGATGCATAGCATGCCCTGTTTTATGACTTGGACTGCACGTTCCGCCTGGCCACTGGAAGCCGGCTTGAACGGTGCTGTTTGATACCATTGCCCGACATAAACTCCTGGAATTCATGGCTGGTGAAACACGGGCCGTTGTCGCTGACCAGGATGTCCGGCAAGCCGTGGGTCGCGAAAACCGTACGTAGACTCTCCACGGTGATGGATGTCGTGCATTAGTTTAATATGATGCACTCGATAAATTTCAAGTATGCATCGACAACGATCAGGAGCATTTTCCCCATGAACGGGCCCGCATAGTCTATGTGAATACATGACCATGGCCTGGTGGGCCAGGGCCACGGGCTGAGTGGGGCCTCCTGGGGGATTGTCCAGCTGGGTACACATCGTGCACCTGCGAACCCAGTGTTCCAAGTCTGAGTCAATCCCCGGCCACCATATATGTGACCGTGCAATGGCCTTCATTAACACGATGGCAGGGTGCTCACTATGGAGTTCCCTGATGAACGCTTCCCTGCCTTTCTGGGACAAGACTACCCGGCTGCCCCATAGCAGGCAGTCAGCTTGGATAGAGAGCTCATCCATCTGTCTCTGAAATGGTTTGACCTCCTCGGGGCACGCCCTGTGTGCGGGCGCCCAATCCCCAGTCAGGACACATTTCTTTATCATGGATAGGAGGGGGTCTCTGTTGGTCCAAAGTTTGATCTGGCGGGCTGTGATGGGGGAGCCTGCAGTGTCAAAAGCCTCAGCGGCCAAGACCATCACAGCGCTTTGCTCCGCTGCCCCCTCGGTGGTGGCCAGTGGGAGCCTGCTGAGTGCGTCAGTGCAATTTTCGGTGCCTGGCCAGTGTCATATGGTGTAGTCATATGCAGCCAGCGTGAGAGCCCATCACTGTATGTGAGCTGACGCATTGGCATTGACAGCCTTGCTGTCGGACAACAGGGATGTTAACGGCTTGTGGTCTGTCTCTCACTCGAACCGTCTACCGAAAAGGTACTGGTGCATCTTTTTCACACCGTAAACACAAGTGAGTGCTTCCTTTTCGACCATGCCGTATCCACGCTCTGCCTGGGAGAGTGACCTGGAGGCATAAGCCACCGGTTGGAGTCAGCCGTCATCATTACCCTGCTGCAGCACACACCCAACCCCGTAGGACGATGCATCACATGTTAAAACCAGTTTTTTACAGGGGTCATACAAAGTCAACAATTTGTTAGAACACAGCAGGTTCCTCGCCTTATTGAACGACCATTATTGACAGTCCCCCCAAAGCCATTCACAACCTTTACGCAGGAGCATGTGTAACAGCTCCAACAATGTGCTTAAGTTCGGCAGAAAGTTCCCAAAATAGTTCAAAAGTCCCAGGAATGATCACAACTCCGATGTGTTGCCGGCGCTGGGTGCCCGGCGAATCACCTCCGTTTTTGATTCAGTGGGCCGGATCCCGTCTGCGGCAACCCTCCTGCCCAAAAACTCGATCTCTGGGGCCAAAAACACAAATTTGGCCTTCTTCAGCCGCAAGCCTACCCAGTCCAGTCAGCGTAGCACATCCTCCAGGTTGTGGAGGTGTTCCTCGGTGTCTCGACCCGTTATAAGGATGTCGTCTTGGAATACGATTGTTGCAGGAATGGATTTTAGCAAGCTTTCCATTTTCTGCTGAAAGATAACTGCCATCGAACGAATGCCAAACGGATACCTGTTGTAGATAAATAATCACTCGTGCGTCGTGATGGTGGTCAGAAGCTTGGATTCTTCAGCCAGTTCCTGAGTCATGTAGGCTGAAATGAGGTCCAGCTTCGTGAACAGCTTGCCCCTTGCCAGTGTGGCAAAAAGGTCCTCCGCTCTCGGGAGCGGGTATTCCTCTTGCAGCGACACTCGGTTGATGGTGGCTTTGTAATCACCACAAATCCTGACCGAGCTATCTGCTTTAAGGACAGGAAAGATGGGACTTGCCCAGTCGCTGAATTCAACGGTCAAAATTATGCCCTCTCTGAGCAGCCTGTCCAATTCATATTCAATTTTCTCATGCATCACATATGGCACCGCTCTGTGGTGCACTGGTCTGGCGTCCGGAGTGATGCATATCACTACTTTAGTGCCCTTGAACGTTCTGACACTGGGTTGAAACAGTCACCCGAATTTTTGTAGGACCTGTGAGCATGAACTTCGCTCCACAGATGAAATGGTGTGCACATCCCCCCCATTTCCAATTCATCTCGGCTAGCCAACTTCTCCCCAAGAGCGCGGGACCATTCCCCGGGACGATCCAGAGTGGCAACCGGTTCTGTAATCCATTATGTGTTACCACTAACTGCCTAGCACTGGGATGATCTCTTTGGTGTATGTCCATAGCTGCGTGTCAATGCGTTCCAGTTTGGGCCTGCTAGCTCTGTGTGGCCATAGTCTCTCAAGTTGTTGGCCGCTCATAAGTGACTGGCTAGCTCCCGTATCCAGCTCCATGCGCACCGGGATGCCATTCAATAAAACTTTCATCATCATGGGTGGCGTTTTAGTGTCTGAGCTGTGGACTTCAGCCACGTGAACCCGCTGAACTTCAGCATCCATGGCTTTCCCCCAGGCATAATCCTGCATTGCAGACCCCTCGTCTGGTTCCTCTGTCTCGCAGATTAGCCTCGCCACAGCCTTTTTGCACATCCTGGCCAAGTGTCCACTGACGTTACAAATCCTACAGGTATATTGCTGAAACCTGCAGCTTTTCGCAGTATGTCTACCCCCGCATCTCCAGCATGAGCTGAGATTGTTGTGAACGAAAGGACTGTTACCAGTCTCTGACTGCCCATTTGGTTGTTTCTAAGCACTCTGATGGGTGTTAATGGTCCCATCGCAGGATGCATTGTTCCTCGTGATGGCATGAATTGCCGATCCCCTTTCCATTTTCCCTGTTGCAGGCCCACCCTAGAGTCTGTTGCGGCCTGGGCGGTTTCAAAATGCCCTTGCCTGCCTGCGGGGTCCCTAGCCGTGTTCACAATGTTAACTCCCTGGTCCATCGCCACATTGGGACCAGGGCTGCGCGCGTAAATTAGCTTGGTCTCCTCTTCCCCTGCCATGAAGGTCTGAGCTATCAACGCCGCCCCTTCTAAAGTCAAGTCCTTAGCCTCTAGGAGCTTCCTGAAAATGCCCTCAATGAAAAAGTCCCTTAACATCCCCCCCCCTGCAGGCATCTGTGAACTTACAGAGACTGGCCAAGCGCCGCAGGTCCGCTACGAAGTCCGAGATGTATTGTCCCTCCCGACGCCGGTGTGTGTCGAACCGGTGCCGGGCCATGTGTACGCTACCCGCCGGCTTGAGATGCTCACTGATCAGCTGGCTGAGCTCTTCAAAGAACTTGGCCGCTGGCTTTTGGGGTGCGAGCAGGTCTTTCATCAGGGCATACGTTTGTGGTCAGTAGATGCGCCCTCCGCTTGTCAGCCGCTGTCGCTCCCAGCCAGTCCTTCGTGACAAAGCTCTGCTGGAGTCTTTCCACGAAGTCGTCCCAGTCCTCACTCACACAGTAACGTTCCTCTGTGCTGCCGGTGGCCATCCTCGTGGTTCGGTGATTCCCGTTTCTCGTCACCAAATGTGGTGTCCCTGCACCGTCCTACAAACTCACATGAGGCATGTACTGCAGACACGGTCACTACGTAACCTTAACCATTCTTGCCAGGTCCAAGGAGTGCTGACCCTGGGTGGGACCTCCCCTTTTATCCCTGGAAACTCAGGTGAGGAGTGTCTCCCACAAGTTCACCCCCTGTGGTCAGGGTGTACATTTCTAGGATATAAGTACAGTGTACAGGAGTTGCATGAAGGTTACAGTTACATAAAGATTACCATTGCATGATGGTTACATACATGACAGATAGCAATCAAAAAGTATGACGGTCTGTTTCCAGTACTTCTCTCGGAAGTTCTTAGGGAATGTTCGTTCCCAGGTACTATGGAAAGGAAACAGGGTTGTACTCCCTAATGATGGAAGGAAATGAGTGAGGTGGGGTTGTGCTCAGTCCTGCGCCCCACTTTCCTCACTGTGTGACAGAAGGGCGTCTATTTTCAGGGGTGGCTGAAGAAGCTAGCACTTGCCTTGCACCTGTGATCACTTCAAATCAGAATCCCTGAGGGGGACAGGCAGCAAGTCAATGGAGGCCATAAATGGTAAGTACTACTTTTCTTTTCCAGCTTCCCAGTGGATCTTCCAGCCTGAAGGCCTAGTGGCTGCTATTAGCAGCCAGAAGACTCTCAGGCAATCAGGCACTTCCACAGCTGCAGGCTTTGCTGCTATGCAACATCAACAACAACTTGCAGTTATATAGCGCCTTATTGTGTCTGTAAGCACTCTAGTAATGACTCCACGAGGCAAGGTATTGTACTTGAACTGTGGTGACCTTAGTCCATTTATTACAGCTCCTGAGTGAGGGTACAGCATGGTGAGATCCCTTTTATACCTGGTTACCTGTTGTGTACAGGTGACCCCTAGGTCTCCACCAGTTGCACCCTCTGATGGCACAAGCATAGTGTATACAGTGTGAAGGTACATCCAGTAATCTTATGTAAATGTACACTGAGTGTACAGGGAGTATACTTATATTATACATACACAACATCACTCTCCCCTAAGTCTTGTGCCACTGCCCTTTGCATTGTGTGGAGATGAGGAGAAACTTCTTCACTCAGAGAGTTGTTAACCTGTGGAACTCCCTACCACATAGAGTTGTTGATGCCAGTTCATTGAATATAATCAAGAGGGAGTTAGATATGGCCCTTATGGCTAAAGGGATCAAGGCGTATGGAGAGAAAGCAGGAAAGGGGTACTGAGGTGAATGATCAGCCATGATCTTATTAAATGGTGGTGCAGGCTCGAAGGGGCGAATGGCCTACTCCTGCGCCTATTTTCTATGTTTCTATGTTTCTATGTGTGCTCTGGCCCTAGGCTTGAGTGACCAAAGCCCTTGGACCTTGTCTCTGCTTTGGCTTGGCTCTCTCCCTGTTGACCCCCAAGTCCTTATTACCACAACATTGGGAAATAGTCAGCAATGGACGGTTTGAGGTTGCAGTGGGTGTTGAGTGGGTTCTGGTTGTGATCCATGTGTACCCATGGCTACATATATCCATTTACCCCCCCCCCCCTTCCATACATAGGCCATGTGTGTGGCTCAACACCTGCATGTGAATACATGTATTGAAAGAAAGAACAAAAAAAACATAGGATTAATTACATCACTGTTTGGGTTCTGCAGTAGTGGAACAATTACATTTTACAGGTAAGGTACATACGTGGTATCACAGTCTTGCCCCAGGTTGTGTAGGTGCAGGTGGGTGAGGACGCTAGTTCCAGAGTGACCGGACTGTGTCCAGGTTGTCTGATGGTGGCGTTGCACTCCCTGCCAGCTGGGTGGGCTCGGATCGCTCACCTGGCTGAGTCTCAGGGCCTTTGCCTTTGCCTAGTGGTGGGCAGAGTCACAGGAGTGTGTGGCCTCCCTGTCCTCCTTTGAGGGCTGCAGTGTCTCCCTGCTGCCCTTCAGCGATAGTAGGAGCCTGGTCATCCCAGGTCCCGTTGGGAGAGCTGGAGGGTGCTAGCCTCTTGCTCCCAGTACTGGCACTTGTGGCCAGAGATGTAGAGCCGATCAAGGGCAGGATAACTGTAGTGATGCCTTTGCCATCCGCTGATCACTGGCCCTGCAGCTGGTGTGCTCCCTCTGAGTGTGGCCACGCTCCCTGGGGCATTACATTGGTCCCGGAGATGCAGGCTACATGATCGGTTAGCCTACTGGACCTGGGTGCTTCCGACGGGAGGTTGCCCTTGGTTTTGTCAGCGTACATGTAGAATCCGGCATCACACGACATTACTTCATTTACTGTCATAATACATTGGTTCCGACCGCAATCGACCGACTTAACATGGTTAGTTACATTTACATACTTGTATTTGTCAATTACAAATGTATATCACCATGATCGCTGTATAAAAAGTGGAACTGTCCCTTTAATTGTGATGGGTCTCCTTTAAGAGGGCCTTGCAATCTTTACCCCAATCCGGTTCGCTGCTCGGCATTACATGTTGCTCCATCAACACTGCCCCTCGTGGTCTGGCCGCCGCCATCTTTACTTCAGGCGCTTCACCTCGTGGTGCGGGCACCATCTTCTTTCTCTCCACGAGGTAGGCTGCGGTGATCCTTTTTCCCCCCAAGTTCTGCCACAGAAGCAGGAAAGTTGCCTTCTATGCCGATTTTCTTCCTCCAGAGTCCTGCCACTGGAAGGTGAGGTCAGGTCGTTTGGGCTGGTTCATCTCGCTGTTGGGTTGAGCGGTCTGTGTCGTCTCCATGCAGTCAAGTTGAGCGGCTGGTTTCTCAGGTGTTGTGCTAGATCGCCGGAGGATGGAGGTTCTCTCAGCTCCAATGGATCTGATTCATCCATCTGCTTCCTAGCAGTGTTGGACCATCACCAGCAACGATCCACAAAGGTAACTTGTGCATCGCGCCGTCATGGGACACATAGACATCCACGCTGCCAACGACTGGGATGGTGTTGTTTGTGTAGGTGAGCAGCTTCACCTGGATCAGAAGCATTTTAGGTCGTGCGATTGGATTGTCCCAAAGTTTCTCAAAGGCCGCCTGATTGGCTTGCCCCTGTGTCCACCTCCATCATGATTGGATCATCGTTGATTTCGACTTCCATTTTCGAAGTAGAACTCTCGGTGGTGCAGCTAAACATTCCGTACACCACATCGTGGGGCTGAGCTGCCTCATGGACATCATCATCGCTGGAGTCCAGATGATCAGTCAACTCTTCATCGACTCGGTGAGTGCAATTTCTCTTGCACTTTCGCTGGAGGTGGCCCTTCATGTTACAGCCTTTGCAAGTATAGTCTTTGTAGCGGCACTGGTGGGCCCTGTGATTTCCTCCACAGTGCCAGCATGGGGTTGGCCGGTTGGCCCCATGTGGCAGACTCAGGGTTGCGGGTCTCGGGGTTCAGTTCTCTCTACCCTGAGGGAGACTGCTAGCAGCAGCCTTGCCTCTAAAAAGCGCCAGTCGGTTCACAGTACTTGCCTGGTTAGTGTCCTGGGGGTGAGTCGTCCACTTGGAATCGCAGGCCGAAGCCATGAACTCCTAGCTCACGATAATTGCCATCT